>NC_135694.1:15393470-15993470 GCF_964276395.1 Gasterosteus aculeatus
CGAGTGACCTTTAAAGGTTGGATGACTTTCCAAAGCACAGGGTAACTCATCAGCACTCATGCAGAAACATGTACCAGTCAAAACTTTGGATAATTAAATGAGAAAATGTGTCCAAACCTTTATCTGGTACTGTATCTTTATTTAAATTCGTCACATTTTGCATTATATGTGTCCTACCTGACAAATTGACATTTTTGGATTACTTGTTTCTCCTCCAGGCTGACTTGACGGCAGTCAAATCCACACTCCAGGTCTTAAGTTAAGCCGAAGGCACTTATTTACAGTATTTGGATCATTTAATTTTCTATTTGTATGGGTTTGTCTTTACTGGAGCTCATTAAAGAATCGGAGTTCAGGCAAACGAAAGGTGGAATCTATAATTACAAGAGAGCCTGTTGATGTTTTTTGATGCCAGACAGTTGAACTGTTCACCAACTGAACATTGATTGCATTTAAGCACAGAAGTAAGATGCACTAACCCTTACATGAGAATGGCTGGAATGGACAGGACAAGGTTCTACACCGACCAAAACCTGTTGCAATATCCACATGAAGGAGCTCCATAAAACTGCCCATTACAAAACAAGTCCAGGCTTAGATCAGCAAATGTCTTTTATTGTACATTTACAAAACAACAAGAGTACAAAAAGTCAGTCGACAGACATAATTTGTTTTGCAAGAAGTATATGCAAATGTGATCTCACCGCTGCAGGTCACAGTCCCTCGGACGACCAAGGAGAGGGGGCGCAACAGGAGCACGGGGGTACAATCAGACTTTTAGAAAGCTTGCCTGTCTGCTGGCACACTGGACGTTTTGGCTGCAGAGGAACCGAGGAGGGACATAGAAAAGTACAACATTCTTTGCGGACTAGATGGGTGCAGGGACCCCGGTAGGGGTGCGCCAAGGGCGGGCGGAGGCATCTTTCCCCAGCAGCAACAACCCACTTATTTTGGCTTTTCTGACCAGCGTCACCCTTTGTGCTTCATATTTTCTGTTGTTTTTGCCATGACAACGAGAGAGTGCAACAGCAGTTAATGCTTTTTTCCCAAAAAGTATACATCTTGACAAAAAAAAGTTGGCACATTCAAGAAGACGTGAGCTTTTTTTTTGTTTCGTTATAACAGACTTTTTTTTTTTGTTTCATCCTCATAAATACAATATACGTCTCTTTCCCTGTATCGAGAGCCCACAAAAGAACAGTACAGACACAGATATTTACAAGTCAGAGGAATAACGTTGTTTGCCCATAAATAGTCGTAGTAATACCCCAAAAAACGTAAATGTAAAGTCTGTTGTTGCTTTCTTTCCTAGTGAAGACAGAGTGTAGCGTCTCAAACAAAGCCCTCTTCTTCTCGTGCATCCTTTGTGTTCACAGTGGGAAGATGGTGGGAGATGGAGGCTTCGACACACTCACCAGTGTCCTTATCTCATTTCCTAGGAAGACAAATGTATTTCAAGATCAATACAAACTCAAACTACTATAGAACACAAATTGATTTTGATAAATACTCATGCTCAGCTTTTAACCCACCGCAATAAGCAGTAAGCAGACTGCAATAGATGACTCATGTGTGTCCTACTGGTCAAATCATTTTTTTTTTAAAAACATTTCCTTTTTCCTTCCTATCATTTCCCACTAATAAGTGATATTTTACATTATAATATGTTTCCCAAAGCAACATCTAGGATATCTAGGAACAAGTGCCCATTGTGAAGCGCTTCGTAACTTAAGTAGTAAGGTGTTTTTCAGGTCCGCCCTTCATGTATGAAATATACACAACTCACTAATTAATTGTTAAAAAGAAGTGGTGAAGCTTAACAGGGTTCATGAGTCCGCATTGCATCAATGGTGACTGTCGACCTACATATTCTTACTCTACACATGCATTTGTCAAACAACAGGGGAGAGGGGGAGATCAGATCTCTCTCACTGTACACTCAACCCTTCTGTAGCTTTTTCTCAAAAGAGAACTTTTTTGGTTCCCAAAAGGTCATACAAGGAACCAATGGCGGCTGGCCACCTCGGGCTCCCCTCCTTGAGTAACAAAAAAATAAGAAGTATGATACATATTATTATATTATTTGTATAATTTATGTTTTTGACATATGTTATGCACCAAGTTGTATCTGAAAAATAGGATATCTGAATATATAATCCTTTCCTGAAAGGGCTCTCCGCTTATCTCAGCTGTTCTGGGACCACGGAGAAATGGGCCACAGGAGGCGGGTCTATGAAGCGGTTTTGCCAATTGCAGCTAGGGAATCTACCGTGAACCCTTTTCATATTTCAGTTATTGGGATTAAATCTAGAACCCTTAAGGGCTGGGGCAGAAGTCCTAGTTCGCAGCAGGCACTCAAAAGTAATCAAGGCGAGAATGCCTCGCAATAATTCTATCTTTAGTTATTTATTCTGTTATTTATATATATCTCTCACTTATTTGGTTCAGTGAGAAAAAACAAAGCCAGTAAACTGGCAGATCCTCTATGACAGTAGAACAGAATATCTGAGAGGGCTAGAGTTTGTCATTCTGTGTACCATTCAACACTGATAACTCCATATTTGTTATCCCTTTCTTTTATACACATGCCTATTGTTTCCCCTGCCTCAGAGCTGATGTAACAGACGTGAGAACAGCAACAACAGTCTGGTTGTCTGCCGGGGTCAAAGGGCAGCGATAGCAGTCACCTCAGCTCCACAGGAGGATGGGGCGCCCTAACCCAGGCTTCCTGTAGAAACACCCCAAAGCAAAGCTTTCATGTCCCGGGAAGGTGTGAAAAGGCCAGTAAGGGTCAGTCGGACAAGGAAGAGGGGTGACCTGAGAGGCTCAAGATACAAGGGCCCTATGTGTGTATGTGTCCAGGGCAAGGGAAAGGAGCTAATGCATATGGGAGCGTGTCAGCTGCTTTGCAACATTCCCACGTCGGATTGGAGCTGAGGTCAGCAGTTAGGTCTGACCCCGGACGAGGCCATCCTCTCTCTCTCTGCACCCAGAGGCGCCTCTTTGAAGACAGTCAGGTTACAGCATCAAAGCTAATAACTAGCACACTAAAGGAGAGCATCAGCTGCTCATTTCTCATCAACCCAATATCCTTTTTTACAATTCTAATGGTTTACTCATAATCAACCGTTGTTTGAATGTTGCTATAATGACAATAACTAATAACATTCCATTTCTCAAATAAAGTATCTCCAAATTTGGCGATTGAATTTGATTTTGTTCTCTGTTTTTGTTCGTTATTGGTTGAAAGAAATGTCCCACTTACTTAGCTAAATACAGTTTATTCATCTTCGATCAGCATGACTTTAACATCTAACGTAGTCTTTTTTTCTCACTGTGAAGTCTGAAAGTCCTGATTAAATAAATCATCAGCTAATTAATGAAATGATGGATAATGAAGCTGTACAAAAATGTTTTAAACAAAAATATTGGAAAATCCTTAGACATTAGACAAGTAGAAAAAATGGAAAATGACTGTAGTGATTGTCATTTCAATGTCCAGCATCCTTTTTGTAAAAATGTAATAGTCCGATACTCCTTAGAAGCAGAGTAATCTCAAGCGAAAGACATTTGTTTGCACTTGATCGATACGGGAAACACTTTATAGATTTGGTAAATGGGCTGCAATTCTATAGGGCACACACAAAGGGCTGTCCGGTCTCCTTCACGTAGACATCGATGGAGACAAAGCTGCCATTGAGTCTAGTATCTCACCAAGGACACTTCACGTGTGGACAGGAGGAGCCCGGGTTCTGCTGAGTCATGGCAGCGTGGAGTGATTTACACACTTTGTATCAGCCACTTCCCAGGCCTACCTACAGTAAGGTAGAGGGACAAATACCAGCTCGCCTCCCTGCACAGAATCCCTGTGAGCCGACGGTGAGGATGCGCAGCTTGTTCTGCCATGAAAGGCACCAGGGAGCCTGCAGGGTTTTGCCTTTAAAGGAGCGGGCCCGGAGTGAAGTGCACTCCAGAGAGAGCAGCCTTCCTAACTGCAAAGCCTCGGCATAATGGTAGATCTTTATGCATGAGCGTGAGTGTGCGTGGGCAACAAGGGCATGTGGAAGCTCTTTGCATGCGCCTGCACGTATGAGAATATGTGTATTTTATGGAGCACAAGTAATGACGTGTAGACAAAACTAAAAGGCAATAACCTCTCGCTGGCAGGAAGAGACTGTTCCTGCGCTCATGAATATCTGAAAGCATCAATTATCAAAAAACGTTTGAGGTAAAAAAACAAACATTTAATTCTCTTGCATTAAAAGATGGATAAAATATAACTTTGGTGAAATGATGATATCGTTAGCATTGCTCCTACCTCGTTGTGTTTCCGGCCCGAGTGGAGCCCTCGGGAGCCCGTGGAGCCTCTGGAGGAAGAGCTTCCTGTGGTCGAGCAGTTACTGGACATCTGACTCCTGGAGAGGTAAGCGGCCTTACTGCTGTACGGCACCATCTCCTCATCTAAGGAGGTATTAGCCAAGGACACCACATGGTTAATAGGTATGCACATATATTAGGGCTGGGCACGTTAAATTGTCATAAATACGTTAACGTAACGATCCATTGACGCCAAAGCAAGATAAACAGTGGGGAAATTATGATTAATTATGGCTAATATATATGGTATAGTATTTAAACTCTTCTTGGGACAGATATGCCTGGTTATATTTTCATTTTCATCATATTGCATCTCTCCACATGCCCCATTTTGGGAACCACTGCTCTACTGCACAGCATTGTGGGACATGGTACTGCAGTGCAGCAGCAGGGCGTGACACAGCAGAGACGTGGTACACACTGAACATCTGAGCGTGGCTACGTGGTCACACCGGACACACTCTTCTTGTCATTTACATCCCGTGTAAATGGGGAACATGAATCATCCTCTGACTTAAATGCTACACGCTGCCTTACTGTCGGTGCGTCTTTGTCCCGAGCCTTGCCGTTGGTGGCTGCTGCTGTATTCGCTCCTTTCCAGGGAGGAAAGAGCGCTATTCACCGCGCTGCCCGCCTCCACGCGGCCTTGGGTTCCCTGCAACCGGTCCTCCCCGGGGGGCGGCTCAGGAGGTGGGGGCAGGTCTAAGCAGAGGGACAAATATTAAAACATGTAGCGTTTTTAGTTATAGTCATTTCACGTCAGGTTTCTGTTTTCATGACATCTCGTTGTTTCGTTTTAGTTCTGCTCAAAACTAAGTGAACTGGAGAGACGACTGCCTGCGTTGCTTTCTGTCAGAAACCAGGGACACATTGAAATCACCTCTGATAATCTGCTTTTTGAAATGAGGGCTCTGTGGTTACTGGATTGACCTTGTAATACTTCTTTCGATAATTCTCATGTCCAGTTCTGGGGGGGAAGTGTCTGTAGGCCAAGATCAGAAGTCAAGGCGATGCCTATAGACAGGAATACTAGCCTCCCAGCTCAGCTTTGTACCAGAGCTGTTGGCATTCACTCAGTGTTGAAGGATACCGGCGTGTACATGTTGGGTTATCATGCAGTGCATTTATTCACTCACTGACAGAGCAATGAATAGCAAAAGAAAAAGAAGCCGAGGCAGTTTGTTCTCCTTTGCAGCAGAGAGGTAGATTCAGCCGCTGAGAACATTGGATCCACAACAAATAACACCTTTTTTTCAAATCTTTTTTTCTGATAGGTTCAATAACTGAACTGAACTGAATTTGAGACATGGAAGCGTTTTTTACTCCCCATTTTCCGAAGGATCCGAACCCACTCACCTCCTTGCACATCCCTTCTGTAAGCTGAACTCTTTGACACCTTCTTTTTCACGCGTGCTTTTTGGTTGGGAGGAGTGCACGTATCTGCTGGGGATGAGCGGCCGTGCACTAAGCGAGGACAAGTGAAAAACAATCACAGTTTTCACAGCACACTCAACAGAGCATTTGAGGTATCCAATGCATACGAATTATGTTCCACGGTGAATGTGTTGCGAATGTGTTGCCATGTTGCGTGTGTGTCCATCAGTCTCTTTACCCGGTGTGGTGGCGCTGATGGTGTCTTCATTCAGAGCCGGCCCCTGGCTGTGGAGGCAGCGATGGGCAGGACTCTGGCACTGCCGCGTGCCAACCTCTGGTGAGCCGTGATGCTGTTGGCCGGAGAGGTTTGGGTTGGAGTGGGTGAGCAGCGGGCTCAGCGCCTGGGGAACTGGCACTGGACCGCAGGGTAACCTTCTGCTATGGGAAGAAAGGACACCATGAGACAACAACAAATCGATGCTACATTTTTGGTTCTAAGCTAGGTTTACAAAAAGAGAATAAAGTGAACCATTGTCCTTCAGGTTGGCCTATTTCTCCCTTCTCCTCGTCATTGTTAATTAAATTGTTAATTTAACATCTGCTCATGGGAGTAGCCCGTAGGCTAACAATGGTCAATGTGCATTGTTGCAGACAATGTTTTTTTTCCAGAATATTAAGAAATGGCTTAATCAAATGGGGAGCAACTGTGTCCAAATGCATTGTTAAAGGTTATCGTTTTTTCTTAGTAACTATTAGTCATTAAGATTTTAAGCTGCAGGTCATACCAGACCAAGGAAGAATGGAGAGACAAATGAAATTCAGCGACATTTTCTATCTGGGTCATTTAAAAGCCAGTGCTCGGCACCAATGCATGTGCTTAATTGCAAAACATGAATAATGATTTGCAAACACGCAAAAGAAGATGCTTTTTAATAGCAATAAAAATGACTTATCTATATCTGAGTGGCTGAAACAGTTAATTTACACACTACACAGAAACAGTAAAACGTAAAAAAGAATTTAATATAATCAGAGCTATTGCCACTGCCAGGGAAATAACGTTTTATCTACGTTTTACAGCAAAACAAGTTATATTGAAACAGGCACCTTTCCGAGCAACAACAAGTTAACATTTATAAATCTGTTTCTCTTTCTGAACATATAGCAGCAGGAACATGTTTATTTTATAAGGGAGCAAAATAAACAGTGTCTGTTCAGTAGTTGTCGTATGTATGTTGGTACATTGAGCTTCATGCTCATTGATGTTTATTCGAAGCAGTACATAGAGGAAGTTAGATGAGGTGAATAACCTGGGGGGAAACAGCCTGGCTGGGTTACCCAAATAAACAGTTACAATGAAAAGCCGTTTGTCCTCACGCATCGTGTGTATTCAAAAACATCACAGTGAGACAGCAGTGGTTAGTGGCCAGATGGCCGAACGGCGCACAATCACTTTGACCCATACACTGTAACTGTACATTGAACTGTACTGTACTGTACATTGCTGTAAATGTACGGTGCATTTCTAACGGTATCTTACAGTATGTCATAATAACTGTAACATACAGTTAAATTTCCATCCCCTGCTTGTACATTAACGGCCAACGTCATGGAAAAACGGTTTTAATCCGTCAATTTACGATAATAGCAGACTACCGTAATTCAACAGCATGTTACATATATTTTTTGAAGTGGTGGAAATACACATACAAGTGCAGTGAATCACAATCCATCTATATATGTTGTAGGTTAATGTATGGAATCCCATGTCAGCCACTGAAAAACATGTCCTATAAGTCATCATAATGAGATAGTATCTAATGAGATATGATGATGACTTTGACTTATAGTACAAGACATGACTATGTAGGTGTCACTTTTATCCAAAATGCCATATTTGACATAATTTTATGTGGAATAATTGGGGGTTAGGTGTCTTGCTCAGGGACACTTCGACTTGAACCACTGACCTTGTGCTGCACAGCACACCCTCTCTACCCCATGCGCCGCCTTCGCCGTCGTTTCAGTGGCCGGAATGTAAAGATACTAAATATTTGTATTATTCAAAGTGTTCATTGCCTAAAAGTCATTTGAGTGTTAATCGTGACCGACTGCTCCTGAACGTGACGTCAGACGCGTAATCTCAGTTCATCCAGAACACCTGTCAGTGCAGTTCAACATCGGAGGAGTTTCTTATTGCCTCGTCTCTCCAAGTAACGTTGGTAAGTGTTATTTGCCTAGCATGATTAACATTCTCCTTCCTTACATCTAGTTGTCTTCCTCCTCTTTGTAATTTTAAAATCTTACCAATGACAGTGTTTCTAAATATTTTATTTTGGTTTGTTTTACAGTAGCCACTGGATTAAGGACGCCAGCCGTTTGCTGCGGTCAATTGAAAGTGTTCTATAGCGTATTGTTGCAGTTAGTTTACCTTGTTCCAAATAATTTTGTAATAAAAAAAATGTATTATTGTATACATGCGGCATATTTTATGTTTTGTTCTTGGTTACAAATGTCTAACATTTTTGTCTTGAAGGCATCTAATAAACTCCAACCACTATGACCGAAATGAGTTTGGTTGTCTTTCTTTAATTTGTGGAAAATTAAATGCAAAAGTATACGGTCATAAGTAAGCGATAACATTCTGGTATTTATAACACAAACGGTAATCCTATGGTAACAAACTGTAATCCAATATACGGCAACATACAGTATATTACGGCAGGGCACTGTAAATAAAACAGTAAGTTACTAGCGTCGACTGCCAGTAAATTGCAGTTAATTCACAGTAAAATTGGTTCAAGTTTACGGTAACATACAGTAATCCATTATACGGTAACATACTGTATTCTACGGCAGTGTACCATAAAATAACCGCAAATTACTGGTATCCGGTGCCAGTATGTTACCGTTAATTGAATGTAAAGTTCAAGCCAGTTTACTGTATCCCTTTTACGGTAACATAGTGTAAAAACCATTCACGGTATTAAACCGTAAAATAACGGTAAATTCCTGGCGTCCTTACTGCCAGTAAGTTACCGTTAATTTGTTAGAGTGTAGTTTGTCTAAAGTAACTACTGGCTTAAACGAATGAATTGCTTAATGTGACAAGCACTGTTAAAACACATAGATAGCTGCTGAAAGGTACAAAATAAATGAATGAAATAAATGCTAAATCATTTTCTTTAGTTGAGGAATTTCTACATGTTTATCTGTTTATCAGAGATGTTACTATTGTAACAATAGCAAAAAAACGCATCCTTCTGTTGACTGAGCAGGGAACAGTGAAATCTAAAGCAAAGGGAGGTTTGCGTTCAGTAAAGCAGATGATTGTGTGCGTTCAGGCTCACAAGCTAATATGGATTAAATATGAACGCTACCTCCCAGTCAGTGGCGTGCAGTTCACATACCGTGAGAGCGGCTGGCCGTCTGCGGGGTTGAGGCGAGGGAGGTCATGGGGCGCTCGGCCCTCCTCGTGGGGCGATGGCGTGAGCGTGGCGGTGGACTGGTGGCTGTAGGAGGTGGCCGGGGAGGAGGCGTTGTTCCTCTGTGGAGGACGGGATCCATCCTCACAGCCCTCCGTCAGGTAGGTCCTCTCTGGGAGGGGGGGACACCACTCCTCATCCGAGCTACACAGACAAAGAGCAGTGTCACATGTAGATGGTGCGGTGTATCAGATGTGGGAAGGATCTTAACTGTGTGTGTTCTTAAACAATGCCTTTGGGGGTCCTCTGGTCTCACAGGCACTTTCGTTTCCAACTAGATACGAGGCTACTTAAACATTAATGCTGTTCTTTCGGGTGAGTCAGACGGCCTTGCCATTGGCGGCCTTACGGGAGACAAGGCTTCTTCTCGCGTGACACACGATGATATTTTGAAGAAAGCGACTGAAAGGAAAAACACAGCAAATTGTGTTGAGAAAACCGCTTAATCATTAAAAGCAATTGACCAAAGGAGAGATAATTGATTTGTTAAAGCCTGAGGCGATAGATGAGATAGATGCCTTTGATACCCCATGTGCCCTGTTAGAGGTGAGTCAAAATGATGGTGTAGCAGTGAGATACTGATTATAGAGATGTATGCCTGACTCACCCTATGTCCATGTCTTCATGCTCGAGGGGCTCCTCGTCCGCCGTAAACTGATCCAGCTTTCCAATGGGGGGGGGGGGGGGCAACGCCTCCATCCAGGTCAGAGACGGGGTCTTAACGGCCTTACCCATCGCCTTCTGCTTGGGTTTGCTACCTGAGAAACATGCAGAGGAACTGCAATGATTCTCTCTGGAGAAACATGCTTTTTGCACATTGAGCAACCCTCAATGTGAAAGAATAACAAACCAACACAGCGCCAGGTCCCCGGCGCCCCCCTCACCATTACAGCGGTCCGGCTGGGCGTACTGAGCTCCAGACACCCCCGACTGGGCGATCCAGTGTCCATCCGGCTGCTGCTCTCCGCTGTGGGCCGGCGCCTGCATCTGGTTGGTGAAAGGCATGATGGAGGTGGAGGCGTAGGGAGCGGTGGACGCGTGCTGTGCGTAGGCAAAGTCTTCGTTGGTGGCGTCGATGGTGCTGTAGATGGGCCCTTCGGTGGAGCCGCCCATGCTGTACTTCTCCGTCTGATTCAGGTAGTTGGAGATTCCTGCGTCTTCACAGGGATTGGACGTCACTATCAGCTTTCCTATCTTTTGCTTTGACAAATTCCACTTATCATCACACTCTCATCTCATGCTTCTACACAGAGGAGCAGACGCAGTTCATATACCGCCTCTACCAAACCACTCAGGGTGCGCAGCTTCCTACCGTTGTAGTATCTCTCAGCCGTGTCGTGAGTGCTGTTGCAGCAGTTG
Organism: Gasterosteus aculeatus; assembly: GCF_964276395.1. NCBI lineage: Eukaryota > Metazoa > Chordata > Actinopteri > Perciformes > Gasterosteidae > Gasterosteus > Gasterosteus aculeatus. Next base: position 15,404,066 of record NC_135694.1, read on the forward strand.
ACTGGCTCTTTGCCGCTGTGGACCAGGTTGGTGGTGGGCCAAGAGTCTGCCAGCCACGGGTAGTTGCCCATGTTGCCTCCCAGCACGCCCGGCCTATGGAGACATTCTGGCTTTAATTTAAGACGTGGTGAGGCAGAGTGCAGCAGCAGGGACCTTCCAGATACAGCAGGAACAGCAAGTAAAATGCTGGATAGAAACATTGACTATGGTTTTTCTATTGATTACTGTGAATTGAAACAGATTACAGATACACAGCAGGATATAATTGAATTACCTTCCATTGAGTACTGTTCCTTCTCCGTGAGGGAAACCGACTGCAGAACACAAGAGAGAACAAGAGAATGATGAGCGGTGGTAAACAGACTCATGGATGTTGCAGTTGGGGCCATACTTAACAAACATGAGCTGTGCTTATTACCACAAAAATATGTAAATAACTTTAATTGAATGTTCCTCCAAAAGTATAAAACAAAATGCCTTGGACTACAATCTAAATGCCACCTTCCTCCGGACCGATCACACGACTCCCATAGTAAGTGCAATCGAACCAGACGGCAGCAACAGTCATCTGTTCTACATGTGAATCCCTCCTCCTGACCTGCTGGTGTGTAGGCGAAGGAGGCGGTGTAATGGCTCAGCTCCTTCCTCTTCTTGCGTCGGCAGTAAATCCAGACGCTGAAGCCCATGAGGATGACCCAGCAGGCTCCGCCGATCCCCGCGATGAACGCCGGCTGCTTGACCACGTCGGTGATCTGCTCGGCCAGACTCACACTGCTCTCCTTGCCGCCGTCACTGGTGCCGCCGCCGCCGCCGCCTGCCACTGACGGCTGTTCGGCTGGCAGCTCTGGGGAGAGAAAGTGGGAGGGTGGAGGACAGAATAAGATAATTTCAGAACTGTATTTGTTTATTATCTTATCCATCCACTGTATTTCTTTTGTATGGCTTAATTTGAAGCCAAACCAGAGCATCCAATCAAAACCACATGTAGCCACAGTGATAGGATATCAACTTTATACTTTTTAGTGACTCCACGGATGGATAGTTAATTAATCACTGAAATCATCAGGATTCATCCTCTGGGGATATTACGTGTTTTATTTAAAACATGACAGCGTGGAGCTAAATGCAACTGACGCTGAATAAGGCAACGAGAATGTTCCAATTATTGAAGTGAAACACATGCCTCGGTAGTGACCTGTGGAGCACAAGGTAGCCCCACGCCAAAGCACATCGTCCTTTGTGGTCTTTTTGACTCAAACCATGAATTACTCAGAGTAGTGGTCCCCTGATCGTCAGTAGAGAAAAAGGTACTTTAAGTTTAAGGCACTCTAAAGTTGGCTTCACATTTCAGATCCGGAGGTTGCCGGTTTAGGATGAAAAATCTCCCAGAAAGGCATTTATTGGGCATCGCTAGTATGGCTAAAAGAATACTGAATCTCTAAACTGAAGTAAATCGAACATCAAATTTGAATTAAATAATTTTCCATCTTCAATAGGAATCTGTAGTGCACCTGCATCTTGAGGCACTCCTATTTCTATTAGGGCTTGACAAGTTAATCTCCACGATCCCATTAATTAATTAACGGCAACAATTATTTTATCTTGGATTAGCGTGTTTTATAAAATATAGTTTTATTTTGAAAATCCGTCTAAATACACATACAATAAAATCATGGGTCACAGGAGGTGATGTTGATCAGTATTGGCTTGAGAAGGGCATCAACGTGTCTAAACCAATGAGATCATTAGGGGGCGGGCATAAGACTGCATCAGCGCTCACATGAACTGAAAAAGAAAAGAACCGGCGAAGAATTGATTAAAAAAGGAGCAACATTTTAATTTAAAATCTCTTCCAGACCGCAACGTTGTTAGAACCAAAGTTATTTATTTTTTAATTTTTGTTTGAAGTTCTCCAAAGGAAATCCAGAACAAACATGGACTCAACAGTCTCAGCATAGTAAAACCAGTTGTGTCCTTAGTGCTGGACCACTTCAATCTAACAGGGTCACCTACTGAATATAGATTTGATATATAGATTATTGATAAATACTCTTTGTACTACTCCCTTGTAAAGAAATATGTGTATGCTGGCGTGCATGTCTGTTAGGATGTTATGATCAAAGATAACTGTTTTTTCAATATCAATCTAGATAAAACGCGAATGCGCTTGCAAATAGATATTGTTTTATATTTGATTTGATTACCAGAGGTGTCAAAAGTATTCACATTCATTACTCAAGTAGAAGTACAGCTACTAGGGTTTAAAAAGACTCCTGTAGAAGTTGAAGTACCAGCTCAAGCTTTTTACTTAAGTAAAAGTATAAAAGTACTGGTTTCAAAACTACTTAAAGTATAAAAGTAAAAATAAAATTCCATTAAGGACAAACTCTTAATGTGTAACCTCGCTCACACAACACGTCAGTCCGTTACAATGTGATCAGAAGGTGCCTGCACATCATGTGACTTGCCGTTGGGATGGTGGAAACAACAACAAACAAACAGATAAAACCACAACCCATTTTCCAGTGACACGAGTCACACACACGTTTTTCCATTGATGAGGTAGACTGCAGTGTCTCCCCCAGGTTTACTACGTCATGGGGGGGGGGGCGCACCCCTGAAGATACTCATTTAACGTTACATGGAATCTGCGTGAGGAAGAGGAGGAGGAAGAGGAGGAGGGTCCATGTCGATAAATACCAACTTTCCACAGACCACTTTTCCCACCCGGTGTCGCTCCGATCTGCCGGCGCATCGCGGAGAAAACCAATCGGGTGTCTGGATGCTGAATGTTTATACTTCTCATCCAATCACAATCAAATTCACTCTGTCCGCATAGCGCCATTTATCTGGATAGGGTTTTTTGTGTTCGTGCGACAAGCGGGAACTATGATGTTTTTAAAATGTAAGGAGTAGAAAGTTATTTATTTGCGTTAAAAGTGAATTGTGAATTTTGAATGAATGAGTGAATTTTGCACATAACAATGAGATTAATCGCGCATGTCATTGTCATGTTTAAAATTCAATCGAAAATTGTGTGTTGCCCAGCATTCACTTCTACATCTGTTTGTGTGTCCGTGGACTCACTGATGAGGACAGAGACCGGCTGACTGCGGGTGCCGATGCCGGCGCTGGTCACCGCCGCCACCTCCACCTGGTAGAGCAAGCCGGGCATCAGGCCCTTCAGCGCCGCGGACAGCGTGCTCCCGTCCACCGTCCTGTTGATGTAGTATCGTGTCTGGTTGTCGCCGCCGCCGAAACACCAAACCTAGCGGGATGAAAGAGATGCGATTGAATTCATCGGGCAGATCTTTTCATCTGGAGCATGGGGCTCCTGTAGGGGACTCCATAGTCCTACTGGGAGACTTCAATGCGCACGTGGGCGACGATGGAGATAACTGGAGAGGCGTGATTGGGAGGAATGGCCTCCCTGATCTGAACCCGAGCGGGTGTTTGTTACTGGACTTCTGTGCTAGTCACGGATTGTCCATAACAAACACCATGTTCGAACATAAGGATGTTCATAAGTGTACGTGGTACCAGAGCACCCTAGGCCAAAGATCAATGATCGATTTTGTAATCGTATCGTCTGATCTGAGGCCGCATGTTCTGGACACTCGGGTAAAGAGAGGGGCAGAGCTGTCAACTGATCACCATCTGGTTGTGAGCTGGGTCAGAGGATGGGGGAAGACTCGGGACAGACCCGGTAAACCCAAGCGTGTAGTGAGGGTGAACTGGGAACGTCTGGAGGAGGCCCCGGTCCAAAAGATTTTCAACTCACACCTCCGGCGGAGCTTCTCTCACATTCCTGTGGAGGCAGGGGACATTGAACCAGAGTGGTCTATGTTCAAAACCTCCATTGCTGAAGCCGCGGCGGTGAGTTGTGGCCTCAAGGTCTTAGGTGCATCAAGGGGCGGTAACCCTCGAACTCCGTGGTGGACACCGGTGGTCAGGGAAGCCGTCCGACTGAAGAAGGAGGCCTTCCGGGTTATGATATCCGGTGGGACTCCAGAGGCAGTTGCAGTGTACCGACAGGCTCGAAGGGCAGCAGCCTCTGCCGTGATGGAGGCAAAGCAGCGAGTATGGGAGGAGTTCGGGGTAACTATGGAGAAGGACTTTCGGTCGGCACCAAAGTGTTTTTGGAAGACCATCCGGCACCTCAGGAGGGGGAAACGGGGAACCATCCAAGCTGTGTACAGTAAGGATGGGACCCTGTTGACCGCGACTGAGGAGGTTATCGGGCGGTGGAAGGAACACTTTGAGGAACTCCTGAATCCAACTACTACGCCCTCTGTGGTGGAGGCGGAGCTGGAGGCGGAGGAGGGATCATCGTCAATTAGCCTGGTGGAAGTCACTGAGGTAGTCAAACAACTCCGCAGTGGCAAAGCCCCGGGGATTGATGAGATCCGTCCAGAGATGCTAAAGGCAATGGGTGTTGGGGGGTTGTCTTGGATGACACGCCTCTTCAACATTGCGTGGAAGTCTGGGACAGTGCCAAAAGAGTGGCAGATCGGGGTGGTGGTACCCCTCTTTAAAAAGGGGGACCAGAGAGTGTGTGCCAATTACAGGGGTATCACACTACTCAGCCTCCCGGGTAAAGTCTACTCTAAGGTGCTGGAAAGGAGGGTTCGGCCGATAGTCGAACCAAGGATTGAAGAGGAACAATGCGGTTTTCGTCCTGGTCGTGGAACAACGGACCAGCTCTTCACTCTTTCCAGGATCATAGAGGGGGCTTGGGAGTATGCTCAACCAGTCTACATGTGTTTTGTGGACTTGGAGAAGGCGTATGACCGGGTCCCCCGAGAGATACTGTGGGAGGTGCTGCGGGAGTACGGGGTGAGGGGGTCCTTGCTTGGGGCCATCCAATCCTTGTACGCCCAAAGCGAGAGCTGTGTTCGGGTGCTCGGCAGTAAGTCGAAGGCGTTTCCGGTGGGGGTTGGCCTTCGCCAGGGCTGCGCCTTGTCACCAATCTTGTTTGTGGTCTTCATGGACAGGATATCGAGGCGTAGTCGGGGGGAGGAGGGTCTACAGTTCGGGGGGCTGCGGATCTCATCGCTGCTTTTTGCAGATGATGTGGTCCTGATGGCATCTTCCGTCTGTGACCTCCAACTCTCACTGGAGCGTTTCGCAGTCGAGTGTGAAGCGGTCGGGATGAGGATTAGCACCTCTAAATCTGAGGCCATGGTTCTCAGCAGGAAACCGATGGATTGCCTACTCCAGGTAGGGAATGTGTCCTTACCCCAAGTGAAGGAGTTCAAGTACCTCGGGGTCTTGTTCACGAATGAGGGGAAGATGGAGTGTGAGTTTGGCCGGAGAATCGGAGCAGCGGGGGCGGTATTGCACTCGCTTTACCGCACCGTTGTGACGAAAAGAGAGCTGAGCCGGAAGGCAAAGCTCTCGATCTACCGGTCAATCTTCGTTCCTACCCTCACCTATGGTCATGAAGGATGGGTCATGACCGAAAGAACTAGGTCACGGGTACAAGCGGCCGAAATGGGTTTCCTCAGGAGAGTGGCTGGCGTCTCCCTTAGGGATAGGGTGAGAAGCTCAGCCATTCGCGAGGAGCTCGGAGTAGAGCCGCTGCTCCTTTGCGTCGAAAGGAGCCAGTTGAGGTGGTTTGGGCATCTGGTGAGGATGCCCCCTGGGCGCCTCCCTAGGGAGGTGTTTCAGGCACGGCCAGCTGGGAAGAGGCCCCGGGGAAGACCCAGGACTAGGTGGAGAGATTATATCTCTGCACTGGCCTGGGAACGCCTTGGGATCCCCCAGTCAGAGCTGGTAGATGTGGCCCGGGAAAGGGAAGTTTGGGGTCCCCTGCTGGAGCTGTTGCCCCCGCGACCCGACCCCGGATAAGCGGTTGAAGATGGATGGATGGAGATCTTTTCAGGCTTCTGGCTTGGCTTTGTGACACTTTTGAAAATCCGTCTCTTATCAGTCCAAAGGGTTTCAGCCAAGTGTGTGTTTGCATTTTCATTCACTGATGAAATAGCCGACCACAGCTGCAACACTTTGATCAGTCAGATATTCTCTATGCTACATGTACAGTAGACGCTGAACTCTACTTTGAAGTCCTAAAAATCACAGCCTGAGGATCTTTTTTCCTTTTGAAATTTGATTTTACCTCTGTACGTAACCTGAAGAAACCAAATATGAGAAGAGTTTAGCAATCAAACTGTTGAGGCGTGTTTACCTTGTACTCCTGGATGACGCCGTTCTGCATCTCGCTGGGCGGAGGCTCCCAGGAGACGCTGATGCTGGAGCTGTTGCTTGGCTTCACTGTTACCACTGTGACAGCTCTGGGTGGGGCACTTGGGACTGTAAGAGGTTGGGGGACAGCGTTCATGTCATCACAGCAACATACTCATGGTGAGCACAATAAGTACAAAACTAAATTCGAAAAGGGAATAAAAGCTAGGAGATAAAAACACACAAATTGAGAAACATGAAAGTGAGCTGTAGCAGGAGAGAGAATCTCTTGTCTTTAAACATTTAATCATGTTGGTTTCTTTTTGCCAGACTAAGCTACTGGGGCCGATCGATCCAAAGTTTATAAGTGCTGCTGGCAAAAGAAAACAAATCTCTCTTGTTTTTAATCTAGACTGTGAATCATCTCATGTCTAACTGACGAGAACCTCGGGCTGGAAGAATCACAGCTCAATTTAATAAAACTGCGATCAATATAAATAAACCCAAACTTGCAGAGGATATAAAATTAACCCTGAAATGAGATAACGTTAGTGAGATTCATGCGGTGCCAGGCAGGCTAATGAACAGCTATTTGGAAGGGCCTAGTTTCCTAGCAGAGGTTTTTCTTTGAATCGCTTCCTGGGACACGTTTTCAGAAGTCACCACACTCATTACCCTCTTCTGGGGTTCGGACCAGTAACGTTCTGCTGTCCTTTCCCTGGAATTCGTCAAAGTAGGGACGGATCTTGATCTCGTACTCGGTTCCTTTGAGCAGGCTGCTGAGGACGGTGATACGTTCGGAGGGGGAGTTGATGTCCTGGAGGAGCCAGGTTCCCCCGCTGGGTCGGTAGAACAGTCGGTAGCCCTGGACGTACTGAGACTGACGGTCCACCTTTATGATTCGAGGGGCAAAATTAGAAAAAAAAGGAACCCTCAAGCATCCCTACGTAACACATAGACCCACAGAGAGCCACTCACAGTCCAGGACACTCGGATGGAGGCTGTTGTTAGCGTGACTGGCTCTTGAAGCTGGACCGCTACTTCTCCCAGCTCCCGCTGCACTTGCCTGTGGTCCACTCCCTGACCCGTGGGACTCACATCTGAGTGGTAAACACACATTCTCCTTAGAGGGCTGCAGCCGATGGACTAGCACACAAGACGGTGGTGGTGTTTCTCAGTCACGAGAGGGTCGCAGACTGACCTTGGGTTCTGACGGGCTCAGAGATGGGGCTCGGGTCGCTCAGGCCGTAGGCGTTGACGGCTCGCACAATGAACAGGTAAATGGTGTTGGGTAGAAGGCCGGTGATGGTGTGTGTTTCCATCCTGATCATGTCAGCTACAGTCTGCCACGTGCTGCCCGCTGATTGGCTGTAAAGTATAAGATAATAAAAGATCTGTGGTGATAATGTAGTGTGTACTGACTTCCTTACACTGCATTAAATCCAAGAATTTTCTCATATTTAGTTTTGTATATGTGAAATTTATCAGGGGCAAGATTAGGATCTAAATCCTAACACTTAATGAATTATAATGGTTTCAAAATAAACAATAACTTTAATTTATAGTATGGCCACCTAAAAAGTACATTTCCATATTTGTCCAAATTATTGAAGGCACACGTGTGCTGGCGTACAATAGTTGAGAAAAGGAAGGTTCCATTAGTTTCATTGCACCACTGAACTGGTGACATGCTGCATGAGGCTGATTTGTTGTGCAGCCGCACAATTTAACCAAAGCATGAGAAGATCTCCAGGCGATAGCAGGAGCTATTTTTGGCTCCATCTCATATTCTGCTGAACAATAACAGATGTGAACAAAGTCACTCAGAGAAGTTTGTGCCCGCTGGAAGATCTCCAAGTGATGCAATTTACCGTCCCGATGAATAATGTAACGGTGTCTGTAAGAAGCCGCAGCGGATGGCAGAAAAGGAGGGCATCCTCTTAGCCTTGTGGCACCCAGATGCATTAACATCCCATCTCTTTCTCTCCCTCCGTGAATCCACTGTCACCTTGGCACAGCGGCAGGCACAAAGGCCTCCCCAGCCATTTGCTCGACACTTTTAGAATTCCCTCAAGGGCACTGGGGGGGGGATCTGGGGAGGAGATTCAGTTGTGCTCAACTGCACAATACGACCAAATAGGAAAACGTTTCATGAATACTCACGTCTTGTGTGTCTGTGTGTTTGCGTGTGTGTGTGTGTATGGAAGGTAACTTTGTGAAGGAGTTGGGAGTTCACACACAAGGCTCTGGCCCCAGAAAGAGAATCTGAAAGCAGTGTCTGGTTTCTTACATTAAATAAAAACTATTAGACCTCTCGTATACACACACACAAACACGCACACACACGTGCACAAGCCCGGACCATTCGCTCTTCTCTGTGATCCCGCAAACAAGCCTCAGCACCTCAGGCGGAGAAATGTTATTGCAGACACCCCAGCGGTCCCTCCGGCTGCCTCATAAAGGATCAGCGTGCGTTACTTGGAAACGCGCCGCCGTTGCCACGGGCCACGGGCAACAGTGGACGTCTATATCTGATTAGGCCTTGCTGGTGTCCTCCTCTATATCGAGTGGGAGGGATACGTTTCCCCATAGCGCCGTCTATCTTTGTCTGCAGGCCTCCGTCCATCCGTGGAACTTCTCTGTTGTATCTAGTTCCCCCCCTAATTAATCCAAGGTGGACGTTCTGCTGTGGTGCATTGTGGTTCATGAGTGGGAAATGAGTACTCTCTCATGCTAGTTCAACATGTTTTGAGTAATTTCGTCAAACTAAAATGCACTCCTCCTGCTGGTACATTTAATCTATTTTATTTTCACCTTTTCAAGTCGTCGGATACTCTGATCATAAATGTGGCAGCACGACACTTTTTAAAGAGCTGCAAAGCTTTGCATTAGTCTTCAAATCAGGGAAAATGTTTTAGTGCCCCATAATGATGCTTTTATGTTCCATTTCAATATATTCAACACAAGAAAAACACAGCCTGGAGTGAGAGAAGCAGACTGATTACAGAACAAAATATTCTCTCAACAAGCTACACAACGGCGAGCGAGCGCGCGTGTCTCACCTGAAGGCCTCGATGATGTAGGCGGTGACAGCGGCTCCCCCCTCGTGGGCGTTGGGTTGCCAGGTCAGAGAGACACTGTTCTTGGACACGTCCGTGACGATGGGTTTGTGCGGCGGACCTGGCAGCTGGAAGGGCTCGGCGGCCTGGGCGACCGACGGGTCCGCACTCTCTGGAGGGGGAGGGAAGAGAGACGCCAGCATGAGCGTCTCATCGTGTCCTCGGTGGAATCTAATGTTGACTGGACATTAGCATCAGGCCCGCTGCGGGCCGACTCCCTCACTTCTAAAAGACTTCTTGTTTTTTGTCTATGTTCACTGCGTCTCTTTTTCTTCATTCTAAAGCACTCTGTGCTACATTTGCACATGATCTGTCAACATCTCTCCTCCCTGTCCTGACCGAGGCCAATAGGGCTGTTTTAACATTTATTCATCCCCAACATGAGACGGCTCTGTGTCAACATTATGCTTCACATCCATACACCCAACACCTATGTTTGCACTCTGCCCAGCAACGAGCCTCAGGACCTGCAGGGCTTCATGAGACCGGCTAAGTTGCTTCATTCGATAATTCTATAGTCACAATGAGCCTCAGTTTTCTCAGAAAAACCCATTGACAATTATTCTCTATTCTGCAGCCCCACTTCAATCTATAACAAATAATTTCACTGTGACGGCCAAGTGGTACACAGAGACGTGTGTGTGCCAACTAATAGTAGGGCAAACATAGAAGAGTGAAAATCAGATTTTTATTTACCAAAATGAATTGTATGGAAATGATTTTGCATATATAGCTGCCAGTCATTTGCATGCATTTAAATCACACAAAGACAATTTACCTTTGACCGTGAGCACTCCACTCCAACTCGTCTCTCCACTGGAGCTGGAAGCCAGGCAGGTGTAGACCCCGGAGTCGGTTTCCTGGCAACAGCAACACGTGTGTCATCAGTTTAGTGTGAGAGTGAACATTGGATGCTTCGTTAATGAATCCATTAAAAATGTCATATATCTCATCACGAAAGTTTCCACTCAGATTACTGAGCAGAAGGTAACCTGGTGGAGCAGAGAGCTTTGATCACGGAGCCGACCAGGTGACTTTACACTTCCACATCACAGTCAGTTTGGCAGGCCCGGAAATCCCACTCATATACATATCTAACATGGACAATAACTACATTTAGAGAGGCAAGGCCCCCTCCTCCCATGCATGTGTGTAGAACTGTCCGCTAAATTATTAAATACTTCAAGTTTTTCAACAAACTACTTAGATTGTGTGCTTTCAATATGGCTATTCAGTAATTTTAAGTTATTTTTTATAAATGAAATATTCTCAGTGGACCTATTTGAAGCGAGAGTCAAGCTGGTGGCTTTTATGTTCTTCCTCTGATGCCTACACGGCAGAGGAGGAGAGTTAACACAGGGATCAAAGGAGAGAATTTTAATGAGCAGCTAGTGGTGGAGAAATGTGTGAGGAGCCAGTCTTTATACTCAACAGCTACTTAGCATTCTGGACATGCTATGAGTAGACGTAATTAAGAGGTGTGTGTGTGTGTATGTGTGCATGCTGGCGGTCAAATATTTGGGGAGGGAAGCCAGAAGCCAGACGGGCTGTGAAATTGCTTACAACAGAGGGACATGCTGGGGGGGTGTCCACTGGGGAACGTGCCTCTCGACGTGTTTCTGATAGCGTCACTGCTCCAGGAATCACCGTCTCCCTTTTAGTTGGCTACTTGCTATTGCCGCTAACTCAGCAGATCATTGTTGGGAGAAAGTAACCCCTCATCATGTAAATGGGTGCCGTGGAGAGCAAGTTGATCCAGGACTTTTGGTGCAACGTAAACGAATGATGCTCATTGGTGGGAGATTACTTTGTAAAGTGAATGCCGTAGAACTACCGTTTACCACATGATCTAGATATGATGTTTGGTAAGACTTCAAACGCTTACTGCAACTGGATTAATATTTCATCCTGTCTGCAGTCGGGCATGCAGACGTCTTGGGGGCCGTAATGCCCCATTAAAGCCAGCGGTGCGCGGAGAAAACAATTTGCAGAGGTTTTCTGAGGTCTGAAATTAATTCAGACAATGTGGGGAGAAAACAAAACCCGACATAATAAAACAATACAATAAATGCTCCAGAGAGAGAGAGAGAGAGAGAGAGACAGAAACTGTAAAACTAGATAAATTATGAATTGGCCACATTTACAGCACATTGCGCCGGGTGGGCTGACGCTAGTATAATGTTAACTGCACCTATGAGGACCGCTGGCTCTCTAAATCGCTCTCCTGTTGCACTCTGGAAGGGAGGGTTACACAGAATTTTATTTGTTTTTTCATCCGTTTTGCTGTGTTCAGTCCTCCAGTTAATTTACATGCAGGACCTCGTCCACCGCAAACACAATCCCCCCCCCCTCTTATTCACTTAGTCTGCGTATTACTCCTATTGAAAACCTTATACATTATGCAGAGGATGCAAGGCAGGGCCTATCGTGACTAATGCCTCGCTGAGCGCTGTGCACATGCGCGTCCACGTCCGGGGCAGCTCATTGCTAACCGCTGACAGAGGAATTACTCAAGCCTAAGTGGCCTGTCAGAGCGCCCAAAAGGACGCGGGACAGGTGACTCTCCATCCTACCCAGCATCCCTCGCTGCTCGCTCCTCCTCCCCCTATAGTGTCTGCCCTTGGGTTGACCCGTTGGGCCGGCTGACTCAGGGGGGGTACAAAGCGGGTACCCAGATGGTGGCGTTTGATTCGGAGGATGGGGAAGGGGCGGGTGGGGTAAACAGCCGGGACACCTGACAATTAATCAAGCTTGGCAGCTGTGGGTACTGCGCAAAAAAAAACAGATTGCTGAAAAATAGATGAAGGGAGCGGAAGCGGGCAGAACGGGAGGAAGGAGCATATTTTCTATCAATATAGAATATTAATAATTGTAGCTTAACTACATCGTTGGGATGTCAAACTGAGAGATCTTCTTCGTCCAACACCTGCTAACCTGACCACCATGGGTTTCAGTGCACAGAAGGTTGATAATGATGTCTGATGCTTTTTTAGGTGGGCGCAGAAGGGAAATGTGATTACAGGCTATGACACGAGTACACTGGGATTTAAAGTTAACACATGGGCTCAATTTCCTACTTTAACACGATTACTCTCACTAATCTGTTTCCTTTTGTCCACGTAGTCCTACTCACGCTTTGTTGCTGCTTCTTCTTACTTTTGCCATAAGGCCCGCCCCCCTGTACCTTAGGCCCACGTCAACCGTTTAGCAGAAATGGCAGCAGAAAGCTCTTTAACCCCCCCTCACACACACACACACACACACACACACTTCCTTTTGGTCCTGGAGAGGGGCCGTGGTAGTATGAGCCTGGCAGAGATCCCAGGGTAATGGCATCTCCTCAATGCCAGGGTACGAGGAACAAACACACCATCTGTCCCCCTCCAGGGGCCCCGACCAAATTGACTCCTTTACACTGCTTATTTAAGGTTCAGTTGGGTTTGTGAGGGCTGATTTATTTGGATTTTTTAGTATTGTACTCAATGATAAGTGTTATGTCCCACGGACAGATGTCAAGACTTTTAAATAGAAAAATCGGTTAATTCAGTTTATTACAGCAAGTTAACACCTGCCATCTCTAACGGCAAACTGGGTGGGTGGGAACAATGCTGCCATCTTTGTTCCGTCCTCCATAAAGTCTGACTAAACTGGGGATTCATTTTGAAAATGCCTGGTTGTCTGACTAAGAATGTAGCAAAAAACTGCACTGCAACTGCAAGTAAGATCGTAGTTGTGACCGCGGGAAACCTAAACTTTTTCTTAACCTTACTGGCTCTCTCCATGGACGGTCTATCTTCAGGTGACACTATGAATTTACCATAAATCATTTGTTTATGAACAAGTACAATTTTGACATTTCCAATAATCTCCAGCTGGTTTTTAGTGCTTATTAGCATATTAAAATGCAACATAATAGACATTACACATGCTTAACATTAGCACATTAGCTCACAGAGTTCCTGTAGCTCAAAGTTGTGTCTTCTGCCATTGTTAAAGCTGTTTGGGTTTTTGTTTTAGTGATGGAGTCTGGTGTCCAACATATGACGTCGCCAACAGAACCTAAACCAATAGAGTGAGCAACAACAGTTTCTCAGATGAAACTAACAGCTGATTTCTACACGTCATTTTGTGATCTGATCTGTGAAACCCAGAGCCATAAATACCAGGTGTTGTTGCTGTAGAACAATAAAATAACATCTGAGGTCATGTCTGCTCACTGCGAGACTGTGATCAAACGCACCCATAGTCCACAGAAAACGGCAACATGCTTCAAAAGCACGAGTATTTCTTTTATTCCCTCATGACTTGAATGCAGCAGAAAATTCTCTCTCTTCCTCTTCCTCCCGCCCTCACCCCATTCATCCACTCCTCACTCACAGTGATGTATTGAGGATTTAATTACAAGTCTCAGCGATCGTTAATCATTGAGAACCCACAATCAATTAATGTGTGAGCCTCCTCCGAGCATCGCGGTGGATGTGGTGACCTCAGGTGCTGCTTCATGTCCGGGGGGGGATTCTGGGCGGAATAGATATCATTAGCCCGGAGTAAGACGATGCTAACAACTGCTAATGGCCCGGCGTGCTCATGATCATGGTGATGACGCCTCACAGATGCGGTTTTCACCACCTCTTCTGAGCTCATTAAAAAAAATGTCTTGGTACTTTTCCTGCAATGGGTACTGTTTTTTTGTGGAAATGTCTTTATCTTGCCTGTAATGCCTCATGTTTAATGTGAAAATCTAAAATCATTTCTCTGGAAATTGAGATATCATGGATTGAAAAGCATTATGATTTTTGAAGGTTATCAATAGACCTATACATTTGAAAGGCTAAATGACAGTTGAAAGTGTTTTTTTTATTTTATTAGTTAGGGAGAACATGAAGAGTGTTTACATTTTAGTTGTTTATTTCATTCAAATACCTGGAGGTTGGTGATTTGGAAGGTACCGTTCTCCATCAAGCTGATTCGACCATCGTTTCCCAGGATCCTTTGGCCGTCTTTCTCCCATTGGATGCTGGGGATGGGGTTGCCCATGATGTGGCAGTGCAGCTGAGCGGTGGAGCCAGGAGCTAAAGTGTGATTCGCGGGGCCCTGTCGGATAATGGGCGGGAGGCGGTCCGAAGGTGCTGCCGGGACAGAGACTGGAATTAGAGTGTTTTGAAAAGTGGAGCCGATGTAGAAATGCGTGGATGTTACGTTCTCTCAAGTGTCCGCCAGGGGGCGACTCCTCTGGTCCTATAGAAGTCTATGAGAAAATGACTCTACATCTCTTTTGATTTATTCCCTCAGTAAACATTGTAAACATGAGTTTAAATTTAGTCTTAATCTCAAATTAAGATGATGTTCATCTAGTACACAAATGTTGTGACATTGGTTTCCATTGGTGGAATGGACACACACATATCCATGTCCCTGTGTAAAGTTTCAACTAGTGCTCGTAAACCCTGAGTATTTATGCTTTTAGCCACAGACAAACACATGGACACATGAGGCTGCTCTCCATGTCGTTATGTCTTGGGTTGACCGTACATGTGGACACTGTAATATGACAGTTATGCTTTAGTTTGGAAGAGGGGAGTAAATTCCTTCACAATCATAACTGGATTGGAACTGAAAAATTGTATTTTTCTTTTGACGCAATGACTGAGTAGAAAATAGAAAACTTCACTCAGCCTACCAGGTGACATTTGCCTTCAGAAGTCGGAGCATGCCTTCATTGGTATTCTGCTGTGTAGAAGGATCTGATATCATCAGCTAGCTGAAGCTCAACCAAAAGTGTAAAGAGTCAACACAGGAGTGTGCGGAGCTGAACAAAATCCCTGTTTAAGTGTATGTGTGTGTGTGTGTGTGTGTGTGTGTGTGTGTGTGCATGAAGAGAGGGCAGCATATGCTGCAGCGGGTTATTTGCATTGAGCTATCACCAGTTGTCCCTTTTGATTACATCAGATAAGGACTCCTGCTGTTTACTCATTCTGGGGGGGGATTTCATTTGAGAAGGATTTGAAGGATGGCTTTTCAACCATTACCACTACATAGGAGGGTGGGGGGGGTATGAAGCGACGGCCAGAGTAGAATTTAGAGGTATTAATGAACAGATATGGAATATAGTACAAATAAATGTTTTCTTGAGTGTGTAATGAGGGGAGATGTTTGTACATCAGGAGCGGGTCATCTGCACGCAGTCAGCCATGCTTCTTCACACTTTGGATGGTCGCGACCTTTCACCTCTCCGCTAGATGCTGCCTGATTCTACACACTGTCCGCTTAACATATTTGTCTTACTCAGACTTCCCAAAAATGTCTTGCTCAGATTCCAAAAATGTTCTATCTCAGTGTGTCATTTCATTCTTGATGGAAATCATGTGCTGAGTTGATGCTAGACAATACAACTCTGCAGAGTTTATAGATGCATTTTGTCAGCAAAAGCCAAATAACAACAACACCGGATATGGACAGCAGTCAAAAATATTATAAACAAAAATCATAGCATCCTGAATGTGACTGGTCATCCCACAGTGTAATCAGATTACTGTAGTCATGTGACTCTACACATGTTAGTGTGTTCACACTCACCGCTCTCCACCTCCAGCAGGGCTTTGGTGAGGATGCTGCCGGCCACGCTGATGGCCTGACAGATATAATAGCCGGAGTCGTCCACCTGGGCGCTGGTGATGGTGAGCTCACCGCTTAGCGACACGGAGAAACGGCCCGACTGGGACGGCTCCTGGATGGGGAACAGCAGGATCTGGGGAGGAGATTTTTTTTATTGTTCATTGATTAATGTTTAACTTGTGGGCATTTTTTAATAATCCGCTTCACATATAGGGATTCTTTTTGTGCTTCTATTCAGGGAACTAGTATTGAAAGAAAATTCTTAAAACTTAAAGCTAAAACACAGAACTCAATGCCAGATATTAGCGATTCCATTGGCAGCTTTATAAACATGTAGAATTTACATAATATGAATTCATAGATGTGACTCTCTCGAATGCTTAAGAAAGAAAAAAAACTAATAACCACTTAGGGTTGCTTTGAGGAAAAGCGGTGAAGACGTTGAGGACAGTAAATGCAGATAGAGGAAAGAGATAAACTCAAACGGCAAACCTGGCAACCTTATTTCTTAAACTACTGTTTTGCACCACATGGAGAAAAAGAAAAAAACTGCAGTGCAGGTGAGACGTGATGTTGAGGGATGGATGGAGCAACAAGAGCGCAGGAGCAATGGTAACACACTTCTTGAAACTCATTTCTTTATCATCCACATCTAATGAATAACGGCGTTTGGCCAGATTACCATCCCAACATGCTACCCACATTACCCCACCCACTCACTTTCTCCTCTGTATCTCTCTCCTCCACTCATGTTCTGTCCCTGTTCCACACACATTCTCCAGGCCTCCTCCAATCTGCCCCTTCACTAATCTGTACCTGGGAGCCATGCTACAGGCACCCACGCACTCATCGGGCCTTTCAGCGCATTCCAACCGGCTGCAGTGCTTATCACACACTCGCCTTTCTCACACTCGTACTTATGCATGCACACACACACTTTGTGAACAATACCATGTGAGCATGGTGGGAAAATGAGGTGTGTATGAATGTGCAGTGGTATGTGTGTGAGTCACCTTGGCACTAAACTACACAGTGATAGAAGCGAAGCATGAGAGTTAGGAACATGTCTGTAAGAAGCAAAGCAGCTTTGACTAACATCACAACATTATTGATTTCATACTCAGAATAATTGGATTCATCCAGTTGGAATTTACTCTAGATTAACACAGATATCTGCTTTCTGTAAGTTTTGTTCATATATAATGTATTAGTTTGGTTTAAACAACACTTAAATCAGGCAAAATCTAATTCATAAAAGGAATATAATATTTATTTAGACATATCAAATTCTTTGAAATTTGAACAATTTGGCTTTCAGACCCAAAGGGACCACCAGACCACGATGGATCCCTCAGACGGCAGAAGGGAGATTCATAAAAGGCTCAAGGAGTCTCTTACCTGGCTGCCTTCTTTCTGCCAGAAGACGGCCGGCGGAGGGTTTCCTTTGGTGCCACAGAGGAAGGTTACGGTGCGACCCGGGGCAGTGATCTGGTCCCGCGGCCGAACCACGATCTGGGGGGGCACTGCACACAGAGAGTGGGCAGAAATAGTTATTGGGGCACAGTAGAAGCCACGTCTTTATTGAGTGCACTGAACCGGGGTGGGCCTGCACTGACCACTCAAGCTCTGCCTGTCTCTTTATCTGACACACGCACGCAAGCACACCTACACAAACACGCACGCACGCACCAGGAATTAGGAAGGGTTCATCTCACAATGTCAACACTTGCACTAAAGGCCACAAAACTATTAGAAATAGGAGGGATTTTTGGATATGAATGCAAAAAAAGTCAACAAGACTCCAATAACAGTAAATTAGTAGATCTGTGTCAGCTGATAAATTAATGTTAATACATTATCAGCTCACTTTCACCCTCAGATTTAATATTCATTATGTCCAACAGTTTAAAATGAGATGATTTTACTAAATGGAACACTGTAAAACACCATGTGGATGCAAGAGGACAATAACTCTCATTAATAAACCAATTTCTCTGGTTTCTCTGAGCAGGAAAGCTAACATTTAGGCAGTATTCGTCACACACTTGGCGCATAGTGGAGTCATCATGGGTCTTAAAGTAAAAAAGATCTATGAAGAAGTGAAGATTCAAAACAAGTGAAGGCTAATAACAGACTCCGCTCTTCTGCTGTGAAGCTCTAACCTTTTAATTTTGTGGTGCACCAAGCTTGAGTGGTGGTTGATATTTTGCTTCCCGTTCAGGGTTTTTCCACACTCAGGAAAACATTGTTTATGGATTTAGACCAGGAGGATTATGTATAATAAAACACATTTCCACCCAGATGTTCTGTGAATGCTTGGCAATGCTTCGGTTTTGATATTTACTGTTGCCTCGTGTTTACTAATGATGAAACATGAAATGGAGAGAGTCTCTCAGAGATTCATCATCCCTACCTTTTTCAAAATGAGTTTGGAAACTTCGCATTTAATGTTATCGAGCAAAGAGAAATGCGGACTGGACCTTTCTGGGTGGTTAAATGTCTCCAGAACTTAATATGAACTCTGGTCCCTGCAGTCAAAACGCATTGAGTTCCTCAAAAGGTTCCTGGTTCCTGGGCAGAGTTCCTATGGTGGCAAAGGGACTAAGACCTCGTAGTACTGGGTGGGACTAGCGTGAACACTAGAATGTGGAACTTTTACTATGATTCCTATACTACTGTCCAACGGGACCAAACAGATCACCTTGACTGTGTCATTGACTTTTTGTGCTTTGATAAGATTCTTATTGGTTAAACTATATGCCATGATAATCTCCTGTGCTTGGGTAGAGAGCCCATCACTCAGCGTCCCAGCAGCCACCAGAGCCTGGATTCAGATCTGTGGGTCACCTTTAGAATCCCAGGAACCAGGCTAATCAGATGTCTTTGAACACAGATGGAGGGCAAGAGAGGTTGTCCTCTCTTTGTCGCTCTCTCACACAACTCTTTGATATCTATTGATTCTGCAGCAAGTCCTCCACATAGGGGGGTGGATGCATAATGACGCCATCCGCTAGTCCTAATTGATTTCTCATCTTCCCACCTGATCTCCGGCTACTCTTTCATTTTCTGAATTAGCGAGAAAAACCTAGACAGGGAGGTGGAGAACCGTCCTAAAGGATACAAAGAAGACTAACCAAAGTTTAAGTGTGCCACTTGCTAATTTAAAGTTTCAAAAGTTGGATAAATAAAGTATCAAAGCCTGAAAAGTCACAATGCACTTCAACGGTATGCAATGTTGTTGTGTGCCCTCAATACAATATGCCTAGTTGATGTAAATATGTATTAATGAGCAATCTTTTCAAAAGCATTCATTTTCAAAATCCAATGAATGATAAATCCAGTGATATAACGATATTTTTACATTGAGAAAATAATAAGCTAAGCGTACACACTTTATCCCATCTTGGGTAACCCTCCTCCTTGGTCATCCTAATGACTGCTTCCATCACAGGTCCCTTCACACAGCAGGAGGAGATCCGTGTGTCAGCATCAGGATGGATCACTTCTAAGGGGGCCTTTGCAAAAATGGGCAGAGGTCCTGAGATCAAAGATGCGGCCCCCCAAGTAACCCAAGAGGTCAGAGCCCATAGAGACCCCCAATGCGCTGGGTGTGAAACACGCAGCAGGACTTAAGCGCTGCTTCCAATCCCCTACCTTAAGGACGGGCTTCCTGACAGGACTGATGCAAGGCCTGAAATATTAAAGAAACGTAGTGTAATACCCACTTCTTATGTAATGCAACTCCAGGCTCACACAGATGTGATGAACACACAGGAGAAAAGACACGATGCGAACGGTGTTCGGTGGCAAAGCAAGTCATTTGACCCGAAACAACGTGTCAACACCTGAACATTTCTCCATCGCGCCTCACTCAACACTGTAACTTGACCCAAATATGGTGACAGCTTGGAATATATTTATCTAAATGCTGTTTTTGGTGCGCTACACAGCCCTGTCTGCAGAATAACAATGTCTGATTTGAGCAGGCAAGCCGGCACACTGCCTGAGGCTGAAATAAATAATTAGCAATAATGGGTGCGACGCTGAGCTTTAGATTTAGGGCAGGAGGAAACAGCATCCATACATGAGATGGAACAGGGAGATGGATCGTCGCAGAGCAGCGGAAATATACACGACAGGAATGTGAGAAACAGTGGATTTATGTCGTGGAAGCTAGTTGTACAGCGCATTGTGGTACAGTCATTTAGTATTCTGGGCTTCTGGCTTTTAGCTATTAAAGCTTTGGTTGCATTTCTGTTTGTTGTAAAATGGAAAAGCTGTGACTGTTTATCAAATCACATGGCACCTTAATTTTACAATGATGTGAAATATATAACCGGGTGTGCAGAAATGACGGCACATAAACAGATCACTGCGGGAGGAAGAGCGAGGGAGGTAAATTGGTTGAAGTTTATATAAAGAATGAAACACATGGCAATCTGAAGTAGCCTAGGGCCTTCTTTTATATACAGGCAGAGAACACAAAACAAGGGTAAAACACCAAGCGGGAGCTCGATAAAACATGGGCCGAAAGTTCAAGTCCCACAGCTTTTACCATGACAGCGTCAGACAGAGGAGGAAAGGCAGGTTGTGCTTTACCTCGTGATGAGGAGAAAATGTTCTCTAAAAAAACAAAAACATATGGCTGGCCCTTACTTTTTGAACGGCTATCCTTTAAAGCACAGGTTTGAGTGGGTCGTGAGGGTTACAATTATTTGAATGGTGTGGCTACTACTAACAGGCTATTCAAGGCCTCATGCATCAGGCATGGGTTGCCCCCTCGTCAGCCAATCCCCGTCCGTTCGCCCGAATAATGCCCCCTGGTCCATTTGCCTGAATAATAATAATAACGAGTAGTGGCGGTAAGCAATCAGAACAACATCACTCTATACCATGAGCACAAAACAAATTGATATAACAAACACGAGCCTCTTATCTCTCACCTCGCCACCATTCCACACATTCTTGGTCATTACCTTACACTAGGCGTGTAACGATTCATTCACTGAATCAATTAATCGATTTATATTCCTTTGCACTTTAGACACGTTGAACGTTACTCGATTCAGTCTGCCTGTCTGTGACGTCATCAGTACGCAGCGGTAGCCACGCGAAACTCAACAAAACCGACTTATCGATCCAGCGTGTGGAAACATTTCGGCTTTTGCAAACACGGAGGTGTTCTAAATAAGTCGGTCGCTGTTTGTAGAATATGTAGAAGCCAAATAAAAAACCACGGAAACACGACGAATCTTTCCAGCCATCTACTAAGGCGCCGTGGGATTAAACAACGCCGACAGTCAGGACCTCTAGCAGCGTTACCGCTGCAGCAGCAGGTAACTCCAGCTCTGCAGACACCTCAGGCCTCGCCAGCACCAAACTCAACATCACAGTAACAATTGCCAAGTTTATCTGTAAAGACATGCGACCCTACAATGTGGTTGAAAAACCGGGGTTCTGTGAATTGATCCAAACATTGTGTAATTATTGTGTAATGTTTACATTGAAAATGGCACTTGATTCAAATAAAAGGTTAATACATTTGCCATTAATTGTTGTTTGCTTGTTTATAATATCCATAATTAATTTAAACCTGATTTCCTTACAAAAAACAACAGCGATCTCAGAAACTTTGCCTGCACTGTCCAATAAAGTTACTGAATCGTTTTCAAGTCACTGAATCAAATCGAATCGTTCTAAATTAACCCAGATCGTCCATGAATCGAATCGGCGACCATGAATCGTGATTCGAATCGAATCGTTGTTAAAATGAATCGTTACACCCCTACCTTACACGGATGACAGGCACTGATCGGACTCAACCTTAGGATAGGAGAGCAGTCATAGCACATCAGCTCTGTCACATCTCCGTATTTATTGTTGTGAGTTATTATTTTTTCGATCTGCATAGTAGGATTGGTTTGGTTCATTACTAAGGAACTAGAATGATGGGATTTTCGTCCAGTGTGCCTTGTGAGGCAGGCCCTTCTTTGGCGGTCCGTTGTTAAAATAAAGCCAAAGAGAGGGTTGTCGTCGCTCAGGGGAAGAGCAGGTGTGCTGGAAACTGCAAGGTTTGTGGTTTGAGTCCCGGCTGCCCCACGTCGAAGTGTACCTGAGCAAGACACCTAATCCCTAATTGCTCACCGGGCAAACATTTTTTGCATTAAAAATGCAATGTAATGTAAGTCACTTTGGATAAAACATCAGCTAAATGACCTGTAATTTAATGTAAATAGATGGTTCAAATCAAGAGATGTTTATTCTAACCAAACCTAAAACAGTCACATAAACTGAACTTTTCAATTGAACAGTCTAACGCTGTCAAACCACACAGACTGGCATCCAGTACAGCTTCACAGTTTTCATCTCAGATGTGGTCGTATTTTCAGAAGGACTGCAGCCTTCAGCTGAGTTACTTTTATGTAGCTATGCTTCTCAGAATTTAATGGCAGATATGGGCATTCTTGTCTAGTGACTAAAAGATTTATTTGGGTATAAGACACGATCAACGTACTGTGCTCCAGGGGTGGAAGTAACGAATTACAAATACTCATGTTACTGTAATTAAGTATTTTTGGGTACTTGTACTTTTATGAGTATTTTCTTCAAGTGTGTAATTTTACTCATACTTGAGTACAATTTACACCATGTAATCTACTTTGCTACTTTTAAAGTCGCTATTCAGAAGGGCTGCAACAACAAATCAATGAAATCGATAAAATTTGATTATTAAAAGCAATGGCAACGAATTTCATTATCGATTCGTTGTGTCGCGCGATTATTACATCACTCAATGAGTTGAGGAGATGCGCGAGGAGCAAAAGTAAATGCGCCGAGCCGACGTAGAGGAAAGATGAGCCAGCAGCGCCGGCAGTTGTTGTGAGTCACATGACGAGTTACTAAAGACCGAAATGACTGACTGTCACGCTCAATGCGTGACACATGACAGCCCTGCTGTTTACTCGTCATCCAACTGAACGGAAATTAAAGCTTTTTAAAGCTGGTTTTTTTATTCGATTCATCGATTCATCAAAGAAATAATCAACCAATTAATCGATTATAAAAATAATCCCTACTAATGAGTTTGCCCACAATTTAAAATAATATTCAAACCGTCAAGATTATTTTTTTTTTAATGCAAATGCTCATTGGCTGTCAGATCACGCCCGCGCCAATTATTCTAAGACGTAGTATAAGCAAAGGCCAACTCTTACTCTTGAGTAAACTTGCAGCGTTTCTCTCTTGCATGTGTTTTGAAGTTTGCGTTGCGTTGCTCTGGTCGTTTTTGGGATCGCCGCATTTTTCTCTTGCAGCGTTTAACTGTTGCGTTTGCAACGCGTTTGCACGTGTCGGTCACCATAAAATTGCCTGTAATTTTTCTATATCGTTCGTCTGAGAAATGTGCTTTGAATTTGAATTTTATACATCGAATGTCTGCTATTGACGATGCAATAAAACATCCATCGGTTAAAAAGTAATTTGTACTCTGAGTAGTTTTTGAGAAAAGTACTTTTACTTGTAATTGAGTACAATTTAAGCAATGTAACAGTACTTGTACTCGAGTACAAATTTTCAGTAATCCTTCCACCTCTGCTGTGCTCCCACCTGGACGGATCAGTGTTGCTGCTGTGTGCGCATGCTGTGTTGCTCAGTCGTATGGCAAAAGGAGACAAAGTGTTCACGACCAAAGAGTCTTACCTCCCCCACTCCCCTAAACGCAGTCGACGTTTGATTTGCTCTAACGTACTGAAGCTATCACACACTGGGGGGGAAACAAACACACACACCCACACACTCTGGCTCCCAGCAGGAGTTCCTCAGGAAACTGGATGTGACAGGCAGCTGTCACAGTCCCACGCTGATGCAGACAGCCTGTTTCTCGCACACACGCCTGAGTACACACACCCTCACGCTTCTGCTGCTGCTGCAGGAGTTCTTCGTCCTCTCATATCACATCCTCTCTATTCAGACACAGACCCTGATCCTGTTTCCATTTGGAAATCTTGATTGAGGATGTGGTTGTTTCCAAAGCATAATGTGTTATAGGTCTCAAGGATATCAAAACCTGGATGACAAGGGACTTCCTGATTTTAAACTCAGACAAACTCAGACGTCAGTCATCTTGATAAGACCAGAGGACCTTCAAAGTCAGTTGTCGGGTGATAGTTTCTTTGGATGGAATGGCTCTGGTATCCAGCCTTTTTTCACTTAATTTATACAAAACTAAGGCACTTCCTGTCTCAAAGTGATGTATTTGTTACATCTAGTCTAGATTACTGCGGTTCTACGTTAACAGGCGGCTTTAATAAGTCTCATAAGCCTCTACGGCTGATTCAGAATGCTGCAGCATGTGTATTAACAAGAACTAAGAAAAGGGATCATATTATTCCTGTATTAGCTTCTCTGCACTTTCTCCCTGTTGAATGAAGAATAGAAGGCCCTTGTTGCCTATCTTAAGGAGCTTGTAATACCATATTGCCCTACAAAAGAGCTGCGCTGCATGAATGCTGGTTTACTTGTTACCTAGAGTCTTAAAAAGTAGGATTGGAGCCAGAACCTTCAGTCACCAATCGTCTCTTCTGTCAGACCAGCTTCTACTTTCAGTCTGGGGGGGCAGACACAGTCAGCTCATTTAAGACGAGGCTTATGGTTTTCCTCTTGTCTGGCTCAAGTCAGCCTGGACCAGCCAGATGAGCTGATTCCCTGTGACACACTGAGCTCCTCTCTCCTCTTCTCTCTCTCCTTCTATACACAATCACATGCTCATATATCACTTATTTCAGCTTCTTCCCCAGAGTTTTTGTGCTTCCTCTCCTCAAAGTTTCAATGGATCATGGTTATATCTGGACTCTGGTCCTGTCTCCTGCCTCCTCCTCCTCTCATTATTGTTAGTAGCCAAATTACTATTACCGTCAGCAATACCCAACATTACTCCCTAAGGTTTCTTTTTTTCCCCTGTTGAAGCTCTTATTGTTTTTGGGGAGTTTTTCCTGTGCCGATGTGAGGGTTATGGAACAGATAATGTTGCACGTGTACAGACTGGGAAGCCCTCTGAGGAAAGTTTCTAATTTGCGATTTTTCTACAAAATAAAAATAATTGAATCATAGCTGGACCATAATTCCCATATACTTTTATTTAATTTGGAGCGGGACCTTTACGCCCAGGACTCCTACCTATTTACACAATTTTAATACATGGATTGGAGGGCTGGTGCAGCTTTAAATAGACTATGAATAAACTGGCCCCACAGGGTAAATTACATCAAAATGTAACTGAATAGAATTCAAAGGGAAGGTCATCCTGCCTCCTGCCTGCACATACTTACTTACCACTTTAAGTATGCACTTTAGTCTTAAAATAGCATTTTATTGATTACATACTGAAAAGTAAGCCGTGTAAGGAACCTCTTTGACTGATGTGTTCTTGTTAACATATGAGAGATGTAATACAAAGCTGGACATGTATTAAACAAACTTTAAATTCATGTAGTGTTTCCCCATCATTCACCAGAGAAAAGAGAACAGTCCTTTATGGGCAATATTTGTTGATGCCCTGTGCCAATACGTGCCATAGCTACCAGGATTACTTCTACTCTGCTCACGCACATGTGAAGTGAATGAGTGGTGGAAACAGATCAGCTAGTTCAGTTAGGTGTGGGCTCAGGAAGAATCATTGCTCCTTTAGACTATAAATTTATCCAGTGAAAAGTCAGAACCCACAGATCCACCCAACACAAAGGACATTCCTCCCAAACATGAGCTCCTCTGCTAAACAATGTTCTTATTGTGACAGAAGAAAGAGTAAGTCTCTGCTCCGACACTCAATTCCTCAGATACCTGTAAAACTACTCTCCTCGGCTACATGTTTGTTCTCCACCATTGCCAACAAAAAGTACCAACAACATTTTCCCTGCCTGTAAAAAAAAAAAAAGTCTACTCTGGTATTTTTTGATTTCACAAAAGAAGTATTCTGTGCTTCCTTTCCACTCACAGATTTGTGGCATCGATCAACATAAGTACAAGAGAACACTGATATGATGATATCAGCCTGTTGTTAAATGATGAATTTAAATTCAAAATGTTTCAAAAAGCACGATTTCCCCAGCCAGGAAATTGAACTGTCACAATTGTGATTCATCAGTATATTACTATAACACTGTAATAGTACAGTATTTTCATTTGGTTAGTGGTGTTAATATCCTTTTGCATTTCATATTTTATGTTACAAAAGTGCAAGATGCATGCTTATCAGGGTTTCCAGAAGAACTTAAACACAAATTGACTTTTTGGAATTGATTGATTGAAACAATTGCAAATATAAAGCAACAGTGATAGAGAGGGATTTACCTCCAACATGGCAACCTAAATCTGTTCTCTTTCTCGCTCTCAGAAACACAAACACACACACTAGATGGGATGAAATGGAATACTTACTGAATGGCCCGACTGCGATGAAGTGATGCACAAAGGGTGAAAAAGAAGAAGATGAATGAGATGATAAGTCACAATGAAAGACATATTTCAACAAGTAGGAGTCAGAACTGTGGAGCACCAGAGCCGCTCAGCTCTGCTCACCACTGATCCACGTAGCAGGGCTAATTAATAACGTTAAGTATGGCCTTGCTCTGTTTCGGTGGGTCAGGGTTTAGTGTGCTATCTCACTGAAATGACTTTGGCAAGGCAAATGGAGCAGGACCATCATGACTATTATCAGTACCACCTGTGTTTAACCTGATGTGGCCTAACAAGATGGTTGCGGGGAAAAGGTTGGGCAATTTATATGAACCAATACCAGAGTAAAAGAGAATGAGGCGGGTAGAGGGATGATGAACTGGATGTGGACGTACAAGTGAGGATTAGAGGTTGTGTTCCGATTCTTATGGAGGGGGTGGATCCTATTATCCACAATACTGCAGCTAAATAAACCAGCACATGATCCGTTTGACCATAGTCATAAGAACAATGATTAAAGTCCTGTGTTATAATTCTTGCATAAAGGTGCTATTATTCACATTCAAATATATATTTTACTAAAACCTATCACCATGGAACTTCCCCATTTGACTATTACATGAGACAATTAGTTTTGCATTACATTTTTTCTGTACATTTTCATAGATGCAGATAGGACATTCTCTTTTGAAATATTGGCTCATTTTCATACATTTTCTCAATTGAAATGTGAACATTGGATGAAGACCGTTTCAAAATGTTTGTGCATTCTGGTGGTGTATTAGAGTCAAATGTTTTTACAAAGAGACATTTTGGATATGTGTCGTTATAAAAGGATGATGTATAGTGCATGCATGTAGATGAAGTATGTGAATATACGTTATGTGTGTCAGAAGTGGTGGTCCAGAGTGGAGTGCCTGCTAACAGAATTAAATGCTGCAGAGCAAAACCCTAACTATTTCCTGTTATCACACATTACATATTTTTCTTCCCAGTGCCTCGATTCAAGAGCTGACTTCATTTTAATGCAATCTCACTTCTTTTTGAACTCTCTCGCTCCACAGACTCAAAAGGAACTCAAACTTTTTTCAGTGCATGTTAGCAGTGGCAGTGTGAACCCTCTATAGTCTTTGTTTTGGAATTCTTAGGGCTTATCTCATATCCCCATTTTGAATATTAATAATACAATTCAACATGATCCTGGAGAGGAGACGGACTTAATGGCAAACCTCACACAGAAGCCACTGGGAGAAGTTGTGTGATGCATCGTAGCAGAACTGCCCATCTGTGCAAACTATTCACTCTGGTATTAAGTGTTGAAATAGTAATTTCATTTTCATAATTAATGAAACATGATTTATTTCAACTAGAAGTTACAAGACAATGATTTGAACAACTACACCACGACTGTGCAGCCAGCTGGCCTTGGAACTATGTGCTGAATGCCCGAGCCTCACCGTGCACTTGCAGCGTCCCAGAAGACTCGGCTTTGCCCACGCTGTTCTCTGACACGCAGGTGTACGTGCCCTCGTCCTCACCTCGCACCTGGGTCAGACGCAGACTGTTGTCGCTGCGGATCTCAAACCTGGAAGTCCACCCACACACAGAAAGACTTGCTGGTCATTTTCAATTTTCAAAGTTTCTGTGTCCTTAAAACTTTTTAAATGCAACAAAATTCAGAGCTGTCAGGCTAAGTATGAGGCTGATGTTCTAACTATCTGAAAAGTTGCGATAATGCATTTTGCACTATGTGAATGGGTTTAGTAAAATGTCAGATTACTGTCTTATAGCTTTAGGCCCCTGTGGAGATCTGACCCTTCTGACAACTCGGGAACATTTTACCCCATTTCCCCTGAGGGATCATCCAAGCTTCATCCAGCTAAATCTACGAAGCTCTAACAGTTCCTCAGTCACTTTGTTACCATGCAATACACTACTACTAATATCACTGTCTTCACGAATGCGGGGAAATTTCAGTTCAGTTCCTTTACATCTGGATGGCCATCACAAGGGGCTGTACATTGGACTCCTAGGAAAACTAACCGTCTTTTTTTTTCAAAAAGTGTGCAGTTCGTTGGCTTTAATCCAGGATGAGTAATGTATTCAAGAAAGAAAAAATGTTATATTTGTTCAAAATCTTTGATTGGAAGATGTCAGCTCCCAGCTCCCAGCCAGTTTTCAGGACTGGACACTTTTCCACCCTTTGAGTTCCAAGCTTGATCTCAAAACATCCACTTGCAAAAAAAAATCTTTTCAATCAATAACTCAATAATTTCATCATGTTGCCTAGCTCAGCAGAGAACATTGGAATCTGTAACACCCTGACTACCACCGTATACGCGGATAGATGACACCAGGGTGATAGTGGCGCTTGGAGCAGATCACTGACAACACAGGGGTCTTCTTTCATCCGTACCTGCCCCGAGCTAACTCCCCCTCCTCTCTCCGCCAGCGGACAGTCGGAATCGGGTCTCCGTGCACCTCGCAGAAGAAGTCCACTGTGTCGTCTGCCAACACCACCTGGTTCACTGGCTGTCTGGTGAACACCGGCCTCTCTGAAATCAGACCAGACAGAGTACTCAGAGAGGATTACAAATATATGTGGGAGGAAACTTAAATGACCCCTCCTGGGTGACCGTGATGCAGATGAGAATAAACCACCAACAAACCACCACAACTAAACACGGTAACAGGAAGGAGTGTTGTGCGTCATTATTGATGAGCTACAGGCTGAAAGCATGTGCAGAACAACGCTGAGATAAACAGGATGGAGAACCAATCTCGATATATCCTGAGAGACGTAACTCTTATTATGATCATAATTTAAAAATGTTGACGGCTGAGAGAAGTGCAGTAGTGTACACACTGGCTTTCCTGTTGATGGAAAAGAACAGCATTTGGGATATGGTGGGGAGGGGGAGAGGGTTTGGTGGGCCTAAAAAGAAAATATCAATCTTCTATCCGTTTCCCCGGATCAATACACACTTTGTGAGCGCTTATGTTGCTGTTCTGCTGGGAGCAGAGAATCAAAAAGAGGGAGCAGAGCAGAGGTCAGGGGAGGAAAGCAAAAGGCATCTGGGAGGGAGGGATCCATCTTCTGCTACATCAATCTCAGCTGAGGAAAGTACAGCCCAGCACAGAAGGAAAACAGATGATTACTGTAACCATTAGTTACTCTAAAAGATTAGTAAAGGTAAAATAAAGCCAAGCTGTTTTCAAAGGAAGTCGCAATCTGACAATATATTAGATTACTAGAATTCCCATGTTTTTTCCCATGCATTGTTGACCGCAATGTAATAACTCACCAAACACCACCAGCTCAGCAGGATCACTGTCTTTCTCTCCGACCATGTTGGTCCCAACGCACACATACATGCCAGCATCGCTTTTCCTGGTGTTGGAAATCATCAATTTGCCTCCCCGCATCTAGAAAATTGAGGAGCAAAAAGAAAGGCAATAAGGGAAATGGATAAGAAGGTGCGTGTACGAGGAGGAGGGCAAAGTAGATTGCAAGGAAGTGGAAGAGAGGTTGTGTTTGGAGTAAAGGGGAAGAAGGAAGATAAATGGAAAGAGGTTGGGAACAGGATATTGAGGCATGTTAGTTAAGAGGGAAGCCACTCTGTCACTTTCAGTGTCTTGTGCCAGATGGCTCCTCTGCTCCTTATTTACACTGTTTGACAATTGGTCTAGCTCTGGGCACATAGGGTGCACACACACATTCAATGTATTCCATCTTGTTTATTTCTAGAAGTCGTTCTTCTGATCAACGCCCATAAAGGGTTCAACTAAACAACAATCAATGCATTTGCACTCTGACACTGGTTTTCAATTATCAATAATTATTGAACCAGATTGATTCAAAAATTCAATAAGCACCCATTGAGAACCCTAAGAAAAACACGGGTGGTTCAGTTGTTTCCAGTTTATAACATTGACTTCATGATATTAACTCTACAGAAAGAAACTTACAGTGATCCTCTCATCTCGGTCATTGACTCGGATGTTGTTTCTTTTCCAGGAGATGGTGGGCTCGGGATGGCCTCTGGGGGGGATACACTCCATGACAGCCGGTTCACCTGCTGCTACCACCACATCACTGGGCGTTTGACGGAAGTCATCTCTCAGAACTGAAAAAAAAGAGAAGAAGAGAAGACACCTGCTTAGAGTACGTGTGACTTCTTAATTGATGATGCTGTCAAGCTTTGCATACAATATTTAGATAATAATAATTGAGATAATCCCTTAGAAGTATGATAACGTTTTCCTGACATTTACACGATCTTTCTCGGTCGGTGCATACATTGAGTCCTGTTGAATTTGTACCAACATGCAGCCTTTAAAAATACAACCATTGACAACATGAATGCCAAACAGGTGCAAATCACCAGTTGGGATCATCCCTCTCTCACTGAGCTGAGCTGAGAAACACATAGTATGATGTATGACTGTGGATCTAACGCGGCGTCCCTGTGGTCTTCATCGAGTCTGTGTGATGTGTGCACATCAATAATGAAGGCTCTTCTAGCTGACACACAAAATGCATTATTCAAACTGACCCACACACATATATAAATACAACCGGATTCATAGTGAGGAAAACAAGTCACGACTGAAGCAAGGTAAAGGATGTGCTGCAGCAGGATGTCACTGTGATTAAGACAATAACTCCCTTTCTTTTGCTTCCCCTGTAATCCATGGATAAATAAATAAGAGATTTGTCTCATTTACCTCCAAATGCAGCCCTATGGAGTCAACACTTTGCCTGTCCCCTGGAGGCATTGGACTTATTCTCTCTCGTTTTAGGCTCTTAGGCTTTGTGACCTCTCAGATTACAGCTGCAGAGGATGGCTTGGTACTCTACAATGATGTTCTGACAACACTATTCTACTCCTGAGAGACCAAAGCCATGAAGGCCTGCAGGGGTAGTCTGGCCTCAGCTACTCCAGGGACTTACAAAGGGGAGAATCCCATGAGATGGATTTTCATGCATTCCTACCTGGCCCGACCAACCCCCCTCCCAAAAAAGAAAAGACACCCAATTCCTCTGCATTTATTAAGATTATCAAAGGACATGTGGAGGGCACACAATGTCAACCATCAAATATTCCACAAAGTTATCTTTGAAGCTATGGGAAGATGTGAGATTAGGACATGATTAATTGATGCCAGGGTAGAGGATGGCGGATTTGCATACTCCCTTACATTATATTGATATGTCTCATTGAGGTATTAATAAGTTATATCAAGGTAATGATATTCCTCCCATGTTCTGAATCATATTGTGTGCTGAGATGTGCAGAGGTGAGATGAAATGAAGACAGAAATCAATTACTTCTCCTGCAAGACATGTCAGAAACTGGTGTTCTACTTTACCTTCTGTCCATCTTGTCATGTTTGGAAGAAAAACTGATTTTTAAGGTGTATCAATATTTATCTATATATATATATATATATATAAATATATATATATTTATCTATATATATATATATATATATATATATATATATATATATTTATCAAATTAAATATTTTACATTACTCCTAAGACAATAAGTAGACATTGGCATTGACATTGATACCCCATCATGAGGCTATTCTATTGGTCCAATGCCATTGATTTTGCAATTCGTTTCAAAACTGAGATTTTTGAAGGTTGGAGATACTTCAACATGTGAATGCAAAAATCCTGTCAATCCCATTTTGCTTCAATGCTGCCTTTGATGAATGATTAGCCATCTGCTTATGTGTGATCGGAGCAATGGGCTTTCACAGGAATGGACCTTTAGGATAACTGTCTGAAGGACAAATGGGCTTTCAGTCCTCTGGGACATTTTTTGTAGCATTGTGGCTTTGGAATTATGAGCCGCCCCCATTCTGTTAACATTTGAGACTGTCCTCTTTGGGGAATGGGAAAGCCACAAAAGCTGGTCACGACATTTAGGAGCATCGCTGAGATGTCAGATGATTGATGGATGGGGATTGGACACATGTTGGCCTTTTCATTGAAACGATATGTAAGTATGTCAAGTAGTCAGTGCTTCGGCTTACAGCACGTTATTACATTTTTACATGAGAAATATGTACTTTCGGTAAAGTAAGAGTATTTGATCCAACCCAATTCAACCAAATACAAATACCCCTTTGAATCTCTGTAAAACCGGATTTATTATTGTGTATTCTATTCAAAGACTCGTCCTTTGAAAATGTCCCAGTAGCAAGTGTTCTCTTGCCCTGAGTATTAGTAGAATACCAAACAGTTGATAGTTCACCAAACAGTTGATAGTTCACTTGATAGATGAGGCCTTGAGGACCAAACTAAGCAAACAGAGGATAATATATTGTGTTATTATAGTGGAAAGCAAAAGTAAAACTGGCTGCTCCAAGTCATAATTTACTGCTACCAGTGGCAAAATAAAGCAGAAACCGTGCACGTGTTGTTGTTTGTCAGAACACGTCTCCTCCAGGCCCTTTGTCCTCAGCATCATTCATTACTGATAGACCACTGGATGTGTGGAGCAACATACCTGTGCTTGTATAATGCATTGATGCATGTATGTCTTCACAAAAGGGAGCGTAATCACATAAGAGACACAACACCAATGTAATGCCACATGCGAGCAATTGGGGGGGTCACCGCCTCATCTAAATAATGACACAGGGCCCATAATGACATTACAGTACATTATCATTATCATCACTGTCATCAGTGTCCATAAATCCCTCCATATAACCTCTCCATACTTCTGACAGTTGTGTGTGTGTAAAATGCATTGTATCTCAATGTCAGACAGTACGGCACGAAGACTCATCTCTCTTCTTGTCAAGATAGCGTGGCGTCCTCCCCGAAAGAGGGCGAGCTTGGTTGTGAATGTGCAGAGATAAATCAGCCTGTTCTGTTTGTAATCAAGGTCATGTCAGTGTTTAAGGGGGGTATTTTTCAGTCTCTCAATCGAGGAAAAAGCTTGTTCTAGCCTTCGCCCTGATAAAATACACCCTTACGCAATTCATTGTGGGCTTCTGAACCACTATGTTGCTGTCTTTTTCTTATTGCCACTTATGGCTTTCGTCAGACCCATATCCTGATGGCCAATTACTTAGCCATAGAGCATTCGATGCCCTCCAAATCCCATTGGCCCCTCCGATCCTGGAATGATATTCCGAACGACACCCCCGACCTTCTCCGTACCTGCCGATGACCTTTCTCCTGATTACTATTCACAGCGGATTACGAAATCCTGACTAAATTGTTGAGGAACCTGCCCCATCACGCAAAGTGGGGATGGAAATAGGGGGGCCCGTTGCACACCAGGTCTGAATTACCATGCGGCAGGGTTAAAGGACCGTTGTGTGACCTGTCACACAACAGTCTGAGATTGTGGCTCCGGGGACCCTGATCATTTTCCCGTCCTGGCCTCTGCACTCTCCACATCTGAGCAAAAAGAGGATGTCTAGAAGTGTATTAGGCACTGGCAATTACGCATGAGGCCCTTTGGGGCCCATATTAAGTGGCTGCTCTTTGACCCTTCTTTAAAGCCCTCCAACAAAGCCAAAATAATCCCCACCATTGGACCTGAACGGTGCGCTTTAATCAGACCATAGACGCCCCCGCATCCCATGAACTGGGTTGATTTGTCAGGCCTTGATGGAGTTTTAGCCTCAAGTCATAGTATCGTTTGATCACGTTATGTATTTATTGTTTCAGGAGCTGGAACAACAGAACAGTGGAAAAGATAAGATCAATAAAAAAGAGAATTTGTTGGATACTATTTTGATGGATTAATAGTTGCTATTGATCGTGCAAAAAGGCCAAAACACAAAGGGATACTTTTCTTTGTCGTAAATGAGAGCTCAAAAACTCAAAGCTTTGGGTTTTGAACTGTTGGATTGGATTGTGGAAAATTAGTTGACATTTTATAGCAGAACTGTCACTTTGTGAGTTTGTTTCCTGTTTTATTTTGTAGTTTCCTGCCCCATTGTACCTGGGTTAGCTTCACTTAGCTTGTCATCCCCTGTGATTGTCTCACGTGTCCCTGATTGTTTCCACCTGTGTCCAATCACCTGCACCTTTCCAGTATATTTAAACCATGTGTCTCTCTTGTCGGTGAATTTGTTTTGTTTGCATGTGTCCTGATCTGCGGTTTGCCCCCAGGCGTTTTGATTTGAACTTCAATAAAAGTACTTTTGTTTGCAGGTCTGTGTTTGAGTTCTGCTTCCCCAACCCCGTTTGTGGCGATGAATTAAGAAAATAATTGCTAGCCGCAGGTCTAATTGTTTCTTGATGTAATTTCTGCAAATGTGCCGATATCAAGTCGGGTGTACCATCAGCTAGTACTAAACACAACCCGTCTAAGAGTCCAAATCCGGATCTTGAGCATTTTAGCCTCACGGTCTGTTCAGATTGCATTCAGACTACATACATTCACACGATGACGAGCACATTACTCATAAGAAATCAAATGACACTCATCTGCACGGAGCATTTAACAGCTTGTGATGGGTGTTGAAAAATTATGGAAGTTAGAAATTATACTGAATCATAATAATAAAAAAACCCATGGAAGTTCTTATTGGGTTTGTCCTGTTTTATTTTGTAGTTACCTGCCTTCCGTGTCCCTGGAATGACTTTACTTCCTGCCCTGGTGTTCTCCTAAGCGTGATTGTCTGCCGTGTCCCTGATTATTTCCTGCTCTGTCCAATCACCTGCACCCTCCCAGTGTATTTAAATCAGGTGTGTCCCCTGTCGGGTTGGTGAGTTTTGTAGCTTGTGTTCCTGGTCTGCGTTTTGCCTCTAGGTCCTACTTTCGCCACCTCAACTTGACAGTTATGGTAGGTGAGTAATAGTCACATGTGACCACAGGGACAAAGTAGCCGCACCCTGATGTATATCAGGACATCATTTGAGCATTTAATTGGACATAAAAAGACACCATTAGGACGAGCTCAGGCTCACTTTTAATTAAATGGCTTAATCGCTGTCGACAATGTTCGTGTGACTGTGTGTTTGGATCTGTGTGACAGATCCCCCGCAAGTATCGATATTCAGATGGCAGAGAGGGACTGAGGTCATCCTCCATCCATCCGTCAGCTCCCATCTTGTCCTGGATACGGAGCAATCTGCTTCGGCGTGGACGCAACGCCGGACATGCACCGCCCAGCTACTTGCTACATCATTTTTATCCTTTCACAAGGAATGAGCGTTTTCTTTGTCGTCTCTGCAAGTGAAGCCCGGTCCCCAAGGAAACAGGGCCCCCTCCCTCAGAAGCCATCTTCCATCAGACACCCTCATTATCCAGAGTGGACCCCCTCCGATCCCTATCCACCATTATACCATGATGAAACGGCCCAGCGCGGGATATTTTGTGTGTTGTGTGGTGACTGGAGGGTCTGGGGAGGGGGTGGGCAGGGTTTTCAGAGTTGGAGACAGATGTCCATGCTGCCTTTAAGCACCCACCTCGTGGCCCCCACCTCACCCAATACAAACATGGAAATATGCTGCACGGCAGCTGTAGCAACACATGCAGCAAAGCACTGTCTGTACACACACGTACACACATCCACACACGCTGTGTCAAGACACCTTGCTAACTTTAAACATGTTCTGCCCAAGCTTGGTTTAAAGTTGCTGCTCAGAGTGTGGCTTAAGGAGAGGGTCGCATGGCCTTGAGTCAATGACCTGACTGGCTTTGGCTCAAAATGTTCACGTGGCCGGCGGCGAGATTGAGCCGGAGCTGAAGCCAAATTGAATCGGAATTACAGCGACATGACATTTCAATTAGTCCTTCCACGAGTTGAGGAGAGTCACCTCCACCGCCGTTAGGAGCGCACACACACAATCAATGTCCGACTCATTTTTACACAACATATTCACTCCTCCGTTTCCCTTTGTCCCTCAGTGTGTCCGCCGGCGTGGCCATTTAGGCCACCGTGACTGCTGCTTAGTCTGGACAGCTGAGTCCATTTAAGCAATTACCGGCCCGGTGCAGATAACACAGTAATGAAACACATGTCACAACGCTGCATTAGAAGCAGATTATAAACCTTTTATTGGCATGTACAAACCTCTTCTCACACCGCAATCACCCCAAAACAACAACGTGCAATTGATATTCATATCCCCATGTGGTTTGTGTTATCGCTATAGCCATGTTATGTAAAATACTGCCCAAAATTGAATCAGGTAATAATATGAGGAGCAGCCCAATATTTTCTGTTAAATTTACTGTCTTCGAATAGTAAAGCAATGGAGTTGTGCACAATACAAGACATTTGAGGACACTGTCTTAAGCTTTGGGAAACTCAAAATACATGGTAAAAATGGTTGTTAGCTTTTCAAGGATGAAGCGGGTACCTTTTACTGTTTATTTCATGAAACTGCACTGCATCTTTTATCCTTGTTAATCGGATCAATGTCTCTTTCATTTCAAATTCACTTTTCTATCGCCTGATGTGAATGGTTTTATTTGAAACACTTGAATCGTTGTTGAAATGTTGTTGTGCTATACAAATAAATGTGCCTTGCCTAGTTGCATCTTCTCCATTACACAGCTGTGGTCCTAATAAGCACTGTGCGCAGGTTCATCTGGTTTGTCCAGCTCGTACGGTCAAGACACTGATAAAGTAAAATGTAATTAGAAATTAAATATTATTGGTGCTTTTTGATATGATTAAACAAGCCTCACGCAGGAACTTTGTGGATGTGGTAAGGTTTTAAAGGCCTTTGCTGACCTTGGATGTTCACCTACGTCACACAAACACACCCCCACTGACACACACGCATGCACACTCTCACACAGACCAGAACGGACCAGAGGCAGGCCAAGCCCATAAGATTGCAACAACTATATTTCAAGTCCCCCCCCCCCCCATACAACCAGCTACTACAGCCGAAATGTGCACAGGCACAGATAGAAGTGTTCTACTGTAAACATGTGTAACTCTCATGCAAACAATTTGCATGTAAATCCCTCCAGTCTCGCGGCAGGTTCCCATCACACCGGTGAGCCGGGTTCTGTGCTCACCCACCCAGCAACCTTGAGGTTAATCCACGGCAAACCTCCTCTGGCATGGCACGTTCGCCCTGTGTGTGAGTGTGTTCATGTGATTTTCAATGTTTTTAATCTCTGCAATTCCTGATGGTATACACATGACTCTCCCCGACCACTGACAACCAGCAGAGCAAAGTCAGCAGAGTATGGACTTCTCTGGGCACTAAAGTCTTGTCAAAAGATCTCATAGGGCAGACTGGTGGTAAGGCAGAG
Organism: Gasterosteus aculeatus; assembly: GCF_964276395.1. Lineage (NCBI taxonomy): Eukaryota > Metazoa > Chordata > Actinopteri > Perciformes > Gasterosteidae > Gasterosteus > Gasterosteus aculeatus. The sequence goes on from NC_135694.1 coordinate 15,441,694, forward strand.
GGACCAGGTTAATGCCACGAGCATCCACAGTGCTCAACAGTCCCTGGGAAAATACAATTATTTGCTCCCTATTCTGGCTGCCCCTGCCTCTGACCTCCTACAGGGAGAAAGACAAGAAAAACAATTTCCTGGCATGGATCAATAATATTATATTTTCAAAAAGCTGTGTTTAAGATTTATTTCTCCCTGAACCTCTAACAGGGAACGTGTGAGATGGAGTAAAGCCAAGGTGAATGGATATGGACTGAACACGGCTCAACCCAATCTATTGTGGTCTATTACTTAATGAAGGTGTGTGTTCACTGGCCCAACGTTTTGGAACTTGGAGCTTAGCTCTCAGCCACACTGCCACGTAAGGACAGAACCAAGAAACGTTGTTTCAAATTACCATGCTTATTCATGAAATATTCACACTATTTAACTATACTTCATTCAGCTTTATTCAAGTGGCTGCCTGCTCCTCGTAAAGTTGAATAAATTATTAGGTGAGTCCATATGCGCTTGATTGACAGGCCTCTTAAAAAACAGTTTACGCCCTTCAGACAAAGAACAATCTGGCAGAAAAACACATTTTGGAATGGATTTTATGAGGATTATTTTCTCGCTCAGTTGTAAATGCACCATGCCTTTAAACTGAAACTGAGCAAAATAGAAGATGTAACAGCGTTTTGTATTCCTTTTTGTTTGCAAAAACAAGGTAGTGGAGAGCCTCAGTGAAAAATAAGTCTGGACTACGTGCTATGAAGGCAGGGGGATTTGCAAACATGCATATCCATACCCACACTGCAATGTGACCAATATGTGGGAATATGCGATCTGGAGGTGGCCGTGTTGACATTTTACAAGTGTGTGAAGATAAAGACCATCAGAAAATAAATGGCTAATACGTAGAGTTAAACAAGGAGCAGTGATGCATGCATTGCATTGCTAAGTAGAGCCGCAACAAACCTCCACTCCCCTTCTGCACACCCTCCACCCCGGGACCCCGAGGGCCCACCGACAACAATACCATTACTGAGGTGGTCGGGCTCCTGTGTGTGGTCAGCTAATAAAGCAATTGTCTGGCCCTGAAAAGAGGATTACTTTAATCTAGTAATGGCCAATGTCGTGCAGCCTATAGGAGCAGGCTAAGAGGGTCACTGAGAACTGCTGAGCCCATTGTCAGGCAAATATGCCCCCATCCCCTCCTCTTTTACCCCATCAACCCCCCAAGCAGCCTGCCCTGATGTGCCCTCGGCTGACCCCCGCCGGCCGAATCAAGGCTACTGTAGTTCACCCATCCGGAAAACAAGAAACACTCTTTAACTAGAACTCTTGGAGAAAGGGTCTGACTGAGGCACCTAAAAACAAATGGTCCACCATCCCCCCAACAACATTCATTATTGACCACTGAGGTGCTATGGTAGGAATGAGCTCCTTCAAGAATTCTGCTCCAACATCATGAGGTGAAACTTTAACAGGGTAATTTGGACCGCATTCAGAACGACTACCACTAGTCAAAGCACTGGCCCCTCAACGAAGCACTGTCAAACAAATAGGTACCATGACGAGTAGTGCGTGCCCATTTCCAACAGCGGTGTAGAGAGTGATGGAATCTTCTCACCTGTACCTGGAACCACGCACCCACTAGCATGCCGCACCTTGCTGTTGTCCGTAACCCCGTCTGAGTGCTGTAGGGATGATGTATTCTAGTCAGCCAACTAGGAGGGTAGCTGGTAACTGGTTCCCTCAAAAAAGGCCAATGGGATTTTTGGTCTTTAGAAATGTCATTGGTCTAAATAATCTCAGCAAATAAATGTAAGATGATCTTCACAAATGAACACCATAACACAGGAACTTTGGCTACTGTAATCCATGTTGATGGATGTGTATTTTTGTTATTATTGTATGAATTTTAGTTAGCACTGTATTCAGTAGCTTCTTCTTCTGGGTGTGAATGGAATAATGATAATATGTGATGTTAAAAAGATTTGAGGGGTTGGAAAAACAGAAGAGAAATACAGGTACAGTACATTCACCGCTTTGCTCCACCATTGGAAAAGGGGCTGGCATCAGTTAGTTCTCACGCCATTGCGGCTAGAGAAGGCTAAAGCCGAATAGAGCATGTGAGCAGTTCTCAGCTGTGCCACCAATTTGTTAGTGCTGTCAATTTCCTGAGGAGCGTCTCTGGTGGTTTACACACACACACACACACACACACACACACACACACACACACACACACACACACACACACACACACACACACACACACACACACACATATACACACACACAATCATTTGCTGCATGTTTGCAGACTCTGACCCTCTGATCCCACTTTCACTGGCAGTGAGGTGCCCGCGAGGTGAAGAAGGTGAGTCGTCTGTCTGACATCAGCGTCTTCCTGTTGGAGGAGAGCCAGTCTGCTTGTGTGCCCCCCCCCCCCTTCAGCTGTCCCTGTCTGCTAACCAAGCCGACCAACGGCGCACTTTTCCCTGTCAAGCGATCGTGGACGTGTTCACATAGATGCAGCAGATGGCCGGGCCTTGTATCCTGCCTCGTGCCCAGCACACTTTTAACCCTCCTAGGGTGCCGTTCCCTGTCATACCCCTGTACTGAACAGTTCTAATTTTCCACCATGTCAACAAACTCCAAAACAGATGGATCTTGGAGCAGAAATCCATTTAGCTGCACTTGAATAACTTAAGCCGCATACGCTGACCTTTTGTGATTCCAAGGGGGGCGCCTCTTAAGGAGAAATGAATCTTGTACAAATACACGTGAGTGGAAATCAATAAGCATTTTCCATAGCTGTTTGCCCTCATATTTACAATCTGCAGACAGGTCACATATACCTTAATCCCCGTGGAGTAAATTTCAGACCACGTGAGCCGGTGCCCTGAATTGCTTTGGCCAGTCCCAATAATCTAAGGGGAATGCTTCTGTCAATGGGAAAGTTCCAAAGGATATTTTCATTTGAGAGACAGTATTTGAATCGTCTTCAGTAGTCAGAGACTGACTACAAAGTAGCAAGACTACAAAGATACATTAAGGTACACACTGAAAGCACATCTCGTCTCGTGTTAAACATGCCGTCACCGCTCAGGAAGATGCTCTGACATGATTGGAGCAAACTGCAGTCCTCCACATACAAGGGAAGAGCATAAACCCTTCACTATGCAGAAGGTGAACCATTGCAAATTACATAATGCTAATTTAACATTCACCACCAGTGATTTGAAAAAGACTTTCTGCTACTGAAATATTAATTTTCCATCAAGTGCTTACAAGATGCTGCATCAGAGTTGAAGTGAGTTGAAAAATTGCTTAAAACGTCTCATAAGAGATCCAAGATGGCGCCGTTGATGGCCGCCACAGTGCTTCGGTGCGCTTCGTTTTTTGTTGTTTTTGTTGTTAATCCGCCAAGACAAATTCCTTGTATGTTTGACATATTTTGGCTTATAAATGTTTCCTGATTCCTGATTCCTGATAATGCGGCGAGCTGTTGAGGCTCCTGGTGGTTTCAAAGCTTACGTACGGAAGCATTCCCCTTCTTGTTCCACCAAAAAGCTAGAGGGAAACAAATCACAAAGTAGATATTTTGACACAATATTAATTTCAAATCAGAGCTTTAGTGTGATGTTGTACACGCAACAAAATGTATCTTAACTCTCTTAGGGACAAGGTGATACTCACACACCACACCAACGTTACAGTGATGGGAGTAACTGAGGGAAGAGGAGAGTAGTACCGAGGACTAGTGTCTCCGTACCCCGGTACTTCACTGGGGTTGTGCCACATGTTCCAGAAAGCTGTGTTGTTCAATGAAAGCTGAATGCTCATTTCCTACAACAAGAGGATTTGTTTCAAAAGAAGTTCTATTCATGTTTTAATTAGAGCCACTTTTATGTGCATGAGTCAGAACACACTAAATTCTGTGTTTTTACTACAAGGTGCTGCTTCTCTCCATAGTGCCCATAAATGCAACCCTCCTGTTGACAGATTGTTTGTTTGTTTCTAATTATGAACTAATACTAGATTATGGTTATGATGATTATGGATTTCATCTGTTTTAATTATGAATCATTGCAGTGTTTTTTAAATTAGTGAGACAAAAAGATAATTGTGTTTTGTATTGTTGAAAAATTGACGCATAAAGAAGAAACAATAATCTTTTGAGAATCACAGTGAAGCCATCTGAATTCACAGTCATAAATTTCCCATTTCTGGTATGATCAATCAGTTTGTAGATCACCGTCTGCAAGCAAAATGATTTGCCAAATTACCAATGTTTAGTTTCCAACATAGAATAACTCATCTAACCACCAGACTACATTGTCCAATAATATTAATGAGCTTAAAACAATATAATTAGTTATCAAAAATGTTTTGATTTTCTCCTACTAGTTGGAATTGGTTATCTAATAAGGGGACACACATAGTCCTGTCCTTTAGGTGGAGATCATAAATAACCACATATTGGTGGTTCAATAAACGTAACTATTACTCCACTCGTCGGTTGAAGACATCTTGCTGTCCATGTTGAGTCTAGCATGTTCCATTTTAGTAAATTTAACAGCAACTCTTACTCTGATTGTCCTGTTTGGTAACAACCAACTCTGAGCTGCTCCCCCCTCAGTTCCCTTCATGTCCCCACTGCTTTATCCGCTCTGTATTGACGCTCTGATTGCCTTGGACTGATTCGTTTGAGGCGCGTATTGATTGTGTTGGGCTGTCTGTCATTAATGGCATCTGAAACTCCCCAGATGTAGCCTGTTTCTCTTCGGAATGGATTGATGGATTTCACGTCTTTGATGCTCAACCGTCACTGTCGTATCTCCCACTTGTGTTCAGTCTATTCCTATGGTGCATCCCATAACGCTACTGTTGGCTTTTGTTCTGCCTTCTCTAGCAATGCCTTCCTGACTGCCTCTCATCACGATGCCCCCCACGGGCGCATTCAGGCTGACATTAGCAATACATTAAAAAACACAGGCTCCTCATACATTTCAATGAGGCCTCTACATTGGTTAAGCAGAGGGGAGGGTGTGGGGGGGCTGCTGCGGAGGGCCTTGACTAAAAAATGCAAAGCAGGAAAAAGGTTTATCCTGGCTCTTATTTTTCCCCTGCACAAATAAGGGCTGATGTGATAACTTCCGATGCTGCCCAAAAGCAAAATAAAGTGGTGTCCATTGTCCATGCGTGTGATAAGGCTTCACACTGGACTTCCTGCTTTGCATTTCTTCCCTTAATCTGTACCCTGAGGCAACACTCCACTACCACTCAGCCCCTTGGGTAGTTCTACCACAGAGCCATGGCTGGCCTCAATCAGCCTAAACAGGGGGTCATTTGCATTCTGTCCGTGACTAAATACTCATCGTTAATTACAATTAATTATAGCAAACACAGCACCAAAAAAATACATTAAATATTCACGGCGTTGATACAAAAAATATTCATTGTTTCCATTCTTTCAGTCCGTAGAAGAAGAAAATTCGTTCATGTTGAATAATACATTTCAACAAGTAGAGGTAATGACTGTAACATTTAAATTCCATAGTGCATCTATAGCTCACTAGGCTTCAAATGTTGCTGTATGTACACAGGCAGGTTGGGAAGAACGGTAACAACCGACCAATGACTGGAGTCATGTAACGCGGGTTGACTGGTTAGTCAAGCATGCAGCTCACATAACGGGGGGAGAGAGAGGGGGTGAATGGACATAACGGTTGGACCAAAGGGGTCTTTATTGTTGTCCACGGCCCCTTTGGCCCCTGTCCTGCACTGTCGTTAAAGGGGGAAGGGGGTTAAAGCTCTTCCTCACACCACCTGTTGTTACCGCCTCCCCTACACCCCCACTCCCAAAACATCCCCTCGTGCTCCTGCTTTTGTCCTGCTGACTATCTATGCCCCCCTCTCCCCGTGCCGCCCCTCGACCCCAACACACACACACACACACACACACACACACACACACACACACACACACACACACACAGGTTTCACAGGCCTTTAGCATGTTCTAATTAATTCATGGCTATCCTCTGGAGGAGGGTTTGGCTGGTGGGTCTGGCTCAATGACCGGCAGACGGACGGATCATATGGGATATGGGGGTGCGGAGGGGGAGTTAATCCAGGGAACTGAGGCCTCACTCCGGCCATCTGATCCCCTTGGTTTAAGACAGGCCACCGGCTCTGTCCTCCACGAGGCCGGGACCTGCAATCCAATTAGTGAAGCATGAACACACCTCGGAGGGACGCATCATCGGGCAGCCGAGAGGTGACGGTGTTACTGCGTCACTCCCTCTTCAGCCAGTGTGCTGAACGCAAATCCATACTAACCGATTCACGTGTGGACGTGACGAAGCATCCACGAGACGTCTCAGCTGCTTTAAAGCGGACGAGTGCAGGAGGAAGCTGGGAGACAAGACTCGACAGTGGCTGTCAAGACAAAGTGCTTCGGACAGCTGGGGAAACACGGCATATGCTCCTGTGGATGAAGGGGGGGCTGGAGGTGCATCATACACCAAGCACTGATCCAAAGATATCTTTGAATCAATATGAGCAGCAATGACCCAGACGTCGTTAAATGCTAGATAACGGGGAAGTCTTATTAATAAGAGTTGGCTTGCAGCACAGGTTAACATGTGATTCAAAAACGGGTGAAAAGGCAAATCAGATAAAATGGTGCGTATTGTAACAGCTGAGAAGATAAAATCAGCTCATTGAAAGCAGGCCAACAGCTACAAGCGGCTCATTGAGTGCAGGTTTGAGGATTAAAATAACGGTTATATAGTTAAGGTTAACAGGAAAAGAGGCTTTATTCAGACCATTTCCCCTTTCCAAGAAAACATCTTTTAAACAATGGCATGGGATTTGGGGCACTTTATCATTTTCTTTTTAAAGCATGTACCTGCTGGTTAGAGCAGCACTGACATATTTCAGTATTCATCTGGTAACAGGTGTTACAGCCTGCAGGTACGGTCGGTATAGATGTACCAGTCAGTGGGACTGTGCTTCACTGTGTCTGACCGCACAAGCTCTATCACAGCCCATATGGCTCCACAACACCGGGGTTAATAACAGGGACCGAGGGCACGGACAGAAGACGGAGGAAGAGGGAACGGGGCAGGGAGGAACTGCTGGGGCTTTACTTCATCTCTTTTATCGGAGTCAACCAGCCGACACTTCTCCCACTATAAACTCTTTCCACACCCCAAACTGCCCCCAAACCCACAGAATCCTTTCCCCATTTCCAAACCCAGAAAACCTTGAAATCCATTTTTTGCGGCAAGGGCTCAGTGTGACAGGTGTGTGTGTGTGTGTGTGTGTGTGGAAGACACAGAAAGGGAAAGGAAGATCCGAGTGGTGACAGTGCTCCTTAGCTGTTTGCCCAACCACACAACCACTCCAAAGACTTAAGGACGTGCACGGGTATGAGCAACACCAAGAGGTTATTCCCCTAATTCCACGAGGGAGCTGCAACCTCGACAGTCAAACGTTCAACCTCCAAACAACCTTTGCAACAAAAAAAAAAAAGTGGATGGGAGGGGGATTTGATCTGGGGGAGCATTTCCCTCCAGTCAGCTTTAATTGAAATGCCTCTTTCTCCGCCCCTCTGCACCTTTAGAAGAAGCAGCACCTTTTCACGTCCCCTGTTGGCGTGAATAATCATGAGCCATAAACCAAGGCAGCAGGGAAGTAGCAGGAATAATAAAAACGTCAGAAGTATAAAAGACTTAAAGGAAAAGCCGCCAGGAGCTCTGGCAAGTCACTCTGAATGTCAAATCCCCACACGGGGGTATCTGGCCCGTTACTTCTGTTGTGGCTCACTGACTTTAATGCCTCTGACATGAATTGGCCTCTGCTCCTGGCACAGAACTTTACAGGCCCGCATTTTCAGGATCAAAGAAGCTCTTTTAATGCGTGAAATGGGAGAGGATTGGGCTGCAGAAAACATCCACGATCTGTTGTTAGCGCAAGATAATGGAACGTGTCAGCGTACTGCTGGAGGACCGCTCCTCTGACAGCACATGTACAACTTCGGGGAACAAGGTTTTCTTTTGATCCTACACTGACACGTTGTTTAAGACTCTTCGTCTTCAACATTTGTTTAATGGAAATGCAAAACGCCAGGGTCCTGCCCGCTCCATTGTATGTTAGCTTAAGCTCCTCCCACCACCTCAACCAGCCCAGTGGGACTGGAACCAGTTGTCTACAAAGAGGACAGGAGAAGGTGGAGGCACCATCAATGCCAACTTTATGCTTTGTTTGATGTCTCAAGAATAAGATCACAAAAGATCACTAAACAACCCCCCCCTTGTTTCTAAATGTATACGTTCATCTCAAGACTGATGAATGTAGCTGAAATAGAGACTTCTCATCAGCTAGTGACTGCAGGCAGTAAATCATTTTACAGAAAAAGAGGTTTATGCTGTCCAGTGAAAGGACCATCAGCTCCCATAAGTAGCAGTGTTCATGAAGAAAGGGGCATTCTGACGGGCCAACTTTAAAATCTTTATCAACATGAGAGTTTACATTTAGTGGGATTACTACATCAAAATGTCTATCACCAACTGATCTGTAATTTCATTCCACCCATACGGGCAACATGCGTAGCACCATTCTAACAAACCGCTTTCTCCATCATCAGGAGGATGTCATCCTCATGAAACAATCAACACCTAAGTTAAGAGCAGTAACCTAAACACCTGAAGCTGAGAATGCACTTTCTGAACTGCAGTTGGAGGGTGTCTTGTTACGCTTGTTTTACTTCTGAGGTATCGCCTCTCAACTGCTGCTTCAACTGTGCATCTCGACAGGCCGTCTGTAGTAAGAGCTCCACTTTAAAGGAGTGCTCGGCCTCTTTGGTACACACACAAAGAGACCGACACAGATTGTGAAATAAACCACTCCTAGACACGTTTGTTTGTCGGCTCTCACAATCCTGCCAGTCCCTCCATACTGCAGCTCAGTGACCGGCCTCAGCCCTGCAGCAGATGGACTGTGAGGGTTAAACCTCCCAAAACCTTCCACCCTTTCCGTTGTGCTGGCTCCAACCCGATACCAAATATACCCACCAACACACAGTGCTCTCCCTCTCCGTTTGCCCTAGGTACCACAGAGTGCCATCTTGTGCCTTCTCTGGAGCCTCGCTGAGCTCCAGGCGGGCCTTTGTGCCCATGGCCTTATCTCTGGCCCCATTGGTGCTATGCAGAGGGGGTGGGAGTGGGGGGGGGGGGTTGGCACTCGCTCTTCTGGCATTGGCCACTGTTGGTTCCGTGGAACCTTTTCACCCTCCCGCCCTCCTTCTCTCTCTCTGGAGGCAATGCTCCAAAAGTGGTATGTGTAGGTTGGTGTGGTTGTGCAGGCAGACTCCCACTGGGGAGGACAAGGCAAACACACAGTTTGCAGTTGTTCCTCCACTGACATCATTTAGGGAGCAATCTGTCAGAACAACTGCCTTTAGCACCAAGTTGTGTCCTTGTGCATGTGTCTGAATGTGACTCCCCAAAGGTTGCGTCAGGAAAAAAAAAGCTGCATACACAGGGAAACAGATGGACAGCTGCAAGGCCTTTCAGACTGAAAGACGCACAATAAACCCACAGGGTCTGAGGTCCAGTCCATGTCGGCCTAAAGGGCACATACATCAGGGTCATTCCCGGGAGAGAGGATTTTCTAGCATCGGTGAGGGCTGAACAAATAGCGTTTGCCATCACAATTTGGGCTTCCCGCATTTAAAAGAAAACAATCACAATCTACAATATTGATGTTTGTAATATATCAAAATCAATTGATTCCTTAGTTAACAACCAGCCACCAGCTGGCAATCGAGATGTTTTATCTTCACTCATGCAGAAACTTGAGTAAGTGATGTACTCTGAATAAGTCTAATTACTGCAGATGTTTGTACTTCCTAGTAAGAAGGTAGCAGAGTAAGTGTAAGCAGTGAAGTGATTCAGTAATTCATTATCATTATTAAGTTAGGAGCTGGAGTCTTTCCACAAAATACGATGGCCAACTGTGAGTTGTTTGACAGCAGCCTGGAGTTTCACGGCTGGAGTGGAACGTAGTTGGTTTGCAGCTGCTTTTTTATCTATTTTGTTTAAAATGTTCTCTGAATTTGACAAAGTGCGCTGTCGCCTTTGGACTGTAGTTCACCTGCCTGGTCACTGAATTTTACGGTAAATTTCCGAAAACTACGTTGGTAAATTAAGCTCACAAATTTTTGGTGCAATGCACCAGCTTTTCTCGTCGGTTTACCCAGTAATGTCAAAACTACAAAACAACATATTAGGGTTTTGCTGGGTTGTCCCATTTCAAATGGGAAGATTTCCACTCAGAAGGAGCAGTCAAAAGGAGGGATTGGCTAAAAATAAGAAACGGATTGGCCTTAAATGCCTCTTAATCTAACCCAACCTAATCTAACCTACACTTAAAACCAGATCAATACCCCCAGGCAGGCCTTTGAAGAAGTGAAGATTGGCCAAAATATCCTCACTCTGCAGGTCCAAACCTGAAACTGCTCCTTACAGAGACAAATGTTCCAGCACACATACAAGTCTAAGCCCTCACCTGGTACTGTACACCAAAAAATGAAAGACCTACTTGCCACCTCCAGCGATGCGTTGCGGCTGACCGCCTCGCCCAGGTAGTTGCGCGCCACGCACACGTAGACACCTTCGTCGGGTTTGCTTCGTCTGCCGTGTACGATTCGCAGGAAGAAGAGCGAGCCGCTGGGTAACAGCATCCGGTGGGACCGAGGGTCATCTCGATCCGTCTCCACGTGCTCGCCGTCTTTGTACCATTCCACTATTGGAGTTGGCCGTCCCTCTGCCTTACAGTTGAGGGTGGCCGGCTCGCCCTTGGACACGATCAGATCAGAGGGGTGTTCTACAATCCGGGGGGCCGCATCCTCTAGCCTGGGTCGAGATCCTGGAGATAGAACAGAGGCAAGGGGAAGGATTAAGTTTAAGTCCACTAAAGGGTATTGTTTTATGTTCTGATGTATGCTTTTAGATTATGCATGTGTCAGCAACAGGACAAGAGGAAAGGAACTTGTGTTATACTTTACAGCAGACTCCAAACCAGAGTCGTATTTTAAAGCTCATAAAACAGACTACAGATGGAGTAGAAAGCTATAAAATCAGCGTTTGGGTTTAGAGCTCTGAGGGTGAGGGAGCGGACGGACCAACACCAACGCATTTTCCGACGCGCACTCTCCGCTGGTGAGTGTGTGTCTGGTGAGTGCCGCATTGGGGTGGAACTCAACTACTTGGTGTGTAAAACAGCCACAATGAATCAACACAATTAAATCACAGTCTACCCCGCTGCACAAAGTGAGCATGTAATGCAAGAACTCAGCAGTTATTTTTAAAATATTCTGCATCCATAAAACCAAATACAAATTCTCCAGCAATAGAGGGGAAGCAGCAAGGAAGTAAAGACTGTAGATGTCTTCTAATCAGCTCATGGGAGAGTATAGGTCGAAAATAATATTCACTAGAACCAACTCACTATGAGACATTTAAACTGGCGTTTTCTATTTAATAGAATTGTATGCAAAGCACAGTGTAAGTTATTGATCAATGTATTATGATAGATTGTTTTCAGGTCAGAATCTGCTGACTCTTTAGCATTGATTTAAGTCTGATTGATAGAAAGAAATGAAGACAGACACCAAAGCAAACAGAGACATGGTAATTCCCACAGGGTTTTTTTGCAAGCTTAGAAATTGCTTTTTTTCCCCGCCGCTCTTTCCTTTTCTCCTCCAATTTGAATGACATTTTGGCAGAACCATTATGTATGAAAAGCAATGACACAAACTGATGCACCGTCATGCACAAGTGGACTTTCCCCCTGGAGAGCATATGAAAGTATGGCGACTTGAGTGGTGTCTTTTTTTTTTTTAATAGTTTTGTTCCAGCGGTGACTGTTGCAGTATTCTTGAATTTGCAGCAGGGAATTTTAATGCTGATTTTAAACTAAATATATTTTTCACAGTCACAGTGTTGCTTGTAATATTAAACAAATGCGTTTGTTGGAAGAGGAAGCAAACTACCTAAATGTACAGTGCCTTCTGTAAGGTGTGGTGGAGGAACTATCTGAGCCTTGTTTTCAACATTGGACCTAAGCTCTTAACTTCCAGTGGTTGGAGGTAGTTGGGAAGTTTGGCTAATTAGGGCTTGTAACTTTATGGAATCAGTTGGTGATGGTCCTTTGACTGCACAGTCATGCTGGACCTGTGTCAATAAAGTCAATAAAGACATTTAGTTTGGTGTGGAGACACTCACTATAATGTAACACCTTTACAACCAGTCCAGTGCATCTTGTCCCAACCTCCCCAACAATTAGATTGGCTAAATCTTGTGGGAAAGAGGGACTCCATAATAATACCCATGTTTTAGATGGGCAGGTATCCCCACTTTTGCGGCATTAAATACATTTTATATTTTTGGTGTTTATTGGGTTTTATCTTGTGAAAATGAACACTGAAAAAAAAATATGAAAATGAAAACAGGGCCACAACTGCTCAGGCAGAGAAAGAGAGAGGAGGAGGAGGCTGATTTGGTTCTAAGAAACCCTCAAACATCCAGGAGGTCATCAAGATAGCAAGTTGTTTCCTGTGTTCTTCCTCTCCTATGAAAAGGTAGCTGACAATGTGCCAAGAGCATGGGTATGAAAGTGTAATCAGGTACAACATCAAGAGGGAGGGTCGTAATGGGTCTTCCCACAGGTGCACGAATGAGGAGGGGGTTCAAAAGGTTAAGTCTTTCTGGATAACACCTGATAAGAAAAGCAGTAAAAATACCTGCTTCAAACGGACAAATCCTCAGTGATTTGTCACTTTCGGGGGGTCAAGAACTCAGCTGAAGTTCCTGTGGCTGATGGGAACGTAGAGTACCGTCTGATGGCCCTGCTCTCAATGCAATTACATTCACCAAGACAGAGACTTGACTAAATAACTAAAGACTAAAGAAGGAGGACCTGGGGTTGAGGCTGTAAAAGTTGCAACTAGTTGCAGTCTGCAGCTGGGTTCATGTATGATGCTTGGATACCAGACATAAACCGAGATGCGGAATGTGATAACATACACCTTGTACATTTCTTTTTCACTGCCTTTAATGGGAGACATCAACTTTCCTTCTCTGTGCTTTATTTTTTAAACTAGGGTAATACATACATGCTTTTACATGTAAAGCATGTATTTACATTTTGAGTTACAGTACAGAAGTATGTTGGCCCTCTGTACTAAGTGGTTGGAGCTCATAGTGATAAATGTTGATGGTGACTAAGGGCTCATGGATGAACAATAACAGACACCTGGCACTCTGCCACTCGGCTATCTTTAGAAGACAGTCAGTTAAAGTCAGTTTCTAGAATTCTATAACGTAAGGATACTCGATAAAATATTCAATGTGATACATTTATAAAAAGGACAATGAAAGAGTCAGAACATTCTATTCAATAGCTTTAATAATGAAACATTTTATTAAGGCCGGACTAAGTATGTGTGGTCGCAGGAGGATGGGGGGGGGGGGGGGCAGAGCATTTAAGAGCTGACTCATACATTTTACAGGCCAAGGTTCCTGGTTGGAACAAGCCATGTGGAAATGTAGGGTGAAGGCTTTAAAAGAAAAAAAGACCACCGTGTTAACTGAGCTAAATGTCATCAAGAGGAAACCGCTGAACACCAGCTCTTAAGACGGAATTGGCCTTATTGTTCACATTAACTTACACTGAATGAAATGATCTCTTAGCTAATTTCCAAAGATGATGAGACATCTTCTAAATTGACACTGATATCATCATCTTGATACGGATCTTCTTTTGGGAAACTGCAGGCTGTACATTAGTGTGAGTGCAATGGTACAGCTCTGCATGTTGGTAGAGACCAACTGCGCTGCCACACAACTTCAGGACATTTGACTTTCTAAGCTGCATCGTATTCACCAGCTGTAGAGCTCACGATGAATGTGTAGACGGATCTATCGCATTAGGCTGGGGCTGGAAAAAAGGAACTCACATCAGAAGAAATGGACAGCTGGATTTTGAAGAGCTTGACTGGAGCAGAGTGTCTAATAGGAAAGTCTGCACCCTCTAAGGACCTGTTAGCTCTTGGAGGTGGTGTACTACAGCAGGATGGCAGCAGCTCTTAAAGCTATATGGGAGCTAATGAAACCACGGGGACGCTGTGGTCCAGGCTTTGACAAGTATGGAGAGTATATAAGATGAATAATTTTGCCAAAAATATGTGGGATGTGCCTGGCAGCCTTGTATCCGATAGCGGCCGATCAGTCAAAAATAGTTGTGTTTCCATTAAATTGTCAATAACAATTAAGCTTGTTTCCATTTACTGGTTTTCAGTAGGAATTTAGCTGGTGTAGTTTCTTCTAAAGTGGAAAAAAGGGGGCCCTTGGTTCCAGAGGGGAATGTGCAGTATCCCTTGTGACAAACTTTAACTTTCTCCTGTAGAGTAGATATATGGATGGTTAACCCAGCAAAGAGCACTGCTTTTTTTAATGAACCCAAGTCCACTCAGCAGAAAATGCCCAGCCTCCCTGCTGTGTCCAAACGGACTCAGACAGGCTCATGTGGTCCACTTTGTCTATAGATTACATTAACACGAGGAGACCAAAGCATACACAGTGGATTACTGACTTTTACGACCTCAAAAAACTATTCCAACCTCATTTTATCTGGAGGAAAGAGGGTGACAGAGATATAGTGCACAAAAACAAATATAAAGATGAAAAATGCAAGCTATAGGAGTCCAAAGCGGCTCGGTTGTCTCATGCTGAAATAAATCTAAGGACCACTTCCAGAGATCTACAGTGGATTACGCCACCCCCACCCCTACTCTGCCAACTCCTCAGCTCTATTTGACCACAAGAGACAAGTGGGCTTTCATTCCTAAGCAGATTTACTTTGTCTGCAAATGCAGAAACACAAGAAAATCACCAAGCAGATCACATACATCACTGGAGTTCAAAATAAAAAACTCAAAGTCCTAAAAGAGAGATTTTTTTCCTCCGTTTGCATGCATCCAAAGTTACCGTGACTGACAGAGTGATGAGCGTGCAGCCTTTCCTGGCAACAATTCTGCTCCAATTATGCAGAAATAATCCCTTGCTAAGAAGTGAGGGGTCAAAAGAGACTGTCAACTTGCTCGTGGCGTGTGATTAGAGATGTGTTGCTGTCGGCAGAAGAACCCCCAATAGTTAAGCAATAAAAAAGGAAAGAATGAGGCTCAAAACAAAGATGGAGAAGTGAACAACATACTAGTTGGAAGGGAGTTGGAGGATGGAGCTGTGAAATGTTCACCCTGATGTAATTTTACTCTGCAACTCAACATCTTTGTATATAAATATGCTTCGTCCCCATGCTAAAACCCGGAGACAGTTTCCCAGACAGACGGCATATTGCTCAGAGATGACACGACTCCAGCTATGAAATCGTGAGGTTTTTGAGCGCTTCAAAATGCCTTGAGGTCAACAAAAAAAAAGAATGATTAACCGACCGGTTAGTGAACCAGTCGGTTAGTCCAGGGGGGAGGCTTTGACCAGGCCCTGCAACGCTCGTCACTCTGTAGTGAGTTACAGTATGAAAAGAAAGATTAAGCCGTCCTCTGGCTTTGCAACTCATATTAAGGCTAAGCTGAGCTAACCCTCACACTGCATTCAAGCTATCCACCCTCCCACCCATTTCTACTCTGAAAAAAAGAGACATCTTTAGAGAAGGAAAGACCGGGTGAGGGCGTGAGATGAAGATCAAAGACAATCCAACAACCTTCCCATCCCCATCTCCTCCTCATCTGCAATTCTTTTTAGCAGGCTGGATTCCCTCTCACGCATAGGTTGTTTTTACAGCTTTGTTGCAGTCCTCCTCCTCCTCCTCTTCCTCCTCTTCCTCCTCTCGATTGCCACAACAGCCAAATGAATTGATTTGTAAATGCGCATTCATAGTTAAATTGGCAGCAGTAAGGGAGGCAGGCTGGAGCTGCTTTCTCCACAGCCTCCCACTCTTTGACCCTGTGGGGAAAACAAAATGAGGCTCTCGCATGAGAATGTAGAGTGCCGGCCATAAAGAGTCGATCTCCTTAATTGAGGTTGTGTCGGCAGGGTCGACTTTGTAAAAGGAAATTGGGTGTTTTTATTGTGCCTCTTTTTGGGCCATGAACGGGTTCCGCTCGCTGTTTATAGAGAAAAAAGCGACTTCTTGATTATTTATATTTAGGGATTAACTCCCTTACATCAACGTTTCAACTGTCAAGTTTGACGTGGCCCATTTCTGCTATGAATAATCTGACAAACATCATATGTCAATGTCTATGATGCAGAGGATGGGTAGCTAAACTATTCTCATATTTAAGCATTTAGAGAACTTTGAATGCAACTTCTGCAAAAAGTGGTCCTGAGGACATGAATACAAGCAGTCCAGCATCCTTCAAGTCATCACACAGGCTGCCCAGAGTCGTTAGTCTGAGTTCTAGTCGCCGCCAGTAACAAGCATTCATTTTATTTTGGACAGGGCTTGGAGCAGCAGAGCAGCAACTGCATGTAGTGACTAGACTCCCACTGTTGTTCTGTGTGATGAGAAGAGACAAGAGGCGGTAGAGGAGAAATGTGGCAGTCGTGTTGCTTTACAAGGGAGCAAATGTGTCGGAGGACACGTTTTTCGTCATAGACGGTATCTACTGGATGCTGATGACTTCATAATTTATTCTCATCGGTCCATTTAGGTTGAGCAGTGTGTGTGCTCTCTCCCTTGCTTCAGGAGATGACGGGCACAACACTGGTTGGAGATGCCCATTGGCTTCTTGTCCCACAGCAGCGTATTTACAGCTTCTATCAAGTCTGTGACCACCTAGACAGACACACACACACACAGACACACACACACACACACACACACACACAGACACACACACAGGCTGCCTGCTATCTGCTCCAATCCATCTCAGCAGGGAGGAAGGGCTCAGGGACAACCTAAGGTACGTTTAAGAAATGAAGAAGGGGTTGTGAGTGAGTTCATTGTTAAATGCTAAAATAATCTACATGAGAGACGTATTAATTGAACAGCAACTCATCAGTTCTGAGATGGAAACAACAGCTCTGTGCTCTTTTTAGTTTGACGAATTAGTACAGTGTGCTTGTATAGGGCCTGTCAATGAGGGTTGCCATTAGCAACCAGCTCTTTGTCCTTTGGTTTCCATCAGTAGCAACTAATTTTAAATCAGGGGTGTCAAACTTATTTCAGGTACGGGCCAGATACTGCCCACTTCGATTGAAAGCGGGCCAGACCATTAAAATCATAGGGAGGGGTGGTGCACAGTAGACGACGATACAGCCGACGGAGGGGGGGCAAATCGATATAGAAGAAGCTGAAGACTGTTCTGTAGTTCAGTAGCAAAGTCATTCGGGCCGTGAGTTTGAGAGTTTGACATATGTGCCTTATATGAATCCTTATGGTAAAGGGTACACAGGTAAAGATGGTCCACTCTGGCACAGTAAGGAGCTACATGAGGACAGCATGATATCAATCACAGGGGTGAAAGAGCCCTCATATTTAAAAGTTTTCAAGTATTTCATTATGGTGACAAGAAATGAGAATTTATGGAAGGCATTTGGAGGGAATATTGGTTTAAAAGGCTACTTGAGATGGGAAGTGGAGAAAGTGATGTAAAAGGGGGTTCAAGGAATCAAACCCAGCTGCCAAATCACTGAGCTGCACAACCAGAGAACTCTAATTGCCTCGTCGGCCTAGTCAGATTTCTTTAATGAGCCTTTTCCCTTCAGGACATCACGCAAGACCGGCAATTACCAAACTGTGGCCGACTCCTTCTACTGTATCAACACACATCATCACCAAATGACAAGTCCCCAACAGCTGTCACTTCTTAGGGAAGTTCTAAAGTTAAAAGAATCCTCAGCGCCTGTCAGAGTCGCTCCTCTGCACATCACCTCAATGCACCGCCGCTGAAAACCCTTCCCTTATTTGCTGTCTCTATCCTCACATCCAGCTTTGGAGTGCCAGGCTCTCGCCCATATACCCAACGTGGTGACTGACAGCTGCAGCTATTCCTCCACGGCCTTCCTTCTGACACAACAACTCTGTTGTGCTTCCAACCGGACGCCAGAGACGTCTATGGGTGATAAAAAATGGCACAACATGGAGATTCCATGTGATGCTACATGAAGAGCATGTGCTCCAGTTAGACGTGGTCCAACTCTAAACGCCGTGTGTACAAAGCTCTGAAGAATCACTGTCACTACAGGAGTTATTGGAATTATTGTACTAATCACTCACTCACCACAAGAAAATTACTAAACAAAAGTAGTAGTTTCCTTATAATATATTGTTAACATGATAATAAGAATGATGATTCTTGACTGAATCCTATATAATTGTTATACACGCAACATATTGTTGTTACTCAATTATATAACATATATGAATGATAAAGCGTGAAATACAGTATACACTGTATAGTTGATTTTTTGCTGAACCTGTGACCTCATTGTGCCACATAATGAAGATGCATCTCCATATGAAAGGAATATAACAGTTGAATAGACTCTGGTTGGGTATCGAAAAGCGATTCCATATTGGCATTGTCGGCACACTTCATCACGGTCCGATGTCCGTTCTTCTATTTCAGTGTTACCAGCAAACTGTCTGGGGGCCATGCATCTGTCTGCAGCCAAAGGTGGGGCCCTCGGGTAGCATTGTGCCAGGCCCCATGGGTGGTAACACTCCAGACCTTCACGTAGCGGGACTAGCTGACTTGACCTGTCAGCGCTAGCTGCTAAATAAAGTCCCGGCTCGGCCTATTGCCCCCTTCCTCTGATGACCGGTGGAGGAGTCTGTGGAGAGCGACGGCGTGTTCAATTTGGCCCTGTGTGGCGGGAATGTGCACGGGAAATATCACAGCACCGCAATCACTTACATTTACAGAGAGAAAGTGACGTGCTTTTTTGCATTTTGCTTCGGCCCAGTGCACAAATAACTCGTTAATAATGCACTACGAGGCGTCATCGAGCTGCTGTGCAATGAACACTTGGGCACGTGAAGTTCTATTATCAAGGGGATACATAATGAGTGACTGCTCAGTGCCAAGCATGGACTAAAAACGCAAGCTTTTTGATCAGTCAGCTCTAAATTTAGCAAATTGTTGGGGGGGACTGAGCTTCAAACGTCAATTGCAGCGCATGATTAGCGCTGCTGATTCAGTGAAGACAGGAGGAGGACGTTTGGAGAGACATTATTGAGTCGGAGCAAACCAAGGCTAACTCGTACTTCCACCTTCCAGGAGAGGCAGATCGCTCGTCGTCCATCGTAGCCAAACCTGCTGAGCTATTGACGGGCTAATTGATCCGTAAGGAACAGATGGGCAGGCAGGTGGGGGAGGAGGAAGGTGGAGCGAGTGTGTGATAGCACTCAGACACTACAGAGTTTTTCCGGTGTGCTTCTTTCCACTGACAAAGTATTGAAAGAAGCTCACGTGTCGTCAGTTTGCTAATAGCAATAGGATGAGCTCAATACATGTTAGACTGCGCTAATCACCACAAGGCTGAGACTGATAAAAAGCTACCGTTGCTATCTTTTACTAATGTTTTTGAGTTCCTAATAGAGATGTCGCTGCAGGGTCAATCCCCTCCGTCAATGTACGGCCACTGAAAGTGTTAATGCCACTGGCAGAATCCCATTGTTGAAGGAATGACTCTTCAGAGAAATAAAAATATTTTCTTTACCTTTAACTTGATCTGATCTGTTTTTTATTGTGTACAGAAGTTACCCTCAAATTTACTTTGTAAATGATCAGGTTAATATTCACCTTCATTTACACACAGTATTGAAAAAACAACATTTTCTGTCCTCCTGCCGAGCAAAATCTGCGCGTCACTTCCATGTGAAAAAACAATTTTATTAGACGTGCATTGATGGAGAGGAGCACACTGCAGCATCCGGACCAAATACAGGACCATTTTCCTAAAAGTTTGTCCTTGTGGTGGAAAACAGTCCTAGACATTAACAATGCCATACAAAAAGTCAGTAGTGCTTGTTAAATAAGCAGTGATGTGAAATTTGCCAACCGGATATTAATCACAGACACTTTTCTTTGGGATATCTAATCATGCCGATGCTTTTGGTTAAATCTGTCCATGTTTTGACTCATCCTTTAAGCAATACTTCTAGCAAGAAATGCCAAATTGTATGGTCGTGCACGTCCACGAAAAATGAAGGACCGGTCAGGTCTAGTCACTCTAGTGTTCTCTGCCCCGCTACTGCGAGCGCCCATGTTCGCGACATATTCATGTCAGTGTGGAACTGTCATGCGTGGAAAAATAACGAAAAAAATTATAGAAACTGTAACCTTTTTTTGTTGTTGTACACTTTGTGAGAGAGGTGGGGGGGGGGGCTGTTATGATGGTTAGGGAAAGGCTGAGATGGTTGGTCTCCCACTGAAATAAAGTGCCCTCCCCCTTTTAATCTATTTAATCTAATCTACACTAATGCACTTTCAAATAGTAAAACTGACATGGTTTTTGCTCAAGCTTCAATCCAGCCTGCGTTGTCCCAGAGGAGCGTCTGGAGTCAGTGAAGGAGCACTCTCACAGATGCCGAGGTGTTATGCTCTGGGTTCATAGCCAATGTTTACAGCATTGTAAAAGAGAAAGGGGATCCTCAGCATTGGGTCCAGGCCCGACGACACCACGCTGTCACAGACTATAACAGCCCACTTGTGTAGAAGAGCGATGCTTTGTGCGTCACAGGCGGCTGGTGTTTCTGTGTAGGTGCGTGGGACGAAGGGCCTGCTGGTCACAAACTACCAGTCGCGCCTCAGTGATTGATGGAGAATCTCTGAATACAGCATCCAGTCTGCATTCACGCTCCATAAGTGGAGTCGGCCTACAAGTAGTCTTCCTGATGGTGTTCCTACAGATCTAGTTTTCTGCCCATAGTTTAGTTTGAGCGGAGCTGAAAGCAGATCATTGAATTCAAAATGAGCAATTAAATATGCCGTCCATATGGTGCTTGGAGTGTAGGAGTTGTGTAAATTGGGATTTAGAGGAGGCTGTACTCAAGGAAACGGGTTCTTTATCCCGCACCACTGCGTGTGTTATCCAGACAATCACAACACCACGCAGGGAGCCGTCCAATGGAAACACAGTAGATGAGTTTAACATTTAAAACGTAGCATCTGGCAAAGCCTTTTATCCATCACAGTAGAAGAAAAGAAAAAAGGAAATCATTATATTGTCAGCATCACCATCCACAGAGGGGGAACTAAAACCTCCCAACCCTGCCTTGCTCATACCATGCAGCAGCAAGAGGAGACACAAGTGCACTGTGCTGAGGAAAGGTCCTCCCTTAATGGGCCTGATAGAGATAAACGAGCTGGCTAGACAACGGAGCACCGTTGCGTTTCTGTGGGGACCAGATGCTGGTGCGAATCCACGGTCCCTGGGGCTGGACGCAGAGTAAAGCTGCACATGGGCCACTCATGTGTCCACGGCCTTAAGTGGCCTTTTAAATTACATCATCCAGGGGGATTATAACTCACTGACCCGCGCATGGGTTCCATGCAATAACGCAAACAAATGAGGGCACAAAATAGTACCAAAAGTAACATTATATGTGAAATTGATTTCTTCATTTTAGTTTTTATATTGGACTGTGCTTCAGAGCTCTGGGGAGTCAGTGGGAGCCGATGATATGGAGCATCTGTGCAAACATAACCCAAAAAACAACCAGCCATGCCAATTTCCACTCACCATATGCCAAAGTTGTGAGAACACATAAAACCAGTAAGGGAACCGAAGTGTGGCGGTACTCCATTATCCACTCAGATGTGTCATAGGTAGCTACGGTGGGTCCCGGACTGGCTGTCCAGCAGCGGTGATGCTGATATATCCAAAAAGACGCGCGGAGGACTCCCAGGCTATGGGATGGATACGGCATCAAGCTCCACGCGCAGCATCTCTGCGCGGTACAAAGAAACCGCAGCTTCGAGCCGGGGAACTTGTTTGGACCGCTGCAAAAAGTGGGCGGATGGTCCGTGGAAAGTAAGCCGCGGGTGATGAGAGGAGAGGCGGCTGTGAATGGCAGGCAGCGCTCGCTCGGTGGGTCAGTCTGTCGGTCGGTCCACGTTCCCCTCCAGTCCTGTCCCCACGCTAACGTCACTCAGGAGAAACACACACGAGCAGCCCCGCTGAGTGGGACGGTCTGCAGGTGCGCGAGGTGCTGGCGCCGAGAGAAGCACTGTGAACTTGAAACTGTGAAACACGAAGCTCCACTTCTTCTTATTCTTCTTCTTCCCGTGCGTGGCCGCTCCACGCCTCCGCTCCACTCCTCCTGCTCCGCTACTAGGAATGAACTCCTCCGGCCTCATCCAACACGGCGCGCTCCAGGAGCCCGAAAGCACTGTAGTGAAGACGCATGGAGCAGGAGAGATGGTTTCCGGTATCGCTTTCAAAATAAGACTAAAATGTAATAACGCGTTGTCATGCGTTAACAACTTCGTACTATTTACATAAACACAACTAAATCCATGGTAAATAATGAAAACACGATCGTTCGAATCCCAATCCCCAATGTTTTTTATTCCAGTCATTATTTATTTTCAGAAAACCGACACTAATTCGGAATGTGAACGTTTTTTATAGTCGCAATGATTCCAATTGTGTGGTTCTACATGTGCTCATGTGATATTATTCCAATTGTGACTTCATGTAATGGTGTCCTCCTGTGATTTAAAGGCACACTTTTGGTTTCATTCTGTGCAGCTTCACGACCACAACACCAAAGTCTTAAAGGGCCAGATTACTAGAAACGCCAAAACTGGTCCAGCATCCCATAACGTAACAAACGCATTAACGTAAAACATGCCAAAAACAAAATACGATATATATCTCCCTTCATTCTGGAAGCCTTACGATGCATACTGATCAAATGCTGTTGCAAACCACAAGACCTACTTGTATGTTGCGGTAGGATATAATTGACTTCTTTATTTCAAATTGGCCACATGTTTACAGCCCCCTTATGGTTAACTTGGGTGAATGCCATCTTGGTCATAATGGATTTTGTGTTTACTTTTCTTAGATGCTTTAAAATGGTTCAATTACATTGAAGAGAAAGACAACTATAACCACCATCAAAGGCTACAGCAGCATCTTGCACATTTGAATAATTTGGAGCAAAAATAATAATTCTATGCTTTCACAAAATAACAGAGAAACCTATTTGGTTTTCCGGGAAATGTTCCCACGGTCCTTTTTTAAAATTCTGCTTGGATTAAATCTGTTTAGGAACAGCCTTATGGAGTTGAAGTCACACTATCCAATGTGGTGCAAATGTCAACATTTATCACAGAGCTGTTATCTGTGCAGAGGCATAAGTTATGTTGGCAGCAATATGAATCCAAATGCAAATTCCTACTTACACTTGAAAGACCTTTGACCATGCCAACTGTGGTGCTATGTTTACACATCAGCCAACGAAAATCACTCAGGCACCGGGAGACACAAACAAACCCCACACACCATTGCGAAATGTCAGTATTTATCGCAGCCCAGGCTTTGCCTGAACTTAATGGAAAGCGAAAAACAATATTACATGTGCCAGGAGATAGAGCAAACTGCAGCCAATGAGACTTGACATATAGAGGGCCACGCTTCTGCCACGAAGCCATACAGAGTGATTGGGTAGAGTGCTGTTAAGCTGAATAAATATTAGGGGTCAGACAGACCTAGTAAACAGCTCTTGACATTTATAGAAATGCATTGGATGGTGGTCTGCATCAAGGGGCGCATACTGAGCTGAGATTTGGCACATTCGGTCTCACACAGCTCCTGACATTGGGGGGAAAAAGGAATGATTCCACATCACTAAAGCCTCAAAGCCTGTTGTAGAAAGCAGAATATAAACACCATTTTGGGGCTCACAAGGAACCGTGCAGGGTTTAAAGACCCCTGATATTTCTCTCATGTTTTATGCATATACATGTTTAATTTAATTGTAGAAACTGATTAATTGAGCATCGCTCTGTGATTGAATAAAACATGAAGAGGCCCTCCACTAACTGCATTTCCGTTCGCCTGTGACTGATGCTGCTACCACGGTGTCTTCGTCAAACGTTTGGTGAAGCTGTCAGTGGAATCAAGCACTCCATGAATTTAGACTAATTATCCACATTAGGTGCTGAATTACAGCGACAGCCCATCAGACGGGTTTGGTGTAACACTGCACACTTGCAGCTGAGCCATAGATCATAGAATTATGCTTTCTCCACACATAAAGGCTTGGTTTCAAAAGGGGATTTTTTTTGCGATTCATTTGAATGCATTGCAAAGGCCTTCAGCTTTCAGGAAATGCAGAATTACAGCATTTCCTGGCAGCGCTATGAAAAGACAACCTCCTCTTTGATCTATGGAGTCTAATTAGTCTGAAAGGCTTGGGCGGTCAGTGACTTTTCATTTTACTTAGCTCATCTTTTACACAGCAAGGTTTGAAGTAAAATGCTAGAATTTACAAACAGTAAATCGTAGGAGTTGGAAGATCAATCCTAGTGTTCTTTGCTCAACACAGTGGGTGAATAAACTAATGACCATAATGGAATTGAGACCATGATGTATGCCTGACCTCTTTGTTTTAGCACTGTGCTGCCACTACAAGTGATTGCATTATTCCACGCCGTGAACAGTTGATTAAATGCTTCTATGGAATTCAAGAACAATATCCAGAGTCCACGTTTTCCTCACGAATCAAATTTAGTAGCCAAGGAGCCAAAGGCCGTCATCATATTTTTTTGCAAACAGAAGAGACAGACAAGAGGGTGGAGCTTACTAAAAATAAATGTTGACTGAAACAATGTACAAGCAACTAAAAAGGTTTCCAAAAAGTTACGTTGCTATGAAGAAGCCTAAAGCCGATATGGAAACCCTTTCTACCCCTTCATTAATCTAGTTTATCGTAGGATCTACAGTGATGGCAGCTCTGGCTGTGAGAATTCAAGAGGTCATTTTGCTGGCTTACAATTAGAACTCATAAAGTTGAGTCGGGGGAATAAAAGTCCCCCTGTTATGTCTGCGACCACGGCTGTTGATGACAAAGATTATCTGTCTGTGAATTTGATGGACTAAATGGGCACGATAAACTTGGCAAATACTGCCTTTTAGTTGCACAAGCCTTGCACTCTTATTTTCACCTGAAGCCCATCTGTGTTCAACAGTGAATGTTCATCTTTAAGGTACCTTTGCAATCTCTACTTGGCAGACTGTGATGGAGCGCTTATACCGAGGTTATAACCGCTGCACCACCGCGGCTTGAGGCAGAAAATAACAAGATAGCATCAACAGCATATACTGTGCATTGAGCATAACATACGCGTCCCTATATCTGATGATGCAGCAGGGCATAGATAATAATTCATTAGGAATGCTGCTTATAATCTTGGTCGGCTGACCCATTACTGTTATCATATATATTTATATATGATAACAGTAATAGGTAAATATACTATAAAACATGACCACTGTTACTTAGGAAGGCCATTGAATGCATATCAGCAGTATCTACTCCCCCACCCCAGCCATCATTAATAGTAATGAGACCCCCATATGTCTGCACCTTTTTTTGACCCATAGCTAGTAATAGGAAGACAGGCCCTCTAAGAGGCTCCAGTGAATGGATTCTATTATAGATTAATTGATTAAGCGGGTGGCGCTCCGTGATGACAATATATCTCTTTATTGATCTGCCTTTCAATGGGATTGGCTGTTACCCATCCTCCCTGAGGGATGAAGAGAGGAGAAGAGGCGGGGGGTAGAAAATAAGAGCGAGAGGGGCCACAGAGAAGGTAAAGCAGGTCTTTTTAAGGAGTAACTCATTTCCTGTTTCTCTCGCTGGCTTCCCTCAGTTTGGACACAGTCCCACAATATGAAATATGAACAATCCGACAGGCTGCATTCAGGCTGCAGTTCTCTTTTGCATAAAATCTCCTTTCTCCCCATGTTTCCTCACACTCTCTCCTCTGGTCTAATTATATAAGGATCTACCTCTCCACCCCCCCCCCCCCCCCCCTTCCTAACCGGGAACTCTTTGTCTTTTCCTTTGCTCCATAATGAGGGGCCCTCTATTCATTTCGGGGCTCTGAAGCGAGACTCCCCCTCTGTCCCCTTGCACACGTCAACTCTACCTCCACCGCGCTTTCTGCAAATCTGCAAAATTGATACGAATGTATGAAGACCTAGTGGGTAGGCTGCCATGATGAGGAGGGCAGATTAGAGTGTCAAAGGCAACATTAACCCCTTGTCTATCTTCCAGGATTTTAACTATTCAAGTGGTTTCATACACTGATTGTATTTTGTAATGAGCGGCAATTACATTTGGCAGGCATACCGTAAGCTCCATGGATTTCTCTCGCTCTGAAGACAGCAGTTGAGTGGGTTGCCAATAATGGAAATGGAAGGGGGCTGAATTGGGTGAGGAAAATGGTTATTTTTAATGTCTTGCCACGATATAACATTTTATGACTTGGCTGACTTTTTACTTCGCTGCAAAATTCATTGGTCCTTACAGCAATGGTGTCACTCTACAATCTGACATAATAGTTTATTTGCGTTTCGTTAGTAAGACAGATGGCGTCCGCTGTGCAAGGTTTTTTCCTTTTTAAATGTCTCATCTCTGTGTGTTGATGTCACACTGCCACCACAGAAAAACAGCTCTGATGAGGAGAGAAATTCTCCTCACTCAACAAACAACTGCATTGTTTGTTACCCTTAAAAGACTCATTATGTTGTCTCGTTTTCACTTTGTTGTGTTTTCATGTGCCTTTTGGTAAGAATTTTACCATCAAATTGTTGCTTCCTCAAGCCATTCCAGAAACATATCTTCACATATTCTGACAGAGGTTTCTGCATAATGCCTTAGATGGTGGTTGGCAAGCTCTCAAGCGTAGAGGAGGACCGGTTTGGAAACTAAGCAATGTACCGCTGTCGCTGTGTTTCAATCCGAAAGTCACAAAATAACACAGCAAACCAACTGATGGAGAAAGCATTGGAGTAGAAATAAAGTACAGCTTCCATGTGCTCCGTCCACGAAAGTCCTTATGACAAGGAACAAAAGCTGCAATGTGGCTCTTTTCAGAGCCACCAGACTGGCAGAAGACAGGAATCTGCACATGGCTCCACTTTAAATAATCAGGGCTAACCTTTTCAGTTTCATCATTTCAAACTTAGACTTGACTCAGCTATGGTGATCAGGTATCAAATTAACAGTGAGCCTGCTGATATTTGGTATTTGAAAACCTCCAATGGGCCCGTCTTCTATAACAACCTATTTTCATGTTTACCTCACTAAGGACAAGTCCTCGAAAGAAAAACAAATGTCACTCTCGTATTGTAAACCAAGCAGTGCATGTTAGTGCAGTAACAGTAATCCCGCGTCTAATACAGCAGCCCTCTAACAAATAACATATTTGTAAAGGTCAGGTTTTGTTGGAACTATGATACCGAGGCGTTTAATCAACTCAGTTTTTTTAGAGCTACAGGTCTAAATTGTCTCTGTCTCATCCTTGGAGAATATAGTCTTTTTCACTAAGGCAGTATTTGGGGAATGGCTCTAGGATTGCAAGCACGTCATGTTATTGTGTCCTGCCCCTCTGGCAGAAATAGCCTTCTTCTCAGGCTCCAAGTGGTGTCAGGACAGAGGGTCAGAGTACCCCACCGGCTGCCACGCCGCGCTGCTCTGTAATTTAGCTTCCTCTGCTTCCCCGCCCCGCAGAGTTCCCATACGTTCCTTTCCTCAAAGATGAAATGACTCTTCCAATTCTCCCAGTCTGCTCTGGGGAGGAGGGGCGGCGGCGGTAATTACGTCTCACACAAACACACACACACACACACACACACACTCACACTCTCGCTGACAAAGCTGCCGGGGAACCAGAACAAAATTGTTTCTCCCCTCTCTCTCACCTGGCATTAAGAGGCAGCCCTGGCCTTTCACAGAGGCTAATACAGTGTGTGACAGGAGCCATTCAAGCCTAGCGGTTAGTTGGCCTCCCTGAGATGCCTTATTTTCTGTAAGAATAATGCTAACCGCAAGAGTGGAAAGAGTTAACACATTCTCCAACTGATGAAGACATTATGATCATTCTGTTTGCATCTGGAGCCGACTTTCTCAGCATGTGATGGGATATGAAATCAAAAGAAAAGGAGAGCATCTGTGAGATTGGAAGAGAGATTGCAGAACAATATTTCATACCCGTTTCCTCATATCTACTTCCATCCATCCATCCATCCATTGTCAAACCGCTTATCCTGCACACAGGGTCGCGGGGGGGCTGGAGTCCATCCCAGCCAACTTCGGGCGATAGACAGGGTACAACCTGGATTGGTCGCCAGCCAATCGCAGGGCAACACAGAGACATACAACCATTCACACTCACATTCACATTCACACATCTACGGGCAATTTAGAGTCCCCAATCAACCTGATCCCCAGAGCATGTCTTTGGACTGTGGGAGGAAGCCGGAGAACCCGGAGAGAACCCACGCAGACACGGGGAGAACATGCAGACTCCACACAGAAAGGCCACTGGGCGGAATCGAACCCAGGACCTTCTTGCTGTGAGGCGACAGTGCTAACCACCACGCCACCGTGCCGCTCATATCTACTTCCAGGGGGCAATTATCACACACACACACACACACACACACACACACACACACACACACACACACACACACACACACACACACATGCCAAACAGACAATGCCATGTTTTCCACCATTGCAAACTGAAAACGCTAGAGGCTTTTGTCTCCTACATGAATTCGACCCCATCTCATCACCTGCACATTCTGTTATTACTTTAGCGGCGGTTTTGTGCAAAACAGCCCAGTGTATTTTCCAGGATAGAGCTGCTGTCTTGCAAATAATGACAGGGAAATTAACAGCATCATGAATGTACACAACAAACTCTTTTGTAGTACTGAAAATCGATCTAATAAATAAAAATAACACATTTTAATTGGAGGTGGCAGTAAATGGAGAAATACTTTCCAGTTTGTTTATACAAATATAACCTTTATATATAATCAGCCACACCTTAAATGGAACAAGAGGAAAGCATTCAGCATAGCATATCTGTTTTTTACTTTTACATTTATTTAAGCCCCCGACTGTTACTGTCATGTCAAATATGATCTTTGTTGATTGGTTCTTGCAGTTTTCCTTGTTTTAAAGTGTGTATGCATTATGCACTGTGAAGGTCAGTAGCACTAGAGCTTGAGCTTTTGTACGTTTCTCTCAAATCTGCCAAGTACTTCCACTTAGATGCATTAAGAAAATCTGACAAATGAAATAGAAATTGGCCCTAATTTTCTCATTACAGTCTAATTCCATGACTTTATTCTGTGTGTTGATAGAAAGATAGAAGATTGATAGAACCCTCTGTTCCAGCCCACTCCAGCATGTGGTCCATTTTCACTAGTGAAATTAAATCACTAGTGCAAATGGACCACAACAATCAACAGAAAAAACAACAGAAAACAACAATCCGACCAGGCACTCCTCATCTACCAGTTTACCGGAAAAGATCCTGCCGTCAGTATGGCTAATAATGGATGAATAATGTGTTAAAGTGCTCTGTGCTTTGATGAATAACAGAAGAGGTAAAGTCCATTTAACTTTTATTTAAGATGTGTCTAGCCCTCATTCAAATGCCTGCCTAATATTACCTGAAATGAATGTTAAATATCATATTTAATCTGATATTTTTCAAACAGATTAGCATCTGTGTGAATGTAAGCTGTTCGCCTGTTACACGGGGTATTGGGTGAATTAGGGTGCCAACCTGTGGTTCTGAAAAGTTAAGCCAAAGTGGAAGTGCCTTGAAGCTGCATCAACGTCCACCGGTGGGCGACTCCTATGGTCCTACAGAAGCCTGTGATGACAACGTCCACTTTTTTATATACAGTCTATAGCGTGCCATGATGATAACGATTCTTAGAACGGTTTTGGAAGTAAAACAGGTTTTGGAAGCAATGATAAATGTGTAGAATACACCCTGCGAATAGAAAACATGCATAGGTTGTCTAATGAGAGTTTAACCTTCTGAAGCAATGAAAATCCTTGTCATATCATAATGGATTCAAATAGTTGTTACTTGCTTGCTATCCATATAATATTTGAGTGAGATTGAAGGTGTTGTTTGAGCCTGGGTTCTACTTTACTTTTGAGGATCTCTGTGCCTTCATTAAACAGGAAAACGACATGTTTCTCACAGTTCAGCCTGTAAACGACACACCAATTATGGATAGTCTCGATGAAGATACACTTTAATGAAGAGAGACAACTTCATAACCTTATAGGCTGAAATGCAACCCGTGAAACAGTGGGCATTGTGTGTTTAAAACCAGGCCTATAGAAGCTCCTCTACAGCTCTGGTCTGGATAAGCCTTCAAGGTCCCCCAAGGAGCTTTCTCTTTTTAGATGGAGCTCCATTCCGTGCCTCTCGGCGCTCTCCGACATAACAGCCCTCCCTTGGTCTGCCGTGGAAAGAGTCCAGTCAAAAGAGGCACTGGCTTTACTTCTTCAACCCTCTTCATAAACTGTCAGGGTTAAGCCTCACTACCTCGAAGGGGAAAATGTGAGATGATGGGTCGAAGCCATGTCCAAACACTCGCAGAGGTCGGGGAGAGGGGCGTGAAACATTCCACTGGGCTTAGTTACCTCTAAGAGGGAGAGGGAGGGGGGGAGATACCTGCGGCCAAAGTTACTGTGTCATGTCATTGAGAGTAAGAGAGCTGAGTAAACCCACCTTGACAGCCTCGGTAAACAGTAAGAAAAGTGAGAACATTCTTCAACCATGACTGATTTGGAGCCGTATCAGGTGCTTAGACAGAGCGCTGCAGGGATGATGTATTTTTGTAAGCCAACCAAGAAATTATGCTGGTTGCTTCAACATAAGCCCAATTGGAATCAAATATTTTGTAAGAAATACAAAAGAGATCAGGGGCAAAGAAATGTTGATGATTCTTACAGATTTTGCCCAGTAAAATAAAGAGGAAAAAGCACATTAGGGTACATGGGAGTCACATTAGGGTCGCATGACTTTATGTCACTTCCACTAAACTAAAGGACTAGTGTTCTAGTGAGTTAGTTTAGTCATCTCATTGAGGCTCGTTTAATGAGATGACTAAACTAACTTTATAATGACCAGAGCCCCCCTTTATAATGATCACTTTTGCTAGTCTCCGAACAATTCTAAAATTTCAGCTTGTGTCGACCAAAGACCTTATTTCAGGCATCCAATCAGCAACAAAAATGCATCCAACTTTTCAATGATATGGAATCCACTGAGGTATTTCCAGGTTTTAGGACCTTTTTCTGGCAGCAATCTATCGACCTGAAACTGAAGACACAAAGGTATAAACCTTTAACACACACACAAAAAAAACCACGCACACACACTGTCTTATCCCTTTCATCAATTCCTCACTTCAGCCTTTCCCTCTCCATCAGCCCCACCCCCCATTGTCAGAGATGGCTTTATCCCCGTAAATGCAAGGACATTGCTTGTATGTAGGCTAGGCAGCGCTGCACAAAGACAGCCCTGCCAATGATTTTGGTTTTCTCTTTCCTGGCTGGGTAGAAATCAAAATCCCTTGTTCCCTGAAAATCACTGCTGGATTACCTTTGTCTGCCAGCGCCTGAGCTGTCAGAACTAAATCTAGCCAATCTGGATTAATGACCCGTGTGAGTGTCGCAGAAAAGCAAGAGAGGGACATGTATTTCTGTTTTCATTATAAAACGTACATCTGAGAGTGTGAATCCTAGCCCACCACCTCCTCTCCCTTCATCCCATGCCTCATCATCATCTCTTCCTGCCTTTGTCTCCCACGCTTCCTAATGATGACAGGAATGGCCGGGCTCCCAGAGAGCCAGGTTCCCACTTTAATGTCTCCTTGCCTTACTCCCGGCTCAGGTTTCTCCACAGCCCTGCCCTCTGATTTACAATGTCCCTGGTGGCTGAGGGAGGGAAGAGAGACAAGGCTGGAAGAAGAAAAAGAGGGGGATTCATTGTTCTCCCCCTCTCCCCGCTGTCTCTTTTTGTTTATAGCACCTCCAGCCTGACCGGGGACATGGCATGACCCCAGGGAGAATGTGCAGCACGCTAGTACACTGGTGACGGGGGCTCCCGAGGCAAGACCCAGCAGAGTGATGTTCTCTCTGGTAGATCACAAGACAATGGTCCCCCTGCCCATCACTGTGAGGGAGTCAGCTGGGTTGAAGTTTTGTTGAATGAGAGCTATCACAGGATTGCACCCAAGGTCAGACCAGGAGGGGTGAATAATGGATATATTTGGGAGTAGAAAGGGGAGTGGCAGGTTTGCCGCATTAGAGTGTAACAATGAGTGTTGACACCGTCATCTGACATTGTCACTCAGGGAGCTGCACATGTTTTTTATTGTTCTCCAATATTGCTGATGGAAAACAGCCACCCGAATGCTTCTATAAAGGAGACCGGACAATTTGAAGGACAGAGAAGGGATTACTGTGACTTCTCTTTACCATCTGTTTGTTCCATATGTGTGGCATGTATACTCCTGATCTGTTTTTGCATAACAAATACCACGGTAAAAAATGGGGTTCACAAGGTATACGTAAAGACTGGTTGACATTCCACAAGCTGACAGATAAAGGGAAAATTGCAATCAAATCTGTGCGTACAAGCCAGCGAATCATCTGCTGAAATCGATGCATCCCAGACACAGGGCATGCAAAATATCTGGACGGGATTGGACTGCTATCCTACAGTCAGTGAGAACGCAAAACATGCTTTGAGGGGAAACTGATGCTGGAGTCGCCTGTAGCGGTGTGTGCTGTGTTTTGTATTTGCCACATGGACCATATTTGGTTAACCCATCCACCGAACCATAGGTGGCCCCCTCTCCGCTGACCAGACCGCCGCCTATGATTCTACTGCTCTGGGCCACTTGAGATCAAAGTAGACAGTATCTGGCCCCAACCTGAAATGAGTTTGACACCCCTGGCATAAACGATAAGGGACATGTTGACGCATTGCAGTTTGGACCCATCTACCGACCAACTCTTTTGGCAAAGATTTTTTAGGTAAAGACACATGTCCCAAACAGCTGCTATCAGCAATCAGCAACTCATGTCAAAACACGAGGCCAAAAGACGCTAATTCAGGTAATGACCTACTTGCCGCTGTTAAACAGACTGTGTAATGTGCTGGAAGAGCATGAACACCTGTTTGACTGACTCTTAGAGCAGGTGCGCAGGTCAAACAGCAAAAAAAAGGCTTGAGTCTGTCAGGAAGCAGTTTGTAGAGGTGAACCAGGTGCTACGTGCCACATAGGAAGTAGCTTAGAAAAGCATCCTCAATAAACACAACACCCGATATGAATCAACCCTACAGCTGTTCGGGCCACTGGTGCATTTCTTACAGTCCATTACCTCTTCCTGAGTCCTGTGGCGCTGGTCATGACAGTGTTTACACATTCAGTCTGTGTTTGTGAGGGCAAACAAGGTTCATCAGAGCAGCACAGCAAATTTCCGCTACAGTATTCCAAATAAATATTTAAAGTAATTTTAGGATTCACAGCATAGTTTGGAGAATGTTTAATGTAAAACCGTTCTGTGTTCTAAACACCACTGGTGGTAAAGAGCTTCCAGTAGAAAGGGCATGTATCCATCTATTCATTTAGTTTTTCATCGGTTCTGGTTAACATTTATAAATCAGAACGCATGCTGAGTTTGAAAATCTGCATGCTGCATCCCAGAAAACCCAGGCGGATAGTTTGTAAAATAAATTTAGGGTAAATTTAGAGAGAAGGTATATAAACCAAGATAAGAATTTCGATGACGATGCAAATAAATCTTGCCTCTGGTTTTTAATGATGATGTTTTTTTGTTTTTTAATAATAGAAAACAGTTCCAGCTCAACTTCTACAATAAATCCTTACTTCAGCTTCAATCAACATTTCTCATGTTCTCATCTCAGGGTAAGAAACATTTGGTGTTATCCATGCCGGCTAGGAACACAATAAAATCATAACAATAACACCACAAATGGATGCAGACAAAAATAAAGTATGTTAATATAAAAAAGTTTAATTGGTTCAAGCATTAAGCAAAAGAAAGAGGAGGTTTGACTGACAGCGTGATTCCCATCCTTATTTGTTCCTACGTTTCACCGTGGAATAAAGGATGTAAGGATGGAATAACAGAGCATAACAGCAAGATGAACTTTGATCAAGTAATGAGAGCATTAGTTGCACTGAAGCCAAGTTGAGTGGGTGCAAAGAAGTGCCAATGAAACTTGGACCTGTATTTGCTTCCCTGGACGGTCTTCGCTGATAGGAAATGCATCTCAAGTCACTGTTTTTGCTCTGGAAATGAAAAGGAGCGAAGCAGTGGGACTTTGGAAAGCTGACCCGGTGCAAGTGAAACGTGGATAGATAAGAAAATATTCTGTGAATGAAGCTTGTGTTTTTCAGGTAACTTGTTTTGCAGGTCTGCTGGCTAGACGGGGGAAGGGCTGGAGAGAAAGTGGTTGAATATAACTTAAGAAGTGTGGAAAATGTGGCATCCTTGGGCAGGATGACAGACTAACGTGCATCTGGCTAATCTCTTTGACCTTGGGTCATTCATGAAACCTCAAGTCCACTTAGTCAGTGAATACAAGGCATTAGCTTCCTATTGCTCATCACTCCCTGTTTGATACCAGCAAATAAACTGCCTATTCACACCGGTGGCATTGAAGAACAGCTTTGAAACATTCTGCAGAGCCTTGTATGGCAATTGGAGAGAAGATGGAACCTAATGTGTTGTCTTTTGTAGTTCGGGCAGAAAACTGCATAGTTGTGGTTTTGGTTAAAATACAAAGTATGGTTGTTATGTAACACAGGTTATGTACGTAAATGAAGTATATTGCGTATAGTGAGATGGGTTAACTTAGGTCACCATGAGTCAAAGTTGAGATGTCCTCACATGGGACAGGGACACCGTTTTCTGATACCCATGCACAAGGCGGCCTCATGAGATGGACCCAATTAACTCCAACGTAGACCCATGGTATGAAGAGTGAGAAGGTCGGCTCACCTCGACACTATGGAGCTTTGTTGCATCTTTTAGCTCACACATTACCACTTTGTTTCACTCTCATTGCACTCATCACGCCAGTCCATGCATTTTCTTTCACAACATAGGACAGTAAGACACGTTTAGAGAACACCAGGTGAACAAATTGGAGGATCTAAAGGATCCAGAGAAGAAAATCAATTTAAACCCAGAAGTTTTAATTTCACGTAGGGGCCACTGTTCAAGCCCTGCACCTCCTGAGTGCTTGATTCATCACTTCATAAATGTTTAATCATTGTTATAAGAAAATAATGAATGTCCACAGACCATTACGCTTTATAACTGATAGGTGAGTTAAAAAAAAAGTACAATGATCAAGTAATAATTCTTCTCACCGATCTGAGCGCATATTATGTGACGGTTACGCGTGACCCAACACTGTAAACAAAAAAAGAACAGCTCATATTCTCGGAAAACAAATCAATTTAATATTAAAGAATGTACAACTATGAACAATTATTGTCGTCTCATCTTCAGAATGTGGAAAAAATGGTCAGAAACGTAAACAGGGTTTCCTAAAGCCAATGGCAACATCTTTATATGTCTGGTCCCTCTTTAACCAACAGTTCCAAAACCCAAAGAGGTCCAGTTAACATTAATATGAGGCAATGAAAGCAGAATGTATTCACAATGGAGTAACTGGAACGAGAGAATGACTGTTAAATGGTTATCAAAATGTCAATCAACTAGTTTTTTCATCCCTTATGTCATCCCTAAACGAGTTGGAGAAAAAAGAATTCCCTGGAGTTCTTTGACTTGTTTTAGATATTGCGGGCATGCTCCTTACTTTGAAGGCTTTATAATAGTAATTTCCCCTGTGTCCCAGCCAGGAGGCGGCAAGAATGCAGAATGAGACCGGGATCTCCAAAATGTTTGAATTAACTGGGATACTGGTGTTTATTCATTCATTGGTATTGATTCAAGTCACGCATGTAGTCAAGGCAAAGCCCTTTTTTGAACATAAACACCAACCCATGCAATCATCAACTGCAGCATAACAAGCTAGACTACTTTGCTTCGCACGGGAGATCTGAATCCATGTGTGACGGTCCTCGTAAACCTCACGCATCTTCCGAGTTAATTCCATTAATTGCAGCCTCACCTTCCACGTAGCCTGCAGGCCTGACTGAGTGAGCGCAGTGCTTAACAGCAGCAGCCCAATTATATGAAGCTCGTAAATAACATAAACAATGGAGCACTCCCTTCAGGCATTGCAGTAATCAGCCTAAAGACACCAGGGCACCAAGGCAATAGAACACACACACGCACACACACAAACACAGAGTACGCACGTGAGTCCTGCGATTGAGATAAAAGTGGATAAAACATGATCAAATTAGTGTTGAACACGTGCAAGTCTGTGTGTGACTATTACTGGAGACACGTGAAGGGGATCCAAAAAGTGACCAAAATGTGATTTGGGGTTCTTTGGGTTCTTGTAGCTCTCTGTGACTCGGTCTTCCCGGCTTTGTACATAGCAAATGCTTACTCACAGCTGAGCCAGATGAACGTTGCCTTTTCAAACTGTGTCCACTAGTGAGGCTCTCCAGATAAATTTGGCTGAAGCTTGTCCATACAAATTGAAGTTGTGTTGATTGGCTTTTGTTTTCCAACAATGCTTTTAAGGATTTCTATGAATAAAAAGACACATCTGCACACTCAAATCCACACATTATTTCACAGAGCAAAAGTGGATGTGCCTGTGGCTATGGGGCTCTGTGTAATTGTCAAATTCTGAGGCCTATGGGGAAACAGATGGCCCTGGGCCCTCTGGTTTCACATCAGTGGCATTCACTCCTGACTCATTACTGTAGATACAAGGCTCCCTTGGATTTTCCTTGGCTGCTTAATTCCCTGCACGGCTAGCTTTACATCTGTATATAACTGCCATTACATTTTTATACAATACCTCTGCTGTGACCTTGAGGCAGAATCTGTCCCCAATCAGCTTTAAAAAGGGAAATGTAACAGAAGTGTGGTTTTAATTATTGATGTAGAGAGAGTGGCAGACTTTGTTAGGATGTTACAGCAATAATTAATTCCAAGCTTTATGATTGTGACTACCTAGCTACTTACAGTCAAATACAATGTAAACTGAATTAGTAGAATTCGGTTGCTTGTTTAATTCCTCAACTGAATTCCTTAGAGGCAACATAGTATGTTGACAAGTTCACAAAAGAGCTATCTGACTACATAATGCAGACAGTTTATGATCATGACATTTCAGCTTCACAGCATCATCATTATTCTATAGTTTTTCTGTGAAGCACAAAAGCCTATTGCACTACAAACACAATCAAAAGTATATTGTTTTGTAACAGAATATGTTGCAAAACCAGGCAAAAACTGACAGATGAAGCCAATGTGTCTTGGTTTAAAGCTGCATCCCATTGTATGACCACCGGGGAGATTCCTCTGGTTGTATTGAAGTCTGTGAGAAGGAAAGTTTACTTCATCTCTTGATTTATTCCCTCAGTAAACATTATAAACTTGAGTTTAAGGTCTCAATCTCTAGTTTTAAGTATTCTTCAAAACAGCATTCAGTAAATTATGATACACTTATAGTAAAATAGAACATAAAGCAGGGTATGCTTTAGGGCAGGGGTATGCAATTATCTGCTTGACCAATGGCACCCTAAACAATAAGTGTGCACCAGAATTAATTTGTAAATGTTCCCTCTCATGCTAAATCACCTCTTTCATAGCCATTGGCAGTAATGCTATATATTTTCTCTAGTTTCAGTGTTCTATCTGCCCACCAGCATATTCCAGAATCGTCCTTCCTCACCTCATCATAGTTTCTGCCCTCTTGGCAGATGTGTATTGCTTACAAATAAGAGACAGGCGCTGAAACGGAACCTTTCAGACAGAAGGTGAATACGGTGATCACACAGGCAATGCGAAAAACATGATATTCTTTATTAACATCAAAGCATGTTCACAAGTATGTGAATTTGTTTAGGTGGAAACCCTACGAGTATGAGTCTCAAAAGGAGGTTGATATGTCTCCTTTAATAATGTTACTGTCACGGTGTGGTTTTATTTCCTGTCTTATTTTGTGGTTTTCTGCTTCTTGTCTCCCTGGGTAACTTCACTTCCTGCCTTGTCCTGTCATCGTCTGTGATTGTCTGATTGTTTCCACCTGTGTCCAATCACCTGCACCTCCCTAGTGTATTTAAGCTGTGTGTGTCTCCTGTCTCTTGTCGCGTCATTGTTTGTCTATGGTCCTGGATGTTCCTCGTTCCTGCCTGCCTTTTTTTGCCCCGGTTCCTGTGTGTTTTTGCCCGTTGGCCTTTTGCTTTTTGCCCGTTTTGACTATTAAAGTCCTTTTTGTTTTTGAACTCTTGCATTTGAGTCCTGCCTTCCCCACACACCCCTGACAGTTACAGCTGCCAGGTAAAAAATTTATAAGAAAATGGCATTTCAAATCAAAAAGGTTGTCTACATATGCTTTAGGGTGGGGCCATCTTGTGATCTACAGGTAATCTTCCATGTTTGTTCAGTTCATCTGACTACTAACCATTTCACTGAGGGTTTTTATTTAAATGAAATCCAAAAATACCATATTCACTGTTGAAACCAAATTGTCAGCCAAAATGCCAAACTCAAGCTTCAAAACTATAATCCACAGACCAAACTTATGTGATGCCAGAGTGAAAATGTCCACTGCACTGCAAACACTGACTCAATGTATTGGTGGTAACTGTTATGGACCACCAAAAACGTAGATATTTTGCATGTCAACGACTGGTTTAGACGTGAGGTTGCTATAATCTCGTTTCCTGTTTGCGTAAAGTTGTGATTTAAAAGTAGGATATTTGCAGAGGACACATTTGAGTTAGAATGCATACAGTATCTGTCTAAGCCGTTTCTACACATTACCATTCGACACCCCACTCTGCATGCATGTGCACAGACGGAGACACACAAAAACACGTGCGTTGTCACTCAGGGCTGCGGCCTCCTGTGCTCCCATGAGGAGGATCTATTGATCAGGGATGAATCTCACTAATTGGACCGAACTGAGAAGGGAGGAGAGAGTGAGGCTATGGGGGAGGGAAACGAGAATGGAATGGCAGGAACAAACAGGAGAAGGGAATCCAAAGAGGCAGTTTGATGGCAGATTGGGACATGACAACGCAGATGACAAAACAACAAAGGGAGGCACACACATACTCAGATGTCAGAAGATCATAAAGGAGAGGGTGAAGTATAGCGACACAAATACGTTAAGGTTTATGGATCAAAATTTACTATAGATGATCATATCCAAGAATGTTTTTCTCTAGTTTATGGAAGAGGAGAGAAACAAGGACACAGGGTGGTTGGATTCCAATCAACCTTCAATTCGTTCAATGCTCCAGGGATTCAATTAAAATATTTAATTGTCTTTTCCCCAAACACGCACATATTTCCCTTGGTTTTCCCCCTAAAAGTGTACCTGCACCTCTGACTTGACCGGCTAGAGGTTGAAACATGAATATATATGCCAAGAGCAGGATGTTTTCATTCAAGCACAAGACTTTAATTTATCTCCAATATACGCATTGTTTAGAATAGTTGCACCTGTGCTTCTAAAAAAGGGGGAAAATTAACCTTTAAGTGTCAAAAAAACACAATCTTGAATGATCCCATCCTCTGTGCCTAGTGACATGTTTTCCTCAAATCCTTTTCAGTCGTTGACGATTTGAGGCTTGAAAGCTTTTGATGGATTTAGAATCTGTCCAATCTAAATCGGTTGTTGTAAGTGGAACACACTCTTTCTCTCTCATTTAATTTTGCATAGCCCAAAAATACAATTCATGAATTTGCCTTTGTAGATGTGCAACATCCTCTGTCCCAAAACGTTGACATCGGCACAGGAAAAGTTCTCCAAAAAAAAGAAAATATTTCGATGGGGAAAAAAGGAAGGAAACCTCTCATTGTTGAATTTATCTTATAAAAAATATCAAATTTGCAGTTCCTCAACTATCAGCAGACAAAAATAGGATAAATGTGTCAGTAGTTCTATCAGCTGAGCCAAAACACTACAGGGCTTGAGGGAAAGGGTTGCCAGGTTCCCCATGGCAACCATTTTCAAAGTTTTCCAACAGTTCTCGTGCCTTTAGCAACCACGTTTAAAAAAAAATAATACAGACAACAGAACAGCAAAACTGGCAACACAGTGTGTGAGTGGGCATAAGTAGAATCAAAACATAGTGGTGATCATTTTCTAAAGATGAGATGATGAAAGGGAGAGAGCAAAAGAACAGACACAGTGACCGGCTGGAAGCGTCTGTGGGGGGTATTTGGTGGAAAACTGCTGCAGTACTACTGCTTGTTGTTTGTGCACATTTTCACTATTAAGCTGACATAAAACTACAATACGAATTACTCAAATTATCTCCCATTATGATAACTTACTCTTCAAGCATGATTAATATTAACAACAGCGCTGCATTAGGTCAGGATAGCGGTTAAGGATTGAGATGAACTAAAATGCCTGGAACATCAGAGCAGCATGATTGAGATGGAGGTGGGTGAGTCATTTTACCAAACACCTCTCACAAGGAACACAAAGCAGCTTTTTACTTATGTAAAAGGGAGGAACTCTGGGACGCCCTTCAAAACATGCCACCGTATGGTATAGAAGGAGCATTCGTTTCGAGCTAAGTTGAATCAACAGCAGGGTGGTGTTGGTGTTGGATCTGGCAGCCGAGCCGGATCTGGGTCCGTCTGCATTGGGCTGTTTCTACTGGGGGCCCTGCTGGAGCCTGAGCCGAAGGACTCAGGAGCTACATTTCAACTTAAGTTAGTAAGCAGGGACTTACAGGGAATTATGATTAGCATTATATTTACGCAGTATTTACGCATGAGTGGCGTTACGTGATTTTTTTACATTATAGTACAGTCATAAAAAGTCAAAAATTAAATTTCATATCAGCATCATCATATATCTTCTCTTAAAGCTTCTCCCAGTAGGAACCAGGCTCTCATCAGTGATGTTTGACTGCAGTGGGAATAAAAGACAGACAGTATTATTGATAAAAGTGCGGATTAGTGGTTAAAGAGTTATAATTGAACCCAATAACCTGGGACAATAACATCCACCCGTCTGAAGTGACCTTGAATGAATCCCAACTGGTCAGCCTGTTTTTTATGAATCCACAGCGGCTTTCAGGGCCAGTTAAACAAGCATCCTTTTAATTGTATCGGCCACTGGTTAACCAGGCAGTTACTTCAATTTCCATTGCTAAAAATGAGCTTCCAAAACACACACTTTACATTCTAGCACTCAGCCAGCTTTCCTAAACGTCCTTGAGGCCTTCAACCAAAATCCTCAGCCTGGATAGTTCTTAAATGAAACCACATCCTACAAAAGGATTCTTTATGCAAGCAACATGAAAGGCTTTTTCTGTTTTTGAAATTCAAAAATCTTGTGATCCCATTTGGCAACACTCTCGGCCCGCAGCATACTCGGTTCATGCTCTCATATGCATCAACAAGGGATCGGGCCCTCTCATTTCAGTTTCTGTCACCAAAGAATATACAACGAATAACAAAGAAAAGTTAATTGACAAGATCTGCCAAATTAAACATCCAACAAACAAAAAAGTAGCTACAGGAGGGCGGGGGGGGGCATAGATGTCATGCTTGTGGAGGCGGCACCGACGTTGAGCTCATCAAGCGACCCTTTTCAACTCACTCACTCCAAACCTAAAACTCTCCGCAGTACGAGGAGTATCAGAGAGCTGTGTCACAAAGCTCTTCTTCCCCTTCACCGTCTCTAAAATGATATGGAAACATTGCCTGAAGTGGTTTCTGAATGTTGCATACTAGTGCGGGGAAAATGTGTTAATTACGTGTAGTGAGTGGAAATGAGATTTTGAGTATCATTTGTGTGGGACGGTGGAAAACTGAAGAGCTCCAGTGGTGTGGAAAGCCAAGGATGTGATTTTTAGGCCACCCATCTGAGCTCGGAGCTTTAATTGCTCTGCTGCTGTCTTCAAATGACTCACTTTGACAAAATAAACTCAATCTGCACTTCAATTACTGCATGAAACATATTTACGCAATTCAGCCATGCACAGCAGTGCGGCACTCCAGACAGCGTATTCAGAGACGCCAATTGGGGAAGTCCTTGATTATTTTATCAAGTCAAAACACAATTTTCATGCGCCAATTGCAATGTAGCGCAAACAGAGATGTCTTCTGTGTTTTGATTGAAAGGAACGTTGAGTTTGGATAAAACATGAAATGTGTGTTATGAAAGCTTGTGAGCAAAAGGTGCAGTGTCACATTTTACATTGAGAGTTGTTTCTGTTTTCAGACCTTTAGTAGAAACCCTTACGATGCTTTGACCACATGCGAGGACACCGTCCGTCCCCTCGCATCAACCCCTTCGTTGGTGGCTGTTATTATTGTTGTGTGTTTACATCTCAGCTACATAACAAGATATGATGGTTTAACAATGTTTGTCAGAAAAGTCTACCGGTGTGTTTGTATTGTGGGGTCTGGAAACACGACAGCCAGATCTGTAATACGCATACATGCAACAGAGAGGAGACGGAAGAAAGACGGCTCATTCCTCCGCTACTTGCCTCATCAGCTGTTTGCTTGATTCAGAGCGATATTTAGAGTAACCCTGGTTTAACAGTGACCTCCATGTTGGCTAATGATGTCGGAGTCTTACAGTCCGATTTGGAAGATTGGAGTTGTTTCTGCTTTACTCTAAAGTATAGTGTTGGTACCACAATCAATACTTTGATCCACTAAAAAGGCGCAAAACAAAAATGTAAGCCTTTGTGACTCAAAGCCACCAAAAAGCCCATTACAATGTGGAGAAATGGGACACACCAGATGGACACAGTACACAGCATGTCGGCAGTGAGAAAATGTTGTTTTCTCTTCCAACTGTTGTCATCTTCAATGACTTTTTGTAAGACTTAAATCAAACATGCTGTCTAGCGTGATAGCAATGTTTTGCCTGCTTGTCAACCAATCCTGTCTGCTGCCGTGGTACGGCACGGTTCACAGCCGGCAGCGTGAGGCAGCGCGAGGCAGCGGGACACCGGGCCGCGCTACCTTCCTCCGGTTATCTCTCTGAGCGCACACAGGTAGCCAAGATGAGAGGCACATGGACATAGACCTGCGTGAAGAACAGCCACTTGTGTGCGCAGACACTCTCGGCTGAGTCGTTATGAACCCTGGGATACGTTACTGTATGCGTTACTGTGTGTCAGTGTGTGTGTGCGTGTGTGTGCAGCAGACAGAACTACCTCGGGAACTGTCCTGCCTCCAGCCTTCATGCAACATTGATTGCTGCTATTGATTGTGTCTGTCCTTCAGCACGAGCGAGAGACGGCTCCCATAAAACACACAGAAAGCCTCCCTTCCACACACACACACACACACACACAGCTCATAACAGAACATCCTCATGTGTCAGCCTTGTCACAGGCACACAGGAACAAATAAATGAATGCAAAGCTCTTGTTTGTCTGCCAAGCCAAACCTGTCTCCCTGCATGCGTCCCCTTCCCTTCCCTCCATTCCCCCAGGTAACAATGTGCACCGAGGTCACGCGACAAAGAGTCATGGCTTCCCCCGGTTGAATTTGTGTGAGGACAAGGTGGAAATCTCTTCAGTTTCAATTGCCTCAGCTCGTCAAGCTGCTTGGCTGTTGATGAAAAGCGAGCAGATGACCTTGTGGGTCAGCGGCCAAGGGAGAAGGCATTAATGCATTCATTCTTCTGCTTTCCTCTGTCTGTCTGTCCCTCCTGTGGGAGGAATACCGACTGCGTATGGTGACTCTGTACCAAAACTGTCCGATAAATGGATTTCAACATTTTTATTTGTATTCTTGCTTTAGGATGACGTTTAGAAACAAACGAGTTTTCTCTTCTTTTGAATTATGCCGCAGCATCCTTGAGCTCCCACATGACACCGATAAGATATCAACAGCAGCATACGCCAATGAAAGTGAAAAGTTGATATAACGTCTACATTAATAAAAGCAACCACATAGCTAATTGATTCCAGCTGTGACGACCCCCCACCTTCCTGAAGGCGGATTACTGACTGGAGAGGGTCGTTGACTTGACTGAGCTCAGCTGGTCCTCTGGGTAATGAAGCTGGTCCACATGCTGCTTACCTGCTTCTTTCTACAACTGGCATCCCAACTAAATCACCTCTTTTTAGTTTTACCGCGCCACACACACACACACACTCTGCTTCAACCGCTGACTTTGCTGAGCTTTACACTCCAATGTTTGATAGCCTTGATATAATAAATGATTGTTTTTTAAAAGTAAAACCTTATATGCACTCTCTACCTGCCGCATTTCCTGAGCCAGTGTGTGACACCGTATTTAAAGAAGAAGTTTTGAGAATTGTTTTTAGATCCTAAAACATCGGTTTATAAAGCTTTGCTGCAATTTAGCTGAGACATTTCTCTTTAACATGCCAAAAGACAAAAGTACCCATTTTATTTACTTCAAGTTTGGTTGAAATCTACTTTTTTATTTTGTGGAGTTGTTTGTTTCAAATGAAAGAAATTGAAAACATTCTGTCATATGCATTGAACGTATTGTACATTGTTCATTCTGTACACATGACTCTT
The DNA here is from genome assembly GCF_964276395.1 of Gasterosteus aculeatus. Lineage (NCBI taxonomy): Eukaryota > Metazoa > Chordata > Actinopteri > Perciformes > Gasterosteidae > Gasterosteus > Gasterosteus aculeatus. The sequence continues at coordinate 15,486,454 of NC_135694.1, forward strand.
AATGACATGTATTGGAAAGTCTGTCCTTCCTGGGAGAGGGACCCTCCTCTGCTGTTTTCTCCCCTTTTTCAAACGTTTTTTTCCTGTGCAGTTTTGAGGGTTTTGGGACAGAGGATGTCATATGTGTACAGTCTGTGAAGCCCTCTAAGGGAAATTTATAATTTGTGATGAAAAATTGGATTAGAAAAATTTGATATGGCCCGGCTCTATTCTGTGGATTGTGTTCCGGTATCTGTTCACATGTAGACAGAATCTATTTTCATCGTAATTATTCAACCAAAATAGAAATGTGCATGATGAAAGGATCACACATCACACTCACTAAATATGCACATGTATTCAACATGTGCAGAAAAAATCACCTGCTTAACAGAAAGAGCAGCACTAAAAGTTATCTTATTTTATAAGAGCAGATTTTACTGCATGATATATGCAAATCCTTTTTTTCTTGTCATTATGCAGATGCATCAAAGATGGGCACAAAGCTGCCATATGTGAGACTGCGCGCCAATACATTTATGTTATTCAATTAACAAAAACAGGTTGTAATTATTATTACAGTATTTAATTGAAAATAAACCCAAAGCCATGCCAAATTACTAGCCTCCCCCTCCTCAGGGGAGGGGGAGGCTAGGGTAACATGCCAGCGGCATGTCAAGAAATGACCATTGGGAATGAATTAGATCTAGCTGCAAACCGGTTTGAAATTAGCATATCCAGATGTAGCCGCCTTGATTGGATTTCATTGCCTTAATTGGATTTCATGCGTAGTATGCGGCAATAGCCATAAAACCAGAAGTCTGGACTGCACAGCGCCTGCTGTGGTTCGCCACAACAGCTCTGGGATGACACTAAGCCAATACGAGCAGGGAATGTTAATGACCTGAACAGTTGCCACACGAGGCCCGTCGGTACGCTCTCCAATTAGGCATCGTAGCAAGTGTGTGGAATAGTGATTTCTTTATTTGGATACCAGGGAACTGGTGGCAGATTGGAAACTTTAAGTGGCGGGTCTGTGTGTGTTCTTTTCTCATTCATGAAACATTTCATTCAGCTGATTCACAGCCTGCTTGGTGACTCGTACCTTTGTTTTGCACCCTTCTTCAGGCTGTAGCTCTCACATGGCGATCAGAGTCAGAATGCATGTATAGGTCAAAACGATGATTGTTTGCAATAACGCACTGACACATGCGGTGCTGTCAGAATGGAAATGAGGGTTGAAGTAGACACTGCCTAGAGAACTGTGGTACTTGCAACCCCAACCTGAATCATCCCCTGTTGATGTGTTTGACTCTAAATGCACCATCACTTACTAAATTAACTTCATGCTGTATTGAAGAAGACTCTAGATATTAGATACTGCTTAGATACTCTAGATACTAGATATTGCCCCAATAAACTCATGTTTACAATATTTACTGAGGGGAAAAAAATCAACAGAGAAGTAAAGTAATTTTCTAATAGACTTGCTTGTGGCCATAGGAGAGAATGTAGCTTTAAGACATGAAGCTTTGGATTCCCTTGTCCCCATTGCTGAAGGGTAAACCCTCTCCTTCCCCCTCAGGTAGTCCCTGTTAGCTCTATCAGCGCTGTTGCGGTTGTTTGCATTGACAGAGCTATAAGCACCATTAGCTTAAGCCGCAGGCTCACCTGTCATACGGATGCGAGCCGACAAACAGAATTCAATTGAATTCAAACGTTGCACCTTATAAATCCGGACAAAGCAAGATCCACATGCATTTTAAAACAATCAATTATGAATAAAAAAAGAAAGATAGGTATCCTGAGGGATCTCTTACCTATCTCTTTTTAAGGGATCATATTGGAACATGTTTTGATCCTAACAATATACATTTCTTTGAAAGTAACAATAATAAAGGGATTTTCTCTCTCTCACAGCAGAGCCTCACATACACCGTTCTTCACTTCAAGGCCCAGCAGGGAGCTTTTCATTTGCTTCTCCCCCGACAGCGACTAAAAGCCAGTGGTCATTTGCCTGTGGAGCCCCTCTCCAGCCACTACCATGTTAATACCTGCAAAATGCTCTTTGTTAGCAGAGGGGAACACCAGACAGCGTGCAGCAGAGGTCTTCTTTAAACCCACTACAAAAATACAGAATACATTTGTTTGGGAAAAAACAACTGTGAGGTTGACCCAGAGAGCGCTGCTGCCTATTCCAGATGATTTCCTCCACTTTCACCTGACTCAGCCCAGACGCTTGCTGATGGAGATTCTAACCCCTGCTAGCTTCATTAGCCCTCTCCAGCCGTGTTTGTGACATTTTGCACTTCATTCAATCCCCCCAGCATCCCTCTGAACCAGCGTCGCCGGCAGCACTTCAAACACACAAACAGTAATTGAGTCCAATCTAAAAAACCCTTCTGAGGCGTAATGGAGGCCTTCTTTCAGCACAGGCATCAATAAAATTGCTGCGTGTGTCTCTGTCATGTACATTTTTCTTTACTTTTTCTCCTCCCACACGTTTCCAACCGCCAATATGGCCGCTGTGAACAAAGAGATGGTCTTCCATTAGTGTAATTGGGCAATTTAGCCGCTGCTGAAGCATCAGGGAAGCTTATACGAGTGTTTTTTCATGAATAACAAATTAGCCGTTTCCTGACTGCAGGTCCAACAAGTAGATCTGACTGTTGCAGGAAGATAATAGCACTCATCAACAATTTCATTTGAATAGAAACGTGCTGTTTACCTTTGCCACAATGTGCATAGTTGAGTGATCATGTAGCATGTGTACTGTACATTGTGTCTGCCTTTGTGACAACATATGGAGTACCCTTTTCTTTTCACAGAATTTCCTAATTTTTAAGTATTATTTTTCTTTATGTAAATGAAAAAAAAGTCCGAAACACCTACGAGAGACAGAAAATGTGCTTGTTGCGTTCCTTCAATAATTCCCATTCATCACAACATTATTACACCTAAGTTATTTGTTCTTCTCTCCGTTCTTAATTTAAGTTGTCAACATTGAAGAACATATATTTTAAGACTGATGTGCACATTTTGGTTGTTTGCGAATATGAAGTAATGTAAGAAATAGATAAAATGAAAGACATTTAGGAACCCCATAAACTTTAAAGACCCAAAGCTCAACCATATATGATAAATATAACACATCTCAAGGGACAATAATAAGGGTGGAAAATGTTTGAACCCATTTATTTTGCTTCAGTCTGCTTTTGGTGAACTTGTGTTCACCTGTGTGTGTATGTCTGCAGAGCCAGCTGCTGAGCAGCCCCCCCCCCCCAAAAAAGCTTTGACCTTTCCCCACTTTTCCTTTGGCCATCGCAAAAGGCATTAACCCCTAAGGCTCATTCCAACAAGCCCCAATCAGAGCCTGCAGGGGAGCCCTGTGCCTGTCTTTATGGCTGTGGCAATGTGGTTCATTTCAATTCAATGCACCTCTGATAAGCAACTTATGCTTGCCAGGTAACCATTCTCCGCCCGTTTTATTCAGGCGGGCAGATAACAGTACTAAAAGAATTGGACCTCTAACTCTCTTGACTGACATAAAATAATAATGTGTGGAGGATTGTGATCTTAAAGAGAAGACATAAAAATGGTTTATCCAATCAACTACTAACCGACAGCAGCGTCCATCGTCCGCAGCTCTTTGTTCTTATCTCAGACACCTTCGCCGCCCATGTTAGCAATTTCTGTGCACAGACCTCAAAGAGACGATTCGGAGCTCCATTGATCACACACTGCTGTAATGCTAGAGTTGAGACTACAGCCAATCAGAAGTAATGTATTAGCAAAAGAATCGATCGATGGCAGAGCGCCAGAGAAAATGAAGTCAATCATAAAGCACAATTATTATGATTCAATAGAGACAGTGGAATATAAAACCAGATAAAATGTGCCACTGTGCTGTGATTATCTAATTTCCATTTCCTATCTGCTCCCCTCCTCTAAACACATAAATCAGTAGCCTATTGTCTGTTAGTCCAAAAAGCCGTGTTGACTATGCAGCAGCAGCATGACGCTCGGAGACCACATGGCACATGGGGGGGCTAATGGTATTAGTGACATTACAGTATAGTGGCACAATGCTGCATTTAGAAGAAGCAACAAGTCATAACTTTGCATGTGTCACCATCCAACATTTTGTTTCCATACTACAAGATAGAGGGGGATGGTGTGTGGAGTGGGGGGGGGGGGATTAGAGACATAAAATACACTTTGATGAACTTCCCACCTTCCCGTATGCACCTTTGTTATCAGCTACTGCATAAGCCATCAATCATCCAGGATGAAGGAGAATCAAGCTGCTCAAAACAGGTCCATCCAATTCAGCATCAATCAATCATATTTCTCATTTACTTCTTTTAATGTCATTTGGCACTGGTAGGGGAAAGCTTGTGTGTCCCAGTATTAATTGCAGGCCGACCTTTCCGTATCTGATTTAATGTTTCAGCTGTAGCCTACTCTTCGTACATGATGGTATGAAATCATCTTGTGATGATGTTCCTGCCACCAAAAGTCAAACCAGGCAAGTATTAAATATTATACTCCTTCAAGAAAGACAATAACCTCAGTGCACCCAGAGCTGTGTGAGGTCTGGTAAATGCGTTTTATTTTGTAGTTTCCTGCCTCTCGTGTCCCTGCGTTAAGCTTACTTCCTGCCCTGGTGTCGTTTTCTCTGAGTGTTCCTCCTTTGTCCAGGAATAAATAAAGTACTTTGGTTTGGAAATCTACAAGGGGTAAACAAAGGAAACAACACACCGAAGTGCAAATCCAGACAGCGTTGAGGATGCACCTTTGACGTTTTGAATGAAGAGGCATATCCCATTCTATGCGCACCCCGAGCAATCTCAGAGCTTTCCACGCAGGTTTTAGGGGTCTTGATAGGGGTTTGGCTTCTTAGTGGCTAAGGAAGCTGTCAATCATTTACATGTGGGTTAGTTGTATCCAATGGGATTAGACGATTCTAAAAAGTGGTTGAACGGGGCAGACCGGCCAACCACAGACCAAAAATCCAGATTCTGACTGCTCCAGTTTCTGGGCAGTGAGGCCTTCTCAAAAGCCTGTCCTAGACTAGAAACCCTGACTCCATCAACATCAAACCTTCTATGATTACTGTCCACAAACTGGGCTATCATTTAGATGAGGTTTTAGCCTGGTATCTCGGTTTCATAGGACTTTTGGGACTATAAGTTTATTTTATTTCAGGCGATTCACAAAATTCGAAGCTATATTGAGTTATTTCGTGCCCAGTAAACATCAGAACAGAACACTCACTCTCAGGGGCTCCCCTTTATTCCCACAGAAAAAAATGTCCATGTAGACAAAGTAGTTTGTTATTACACTTTTTATCATGATATGCCATTTTTGAAGAAGGCCAAAAAACAGCCAATAACACATTGTATTCTCTATGGCTCTATTCCCTTTTAACCTCTTACCATGTGCAGCGACCAAATACAGGCCTCCCCTTTGCCCAAATACTATGTTACCATTACATTTCCATTGTCACAACCAAGTGTGACCAGGTCAAACATGAACCATAAAAAGGTGAAAATTACAATTTTCTTTCAAATTCTGCATTGGTGTTGTAATTACCGCTACTGTAAAGAAAAGGGCACCGTCTCTCGCTCTTTAATAACATTATCTCATCAGCTTTGTTTCTCCGACGCGCCCTGAAACAAGCTCCATATCTCACGTCAATCAATCACATCAATTATCATATTCCCTAAGTGTCCAATACCATTACTCTGTGCGTTGATCGTAAGTTTACAGAGACGAAATGGAGATAGAAAACTCCCATCGTCTCAAGACCATCAAGACACCAAAACAGAATTTTTCGAACAAATGGGGTTGCTTTCAACACAACTGAAACACAACATCCCACTGAATTGGCCCATTTGTCACCTGCTTTGTGAAAAAAGAAGACTCGGTACAACACAAATTGACTTGTTAAGATGGATATTTAGGCCCAATGGACTTACAATTCACTTGCTGACGTGAATGGAAATGAAGGCAAAGTGGCCCCTGCCAAGCCACGACCGAGACCCAGACAGCAATGAGGAAAAGAGAGGAGAGATAGTGGGAGGGATGACAGAGGGTGACCCCTGTTTGCACTGGTCCGTGTAGAATATAATACATTTGAATTAAAGAAGTCAAAGCATCGCGCTGCCCGGCCAGATGGCCCAACACATGGCCTGACCATTGTCATTCAGATGCAGCGTGTGCCGCGTCACTCCTAATAAAGCATAAGTGCAAAAACTCAAAGGCTTTAAAGGGCCAATATGCAAATTGATATCATCTGTTACTTCGTGATTTGAACATGTGTTTGCTCAACATTATTCCATGTTACACAACACTGTGTGCAGGGAATTTTGTATTTCCAAGTACAATTTCTGGAAAACACTAATAGAAGAAATCCAGTACAGCGTTGCTTTGTACTCAGTGAAGGAAGGACTCCTCATTTGACCTGAACCAAAGGTATCAGGTGGTCATGCTGGAAGGTGGCTGTGGAGAGCACATAACTGGGACTCCAAAGAAAAAAACAGCATTCTAAAGACTATGTGGTTACATTCAGGCATTAAGCCCATTTTATTTAAGAGTGGTTGCATTAATGAAGTATAATGCATCCTGTCTTGTCTCTCAAACCTGCAGTGATTTTTCTTTTTGGTCACTTGGGGACAGCGGACACGTGTTACCACAACATTGACATGTCATGACCTTCTTAAGTTGATGTGAGGAACGTGTTAGCTAACAAATACTTATAGAAGCAACACTATCCTTGATTCAGAGTCATGTGGGTCTGCAATTCTGTTTTTGGACGGAGCGGCTTTGGGTTTGCAGGTCGCTAACATGGCTTTGGTCCTGCCTAATTCACAAGTCACAATTTACATTACTTTTAATTCCTCTGAATCCAAATCCAATTGCCCACTGGCAGTATGCATACACGCAAGCAGCTGGACCTAGTGCTGGTACCTACATCCCTCTTTTATTGCATATTCAACATGCTCCACTGGCAAATAAAAAATCTGGAGAAGCATTAAGCGGGAGCACACTGATCATTTAGAATAAGCCATTCTGGTCCATGTAGAAGAATAGATTCTACGTGCTGTCTCAGAATGGGCAGTTTAATTTTCGATCTTTACCCCACAGCTTACACTTATGTAATCATTATTAAGGACAACGTTTTACTTATTTGATAACAAGCCCTTTTTTATGGCTATTCAGGTGTATGCAGACAGATGACGTGATTTTGGACTATTTTTGTATTAATTAAAAGGCAAAGCTTTATTAATCCCCAAAGGGGAAACTTGTTTGCCCCCAAATGAACTCAAACAGACAATATGAATGTTCCATTCACAGAAGATGAACTAAAACTAAATGGGTTGTGTCTCACATGGAACCACCTTGTCTGGGACTTTTGAAGTTGTGTGTCAGAATTAGAATCAGAAGGCCTTTATTGCCACATATGTTACACATAGAGGAATTTGACTTGCAGAATAAGAATGAAATAATAAAATAAAATAGATTAATTAACAATATAAACAGATAAGTACGTTAAAACACGTATGTATGACCATATGATTCCATACTGGGAGAAAACACTGTGCAAATGTATGAACAAATGTATGAACTGGTTGAGCAGCAGATGAACAAATAAATTGTTCTCCTACAGATCAATAAGGTTTTCTAAGTCATTCATCTCAGTTTGCAGCCCCGACACAAGTAGCTTCTCATCTCTCCCACAGGGTTTCATCCTCCCAGGAGAACAGTTGGTACCAGCCGCTGATCCTGCTCTCATATTGTGAGTCACCACATGGACGTGGAGACACCTGCTGAGGAGGTTTGTCTAACTGTTTCAACCGTAAAAGCACCAAACCGTATAAAGGAGGTAGCTGAGATTAAAATGAAGCCACGGTTAAAGGACGGCTGCGGTCCAAGCGATGGGGCCAGCTGTAAGGAGTCAGAGTGGTGAAGGAGCCGTTGTAAATCACATCTGAACTGGGATTGTGTTTGATCTTATTCAAGGTATTTGTGTGGCTGCATTATCTGTTAATTCTGTTACAAAATTAAAAAAACACCCTCACTAAAAGATTCAATTTCCCAATCAAGCAAAACGATTTGATGGGCTGCAGTGATTCTCATCAAGCCATCAACATTTACTCAAAGTGCAGTAAAATAAACTGCTTTATATATCCTGATAGAGTGAGCTCTCATACTGTATCCTTGTTTCACTACTAACACCACAGATGTTGTAAGATAACTTCTGCCAAAGACAGAAAAACAGAAATCCTTATAGCGGCAAAAGAATCTATCTGCTCGTTGGGATGCAAAATGTTTCAATCATGTATTCTAAAGCATTCTTACTAAAACCAAACATCTTGAACATGTGAGACCACAGAGAGCAGCTACTTGCTCATCTCCTCCACGCTCCCTCAGACCACAGAAAGTAGGCCGCCCCGTGATCCCAAACAATAATAATTGTCTATCAGTCTCAAAGTATTTTCTCAGCATGATCAACTGTTGTGGAATACTTTACATGGCCCGAGTCATACACCACCTAGAGACTTGTTTTCCCTCTCCTGCCATTGAGCTGAGCGACATCTGCTGCCTTGTTACAGTGTTTGTTGTTCATTTTTGTCCGGACATTAAGCTTTAAAAAACCCTCAGTATTGGTAATTGTTTTCTTTCTTTTCTTGTAGCGTATTGAGACACAATAGGATTTTATACTTAAAACATATATAGTAAATGGCAAAGTATCTCTAAGGCAACAGGTTCAACAGGTTTGAGTCCTATTAATGCGTTATTGTAAAGTAAGTGTTTCCCCACCATTTTCCTTACTGAAACCTCTCCCTAAATGTTTATCTGTATTCTATTACACAGGAATACAGATGAACATTTAGGGAGAGGTTTCAGAAAGTAGGATTCCCGTATCCACCATCAGCCGACTGTAAAAACACGTCGGTGATCTATAAATCCTACCACATTAAACATGTCCATGTGCCGGCTCGTGGACACGGAAGGAGAAAATGGATTCCAGCAGTGCGGCCACAAATTGTGCTGTACAGAAGCGCGGGCATCATGTGGGCGTAAATCCAAGGGATGATCCTTCTCCCTGACCTCAGCTGCGCCGCCGCCCTGCAATCACCCTCTACGGCCCCTCCCAGCTTCATCTCCCTGTCTCTCTCCTTCTTCTTCAATCTCTCCATTCAATCAAACTGTACAAGACCAACTTTGGCATCGTCGTGCTCCTGGAAGAGCTGCGTCGCCACTACCTGTGGATGGGGATTTCTAAAGTCATTGTCGGGGAGGAGGGGGCTGCTGGCTGCGGTTGAAGAGATCAGAAGAAGATAGCTTATCTCTGTGTGGGGGAGGGAGCTGAAATGATGCAGCAGCCGAGGACATGGACCCAGGAGGTGTTGGCATTTACTGGAAGTGTCTTAGAAATCAAGACATTAAAGTTCACTTCCAGTATGGTGTGAGAGAGGCTTAATTTACACTTTTAAGAAGTGAACATGTTTTGTTGGCATGCAGGAGAACGTGAAACAAAGCACTCTCACTTCTACTTCTTGATTTTCCACCATGGCAAAACTCTAAAGTTCAAGTAGTATTAATCTCACTCAATTTTTGACAAAATATTAAAGCAAAGTTATCTATTTGAATGAACTGGAAGCGTAAACATGTATTAAGGAGTGAATTCAAGCCCTTGTTGTCGGGACGCCTGTCACGCATGTGCCAGTGGGTCAGAGAGAGTCGGTAGGCAGGATAACCAGATAAACAGGTTATTACTCTGCAATATAAATTTCATAATTCTGTGAAAAAGAGTGTTAAACCACAGGTGTGTAGAGCTAGTTTGCACATGTGCAGGAGTGACCTTCTTGCTGTGAGGGGACAGTGCCAACCACCACACCAAGTGTCTAATTAGTATTCTCTCTAGTGTCCACCAGGGGGCGACTGCTCTCGTCCTATCGAACTCTTTGAGAAAAATGCTCTACCTCTCTCTTGATTTATTCAGTGAATAAACATTGTTAACATGAGGTCATGGTTTTAATCTGTAGTCTTCAACATTTTGCTCCTCCTTTTAGAGTCAAATAGGCCATAAAGCAGCACAACAAATAACATTCAGAAATTTGATTCTGTAGAACCATTCAGGGGAAAAGAAGTTGGGCAAATGCAACTTCCTTTCCCCCACAGCCACTGATCAAACGGCTTCTCAATTTTGCCGCGCAATGAGTTCTTGATAAAACCGGTGAGCGGGTATTACGCCCCCTCCCTCCGGTTACTGAATCCAATTCCACAGACAACTGCGGCCTTCGCCATAATGGATTCTCCATTTTATAGGCTTTGGCTTGTGTTCCGATGGTGCTTGGTTAATATTTCAGCCCGCTGTCTCTGTTCTGTGATCAGCCCAGATTTACTTGTGCACCCACATCCTACATACCACCTCTGTGCTTGCAAGACAAACTATTGAACTATAGAATTTTCAAAGAGCCAAATTTTTTCTTTTTTCTTGAGGAGTACAGACTACAGCGTGTACTACGCTGAACAGGTGAGTCATGTATTATTATCCAAGTAACAAACAGGAATTCTCTTCTCTGGCTGTTATCTGCAAGAAGCTTCCCTCCAACTATATATAGATGAGGGCTGCTATAGAATGAGTAGAATTGGTGGAAGCTGAAACAGACAACAGCAGAAGGGGAGGACTTCCGTTTTCCTGCTCTGTGTCGAAGTGGAGTCCAAGGATAGATGAGGATGTTGAAGAAGGATACGCGTAGAACAGATCTGGAGGAGTAAGCTTGAAGCCAGGACACATGGATCCTGTCCTTCCTGCATCCTGCGTCCTACCCCCAACCACTGGTTGAGTCGTTAGAATGACTTCCTCACGTGTGAATTCTCACAGCTGTGAAAACACTCAGTGTGTTTACATGATGGTATCATTCGAATCTTTGCTTAGTCGGACTATGCTATCTTTCGGGGCAAGTGCTATTATCCCAATATACATGGCAGTGAATAAATCCAATCATTGGCCGAAAGCATGTCATATCCGATATGATAGGTAGCGCTGTTTTCATTACAACTAGTTGTGAGACAGCCATTTCCGCTTTACCGCTTCACCACTACCAACAACAACCAACAACAACAACAACAACATCAACATTACGAGAAAGATGGCGAACGGAGAGCAAGGTGAAGCTACATCCCTCTACTCTTTGTGCATGATGTTAATAGGAGCACAGCGAATGCGAATGGCGCTATTGGCTGATTTGATAACGGAGAGAAGACGCCGTCGGGATCTCAAGCCCAGTCCAGTTCCTTATCCGATTCACCGTTACATGCCGCAATAGTCGAACTATCAACTGGATCGGATGGAGTTATCCAGGGGTGTTAGTCGGATCGTAGTCGGACCGCACATAGTCGGACAAAGGTGTTTACATGAAACGGATAATTCGATTTCAGTCCGACTAAGCCAATTGTTCGAATCCATGTAACCGCGCTGACTGTAGACTCAAGATGAGGGGATGGGATTCGAAATGCCAGGTCCAGTTGAAACCAGTGGGAAGACCATATGTCAATAAACAGCTGGAAAAGCTTATATGCCAGTGCAAATGCTCTTAAGGCCCTGATCTGTAGTGTGCGCTGAAGTTAGAGCAACAAGCTGAGGATGTGTTGGACAGATATGTTGGGCACGTTTCCCTTCTTGTTGATTCAGTAAAACAGGTGACATTATGCTCTGAGTAACGCCATGGTATATTCATATATATATATATATATATATATATATATATATATATATATATATATATATATATATATATATATATATATATATATAGGCCTACATACATACATACACACCACGGCCATATCTATAATTCATTATAAACAAACTGCTGATAGCGCTGTATGATTATAGTTCCTAGAAATATTCTGATGCCTTTACGGATTTTGTAATGCTTGGTAATATAATTATCATAGTTATTTGTATAATTGTCCAACTGTATTACCCAATACTGCATCATTATTACTGCTGTAAATAATTATGTGTTTGAGTTACTAAGACTGAGAGTAATTTATAATCACATTATAATGTATTATGAAAAGATTCATATTACAGCTATATAGTATAATGATACATAATTGTCACAAAAGAAAATGCTTTTCAATATGTCATAATTATTTTTTTATAGCCAAATATTCATAGTTATGAGAACTTAAAACTGATTATGCATTAAAAGTCTGTTTATAATGAATGAGAGGTAAGTGCCTCACAGAGGTTTGACTAAATATGTTACACCACTAACAGACTAATATAGCAAAACACAACCCAGAAGCATCTCTTCTGCAGGACCTCACTGAGCTAATGGCCTCACTGGCCTTTATCGAGGATCATCAACAATGATCATCACACTGTACACATCACTGTCTTCACATTGTGCATTATGTGTTCCGCCAGAACAAAGACACACAGTACTGGGACAATGATGGCGTAGCCGGTTCAAAGGGGAAAAAGTCACCGATAAGGACACTGAGGCTGTCCTTACACTCCACTGTTCTGACCAAACCCTTGTGCCTTTGAGCAAATGAAAGATGGCGACAGCGGTAGCCTGACGCTTAACAGAAACTCCGAGCTAGCGCAGCACAGAGGCTGTATGTAAGGAGTGGACAACGGCATCATGATATCACCCGTTGGTTTTGTGGACTGCCGTAGATTTCTTCCTTTGGGCCGGTGGCATGTCTTTTTTGGAACATTCTCTGATTAATTGGCTTTATGATCAAATAAAGCCGATTAATCGGACATTCTTTTCTAACAAAGCGCTGGGACAGCAGCTGATCATGAGGTGATATCTTATAGACGACCTCTCTTCATTCATATTACCAGCAGCCATGGCAGCTCATGGGGGGACTGCACCTTGGGAAGAGAGTCAACAATCGAAGGATCCCCTACTGGTTTGACAGATTGGAATAATCTAATTGCCCAAAGGAAAGCTCCAATTTGTCTCAATTATTGCAAAAACACTAATCAAATTATAGAGGAACTGGCTAGCACGACCGAAGAGACAATGACAAATAGATTTGCAATCAGGAACATTTAATTGAAGAATCGGTGTGCTGGAGATGATTCTCCTCGTCTGGACACAATGCTTGATGATGGTTATAAGTGATAATTGTCTTCTGCAATTTAGACTCTTTGTAAATGAGCTTACAATAGATTGTTTAAGTTTGTGCTGTAAGGATTCTGGAGAAAAACTGCAGGTAATCAGGTTGTTAAGCACCCAGTTTAAACCGTATCGCTTATTAAATCTTAAGAGCAACACAAACACAAAAATGTCCCTCAGTGCTTGATCAGACCTGCTGACCATGGTGAATAAGTCTGCTTTATTCCACTGACTGCCATTAGTGAGCCATTAGGGCTTACAGGTCAGCGTGGGACCGGTTCATATCTTAACAATGAAGTTCATTATTTCCATTTAGCTTGACTGTCAAAGCTTCAATCAACAGAAAGGACGGCAGAACAATCCAACACGTAACAATTTTATTTTTGGTGGGTCAGAGTGAACAATGTCACTGCATAGTACTGCTGATATTTAGGCCTTTGTTCCATCAGCTGCCTGCTGCCTTCATAGTGTAGAGACCAGCTTGAAATCAAACAGTATAAACAGCATATACCCGATTATTTTGTTATTTCTTTCCGTTTACTGCTTTTATTTATATTTGTATTGCTTTTAGTCATGTTTTTATATAGATGTATTGCATTATTCATTATTTTATTAATTAATTGATTTGTCATGCTGTTGTTGGACTTTGTCCCGTTATGTTGCCTCGGGTTCACTCTGCCTGTCAAATCACTTAAACTCGTAAACTCGTAAAACTTGTAATATGTATGTATGTACGTTAACATTTGATTGACACCAAGCAAGCGACAAATGAGCTCTGGCCCCCTTTAACCATGAGCTGCTGTTCACTGAGGGGGGAGGAGGTTGTTCTGCTCTGCAGAGGAACAGCAGCCATAAATCCACAGCATACATAAGATCTCCTTGGCATCGATCGCCTTCCCGACATGATTGTGATGAGGATTGTGGGAAGGGAAAAAAGTGTCAACCTTCGCCGACTCGATATCCCCGACCAGCCATGCAGCGAGGAGGATCCCCCCCTTTCTCCCATGCTGTGTTACTATTTCATCAATGTACCCTGACCTGCACATGGAGTTACTGAACCGGTGCTCTAGAGATATGCATCTATATTAATGTTTTCTTCTCTATGGGAAGACTAGAAGGGAATAATTTCACATCAATAGAAATGGACAAATATCATAAATAAACAGAAGAACATATGGGCTTCAACGTTGAGCTTGCTACAGCATGTTTTAAGCAGAGGAGGCAGTGATTGTTGAGAGGTTAAAATGTAAAACATGCTAAAATAGGAACCTTCTAAAGACTCACTCTGGGTTTTATATTTAGGAATCCTTGCTAGAGAGCAGAACCAAAGGGATAGAAGGACGGCCCGAAAGCACACGATCCATTTACTGAACAAACACACATACACACTAAATTACAGATGTAGTCTAATACACAAGCCTACACACTCACACACAGGCAGGGGATTTCAGATCAATGGCAAAGGAGAATCAATGCATTGTGGGGGCTAAACCGCTCAGGGCCCAGATTCTATACATAGAAAGGCAAAAGACCTGCAAGTAGAGCGGCTGTGGCGTGGGGGGAGATTCTGTGGAGCTAATTGATTAACTAAGGATGAGGAAGGGGGGTACACCCCCCCCCACACTCCCACCCAGCTCATAGATGCCAGATGTTGCTCGCCTGAAGCAAATTACCTGCACATCTGATACCAGCGTCCCTCGTTACGGACCAACGTACGCATGCTCAAGCGAGCCAACAACATGTCACTTCTTTCAGGTCTGCCATACTTCCTGTCTCCTGGAGGGTCTCATGGAGAATCCACCCACTGAAGAACTGTCTGGTCGAGTGTTTGAAGGACTTATTTGGGCTCAGCGGTGTTTCTACTGCTGTATGAACATGTGCTGTTCATCTGCGTTCCATCTTCAGGATGCAGCAGTAAAGGTTGGAGAACCCAAACTTTACCAGTGTTTCTAAGCTCTCCAGCTGCTCTCCAGGCTGAAGAGTGAAATAACTTGATTTAGTCTAACGACCAGGGCTGTAGTGGAGGGTAAACGCACGTAAACGCCGTTTACGCACCTCTAGAATTTTGGAAAAGCATTTACGCACCTATAAATAGCGTTTACGCACCTCTAAGTGGCGTTTACGCACCTCAAAGTTGCCGTGTGTTCGCCGGTCGTGCACGGTAAAAGGACAAGAAAACCGCCTGGTGACGTACATTAGAAAACAAGTCAGTTCTCAATGTGAAAAAAACCCTGCTGTAGGCTATTTATGATGACATAGGTAGTACATGAGTGTTCCTTTAACTCATGTTGTCAGTGTAATTGACAGGCTGCTTAACTGGTTAACTCTTAAATTCAACATATTTTTTCAGGCAGTGAGAGGACAGGCAATGATGCAGAGAGCACAGGGAGAGGAGAAACACCAGGTCCAATAGAGAGAGGAGAAGCACAGAGGAGCCATGAACCCCAGAACACGTGTTCATGGCTCCTCAGTGCAAGGCAGGACCTGACGTGGAGGACAAGGAGGCCCTCTGGGCGCTGACTCCATATGTAGATAGTTCTTAATATGCAATTGTTTTGTTGTGTTGTGTTGACATACTTTTCTTTACTGTTTTCTTAAATGTAATAAACTACAAACTACTAACACATGTATTCATTATCATTGATTGTATATGACTTTTACTGATAACATAATGTAATATAGCCAGGACAGCCTTACAGAGTCGCGACGCTTTGTGTTGCGCTGCTTCGCATCGCGTCGAGGTCTGTATGATCACAAAATTCAGAGTTTACCCAGCTCTAATTTTACCACTACAGCACTGCTAACGACGGATACCTGCAAACAGCCCTGAGAGGTTCAGGAAAAATTTTCCCCTCCACTTGAGAACTGGAACTCAGAATGTTACGTGTCTAAATTGTAAAGTCTCTTTTCGGCGTTTTTCAATCAAAGCCACACTGCCAGGATGAACATACGTCTTTAAAACTCAAAGAGGAGGACTCGAAGAAACGCAGCGAAACTAGGACCCTCCCAGTCAAGGCTACGCTCTAGCTGCTGCTATTATGCTTCATGTGCACCTAGCCTGAAACATCTGCGCAGTGTTGAGGGGTACATGTATTCACACTTAACTCTATAAGGAAAGGAGATTGGGCCCCGCCCCAAAACACACATGGCCATGAGTGATGAGTAGTGGGCGTGTCAGTGAGCCAGGGAGAGTGATGGATGAAGGTCCGTATTTGAGGGCGGGGCTGGCCTCTAGGTGGGGGGGCAATGACCCAAACAAATCCACACGTTAATGACGAAACTATGAAGGTGTAAAGCGAGAAGATACATCCAAGCCAAACATTACAGGTCTCTGTCCCCCTCTGGTGGTCAAACGTGAACACAACATTCGTTTTAATAATCATCTCTAACACCAACAATTTGACACTACCCACGTGTGAGTTATTTTATTGGATTCAGTTTTTTTCTTTTAGAACTTGGTTAACATGTGCACATATGCAACCAAAATGTAAGTTTGTAGGGAACTAGCTGCTGAATGTTCACCTTGATACATGTGTTATAAACACAACATGAGCTTAGGAGGAGTAGGAACAGTGTGTACGTAATTCATAACAAGTTGATTTGTCTATATATATATATGAGAGTGAGAGAGAGAGAGAGAGAGAGAGAGAGAGAGAGAGAGAGAGAGAGAGAGAGAGAGAGAGAATTTTGAATTCCGCTTGAACTTTGTTCTGTTCTCATTTCTCTCCGTCTGTGTCAGTCTGTAACAGTACATCACATTTAACTCTGATCATATTTATCATATTGTAGTGCACCATGACTGTATCCTATCCTTCATCTTATAGTTGCAGTGGAGCCCTCTGCTGGCATCTGCTGCTGAATGCAGGTACTGCAGGGACAGGATGGTCTCAATGCACCTCTTTCCCTCTGCTGACTGTATATTTAGGAGGTACCTCATCTAAGCTCACTTAAACGGATAGATATTCAACTATTAAATTGTCAAACAAGTAAGATGCTGTCGATGGAGGGATGAATATTTTTGAACTAAGAAGCAGACGTCATTTGCAAAAACTGAAAAAAAGGTAATTCTCCATACAGGTTTGATTGATTTCTTTGAGTGAAGAATGAATTACTGAAAATCAATACCAGCAGAGACGTGAGCCCTCCATTACTTCTGCCAGGGGAATGTTTCTGGGGTCCTTTTCAAGTAGGAGGTTTAACAAACTGAGTTTTCACTAAACGTCCTTCTTGAAACAGACCCCAGGTGTAAAGAGGATGAGTTTTCCTCTGAGGCCACTAGAGGGAGCCATACATCTATGAGTCACGCTGTGTGACAAATCTTTATCAGAATAGAGTTGTCTGCAGGCAGTCTGTATACAACTTAATACGTTGGTCTGTTTTTCTTGAGGGACAAATTCTATTATACTGTTTAAATTAAATTTGTCACTTTCTTTTCCAGCCAAGAGGAGGTTCTCAACACAGGGTATTTTTTGAGTTTGAAGATGGGCGGGCTTTATCCTAGAAGTAGAAAGCAGAAAGTGGGGAGGGGGTTGCTCAACCTCACACGACGTGTTGAATCAGGAAAGGACACGCTAAGACTACAAGGACCCAACAAGGTAGAGGACGCTGGCGTGTACGCCATCGTCTCCCCGTCCACACTACGGCTTCACCTCAGTCTTCAAACCAACATGGCGTCGGGAGCGTTTCCAAACGGCTCCTTCTTTGGAGGTTCAAAACCCAGAGGTAGCGTGAGTGCTATGTGAGAACATTGCACATAAGTGTTTTAAAATGGAAACGCAGCAGAGTGGATGTACCTCTATTCTCCAGGTGGATTTGTTTTCTCACAGTCAGGCGGCCTTTAAAGGACACACATCCGCCCCCTGACATTTGCTTTCATGTGCGTTGGCTTTTTGGACTGCCAGGGCTCTTTCTAACGGGGAGAGCATGAAAGGGCAAAGGCGAAGGTGGGTGGGGGGCCACTACACCCCGTCCCCTGCTGCCTCCCTAACACTCCCTCTGCCGATGGGCCTGGGGGGCCGCTGGAGACTCCTTATCCTCTCCTTACTCCTTATGCATATCTTCCCTCCTTTCTTTCTCTTTGTTGCTCTCTCAACAAGTTTAATGGAGAGCTATGCCTAATCATTATTTTATTATTCTTATTATGAAGAAGTAACACATGAGCTGGGTTGAAGTAAGTTACCCTTGACAGAGGCAAAAGGATCGTTCTTATTTAATTGTGTTATCACTCGCTTATTTGAAACTTAATGCTAACTCTCTACATTTGCAGATTGAGGCAGGAGGGAGGCAGTTTAACAAATGAAAAACAATTTCAAACTAACACATAAGCAAGTAAATAAACTCAATTTTTGTATAATTACATCCAAAATTGTAATGAGTGGAGCCTGCATGCTGCCACCCACCTGCTTCTGTTTTCACAACCCTTCTATCTCTTTGAATAATGTCCACTCTAAAAACAACAGTGCTGATTTCCTATAACAGATTTTGAATACTCAAAGTCTGTCAATCTTTGGAACAAAATACTGCGAACAAAGGAGGAGGCCGCCCATCGATTGTGTATATGTAGATTAGAGGTGACTCACGCTTCACACGCACCTCACAGGCTTCATGTAGCAGGCCTGCCCCGTCTGTGTCTGTGACTGCAGCTCAAGGTTGAGTGGTGACATCAGACTGTGACATCACTGCTGTCAGGACTTCAGGAGGCTGAGGTGAGACTCACCCAGCTGTTTGTCTCATACTGCTGCCGTCACCTGTTGCATTCTCTCCATCACAAGGTTGTGTGGTCTGTTCCGTTTGTTTCTGTTTTAAACTTTGTGGAAGGCCGTAACATTCGCTATGACAGAATCTGTTATATTCATATAATATTTTCCCTTCATTAACATTGCAAGATAATGCATAGCTTTAGCGGAGGTCTGAACAAAAAATCATTGTTAATGATTTTTATAAAGACTGACAAACTTGACACACTTATGGTGACTTGTTGCCTCGCTCACTTGTGAACCCCGGCCAGGAGGGCAGCTGCTTCAGCAACGCGCTTCCCTCAAAGATCCAGAAGCACAGATTATTATGAATAAATTATAGGCCTAAAAAAGGACCAGAGGGCCACTGACATGTAAACACAGTGAGCTGCTCTTTAGTTGACACGTTGTAGCTTTCTGATGCATCATTCAGTCACAGCACGTTCATCTTTTTTATATTAAAAATAAGCCATTTTATGAATGAAATGGTAGAACTATAATAATGATAATTAAATAAAACAGTGATGCAATAGAACACAATATGTGATTGAAAAAAACAAAACAATTTTTATTGACGAAAGGCTTTTTTATTTCTTATGTTTCTTCACAACTCATACAGTTTGTTTGAATAGGAAACCTGCACGCCCAGTGTGAGCCTCATCATCGCTGTCTGGGTTCAGCATAATGACTGAGTATAATGATAATAATGATTATTATGCAACGTCTTTAATTTGCCTGTATATGTAAGGATTATGGTGCACCTTTGCTATGTGAGGGTGTAATGTTGCTCTAATAAGAGAATCTAATGAACTGTCTTTGAAAATATATATGTGAGTCTCCTCATCCATCTAACCTTGAACGCTTCTAGCTGATTTAATGGGCTTGAATGAAAAACTCTGTAGACTGCTTCCTAAATGAATGAGTGACATCTTCATGGCCCAGGAGGGAATGATCCAGCTGTAATGAGGGAGAGAAAGAGCATGCAGCTCTGCACGCGTTAACATATGCTTGGAAAACTGCAGTTGTCAGAGGCTTCCTGTGCGTTTCACCTCGCTCACTCTGTGTATACAATTTTGCTCAGCAACAACTTATTTACATATAAGTCAGTGCATACAGAATTCTGGGGGAGTATGATCGCTGCACTGCAAAGAAAGGCTGTCACACACACACACACACACACGCACACGCACTGTGCTCGCTTGCCTCTGCATTATGTGAGCAGCGTGGACAATCGAGGTGTCAGCGGCCCCCGCTGTGGGCAGCAGCGAGACCCTGATTAGTGCTAATGAAGACTTGCAGCAAGTGTTCATGCGTGCAACAGGGTGCACATAGATTAGTCGTGTTAGTGAAATTGAAGCTGCGGTAATAAGAGTAATTGCAAGTGAAACGTGCGCACGACTGCAGCGTTGTGCGCTCCACCTGTCGCTGCTGATTTAACTTTCATAAAGCACGGTGAATTTGCTTTTATAATATTATAATATTCCATCCCACTGAGTCCCTGCAGTGATTTGGTAGTCTGCACAGTGGAACTGATGGTTTGACTTCTAACCCCTTGTTCCATCCCCCCCTCCACCTGTAAAATGGACGTCTTCTACTCGCAACCACTTCCCGCTACGTTGCCATGGCGACTTGCCCTTAACCTTCCGCCAGCCCTCCCCCATGGCGTCGACCCCCCCTCTTCCACTCCTCTCCGTGGTCTCTGTTGCTCTCAGCCTGGGAAATCAGCCTAATAAATAGCTTTATGGTAATCAGGCTGGTGAGCGGTGTGCAGAGCTGCCAATCTCAATACGCTTATTAAAGTACCCGAAAATGTCACTCTCTCGTGTTGCCCTGTTGCCGCCCGCCCCCCCTCCCACACACCCTCTCCTCACTTTTTCACTCACTGCGAGTCGCGTCTCTGTTCCGCTGTCACGATCCATATCCTGGCTCTGTGCCGCTCTCTCTTAGTCAGTCCTGTGATGATGAGGTGCGTGCTCGTCCTTCCTGTATGGGTTACCGGATGCACGGCCCCGAGCATGCACACTAATCTCAATCACAACACAGGGGCTATGATTGAATACACACAGATATATTACGTTATGTATATGTGTAGATATTTCAAGTAGAAAGAGCACACACCACAAAGACTAAAAAAGGTTAAAACAAAGTTTACTTTTGTATGTAAACCATAATCCATAATGATTTTTTGGGGTTTAAGTTTACTGATAAAATTTGTCACGGTCAGTTAAATTTCCGGTATCTCTTGTGATCCACAGCACATTCCGACTGCTTCCACGACTGGCAGGAGGAGGGGTTCCTCGGCTTAATTCAGAATCCAGGAACATCTCCGACTGATGAAATCCAATTGATTCTGCCACCTGCTTGTTTTATTTCCCTTTGGAACTTGTTTGAAAAAGAGCAACATCCGCGGAGTTGATTGCAATTATTATACAGAATTCATTGTAATGTGACATTTTGATTACATTCCACAAAAGCCGCCAGTGGATGAATGAATGGTTTTCATCCTAATGATGTCTTCCTCAGCATCCCTATTGAAAGAATATGAGTTCAGTATTGACTCTGAATCCATTTTTCTTCTCAATGCATTGCAGATCAAACTTGCTGTAAGAATGCAGATTGTGGGGGAGTACGTTATTTAAAAAATAGCAACATCTACCTTCATAAAGCCAAAGAAACGCTGAGAACCCCTGTGTTTGGTTCCCTTTTAAAGATCCCTCCTGCTTCCTCTGAGAAGTAATCCTGCTGTTTGAAATTGGAGTCATTGTGCCTTTCGCTCCTTCAGAGAATTGGCTACGTAGCTCCAATCCACAATGTGACCTGACGGTGCAGCTGCTCCTCCACGCTCACCTCCGCTCGTATGATGCTGTGTTTACCCCCCCCTTCTGTAAAATACAACCAGGCGCCACCGATAAACATAATCACTCTGTCTTCATCTATTCATGTTTAACATAGTCTTAAATGTCACCCACTGCACCCCCCCTCAGCATCTCCTCCACAGCCATCTAGCATTCTAAATAGATTTGGGAAGCTTTGAAGCAATTTGTCAAAGCTTCATGGGTCAAAGCCACCCATCGGCTGTTGTAGTCCGTCACAGTGTCTAGTGGAGCTGAAGGAAGGTGGACCTCTATTCCATCGACTCCTTGGAGTGGGATGACTCTGCCGGTGAAGTCAGCATCACTTTCGTATTTCAATGCCAGATTGGATAAGTCAATGAGTTGGGCCATGAGTCGTACGTGGATGAGACACTCAGGCCTTTAGTGCTCACCAGGTGGCCTCATCCGGCTCTGCTGAGTGAGGTGGGGGGATTAAATACACATAAGGCATGCGAACAAACTGCTCGTAGATATGCTGCTATGCCCTTGTTTGGTGTAAGGACAGATGAACTGCACATTTTGTTTTTAGGGAGCCAGGACAAAGCAGCTGCAGGGGGAACAAATATTCAGGTATTTGAATATCTTGGACGCTTGTCCGATTCACCTCTATTTCCCCCGATTTCCCCCTCTCCTCCGGTGTCTGTCAATCCCCTGTTTCCATATCCCACGTGCAGCGTTCTCCAGATACCTCCCATGGCCACGCCCCTGATGGGGGCACAGCTGCACACAATCCAGGAGATTATCCTGCAGACACACCAGATCCACATCCCACTCCATTACATTACATTACATTACATTACAGGTCATTTAGCAGACGCTTTTGTCCAAAGCGACTTACATTACACTTTAAACCCATATGGCTTTTTCACATTTTTGCCCGGGGAGCAATTAGGGGTTAGGTGTCTTGCTCAGGGACACTTCGACGTGGAACATGGGGCAGCCTGGAATTGAACCAACAACCTTGTGCTCCCCGGCACACATTCTCTAACCCCTGCGCCACGACGACCACTCATGGCAGTGTTTAAACCCGGGCTCTGCAGTCTGTACAGTATTTTACATTACAGGTCATTTAGCTGACGCTTTTATCCAAAGCGATTTACATTGCATTTTTAACCCATGGTTTTTACATCAGCAGTATGAATCATGGTCTAGAACATGGCGGTGGAGGCGCGGTTTCTTAGTGCTCCTTGCTGCAGCTGAGTCTTTCATAGAAAGCTCTCTGTGCATCATGATTAATTAAAGTGACTGTAGACTGTAGAGTCACTAATTACCCCAAAGTTAGAATTTCCAATTTGACTGAATATGGCCTCGGCCTATGCAGGCAACGTTTTCATAAATGTCAAAATTACAATATCCTGCAAATGTTACTCTTAGTACATAATTAGATTTATACAACAGCAATTAAAAGTTAACTTCAGTCCACTCGGTGCTTGTCGTTCAGAGACAGATGAGGAGGAGAAACGGGCAAAGTAAATTCACTTACGGGCTTTAGTTTGCCTAGTTTCAGTGTGTGTGTGTGTGTGTGTGTGCGTGTGTACGGTCGTAGGGTCATGCGTCATGGTGGGTCACAGGCTGACTTGATTATTTAGTGTTTATTCATTTCCTGGTCAGCTACACACACACACACACACAATCTAGCTCATGAATCAGTATTGGCACATTGCATAAAAGATACACTGAGGCATAAATTGAGATCATGCATCAAATAATAATGAAAACACTGCTACTAGAAGAGCAGTATTTTATTCACTTTAGACCTCATTTATTCATTGTAGTGCCGCTGAAATCAATGGTCTCATTTCAAAGGAGAGTCAGCCAGGACGTCTACAATTAGATGCAATGGGGGGGCACGAGGAAACAAGGGTAACAAAGGGAAATGAACACTGTGATAAAGTCTGGAAAGCAAATCTCATTAATGAAAGTACTTTCATATTCAATGGTGTCCGTTCTGACTTTACAAATGAAAAACAAGACTCCTGCAGAGGGGCATGACTTCATGGCTCCCGCTGTCAGGCCACTGAGGTCCATTCAAATGAAACAATGCCTCTTTGTCAAAACTGTGCATTACAGAGAAACACAAAATACTAGATATCTCACATTCCTTTCAAAAGCTCCATTCCAACTAATGCATATCAACTTTTCTAAAATGTATTTTTGTGATTATTTTACGCAAAAAAACCCAGATGTGTTGATTTTAAAACACTCATGGATTTTATTGTATTTTGCCTTCTGTAGAGACTACGAGCACAGTAATCTCAGCAGGCTTTAACTGAGGATGACAGGAACGTATCACAGTGCTGTGCTGTAAACTAAATAGTCCTCTAACTGTCAACATTGTTGTTTACACCGCAGAGAAAAACGGAATCGTATTGATAGAGTTCAACTTTAGATTGCTGAGATGATCTAATCCGTTCCATTTCTTTTCACAGGTGCGTTCTGTTTGACTGACTAAAGTGTGCTTTAGAATAAAACAGACAAAGTGCTAATGGTTAATTCAGCACAGCTACATTCGTTAGTGCTTTCTATAACCTTCACCACACGTACCAGCTGTTGGGGCTTGCCATTTGAAACCAAACGGTATGACTCATTTTCATCATATAATAAAATACTTCTGCATAACACTCATGCCAATGCATGATCAGCAATGAATTTGCATGCAGAGAAACATTTTTACCAGTGAGAGGGAGAACATATGGTGCAGAATAGAACACAAAGCCACCACGCTATGCACTTATCACACTGCTTTTATACTTTAGTATTCACAAGCATGCATGGCCAATTGTGTGGACACTGCCGGGTTGTCATTGTATGTTTCTTACCTACCAATAGATTCAGAAAATAATTGGAAGCGGGTTGTGATGTGAAATGGATTTTGGAGACCGCTGTACTACTGTCGCTGTGTGTGTGCGTGTGTGTTAGAGAGCAAACAACACTGAGGGAGAGATTTGTCATGCTACACGGATGGCTTTTGTGAATTCACTTGTGTGTTCAATGTTCAATATTGACATTGACATGTTTAGGTGCAATTTGTTTGTGTGTGTGTGTGTATTGAGGAGAATATAACAAAGTCGGTTCACTGAAGTATAATTTTACTGCACCAACAAAACAAGCACAAGAACAGCTGCCATCAGATGCTAATATCAATTTATATAATACAAAAAAACACTTTACACCTCCATACCACTCCGGTGTAGTTGAAAGCATCCGGCAGTCTGTTTTTAAACAATTTTTAAACAATCAATACTAATTTTATTAGTCCATCATTGCGATGCAACATCTGTGACACCACCTCATCACTAATGGCACTGATTAGAATAACAGTGCGATGAACAAAGAGACTGTGTCATCACACTCATCATACTCAGTGAAGATGAAGATGGGTTACGGGGGCGGCTTGTAGCTGGATCAAGGGTCACGACCTCTCTTGGTGACCCGCGAGTCATGAGCACACTTAACCCCTCATTTGGACTGACCTCCTCCTTGTACGTGAGCAGCCGGCCTCGTTAATAGACTCGAGTCGGAGTTGTTGAGAGTAGAAGGTGCGGGGGATGTATGGGAGCCGCTCATTGGGGTGGAAAAGCTTGTGTGTTTGCACTGTGCAAGCGTGCGTGGTGTGATTCCATTGATGGGATTGATTAAAGTGTTGTGCATGTTAATGTCTTTAACACGTTAGGCAATTATTTGGTTACAACAAAAAATCCTCTTTGTGGTGGAAAAAAGAAGAATTCATGGGGAAGATTTTCCATTTAGAGAAACAGTCTTTTTTCGACATGAAATAAGTAGTGAATGACCTTGTGTAGAGTCCATCCAGTGACGCGCAAGTCTCCCCCCACCAAGGCATTCATTTTCCAAAGCACATTCAAGTCCCCCAGTACAACAGTATCTTATTAGATTATAAAAATAGTCTACATAAAACCAGGTTTAAAAAAGTGATGTTTGTTACCTTTTTAACCCCTTTAGAGAATGCAGTAGTTTACATCCTATTCATTTTGCATATTTAGATAAACGCTTTTACGTTGTTTTGGTAACACCTTTTGGTCTACTGTGATGAGCTGCATCATAAGACAGAGGCTTACCATCATTATGAAGGGGAAAGTAGGTGTGTAGAAGTACGTGAGGCTTTAGAGTGAAGAGTCGAATGCAGTGTGTAGTAGGTTCATTATGATTATTGTTGTGAGCATGAGCGAGCAACTACAATAGTATTTTAACATTTAAAATAATAGAAAATTCCCTACATTTTATTTTAAGCTATACATCAACCACTGGATCTGGTGTTAGAAATGACAACAATCAATATTTATTGTTAATGTTTTCATCATAATACATAAAGAAAACCCTTGGAGCTTCCTGCAGACTGTTTAAGTCCCATCACAAAGGGGCACAGCAACATTCATATGGAGGAGACAGCGGACAAGATGTTTTGTACTCTCTGGCTCTGTGTTTCTTCAAATGTTAACGATGTGAATTGGCCATTAAGTTGGGAACTCAACAGAAATATTTGTTAATCCAAATGCATTTATTTCTCCATTCAAAATACTGGCGGCCGCTACTTCAGTAGTCGAAACAAAAAGATGCTGTAAGACAACGAGGAAATAAACAGAATGTTGATTTTCCAACATTTGTAAAACGGCCATTAAGTACAGAGTGCGATGAAAGGGCAGAGGTCCCATCAGATTCTCTACGTACCATCTGGGATTGTCATTCAGGCCGGTCGCTGTGCTAAACTTAGGAACAAAGCTGCTTTATCACATTCGCATCTCTACGGCTTATCACAGCTCTTCCTCCCACAAACAGTCAGGAAATTGAACGAGCAACTCTGACTTACAATTCTAGGGAGTTATCGTCCCTCTGATCCACACATTTGATTTTGGATTTTTCCAAATCCATGACAGAAATCCCTGCGCCCATACCACACCTTATGGCTAAATGTAAGCTCCAATCTTATAGATTCATCACAATTCAATCTGTTTGCGCTTAGCAGCAAAGGTCTTGTCGCGTTGAAGGTAGTAGCCCAAAGACGCTGTTAGCATAAGCAGTACTATCTGCTACTTACAAAGCAGCATCTCGTGTCCGTCTCTTTCCCTCCTCCTTCTCCTCCGGTAATCTCCTCCATCACAGATGCTGCCTCATTTCCATCCCTACTCTGTTATGTACATAACTCTGCATAGTATCGCTAACATGGAGGGGGGGGGCAAGGGTGTAATGCGCTGTAGAAACAGGTCTTAACAGGGCTCTAAAGTAGAAAGTAAAGTAAGTAAGTAAACTAAGGTAGAAAAAAGTGTATTAAAATAAATCATTTGTGGATGGTAAGCTCATGAGAGATGCCTGGTGGAAGCGGTGAGGGGCTCCAGATGATAGCAGCTACGTGGAGATGATCCGAGGATAATTGGACGACTGTCTTCACTGTGCCGCTCGTGGACCGCCTGACGTTATTCCTCCTCAACTGAAAGAAACCAAGGAGGCTCTTCAAGGGGGGAGGAGGTAAAGGGGCACAGAATGGGCGGAGAAAGACAAAAAGTCTGGTGAACAGCGTAAGACAGTTATTTATATCAGCGGAAATCCACAAACATGAACAAACAAAAGTACTGTTGTGTATTTTAGATGTTTGGAGGTACAGATTTACAGTAAATGACTTTGGTGGGAAGTGATTCTGATTCTGTGCTAAAATAACATCTGTGCAACATCAGTCAAGCTTTATCCTGCACAACACATCTGGTGAACACTTAAAAAACATTATGAGGATGAACGTCGCTGATTGTCTGATCACTGAAGTTGAACTGCTCCCCATTTACAATAATTACTAAATAAAAAGTTTATATCTCGACAAATCCTCCACCATGTTAAATAGAGTGTGCTTGTATATCTCTTTTCTATTATTCATACCACTCTTTAACACTACATGCTGTCATTCACCAATTCACACCTATCCATATACTGATAACAGGAGCTACCATACACAGTGCCACCTGCCCATCAGTCATCAACATTCACACTGTGTAGTCACAGCAATGGGAGCAATGTTGGGTTAAGTATCATATTGCCGCTGACTGAAGGTTGCTAAGCCACAGTCTTCACCATCACAACAATCTGAAACCTTCTGTAGGATGTTTTGGGAATTAACACATCTGTGATCAATGGCATAAATTGGATCTGCTCACCATTGATTCATATTGAATCTAGTGGACAATGAAGAAATTGCTCCTGTCCCTCTCCAACCAGAGAGAGTAATGGGTTTGTTTTGGCTGCCAACAGTATGTGTGTGTGTGTAGGTGTGTGGGGGGTGAAATCCTTCCACCTCCACTTCCCCAACACAGTTTGTCTGGCCAGCCGCTGCTGATCCCTCCCTGGTCATCTGACATTCTCCATCTAACCAACTAAGTCCCAGTCCTGCGGGCGGGAAGCCGTGTCACGGTCACGCTTTCACAGGAGGCGCTTGTGCCTGAGTAATGCACACTAAAGTGCCACTTTAGTGTGCATTTCCTTTGTGTTTGTGAATCCACCACTTGATGTGACGCAGGCCATTGTACAAGGTCAAGGCCACGCTTGTGGCTGGCTTTTGGTGATGGCGGAATCAGACTAAAGTGAGGACGAGACAACTGGTGGTTCTCTCTTCTGGCTCTCTCTTGGCTGCGGCTATGAATAAAGATGTTTGGCTTCACAAGTGCTCCCTGGGAAATCTACATTAATAATGCATCTCTACTAGCCGGTAATTCATTGAATGAATAAGGAATACAGCAGCAGGGATGTAGTAGATCTAGTGAGAAGCAGTCTAAACTGTAGTAACCATTCTTGTTCTGTCTCTTGCTCTAGGCACCCACTTCTCCAGGTTTACATCATGCTTTATGCAGGTACTGGCTGGTTTCACACAGCTCCAAATTGACAGTCGGCACCACACACCCTACAAGGGGAAGTAAAGGAAGCTAAACCTTCCTCTCAGAGCTCCTAGTGGGTTTCGGGGCACCATGGTGCTAGCCTTCCCTCTGTAGAGCAGGCTTGACTGCACGATAAAATACTGATTTGCAGTGATTCCGATTCTACAGGCAGCTCTCAAATCTGTCAAGGGGGGTATAGGCTGCTTTTATGGTATTTGCATATGGAACTATTTAGGAGTAATTAGCAGGGAAATATGTACACACATATTCAGCGTTAATGAGTCCCGGGCAGATCTATGCTGAAGAGAGCAAAGGGGAGTCTACTTGACCGCTGCAATGCGATAAATGGCTGCAGTAGAAGCCATAATTTAAACTACATACAGACAAACAACAACACAGAAGAGCGGCACAAATCAACATCTCCAGCTGCTTCAATGCAAAGACTTCAAAACCACTATCCATCCATCCATCGTCAACCACTTATCCTGCACACAGGGTCAGCCAACTTCAGGGGAGCGACGGGGTACATCCTGGACTGGTCGCCAGCCAATCACAGGGCTACACAGAGACACACAACCATTCACACACCTACGGGCAATTTAGCGTTCCCAATCAACCTGACAGAAAGGCCACTGGGCGGAGTCAAACCCAGGACCTTCTTGCTGTGAGGGGACACTGCTAACCACCACACCACCGTGCCGCCCTTCAAAACCACTAATTTATCAAAAAAAATCCCTCCTTACATTCACTCCACTGTGAAACTATATGCTTTTAATAGTTTCCTCTTATGTCCTGCCTGATTATCATAAACAATTTAGTTAATTTCCAGTAGCCACTCTAATCCGGGCTTTTACACAGCAGAAAGAAAAGACCATCACAAGAAAGTTGGCTTTTTTATGTTTCTCAGGGTTTGACACCCTTTTTGAAATCAGACGCAGCAATTCACAGAATGTTCACCAGTCTCCTTCAGCCTAGACTCCAGAGGGGCAATACCTCAGTACCCCCTTATCCCTACATGCAATACTTTTATACCCTCATTGTCCCTAAATACAACACCTCCATACCCCTCTGTTCCCCAAACGCAATACCTGCATACCGCCTTATCCATAGACAGAATACCCCCATACCTCTCTTTTGCCTAAACACAATACCTCCATACCCCCCTTAACCCTAAACACAATACGCCCCTACGCTCCCATCCCTAAATGTGATACCTCCATACCCCTCTTATCCCTAAACGCAATACGCCCCTACACTCCCATCCCTAAATGTGATACCTCCATACCCCTCTTATCCCTAAACGCAATACGCCCCTACGCTCCCGTCCCTAAATGTGATACCTCCATACCCCCCTTAACCCTAAACACAATACGCCCCTACACTCCCATCCCTAAATGTGATACCTCCATACCCCTCTTATCCCTAAAGACAATACGCCCATACACCTCATATTCCTAAAGACAATACGCCCATACACCTCTTATCCCTAAAGACAATACACCCCCCTATCCCTAAATGTAGTACCTCCATTGCCCCCTTATCACTAGACAAAACAGAGAGAACAGAGAGAGTTCAATACAGGAAGAGAGAAGGTGTAAGAGAACTAATAGATAAACCTGCCGTGGCCCAGCAGTCCACTATAGTGCTTTGTTTGAGTAAATTGTCCATTATTTCACAAATTGGTTATCGGGCCACATTGATTTTCCCATTGAGCCTCCCTCTGAGCTCCAGGTCGACCCACACAAGCTGTCCACCCACTGCCTTGCTATTGAGCTTCTCGCCTGGATGCCCACGGTTTGACCGTCACCCCCCACATACAAACTCAAATATACACTCTGATGAATCAGCACATAATGGTTGGTGAAATACATCTCAATTATGATAAAACATTGGTGCATCAATTCAAATCTTAGCAAAGATAAAAAAAAGATGTGAAATAGTTGGATACTATTTTATTAAGAAACTGTGGTATTGATTTTTGTAGCACCTGGAAAGTTAGATATCATTGTATTCTCTCCATGCGGTCAATCTATTTCCTTCACACTGGTTAACAGATACTTTATCTCATTGATCACTGATTAGTAGAACCGTGACATCCTCCCCGTCTTAATTTACACTCCCAGAATGTGTAAATGCCGCCTAAAGATAGGGACGAGATAGAGTTTGTGGGAGCTCATGTGAGAGACCATTTGAAACCAGATAGATTCATTGTTCCTTTTTGCCGGTTGTGCTTAGTTTCTCATCAGACCACTATAGATCCTCACAGACGACACCACGCTCAATCTACACTCCATTAGAGCTTGTGGATGAGAGGAGGAATGCAAAGACAAAAAAATACAAGAGTGTGAACAATGAAATAGAAGCTATAAACTCAGGCAGTCCAACTGCTGCTGCAGGGTGGTTATCAGCACATCTACCCTTCACACTCATGACCACTCATCAAAAGACAAATGCACACTGACTCCCCACATGCACGCACACACAAAATGACCCTGCCACTGGCTCCAACTAGTCGATGCACACAAGCTGGGAAGCAGCTGGATATTTTAGAAACTGGCTCAGAATTCAAATGGAAAAGAGAGACAGGATGAAGAGGAAGGAAAGACGAGAGAATGAAGGGAGAGGAGGAAAAGACAGGAGAAATAGCCAGAAAAATAAGAGAAAAGGAATAAGAGAGAGAAAAGGAAGGAGGGAGGGAGGGAGGGAGAAAATAAGCAAAGAGCAAATCGAATATGTTAGATACACCTGACAATTGTGTGTGTGTGTGTGAGTGTGTGTGTGTGTGTGTGTGTGTGTGTCTGTGTGTGGGTGTGTGATTTGTGTGTGTGCATGCATGTGCAAAGGTTTGTGTGTGTGTGTGTGTGTGTGTGTGTGTGTGTGTGTGTGTGTGTGTGTGTGTGTGTGTGTGTGTGTGTGTGTGTGTGTGTGTGTGTGTGTGTGTGTGTGTGTGTATGCAGCTAAAAGCAGCTTTCAATGGTATGCACTGACATGGAGACAAAGCTTGGGTGCTCATTAAAGCAGACATCAAGGTGATGTGTTGACTTAACTCTCTCCTGCACCCGCACAAGCGGGACTGCTCGTTACAGCATGTTAATAAGCCTGAGCACACAGTAAAAGCACCATCAAAAAACTGAAAACTTTTATGAATTTAACATGGAGGAGAGCAGGGACGAGCCGCTGTGAGCTCCATCAATGACGGAGAGCACAGTGCCAAAAGTTGAGGAGATGTGACAGCTCCGGTCCGTCGTGCCTGACAGCAGACGGCTTCATTTAGCACCATAGCGAGCGGGCAAAACTGAGCGTCATTGGATGACGCCTCTGTCCCATTCTCTCACAGCCCACAAAAACACTGTGACAAGCGTCTGATCCCAGCATGCATCTAACATCTAATGACCCTGTTTTTTGGACAGGTTTTTGCAGGAAGACTTAGAATGTAGAATGAGACGATTATTTATCCCCCTTGCACAAGGACACAAGTCATGCTGTATCGAATGGATGGATTACCCTGAATTCATTTAACACCTCAAATATCCTTATAGTCAAATCAGGAAGTGTTGTACTCTATGAAACTCTATGGTTATCTGTACTCTATAAAACTATGGTTATCAGCTGTCTCTAGGAGTTCTTACACACGCGTTATACATGTTATATCTGGTGTGAGATCAGCACATCTCAGCTTGCCTTCGTCTGATTTTCAAACAGCTATTCATCTCACATCGCCCCACATGGAGACGCTCCCTTTTCAACTCCACATCACCATTGCAAAAACACAGCTCACACACAAGTGTTTTTTCAAGAAACCCTTTAAGTCCTCTGTGTTGGGGAAGAGGGAGCAGAGGCAAACCAAGGGAGGTTAAGTGTTGGGGGGGGTGTAGATTCCCTGCGCTTACCGTTGAAGCCGGTGAAGTTTCCCCAGTCGAGCAGTGAGCCATTGAAGGAGGGCATGGTGCTGTTAAAGAACGGATCGGTGCCGTTGGACGGGTTCCGCATGGTGTCAGTGAACAGGTTCATCTGCAGCAGAGTCTTGATCAGGTAGCGCAGCATCTTTGATGCCCAAAGGGACCCACGCGCTCCCCTGAGGGTCTCACCGTCTCTCTCTTTCTGTCCTTTTAAAGATGGGAGATATGTACTCTTCCCAAGTTGATTCAAAAGTTGATTCAAAATAACACAAACTGAAAAAAATATGCGTTTTGATGAAAAAGGCGATCTGTTTCCGATAAAAAAGTAGATGAAAAGGAAGTCAAAGTTCAGCTGATTGGCAGGCTGCGGATGTCAGACTGGGTTTAGGGCCCCCCCTCACATTGGTTCCCTCCGCTTCCTTCCCAGCATCGGATTGTTCCGTCCTCCTTGTTCCTTTTGTTCTGGGATCACATAACTTCACACGCTGTCTGCCGTTTCGCACAGAACAGCCTCTCGCTGGTGTGAAAGAATCCAGCAATGTGACGGTGACCCCTTCGG
The DNA here is from genome assembly GCF_964276395.1 of Gasterosteus aculeatus. NCBI lineage: Eukaryota > Metazoa > Chordata > Actinopteri > Perciformes > Gasterosteidae > Gasterosteus > Gasterosteus aculeatus. Next base: position 15,519,525 of record NC_135694.1, read on the forward strand.
ATTTGCTGCTCTCCGCGCTTCAACCCCTCCCTCTGGCTCCTCCTGTGTCCCTCCCTCCCTCCCCCTCCTGCTCTCCCTCTCTGTGGTCCCCGGGGTCCAGAGGAGAGAGAGAGACAGCAGGTGCTGTTGGCAATAAATGTTTAATTATTACATTAATAATCATCCCAGGAGGCTCGGAATCAGGGTGCTGGAGAAAAAGACTTACTGTCATTGTCTTACCAATAAACCACACACAGTGCCATACAGTATACATAAAGGCAAGACGTGGGTGTGAGGTAAACAAACGTGGGGCGAGCCAAACCCCCGAGGCTGTGTTTGTTCTGGTCTTTATTAGCAACACAAACTGGACATTCCTCAAAAAAGGTTAATCTTAGTCCATTTGTCTTTGGGAAAAGGTTTGTGCCAGAAAACAGCTTCTTAATTCTTAATTTTGCATATTGCGACCAAAAAAAAGAAAGAAATCCCCACATTTTGCAGCAAATTTTTTTTGTGTATTTGAATTTGCAATGCCAAAATATAGTCTACAAAATTACAAAACATCTTTAAATTGAAAGAATGCAAAAAATGGTTCCGCTTTCAAGCCGTAATCTAGAACAGGAACATTAAAGCATCAACTAATAATGTTCTGAAAGTCACCATCAAGTGCTTTGCTAAACTGCAAAGTTGTTACTTATTCATTTAAGGAAGGAGAGCGCGCTTTCATTGGGATAATACAAATCCCCCTGCATACCTTGAATCATGCTAAAGCATGCAGTGGCCTTAATGCATAGTCTACATATCATCAATGACGTGCACGTGAGATTGCAGCAGCAAGGTCGCATGTGGTTCCACAGACGGCCCGCTGACAGCCTCAGTGTGACTCCTATTAACGATGCCCGTCCTCCATCAGGACCCTGTCCTCCCGTTTCATCACTGGGACAATGGAAGCCAGCCCGCCGACAAAGTTGCCGTGACGACCCCCGTCCCATGCCCTTCTCATGGAGTCCTTTCCGCTTCCTGCCTTCAAGCGTCTCATTTCAGAGGCCCTTCCATTCATTGGGCATTTCTTCCTGTGGTGGAAGATTTTGCACAGACAATCGTTAAGTAAGAAACAAAGGCTCTGAGTCAAGTATGTCTTTTCTCCGTTTATTTCCTTGCAAGGGAAAAAAGGGTCACAACAGCTACGTGGTCAGTAGACTGTCAAGAACCTCCTTTTTCCTCCCAACACATCGAGGCAGTTCTTATACCTAAACTTAGATATCGGTGGCGTCAACAGAAACCGTTAACCATCTTGTTGAGTATCTACAGTCAGGATACTGGGAACATCTTATCCATGTAAGACACGTCAGCTCTTTGACCGTATCCTTGCTCTCCCAACATGCTAAAACAAAGGTGGTCATAGACATAACAAACACTTTGTTCAATCTCTACAGCTATGACGCTGGAAACATCTAATCCAAGTGGGAGACATCAGTTCTTATGTCAGGGCCTTTGTGACCTAAGCACTTGCAACTAATAAACTGGTTATACGAATGAAGCATTTAAAAGGGTCACATATCATTTTCCCATTACATTCCCCACCCACACATGCTAATGTGGGAGCTCTGTGGGCATACCAGGGGCTATAGAAGATCAATAGCTGCGATGAAGTCATGTGGTCTGTGTTATCCAGATGTTTCACATGGATGTGCTGTTTAATAATGTGAGAAGACGCGGAGGGTGTGCGGTAAAGTCTTCAGGGAGGTCAGTTGTCTGAGAGAAGAAAGCCTTGTTCACCAAAGGGACACTGGTAGACACTGGTAGATATCCCCAAGAGACTTCCCCTGTGGGTTACGCCCTTCACAACAATCATTTTGATGTATAACCTGGTTTCGTAAAACGCAAATGAGCCAGGTGCGATATGATTCTTTGATTTCTGTTGACATATGTAGAGTTCAAGATTTATACAGAGAGTATTTTGGATATCCCATTGTATCACAACTTCAATTAGAATATACTGTCAACAAACAAATTGTAAAATTTGCATCCGCTATGAAGACAGTACAGATAAAGATGGCAAGAAATAATCTAATAAATATCACCATGGAACCTCAGCATTTGATTACTTACTCTAAGGCAATTGTTTGTTGTTGCACTTTTGTAGTATCTTTCTGAAATGTTATGTTTAAATATACAAATGAGACATTTACTTTTGTGTTCAAAGAAATAAATTGTCAAATAAAAACATACATGTGTATTTTTTATCTCTAGTCTGAATGAAGACGTGACATCGAAGCACTATCCCTTAACACAACTCCGAATTCAAAGGTCCATGATAAAAGCATGTTTTTACCTGCAGGTTCTCCCCTTAAGTTACATTGTTTGGAAAGAGTTTGGCAGATTACAGTTTGGAAGAGAAGGACAACCTGTATTTTCTACGGTGGCCCTGAAGTGCAAAACACAGCGGCAAAACCCAACGAAATTAACTTCTTACGCAAAGGGTCGGGCCTTATAGCAGAGGACGGACCCTTCTGACGGACTGTCTGTCTTTTAACCCTCTTAATTCGAAGCCTTTCGCCGGCGACGGAAAGTGACATGAGGATTCAAATGGCCGTGACTATTTACACAATTCACAATTCTGAAAGCTGAGAAATGCGGGTTTCTAGATATTATGGAAATCAATAAATCAGTGGCGGGACAGCCTCTGATGAGGGGGGGAAGTGACCGCAGCAGGAGAGCTTCGGCCGGCACAGCTCGGGACCGGAGTCCGATTCCGTGAGGAATTGGATGTGTGGCGGGAGTGCGTGACACTTGAGAGCCCTGTATCATTTCCTGTTAAAAGACAGACAGAAAGTCCGTCTGTCCAATCAGAAGGGTCCGTCCTCTGCTATCTGCTATAAGGCCCTACCCTTTCCGTAAGAAGTTAATTTTGTTGTGTTTTCCTTTTTGCCGCTGTGTTTTGCACTTCTGGGGAACTGTAATTTTCAGTTTTCAGCAAAGACCTAAAGCTGCATGAGAGAAATAAATGAATATTCACAGCATAGTATGTTGAGGAGAACACAGGAAACAGAAAATCATGACTTACTTTATTTTGTTGCAATTATCTTTGAAACCAAATTGTCTTCTTTTCTTTTTCACTCATAGCTGTAATGAGGCGGCTCTGAAGTGCCACTGCAAAGACGTGTGTATGATTGCCTGCTCCTGGCTCCTCTTCTCAGACACAATCCTCAGTGAAGACACCACTTTGAGAGCGTTCTCACAATCGATGGAGACATTTTAATCCCGGCTTTATGGCTTCTCTTTTCTATGAACTGCCACGTTTTGTTTTAGCCATATGCACAGGTCTAACATCATAAAACAACTGTAGCATTGGCAGTTGCAGTATAACAGTGTGACTAAAATAATTAATTGTAAAATGACACTAGTTTTTAATCTTTATTGTCTGTTATTTCATGTGAGTGTGGTGCAGATAAGAACAGGGGAACTGCGTTTGAGGCATGGAACCTCACGCGGATCCCTCAAACACGGATGAATGGTGACTCTCCAAGGATGGGTGGGTCATTAATGTCATAATATTGTAAGATGGATGGCTGTCTTTGTCTCACCATGACAATTTTTGTGTGTTTAAATTTCTTTCACATTCCCAAACAGCTTACATGAAAGAAAATGAAAACGCCGCCATTTTTCCATTTCAGTGTGATAACTTGAATCACTGTTGAATTGTTTGACTCCTACTTACATCTGAACATACCTTTAGAATGAGACATATATTATTACCTAGCATTGCGGTGTTGTCTATTAAACCAGTGAACTGAAATTAGGGCGTATCTTCTGTACTTAGGCTAAATATTTGGGGAGTTTACAGAAGAAAGATTTTAATCAAATATTTAATTGATTGGACCAGATGTATGCGTATGGGCTCATACATTATTGAATTCCTGATTGTGAAATGCACTATTATCTAAATCCTGAGCCACTTTAATGCATTGTGAGTCCAAAGAAACTGCTTCATCGAAGGAGGCGGGCTTAAAGAAAGCCCAATGCAGGGTACTCGGTTGGCCCGTGGATGCAAAAGATACAGGTAGTTTTGTTTTCGGATGTCAAAAACGGACAACGTGCCATTGAGTGTCATGAACCGGGTATCCTCCTCCTTTTTTCCTTTCCAACCCTTTCTTCACTTACACACACACACACACACTTAATTACACCTGCTCATTCAGCTCCCAGCTGCTTCTCATTCTCTCGTCTCCTCACCTGTTCCTTCCTACTTTCTGTAATCAGACCCTCTATTTGTAGCCTGCCTCTTCCCCTTGTTCTCCGCCAGAGTATTAACTACGCACCCGACGTACCTGTGCTTGCTGTCTCTCCTCCACAAACACAACAATGAGCAACTTTTATGAGACGTGTTACCACCTTCGATGGTGTATCCAGTCAGCTTTATACGTCCATGGGATCCACATAGAGCTCCATGGGTTAAAAGCATAGACTGTGTATAAGACGTGGATGTTGCCAATCTTGGATTTTTGTTACCAGTGTGCAAAATGAATCATGTGATGCTACTTGTAGAGATAGGTTAGGTTACCTTCTTAGGTGCACTGAGTAGTATTCAGTAGGGGTGTAACGATTCATCCACTGAATCGATTAATCGATTTATATTCCTGCGATCCAACTGAATCTCCGCAAATCGGCATTCCGGACGACATATATCGATTACAAATCGATTGAAATGGTACATAATCGATTTGTATCGATACTTGGAAACTGCACATTGGATTTAAGCACAAAAACTCTATGGATGTGTGTTTGTTTGTTTTTTAAAGACATGCGAGCCTACAATGAGGTTGAAAATCCGGGGTTCTGTGAATTGATCCAAACATTGTGTAATTATTGTGAAATGTTTACATTGAAAATGGCACTTGATTCAAATAAAAAGTTGATACATTTGCCATTAATTGTTGTTTGCTGGTTTATAATATCCATAATTAATTTAAACCTGATTTCCTTACAAAAAACAACAGGTATCTCGGAAACTTTACCTGCACTGTCCAGTAAAGTTACTGAATCGATTTCAAGTCACTGAATCGAATCGAATTGTTCTAAATTAACTCAGATCGTCCATGAATCGAATCGGCAACCATGAATCGCGATTCGAATCGAATCGTTAGTTATTCCCAAACGGCAGAAACACTGACCGACCTGTGAGTAAATTTATCACAGTGAGAAAGGTTTCAATTTAACTCTCATCTTGCACTTTCCTTTCCCAGAGCTCAAATCTATTTACAGAACCTTGCATGATGCCAAGCTGCCAGACAAGATTATTAAATAGATGATCTTTTGGGGAACATTTTGACATTTTCAGTACCACGGCATTAATTTAGATTTTAGAACGTTTTTCATGCCAGTTCAACCGTAGCGTCCAGGGCTGTAGTGGAGGGTAAACGCACGTAAACGCCATTTACGCCCCTCTGGAATTTTGGAAATAGCGTTTATGCACCTCAAAGTTCCCTGCGCCTTGTATTCTTCCGTTGGAATAATCCAAAATAAACTTGTGTAATTTTAAAACAGATAAGACTACGTTTCCTATTGTTGAACATATAAACGCCGTAGTCTGAATCCTTTTCAACTGCGCTGTATTACGGTCTGTGACCATCCAATCAGTGCCTTGCGGTTGCAGCAGCGACACCAATCAGGATCCAGGAGGTGTGTAAACACATACACGTTGTGGATTAGCCTGCCTGCCTACCTGTTCAGAATGGATTACCGCCAGTAATTAGCAATGGATATCAGGCGATATCCCGCTCCCACAGATGCCCACAAAAGGCCTCAAGTACAAAGTAAGACTGAAGAAGATCAATTCACGTTGTTTTGTTTCGCACAACATCGCATTAAGACAGGGACAAACGCTATTAATAACGTGCTTTCAAATACGATGATGCAGGTAATAAGCCGGCCTTCCCGGTCCCATCTAAATAGACCTAATAAAATGAGTAATTATACTCACGCATATTGGTGCAGATTAGGCTAATTCATTAAAAAATTGTTACAGATTATGTGCAAGCCAGTTAGACATAGCTAAGAGAAATGCTAAGTGAAATGTTTTAGTTTAGCTGTAGAATCTTCCATTTTCGCGGTCAAAGTCAAATATATTAGTTTTTTACTTTCATGATGACAGGTGAGGCTCTGCCTCCCCTGTCCGCATGTCCTGCTCTCGCATAGAAAACGTGAGCGGGGAGCAAAGCTGTTGCTTCACTGAATAGGCCTATATGCTTAATCAATTATTTGAAGTCATGAAAGGTGTAGAGTAGCCTGTAAGCGAAATACACTGTAAACATAGATTAGAAAACAAGTCAGTTCTCAATGTGAAAAAAAACATGCTGTATAGGCTATTTATGATGACATAGGTAGTACATGAGTGTTCCTTTAACTTATGTTGTCAGTGTAATTGACAGGCTGCTTAACTGGTTAACTCTTAAATTCAACATATTTTTTCAGGCAGTGATAGGACAGGCAATGATGCAGAGAGCACAGAGAGAGGAGAAACACCAGGTTGAATAGAGAGAGAACGGCTGATGAGAGAACGTAATCATGACAGTGGAGAACCAAAGAGTGGAGAATAGGAAAGGGGAGGAAATGAAAGAATACCAACAGAGAATGAAGAAACAGAGAAAGGGTTGACAGAGAAAGATGAAATAGAGGGAGGAGATGAAGAAACAAGTAGTAAGAGAGGAGAGATGGAGAGTGGAGAATCTGAATTAGAATCTGAAGTAGAGGGAGATACAGAGGAAGAAAAATCTGAGACTGAAGACACAGTGAGAGGAGAAATAGAGAGCAGATGCCACCCACATATCTGGACAGAAAACATAATGCAATATAGCCAGGACAGTCTTACAGAGTCGCGACGCTTTGTGTTGCGTTGCATCGCATCGCATTGCAACGCGTTGAGGTCTGTATGATCACAAAATTCAGAGTTTACCCACCTCTAATTTTACCACTACAGCACTGGTAGCGTCTGTAAGTAACTGGACACTGGATGTATAATTTCATTACTCAAAGACGACGCAAACTGCTAATAAAGACTTTAATGAAAGAGCTGTATTGTAGTAGGCCAAGGCAATCTTAGAACCATTAAAATTGAATTAGAACCACCTCCCCAGCACATGCATGTTTCAGGAATCACATTTTCTTTAGAAAAAACTAGGAAGTACTGATGAAGCTGATTTTGAATATAACCTCCAAAGGAGAAGATACTGGCCTCATCGCAGTAGCTCATTGTCATGTTGGCCGCTTTGTCTGTCGGAGTGATGACAGGGGGCAGGGTCCCATTCCCCTGGATGACTGTCAGCTGGGATGAAGTGTGGTAAAAGTCTGACTCGTCCTAAACAGCGAGACGTGATTGCTGGCAGCACCTGCCGTCGGACAGGCATCAGAACTGGAGAGGCAGCGCGGCGCCAGAGTGGAACATCTGTGCCCGAGTCTGGTCGCTTGCACTTCTGGGTTCTGTTGCTGCAGTTTGCCCCTTTGGGAATCTGAGCTGGGGTAAAGACAGTCGGACGCATCCCCCACCTCTTTTCTCCCAGCTGGATACTGGATGGCTAAATAGTGGCAGACGGCCAGATCCAGGCTGCAGGTGTATAAAACTCCCCCCTCGCCCTTTGCCTCCTGCTCTGATACATCTGATACACCGATAAACAACTGCCATCAGCAAAGGAGGTAGCAGTAATTGGGTTCTGTTTTTGGCAATAAACATCATGTGTCACTAACCTGGAGCAGTTCCATCCAACAGAGCTGGGTCCTCGGCACTGCCCATATGCCAAAGTGGAATAATTGGTGCCTGCCTATATGTTTAGTAGGCAAGGCAATACAGCACCTATTATTATTAAGGCAATACAAAGGGTTTTACATCAAAAACCGAGGTGCTAAAGACACACATTATATAAATACAACAACAAATGAAAAACCACGAAAAAGAACACGACAACTAAAAAATAACATCTAATGAAGGATAAAAATACAGTCTAACAAATAGTTTGATAAAAGTCTTTTAGTCTTGATTTGAAAGTCTTTAGTTTTAGTTTGAACTCCAGGGATAGGGGCAGTCTTGTCCCAAGCCATCTTACAGGGCTGTTTGGATTGTAATGTGGCAGACGGTTTCCTGTAAAAAATTGCGTCCGTCCCAGATGGATTATCTTGTCGATAGTGCTGCAGGCTCTTTGAGGGTGAGCTGGACTCTATTGCTCCTCTAGGAAGGAGAATGTTAATAGATGGAGAAAGTTCTTCCTGTGCCAATGTGAGAGTTTCAGAACACAGGATTCCGCATGTGTACAGACTGTGACGCCCTCTGAGGCAAATTTTTCAGTTATGATTTTCGCACAGTCGGCGTTGATGGATTCCTCTTTGTACATGAATGAATCATATTGCATTGTGCTTTAATACAGTGATGTCTTGAAATCTATTCTCTGACTGTCAAGATGTTGATGTAAAAACTTCAGAACTGGTGATGAGATCCACTTTCTTCTCAGCGAGGAGTTGAGCAGTAGTGTTTTGAATTGGCTGGGACTGACAATAAATGCATGGAGGTTTTTTTTCAAAATCCTCTTGAGACACTAGTCTTTAAATCATTGCTTTATTCTTAGGGGAATTGTCTTAATTTGACTGCTAGGATTCAGGTCTGAGTCCATGTCTACACCTGTAATAGATTCCTACCGTGGTCTGTGGTTTTTAACATTAGCGACTGACGCTGAATACAAACTATTTAATTGTTTCTCCTTAGTTTGAAAAGCACCTTCCCCAGTTCTTGAGGTGAAGAACATTTTGCAGGCCAGGAAGGACAGGTCCCCTGAGAAAAATGTCCGCTGTCTCCCTCTGGGGCTCTGTGTCCAATCAGGCCTCTCACAAACTGGCTCTTCGGAAACCCTGCAGCAAATTTTCCTCATTTCCTCCGATTGCCTCACAACTTCAAAGGCGACTTCAAAGCGTTCGGACCGCCTGCCAACGCGGCTGAAACCTGGACGGCCGTGCCTCTTTAACAGCAATCTCGGTGTCATCTCAGTTTCTTCTCATCAACAGTCACATCGCAGGAAGCGTAACCGGGAGTGACAGAGCCAATATGCTTTAGTCAGGGGATTATCCTTAAGTTACACGGGGGGGGGCTGAATGAGGGGGGGGTTAAACAAAGCAGAAGTCACATCCCTGCAGCCTGACTATCTAAACCCCGAACAAACTCTGGGTAATTGCACAACAAAAGCACAATTAGCCGCGACCCCATGGATATTAAGTGGGAAAAGATGGACCTGCCATTTATCTCATTGCACATTTGCATCTCATGAATTCCCCTCCATACAACCATACATATCAATTTTTAATCTATTTCTATTTCATACTATTTTAGATGAATGCAGATAAATGCAAAGTAGTCATTTAAATATGCATTAGTATTATGACCAGCCCCACCTGCCCAAGTGGAAGGTGGTAATTTTAGTGAGCCCCATACTGTCTTTGCTCCCCCGGGTTGGAGCCCTCTGTCCTGCAGTGGAGCACTAACGTTCTTCCAGTGCCTCTTGGAGACCTTGTGCATTGCGCTGCAGCAAGACTGCTGTGACTAGTGTGTGTGAGGGCGTCTCACCGTTTAACCAGATTGGTTCACATTCTCACAAAGAGTGTGAGTGTGTGAGAACCTCCAAAACGCTGGAGCTCATTCCAGTCAGAGAGGGATGGGGCCTGCGTCATATTGATTGCAGCGAAAAAAGACGAGTCATTTGTCAGCCTCAGAATGGGAAGGAGGAGAAAACCTTTGAGCTTGATATCTTTCCCACAGTACAGCCAACTTCAACCGTGCATTGCAGCGGAGAATCGATGGCAGGCCCAATTTTCAGCTTAATAAGTGCTTAAGCGGTTTTCACCAGAAAAAAACAAGTCAAAATAGATGAAGATAGGTTAAGCTCACAGATGAAAAAATAATTGCTGTCTATGGTTTCATTCCTTCAGCGTTCCTGGGAAGGATTAAGTGCATTTTAGCAACTTGAACATGTGGCCGCCCTATAGATTTTAATCCCTTGCACTCTTAAATGCACACCTACTGGGGTGTGTTTTGCCTAAAATGCCCCCATGGGCTGCCAAAACAACTGCATCATGCACCAGTGGCTACCATCACGCCTCTTCTGTAAGTGCCAGTGCAGGCCGGCCAGCTGGGCCCCCCCCTTCCTCCCTGGCGTGCCTGTCCTTCTCTGTGAGGCTGATGGGCCAGGCGCTGTAACAGGTAGCCTCCCCAGGTGCTGGGAGGCCCTCCCAGCTCGCAAAGCTATTGCTCCCCGGCTCGACAAAGCTGAGCCTAATTAGTCAAGGGGGTGGGCTACTACTGGCCAATAATGAGCCATGGTGATTGTGATAGCATGAAACGATGTGGAAGTGGGGGTCAGAGGTTTTTTTCTTTGGAGGAGGGGGGGGGGGGACTAAATTATGGATCTTAACCATCTGGTGCTGCATCAGGGGTGGGGAGAGGAAAATTGATATGCCTGACAGACGACTTTAACAAAGATGTGGCAAGAGAGAGGGGCGTGTCCGAGATCACAAGCTGAGTTATAGCAAGCATGACCGGGCTATTGTTCTGTGAGATGGGTTGGTTATTCACAGCTGGGGCAGCCCAAATTGTTCTTTTATATTCTTTTATTCTCCTTTATTGAAGCCAGAGGGGTGTTGGTAATGATTAACAGACATCACAACACAGCAGAGACACTGTCAACCTTTCCCTCTCAATTTAGTCCCATTCATACTGTCCAGCACTGTGATGCAAATGCGAGGGTTTGCTTGGTTAACTGCGCCACGGCAGTTGAACCCTAAAAAAACTGTTGGAAAAACACAGCAGGCATGTGCCAAGAAATCTGGGTATGTTTTTTGCCACGGTTTTCATTCAAAACCTCATAATGTACAGATATTTAGTATAATATATAGGATAGTTTTTCCTGAATTCATTTTCCTAGGGCCGTATGAAAATAACAACGCAGCCTTCTTCATATCCAAAGTCATATTAACACATTGACATACAACTTTACAACTCTAGAAAAACACCGATCATGCAGCCGGCCAACCATGCGCATTGCTAAACGCTCTGCATCCTCGCGCGCTGCTTCTCTGTTATGCTTCTTCCACCTGGTGTCCATTTTGCACCTCTTCTGTTCCTTGGAGGGGGTGGACAGGGCCAGATTGCCAAAACCTCCCAAAGTTCACCCGTTCCACCCGTCCCTTCCGTCCTGTCGTAAACCCAGCTAGATGGCGTCTTTCAATTAGGATTGAAGGATGAGCGGCTCTTTTCCAGACACCCACTGGTCTTCCCAGGCCGCTGGTACCAGCGCTCTCACATCTTCCACACTGAAGCCATTAGCACGGCGGCAGGGACTAATTGTTGGCATCTCAGGAAGTAACAGTGGCTATAATGGTCATTTACAGCCTCCTGAGATCAGAGGCTGCTTGTTTTACTATGATGGGTGGTGCCATGCTTTTTTTTTACTGGAAGAGTTTCAGATGCCATCTATTGACATTCGTGCCATTGAACTTATAAAAGCAGTTTGACCTTGTCTTACCATGTTTTACCTGCCCAATCCTAGACATCCTGTATGTGTCTGCAGACACTATGAGTCTGATTGTTCAGTTGGATGAGCATTGGATGCTCACTGCAGTTCCTTAGCAACCCCTAAGTTTGCAGGGCATTGTCCTCTCGTGGACACACTGAGCAGACTCAAAGAAACCAAGTTAATGAGAGACAAATCCTTACAAATACACAAAAATGTAGACACTGATTATTTTCATATATAATCCAGACTTATAGAGTGGACAAAAAATGTATTTGCGCATGTGAAATAGATTTTTTATATATTTATCTGAGTGTAGAGTAGAAATAGAAAAAGACAACTCTAAAAAGACAACTCTGCCTTTCATCCATTTCCTGGAGGGTCAGATAAAATTGAACCAACATTAAATCTCCATGAAGATGATAAATATCATGATCATTTTAAACACAAGTTATAAGTAATGCTGTCTATTGTCTGTTAAAGGAGGAATTGCATTTTAAAGTTTTAGAATTTATTTAACAATTCTAGCAGGCCATAAATAATACATTATAACACCAAAGTTGCGGGCAGTATGAAATATGACCGTGGGCCGTGATTGGCCACAAGGCGGGACTTTGGACACCCATGCCATAACCTTTTTGTAACCCTTTTACCATTGAACATGTTTGATTGGCCAGATGACATATGTGATGTGGCAAAACCATACTCTTCCTTTTGTAACTTCAGAGGGTCTTAATTAAAGGTGTTTTATTTTGCCTCATGATAGAGAAATGCCTTGAATGCACGTCCCACATGTATTTAAAAAATAATTCTGATCTCTTTAGAGACCATGCCCCTAAGTGAACCCCTTAAAATGCACAGCACATCATCTAATTAAGTCACTGAGCATTTCATTGAGATCGTTAGGAGAGCCTTGTTAGTATTTTATGGTCAATCAGCCCCGAATCTTCAGCCTGGACTTGTCAGCCTCACTGCAAACAGATACAATATGATACATATGGTACATTAATGTGTGTTGCACCTTTAGGCAGGACTTTTATATATGCACACGTGTCGGGCAAAAAATAGGTTCTGGTTGAAGGCTGGTGTTTTTATGAAATAAGAGACTGTATGATAATTTCCGGACAGGGCTAATACGGAAATTATACGAGTCAAAAGTTTGTGGAATAATAGTGAAACAGTTAACTGCCAATATGTAATGGGGATGCTAAAATTGCCAGACAAATTTAAGGGACAGCTAGAGTCCTGGTTGTTTATAACATCATCGTAAAACTTGCATTCTGTCTACTGACCAGCAGGGGGTGACTTCTCTGGTAGCAGGTAGACGTCAGATTACATAAAGGTAGAACATGAGTTCATATTCTCAATCTCTAGTTTCAAGTCTAGATTTAGTCAATTATTGTCCTGTTGGAGTCAAACAGACCATAATGCAGGGTATGCTTTGGGGCGGGGCTAGTTTGATTGACAGCTCACTGCTATTACCACAGCCCTTCGGGTCTCTAGTTCACTTCTTAGCATTCCAAGTAGATAAAGCCTGTTCATTGATTGCAAAAAATACAAACGGCCGTATTCCAAGAGGGTGATGGTACAATCCAATTACGAACTGCATCTTGTGCTGCCACCTCTCGCCTAGGCCAAACAGAGTATTTTCTGTTGGTAAGAGCGTGTCTGACACTGACATCTTTTTTGTGTGCTATGTGTAAAAGGGAAACTCCATGCCATATGCAGCGCTGGTTCAACGCATAGTGCTCATTTCACATCATTACAAAGCACACCTGACCTTAAAGCTGAAGGATACTATGATGAATGTCTCACGAACGGCAGACTCCAAGCCTGATGGTTTTCTTCATCGGGGCTTTGACTGCACGGCTTTTAAAAGGATTTCTGCTCTTTTTTATTGTTCGTTCTTCTCAGCAGGACAATGACCACACCGCAAACATCTATGAACAATTTTTAATTCATCCAATCACAGCAGGTCGGCCCAGATTGGACAAAATCACTTATTTATTCAAGACTCATCAGTGAGACTCAAACTTTACAATAGAGTGTTGGTTTTCCAGAGGAAATAAACATATTATTTGCATTGTACCCTGTTGTTATAATGATTGTAGCAATGTGACCATTGGAACAGGACCGTAAGGCAGACCTCCGTTCAGTCCAGTACCCACTCACACAGTTTGTCATTCACCAAGGTTTTCCTATTTAGGATAACATTTTGCGCATGATAATATTTAAACAAAGAAACAGTACACCATTCACATCAATTATGCTAATTGGAGACAGTTTCAGAGATGGAACCATTTTTACTTCCTTAGTTCGCTGGATGCAGCGGTCACTGAAAAAATAATAACCATCCTGTTCGTCCTCCAATGTTGAGGACAATGGGATTCATCAAGAAAACATTTATTCTGCGTCTTAAGAACACAGCAAAGTGTGCAAAAAATGAAAAGGAAGGTTTTCTGTATAGGAAGTAAAACAATTTGACTCCTTGTCTTCTCTTTGTCTCTCTGCTTCTTCCTCTTGGTGATTGGAAGTAAGAGTTGCATCTAATGTAGGATTGAACTTGAATCCACATAATCAGGGTACTTCATTGAGGAACCTTTTCTTAATAAAGAAAATGTCGACTTTACTAATACAAGTGTGTGTGTGTGTGTGTGTGTGTGTGTGTGTGTGTGTGTGTGTGTGTGTGTGTGTGGGCGGGGGGGTGTTATCTCTTCATTCTCTTATCCTATATGTTTGTTCGGCCACACAAAGCTTGTGTATTTGTCCACCCTGAGCCGTGAGTGATTACTGTTCATTGGAAGGGGCAGCCCTTTAATTAGTCGGGGGGTCTCCAGGGAGCCATTACCACGGGGAATCTTGCCCCTCTTTATTAGCCCATTTTAATATTGACTGTAAGGAAAGAGAAGCGCAGGGTAGGGCAATTTAGCTCACTCAGACGGGACACCAGCTCCTGTGAATATGCATGCTGTGATGTGGGCTGTGGAATAGTTGGAGGGGGTGCAGGGACGCATGACAAGGGTGATGGATGACCACCTCTGTCTGGTATCATCTGGGGTCCGTCACACTGTAACAAAAGGGATGCAAGTTCCATTGGACCTGATGAAGAAATTGTGATAAAACATGCATGATGACAGGGAGCTGCACAATGCCAATTAGATAGGGAAGCTGTGCTTAAAACATCTGGATCTTGAGGTTCACAGTGAGAAACAAAAGGAGCCCGGTCTCCGAACAATATTATTGCTATAGAATGAAACAGCACAGACAATTAGGTTTCAAAGTAAACTATTTTGTATATCCTGTATTACCTTCTTTTTACATATGAAATGCTTTTTTAAGTGAGTCAAGAGAAGACAACAACGATGTAGAGGTGGTCGTCTACCACATTCATGTCCCATTTGAAACTTTCTGAAGTACTTTATTCAATTTCTAGCAATTTTATGTTAAATCATTTTTTGCCAAACCAAAGAAATTTGTATTTGTTTTTTTTGTGTTTCAGTATACAACAAAAACCCAATTTTTTTAAACGGTTTAAAATAAAGATTTTGGATGATATGTTTCCCTCTGCACGTAATTCAGACTGAAGTTGGGTTTGAAGGGAACCTCCTTTCGGAGTTAATAGGGTTGGCCAAAGGGCACATAGGGAAGCTAAATACTTGAATCGTTATCAGCACTCTCTGACACAAAATTACTTCTAAGACAAAAAATGTACAAACACATGACTGTATCAGAGTAAACTGTGATATTGGGTGTGATTTCTGACTAAGTCACCTACTTTTGTCGTACCAAAGCTACAGAATGGTGAATCCATCACAGCGTAGACTCTAAATCCTGCCAAGGACAGACTTGATCTCTTTCAATACCAACCCTGCACCTCATTGAAAGCAACTTTAATTAAAAGTCAGGGTGGAAAAATGGACACATCTCCCTCCACAACTTCTTCTGTCTTTTACTTTCCTTTCTCTCTTCTTTAGTAGATTTTCATTTTTCACGCATCTGCCATTGTTCCTTATTTTAAATTGAGTCAAAACAAAAGGGGCATCGAGGTGTCGGAGTAATTACCAGCCCTGAAGCATGTATTTTAGCCATCTTGTTTTGGAATAGAGGGATTAAGGAATTGAGAGACATATGTTGTCAAGCTCCGACCTTGGAGAGCCTTGAGATGCGTCTTCCGCCGCTAAAGTGGCTTCAGTGGTATATCAAGCCTCTCAGAAACCCCCCGAATGCAATTACAGCAGGGGATTATGTCCCTTACTCCACACAAGGATAAACTCAAATTGGCCACTGTGTGTTTAAGTGCATGTTTTTTGTGCACGTGGAAGTGGAAGAGCTCGTTATTGACAGCTGATCTCTCCCCCCCCCCATAATTCCTCTGTTGCATGAAGCCGGCCAGGCTTCCTGTTTGGTCTTGAGCAGCCTGGAAAACGCTCCAGAACCCTTTTATATTCTGTGTTGTGTGACAGTCATGGCCTTCTCCTGTTTCTGAGGTGTGACTTTGTGTGCCAGCCGGCCGGTTCTCGGAAGCGAGGGTAGATCGCCATGACTTGGTTAGTTGAAAAGTAGCTCGGAGGCTGAAAAGTGTGGGCACCCCTGTCTTACACAGACATAATTAAAAGTATTTAATCAAAAATACGTTGGATTTGAGACAAGGGGAACTCAAAGTGCAAAAATGCTGACGACGAGTCAGCATACATAAAAAATCACCTAAAAATCCTTTAGCATGTTCTGCACGTGATCATGAACGAGGACACTTAACAACAGCTGAAGGACAAGCGAGTCCAACTGTGATCTTTCAGCATAGATGCCGTTTTTCTTTTCCCAGCCCACGTTAGTTTACTTGCCACATGTTATGCTTAATGAATAATTATGTTACCTACGTTATTATTTTGACTCACAAGCCAATCATTTAGTAAATGTACCTAAATACCTTTAACTAACTCAGTTTTATCCTGAGTAGACAAATGTTCTGATTCGTATACATCATCAATTAATTCACCATCAATGAACATGAAAATGATGAGTAACTTTTTTTAAGATATCATACGTCACCTTTGTTTGAGGATATGTGGTTACTGTATAGTGCTAGTGACACAAAGCGACGACCTGCTGAGAAAAGGAACCAATACCCAAGCTCCAAAAATTGTAGGTGTTTGAATGGCTGCTTGAGGCTGGCACCGACATCTACATCCCCATAGACGTTACAATACCCAGGTTTACATTAGAAATAAACATGTTCAGAGCTAGGCATGGAACCAAAAACCGTTTAGTTTCTACAGTGAATAGCTCCATTCAATCATATCATAAGTGAGTGGGGCCAAAGATTGACCCTGAATGGAATAAGCTAAGGCCACGCCCATTGTGAGGACATGAACGCGCCCCCATCCCGTACCGAATGTAATACGTTTCCATCGCGTCACCCAATTTGAAGTATTTTTCTTTTTTTTCAGACAAAAATATCTGTGAAGGTGAAAAAATGTGGTTTTTGGTCCATAAAGTAGCTACAAGCTCTCTTTGGATTTAGTACAAACATTGATGTACACGTATGTCTCATTTTTGGGAGAGGATCTTAAAAAGGAGAATGAGTTGCAGTCAGTCTGCTGGCTGGGTTGTTTGAACGGAGCAGCAGAGGGAAAACAGTCCTGAATTTTACAATCCTAACACCTTTACACTTACTTAGTCAAATTTAGTCCAATTTAATTTCAATTCCAGAAAAAATGGACTAAATAAAAGCACAACAAAGATCTCCTCTCCTCCTCTCAGGCACCGAGGGGTCACATGTGCGGCAGAGATTGAGGGGCATTAGTGCTCCACGGTAATCAAAGGCAGGGGATAGAGAGGGAGGGAAGCAGGGATATAAAGGGACTCGGTTGGGCGCCAAAGCAGCCCCTCTGCACCCAGTTCCTTTTAATTAGGCTCACAGCAGGGAAGCTGCACTACACACAGACACACACGCTGCTCATCACTCACACACAGATGCGTGCACATATTCGTATATACTGACAGTCACAAACCTTTTCCTGCTTTATTATTCCAGATTCATCTCCCTTTCTGTTGGATTGGGGGGTAGCCATGTTCTGATGTTCTGGGACCCTTTTCTTTCAGGTAATCCTGCTGAGTCATGGGCTTTTGTCCTAACAAAAGGATTAAATGAATGGATAACCGCTAAAGCCTTGCAAACTCTTTGTCTCTGCAGATGAATGAAAAATTGTAGATCAAATGACTCACCTCAGCAACATTTCCTTATTCTTCCAACAGAAGTTCATCTGTAATAATGGTGGAAATTAACGATTTAAAATTAAAATTCTCCTCCATAAACACAGAGGATAAACTTTAGTATCTCAGTTGATCAGATGTATCAACAAGATCAATATTAGGCAATGACAACAGTCGGCCATCTGCCTGTACTCCTGACATTTGGTCAGTGACCTTTAACCTTGCAGGGAAATGTCACAACACCAAAAGTTACAGACCCTAAATAATTATTTTTATTGGGTAGAACCATTCAAACTCATCTGCACACCCGTCCTCTGAGAAAACATCCTGCCAGCACAAAACACAATAAGCACGTAGATTTTTTTTTTTCTTCAATTGGACTGTGGTGCTGTGATTTTTACATGCCAGGTGCACACGGGAGCTCATGTCAGTTGAGGAGTGCTGACAGTGAAGTACAGGGAGGAGGGTTTTTGATAGATGAAGGTCAAAAATAATACACTCTTATCCGTTTAATTTTGTTCGCATAAAAGAGGGATTCGGTATGAACACTCAGGATATTATTACAACTTATTTTACCCGGTGCTGTGCATAAAAAGTAATCCTTGGGGTGGAAATATGCATTTTGAACGTGTATGACAATATTCACTCATCTGTGCAATTATTCAGCAAGGGCTAATTCAAAGATATGTGAGTTACATAGTGATTTCATCTCTTTGCAAGTGTGAAACGAGTGGGTGGTGCAGAATCTCCGAGCTGTTGAAGCCTGTGTGTAGTTTGGACTTGTAGCCTTATTCTCATTTAATTAACCAATCTGATGTTTTCCTTTCCTTCTTTTATACAGTTTGAATCAAAAGCTCAGTGACATAAGTTAAAATCGGTTTCACCCAAGCAGCGACCATTTTGGCTGAGAAACAATCCAGAACCGAGCCAGAACAGGATTATTCTGAACTCATCACGAAATATATGAATGCTTGACAACGTTTGAAACATTGGCTACGATCTGCACTTACCTGTTTTAAAGTACTCCAAACACAACTTTTTTATAGAACTTATAGGGCTGTTAGTGATTTTATTTCAGATGATTCATAAATTTGAATCTTATATTGATTTATTTCTACACCAGTAAGATATAGTCTATGTATACTGATTTTTCAGAACACTCTGAGGGATTCCATTTAATCCTGACAAAAGAATCAACATAGACAAAGTACTTATTGTTGGAATGCATTAAGCATTCCAAGTATTGTTCTTCCAATCTTTAATCAACTTCTTCTTCTATTTCTTCCGTGGCACTTTGACTTTTCAGCTTTCTACGTCTTATGTTTGAATTTATATAAATCAATAATCATTAATATTTTAACATGGTTTTCAAATGGAGTTTGTTTTCAAATCCTCTTGAACTTCTTCAACTTTCAAATTCTTCAGCTTCGCCAATCTTTCAGCTACAAACACCATTTCAACTTTCAAATGTTGACAGAAGTCTCAACTATTTTATAAAAAAACTGCTTGTTGATATCTATTCTACTTTTTTCATAATCACTGATTGTGTTTCACTTGTTCTTAGCCCAGAGTGCAAATTACCTGATGAGATCGAACTAAGATTTTGTATCGTTTCTTTAGCTTTGTAAGCCTCATCGACCTCTACTTCATTCAGTTTGTGAAGAAACGTATACACTATAAACCTAAACAAACGTCTTGACTCATGACAGTGATGTTTTTTTATTTTTCATTATTTTAAACAATGATGATTCTTATTGAGCCCGTTAGTATTTACTGTTCTAATATTTGTTGACTCAGTCGATGACAGAATGTAAACTTGGACCAAAAAATAATAATAAAAAGGACTCTAGGTTACTACAACGAAAGGTGAATGATGCGGTGTAGATGAACAATTTTCCATCCAATATTGGTATTCATATTTCAGTAATTTGTCATGTCACATATTTTGCTTACCTCATTTTCCCAGTTTATTAATCAGTCTCACAATAAACTGAGAAGGCTAATTTGTCAAACAATTTCGTTCACATTCCTAGATGCTGCTATTGGATTACAACAAACATGCTTGAAGCTGTGACTGATGATAGCACGGAGTACGATTCACTCCATAACGAGCGTGTGCTCGACCAATAAATCCACCATGTTGGTTGGTTTTGAACCAATGAACAATCAGGAGGTGGGTCCTGTGTGGAAAAGGGCGCGTTGATAACCAAACCTCAAGAGTCAAAATGCAGAAAGCCTCATGTCTCAGCTTTATTAGATAGGTGTCCCTCAGTGTGATTAGTATGTAAATGTCTCACAAGTTATTAAGACTTTCAAACTTTTGGCACTAAAGTAACTTGATGCTGTGTTCTTTTAGCAGCATGAGGCTGCTAACTCAACAATAAGGCATTAACGTTTGACAATAAGCTAATGCCTTATATTTCTTTAACAGAATACTCACTGTTTTCACAATCAGCTCGGTTTTAAATGCATCTCAGTGCGGTCTAAATAACTTAGCGCCGTATTTGGAGCGGAGTATTTGGAGTGTTCGCCTAACTAGCTAGCAGGATTATAAAAATAATCTCAAACATAATCCGGTCACTTACCGGACAAACATCTTTAGTTGTTTTCTAGTTATCTAATGTTAACTTTAACGTTCCTTCTGCGAGTTGGATATCTTTAAAACAAGATTCTGACCTGTCGAGACTAATTAGTTGTGTAGCTTTTCACTCAAACTCCTATTTCTTTCATAGTTACCTAGTTTCCGCATTACTTTTTACAGGGGCTGTCGGAGCGTAATGAAAGATGAGGAGAGAAATCGCAGCTGTGGTTTTCTTCCTGAAGAGGCTCATGGAGAAGGAAGCGAAGCTGGAGTCGCACAATATCGATCTGTTTGTTGAGAGGCTGAGCAAAGGACAGGCATACAGGTGCTGCTGGCCATTCTTCCCACCCGACTCCACTGTCTTTCCATTGATGTGCACGTTTTGCGTTTTGGGCTCTGTGTTTCAAACTGAAATCCATTGTTTGTGCTCTGCAGGTGCATCCGAATGAACAGTTTCCACAAGCAGGATCTGGAGGTCCTTCGGGCTTGCCGAGAGAGTGGGGTTCAGTTCAATGACCTTAGACTGTCTTACATTGTGGGTGGACCCTGGTGAGGTCGGTTGCAGGTGAGACTTGGTGTGATTTTTTTTCTTCTTGCAGTTATTGTTGGAATGCATTAAGCATTCCAAGTATTGTTCTTCACATCATTATTATTATTTTTAAACCCATTAATGGAAAGAAGTTATTGGCATTTGTTTTTTTCGTGATGTTCGTGATGCTTCAGCCTATGCTAGCCTGAACTTCAAATACTTAACCAGGGGTGCCCGATAGGTCAATTTGATCAGAATCAGCTCGGGTACCCACGCATGCGCGGATGACTGGCGTACACCAGCTTGGCTGACTCCAATCAGTGCAATTCTTCCCTGTAAGGCAATGACCCCCGCACCCAATCCCTCCAAAAAACACCAAGACAAAGTGGCCACATTTACTGATCAGTTGACAACTGATTTTGTATTATCTTGACATTTAAACTGATTTCAAAGCTTATACTTCAACACCACTTTTTTAAGTAGTGAGCGCATACAAACTAACATGACTACTAAACAATAATACTCCCAACAACTATAGTTCCACTCTGAAGATCTGACTTACTCACACCAGATCCTTCATTGGAGTAAATAGGTACAGTTCACTCGTCTCAAAGAAAATGGCTTTTTGATCAGATGCTTAAAATAAGGTCTGTGGTTGACACAGGTTTAAGAGATTTTGATTGTAATTAAATAACCCTCTCAACATATTTTAAGCTCCTATATGTATTAACTGAGACTACATAAACACAATCACTTGAACACTATTCTAAACTAAATAATACAACTGGTACACTCCTCCAATGTTTAACTTGTCTCCATGGGCACAAATTATTGCGTCTCCCAGCGTCCCGGCAGTAGACAGTGAGGGGGCCGCACTGGTCAGGTCAGCTGCACAGGCTAATGGCGTATTGAGCTGTGGACAGGCCGTGGGTCAAGAGGCCTTTAGGTGGATCAGCTGCTCCGCACCTGAGGTCCAGCAGGGGGGAGGTGGAAGATCACAGCACTCCTCTCCACTATGAAGAGGGACCATCATCCCTCATCAACTCCACCTCTCCAACCTCCTGAATGCCCTCCCCTCCAAACAGCCCTCTCTGAGGGGACAGCGGATCAACAGACAGCAATGACCATTAGCAGTCCTTCATTCATTCCTGTCAACTGTTTCCTTTGTCTTTTCACTGATGCCTGACATTTGGGGGATTGCAAACCAACGCAGTCCCTCCTCATATAGCTGGCTGCAGGAACACGAAATGGGGGATTTGGGAGTGTCCCTAACCAACGCTCTTTCTGAAATCTGTTTGCCATGTTAAATCTCACATAATATATAACAACGTGCAGGCTTGTAACAGAAAAGGAATCACCAAAACAAAGCACAGCATTCAGATTGTGATTTATGAATATCATCTCTGATGACACTGCAAACTACATCATCATCATCACTGCAAATGTTTGGCCTTTTGTTTTAACATTCATGAGATGTTAATGAGCTGAGAAATGTCCCTAATTCAAAAAGCTGTCCGTGAAATTTAGATTTAATTGGGTGGTGGCGCCCAGCTGCTGGCCATTTTGGGTGGCGCGCAAACTTTCAGATGCACCGGTTACAACACTGTTTTCCTGATGTCCCCCATCTTGCTTCACAAACTCGCAAACGTGGTTGATTTTGAAAAAAAAGGTTAAAATTCCCTTTAGGCTACTCGTTGATTAACATAAATTAAAGATAAAACCCAGATCCCATGAGACTCACCAAACAAGGGATTCATTCTTGAGCATCCAGAAGACAAAGGGCATCTCCACATAAGTACGATCTATTGTCACTCGCCATTCTCCTTCATACATGCCTGAACTTGGATTCCCTCAGTGCCCCCCCTCCCTATTCTCCTGCTTCCTTTAGTCAGGGAGGCTTGACATGACTTTGGCCCTGACCCCAGGCCCTACCTGGATGTTTTGTTTAGAGCGGGTGGAGATCAGATGTTTTTGGTCATTACACTGCGTCTCATTAGGTGTCCTGTCTCTTCCAAACAAACCTAATGAGACATTGTTTAATGTCCAGAATCCCTCCCCGCCCCTGATGTATGGAGGGCGTGTGTGTTAGGGCGCACCGAGCCAAATTACCCCGACATCTCGTTCAGTGATAGCACCTGGGCCTCCTTGTCGCTCCGGGAGGTTAGCTCAGGGTAGGGGAATCCACTGGGGAGGGAGGGGGGCGCAAGGACCCAGCTGGAAGAAGTTAAAGAGCTAAATGCTGATTGGAGGCTTGGCTAAGAGGAGTGTTTGAGTTTCACCATCAGGAGAGTCAGCGGGAGACTCATGGGGGTTCTTTTGTTTAAGAATCCGACCGTAGTGTCCTGTGGAAAATTCCAGAGTTGACACGAATGCATACTTTCAGTCAGCTGCAAAGGTTTATGAATCAAACTCACCAATGTTTGAATCAGCATAAAAAGTTGTGTGTATTAATGATGTAAACATTGCTGGTATGTCATATTTTTCTTATCCTATGTGAAATATAGCGGAAGCAGTATGTTGTAGCATAAGACTATAGTTTAAAGTGTTGAACTGCTTCCCTTAATTTCATTGGGATGGACTTCTTAGGCTTAGTCCCTGTCCCTGTCTGCTGCAGCTTAAATGTAGGGGACAGACACATGATTTCCACCATGCTTGAGATGACGCGTCTCCTGCAATCAGTATCAAGGAAGTAGCCCATGTCATGGTCATTTCACACCTACCTGGTAAGCATCCAGGAGAAGCACTGTGACGATGGGAATGCATGAGATGCAACTGAAGCTGATGAAAGATGTGAAAAGTCTTCTTTGAAATAACGGCTCATTCCCAGAGAGAAAGGGAGGGGCTTCTAAATGACTGGAATATGGCAAACCAATTATTTTACTGCATAATGAACTTTTGTACTGCTTTGCACCATTTAAATGTAGAGTGAATATTCAATGTGATGATACAAGAAGAGGGCAGAATGCCAGGGTCCTATTGACTTCACTAACAATTAAGTAAGGTGTTACTTAAACATTTTTATTACAGGAACTGGATCCATCTGTGTGTCTGACACAACTGTTTGAAAGCATTGGACATACATGCTCAGTATTTCATGTTGTTTTATTTTATTGAGTGTGTGTGACATAGCCTGCTGCATCAAATGCTATGTTACTCTCTGTCACATGACTTTTACCACTTTGAGCTTAACAAAAAAAAAAGACCTGCACATGCTTACCTGGTCACCTGACCACCGTACGACATGTAAGCTGGTGGGACACGCTTTAACTTAATAAGCATCATGTCACTCCATACATGTAGAGTAATGAGTTTGTAGCCATAATAAGTAGGACTTCCCTCAGATACGCTTAAATGAAAACACTCCAGGGCATTGCTGGCACTGTCATTAAGACTGAGGCTCATGGGTAACAGATGTGGCCCGATCAAAGATGAGCATGGAGACAAAAATAAATCCATCACCTGACTGAAGGGGGAAATTAATCTTGAAGCCGTCAGTAGCACAAAGGTTGATTTTTAGACCTCCTATAATATACGCTTTCAGATTCAGACTTATGAGTAAGGACATTTTAGACGATTTGTTTCATGTTTAAGTCAGTGTTAAAGTTATTTAATGATTATTGTGGCCACCTCTTTGAGGCCAATGACATTCTAACAATGACGAAAAGCACAATTTCTAAGTTGCAAACAATAAAAAACATCCTTCACACAATATCCTGGCACCTAAAATGCAGTCGGAGCACTCAATTACGGTTCCAAAAATGCCATCTATCCCTCTGATGATCATTTTAGGATTATAACTTAGAAAAAACTTGAATTCATGAGGTGTCATGAGGCTTGTGGTACTAAAAGGTGAAGCCAGTGTCCTGCACATGTGCAAATAAAGATCCCTCTCATTAACTTTAAGTTATGTCCATACATGTTTCTAGAACGTACTGGCCGACTCTTGATGGCACATAGATTAACAAATCCTCACCATTCTGTTCGGCTGTGCTTTCAGGAATATTAAAACACAAATGAGGCCACAGAAGACTTGACCTTACTGATTTGGAATGTGCCAGTGGCAAATCCAGTCAAAGCCCACTTTTCCATCAAATCTCTGCCAATATATATGGAATGAATAAAGGGATTTTTTTTCATTTTTTTTTTATATAGCCCAAAGTCGCAAATTGCAAATTTGCCTCACCGGGTTTTACAGTTTGTACATATGCAACATCCTCTGTCCCAAAACCCTCACATCGGCACAGAAAAAACTCTCAAAAATTAAAACCAGAGGGAAGAAACCATGATCCACAGAAACCTGTGAGGTGGGAAAGCACAAATACTCCGTGAAAGAAACAAAGTTAGTGATGTGCATTTAATGTTTACAACAATAGAAATGGGAACATCAATTGGGTTAGAAGCGGTAGGTGTCCTTGGGGCCAGGCAGGAGTCAGGACCAGGGTCCAGACGGAACAACAATCTATGGAGATCTGCAAGGCGAGAAAGCACAAAAGAAGCTGAATTGCTCATGTGCTATAATAAAACGTGGATTATTGTAGAAGCAGAGGGTGAGAGTGTCACGGTGTGGTTCACTTCCTGTTGTATTTTGTAGTTTTCTGCCACTCGTGTCCCCGGGTAACTTCACTTCCTGCCTTGTCCCGTCATCCCCTGTGATTGTCTAATAGTTTCCACCTGTGTCCAATCACCTGCACCTCCCTTGTGTATTTAAGCCGTGTGTCTCCTGTGTCACTTGTTGCGTCATTGTCTATTGTCGTGGATGTCCGTAGTTTCCCACCTGCTGTTTTTCCCCCTGGTTTGTGTGTTTTTGCCCCTTGGCCTTTTGATTTTGCCTTTTGACTATTAAAGTCTTTTGTCTTCCGAGAAGTCTGCGTCTGAGTCCTGCCTCCCCCACGCATCCCCTGACAGAGTGAGAGAGAAGCTCGGTGTGTCCCTCAGCAATCTAGGCCTATAGCAGCTTAACTAAGGGCTGGTCCAGGCTAACCTGAGCCAGCCCTAACTATAAGCAATATCAAAGAAGAAGGTCTTAACTTTTATCTTGAATGAGCTGACCGAATCTGGGAGACTCATCAGTCGTATCGAAAGGGGGATTCTGCACATCAAAGCATTTTAAATGAAATATTTTTTTACAGTTTCTGTTTCTTAGCTTGCACTAAGTAGCACATTTTACACATTTGGTGCGCCGCTCTATATTTGGTGCAGTACAAGAGTGGATGTGGGATTGACTGAAAATAAACTACAGTGTGTGTGTGTGTGTGTGTGTGTGTGTGTGTGTGTGTTCATGAAGTGCAGAGGTGGGGCTCATTGACATTGGAGCTCTATTGCAAGGAGGAACAAGATACACAACACGTTCATTTGTTGTCCGTCTTTTAAGCACACTTTGACATTGACAATGAAAATAAATACAACATCGAAAGA
Organism: Gasterosteus aculeatus; assembly: GCF_964276395.1. Lineage (NCBI taxonomy): Eukaryota > Metazoa > Chordata > Actinopteri > Perciformes > Gasterosteidae > Gasterosteus > Gasterosteus aculeatus. Next base: position 15,545,785 of record NC_135694.1, read on the forward strand.
ATCATTGTTTAGTTTCTATACAACTATGCACCGCACTTCCAGAAAGTCAATTAACTCCAGAAGCAAACGACGACAGCTCATTGATAGCTGCAGCTTTGACATATAAAGGTTAGACAGTCTACTGTTTCCTGTCATTGACCTGTATTGGACAGCTAGTATGTAAGCCTCATCTGAAGAAGGATCCTTCGGGCGCTTTGACCAGGTCAGGACCTTACTGACCAACACACACACACACACGCACACACAGAACCCTGCACAGATGGCAGAGCAGGCTGGAATGACTTGTAGTCCCAGAGGGAAGCCAATCACACATTGTCATGGAAAAGATGAAGTTAACAATGACACAATCAATCACTCGGGTCATCAAATGACCAATTATACAATAAAAATCCAATAAAAGGTGTTATTTAGTGCCTATGGCAGGGACTTGTTGGACAACACATCACTGGGAGTGTTATAGAATCCACTCATTGGACATTTTTTTTGTCAATAGGCATCTTCCATACACAAATACCCCCAAAATGTGCAACATTCGCAATAAATATACTGTAAACAACAACCTAAAACTGAACATTTTTCATTTAAATAAGCAAATGTGTCTACATTTCATGTTCAACTTAGTTTGCCTTCTGTTCACAAAACTAATCATTGCATCATACCACTAAACTAAATTGTGAGCACCGTCATTCTAAGCATGTTAGCACATCATGCTGACATTAATGCTTTTATTACTGCTGACCTTTCGTGACATTAATAACATTATTAACACAGTGAAAACAAGTGTGTATCAAAAGTAAATGATTTATTGTTCATAAAAATCCCGTTAGTACTTTTGTAGATAATAATACATTGCAGCCTTTTGTTGGATATTATTACTTATATTTACACATGTGAGGAAAAATAAGTAACAGTACACCCTATGTTTACGGAAAAGTCAAACATTATTGCAGATGATATTCCCTGTTCTCCTGCTACGATAACTCCAAATGTCTGCAGTGAAAAAAGGGTCTGTTGTAAAATTAAAACCTTTGAAAAAGCGACACTCTCTTACTAAGAAAAACTGCCGTTTATTACTATTATCAAAACATAAACACATGCAAACCATGTGTGCTGCCAACCAAGACACCTTTGGAGTGGAAAAAGAGGGCTCATAATTATGACCTCTGACAATAACGACAGTCAAACTCTTCCAACATCCTCCCTCTGCGACTCCCCCCTCGGATCCAGCCCGGGTTTTTCTCCATGCCTCCCAGCGCGCAGCCCCAGACGTCACCCTCCCTCCCCCCTCCCCTTAGCAACAGAGGAAACATGGCGGCGTCCAGTACAGCGGAGCACTCTCCGGAGATATCGACGCCGTTAAAGATACCGAAAACCGAGGTGCCATCCCCCGAGTCGGAGGATTTGAGTGACAGCAATCAATACCACTCCAACCCCTCGACGCCTAACCGCTTCTCGCCTCTGAACGTGGGCTCGGGGACCGCGGGCCGGACGGCGGCCTCATCCTCCAACAGCTTCACGGCTTGCCGGGGGATGTCGTGGACCCCGTCCGAGACGAACGCCCTCATCGCGGTGTGGGGCAACGAGAGGCTGACGGAGGCGCGGATGCAGCAGCTGGAGGTGGCGGGCACCGTGTTCTCCGGTAAGGCCCCCGGGCCCGCCATGTACGAGCGGGTATCCAGAGCCCTGTCGGAGCTGGGATACGAGAGGACCCCGTCCCAGTGCAGGGAGAGGATGAAGGTAAAACGAGGCGGCGCATGTCCGCCCTCCATCCTCACACGCTGTTGACCTGACATCATGTGATGACGCGTCTCAAGACCGTAATGGGACATCTCAATAGATTTATTTATGTTATTTCTATTGGCTTACGTTATTTCCGCGCGATGATCCCCGCATAAACAATATCACAATTTTTACCACCTCATTGTTTGAGGTTGTAATTGAAATCAACATGTGACCAGAGCGTTTATTTAGATCAAGCACACCTGTCACAAGAAAGAACAGCCCAATGTTGTGTCAACCTTCCATATTTATGGGACATGCATATATTTTCCTTTTCAGCGTCCCTGTTTCTTAAATATGAAAATGTAAATTCCAAAAGCTTTTAAAGAAATGAGCAGCAACAAAAGAATCATTAGGTCGCGCGGGAGATAATCATGTTTTCTAATAAAATCCCCAAAACAACGAGCTTGATCAGTCAAAAGCTTTGTTTCTGTAAACTAACAGTTTGGCTGGTTTGTTCTTTATGAACAGCATTCATTTTTTATTTGTTTCCTGTGAGATTGCAATGACTTCAAATAGTTCAAAATTTCTAATTCAGTTTTTAAATGTGGTATATCTTTTTCAGAACAATTTAGTCATGTAGAATACATATTGATAATGGTCGCCCATAGTTACCTAAACTAAATAAACTTCTAACAAAGATACCCCCCCTCCCTGTTGTCAGGGGAGGGGCTGATCTGAGGGGTATTTGGTTGGCTGCAACCTCCCACAAACCACGAGATGGCACTAAAAAGGACACACTTTTAAATGTCATCATTTGAAGTGGAGGGGAATAAAATAATAAATAAATAATAAAATGGGTGGACACTGAGTGGAATCGCTCTCCTTCTAAGGCGACATCAGGAGAAACACCATGTGGCAAAGTCACGTGTCATGCGTGGGTTGGTGCCTTTGATTGTGAACAGCTCTTTCTCCGCTGACTGGGATGTTTGAGCTAAGAACACTTCTTAGCACTGAACACTTTTTTTTTAAGGCTGCTTATTTTTTATTTTTTATTTTTTCACTGCTTCATGGTAAACTTGCACATCATGGTACATCTACATCTTTTAGTTTACGATTGTCTTAAAGGTGCTTAACATATTTTACCATGTGTACGTTAGTTGACTTCTGAATTACAAACCTCCTCAAAGTTTTTGTTGTATGAACCCGTCTCTTATTTAGCCATTTGCTATCGGATGTAAAATATATGATGCTTTTATTCATAGTGTATCGTGTTGGGTTAGTTCACTAAGGCTAATTTTGAACCACTACCGTTTACCCTTATTTTATGAACCTCTTGTTGAGCTTTAACATATGAATAAAAATAGGAAACTAGTTAAAGTCTTATAATCTTGGAAATAAATCAGCATTTCTACTTTCCTGTCAAAGCCGTGTGCTTTTGGTTAGATGTCTGAATCAGGTTTGTTGTTAAGTCAAGCTGAAGAGGTTTTAGTCTTGCTGTCTGTCAAAGACCCTCTAGGTTAAAAGACATCTCAATGAGACGACTACCGGTCCTCACTAGAACACTAGTCCTCCTTCAGCTTGGTGCTGGGGGCAGGAAGTCATGAGACCTGGTGTCCAGCCTAATGTTAGCTTTTTAGTGCCGTGATGTGAGTCACTGCTCCGTAGAACTGTAGTTCCAGCCACAAACAGCTGAGCGGATCCTGTGTCTGTCCCACCACCACACACAGACGCTGCGGCGCTGCTACAGCCGCGTGAAGGAGCACGGCATCGGCAAGAGGAAGAGCAGCTACACCATCGAGCAGCTGGAGAAGGTGTTTGGACAGGGGGGCTGGGACTCCCAGAGCTGTGCCCCAGTGCTCATCAATAGCAGCGGGCTGTACCAGGAGATGGAGTCTGACAGCAGCACCCTGGAGGACTTCTCCCAGGAGGACTGGTGCAACCAGGTGCTGGACTCTGCCTTCCAGGAGGGGGACATGGAGACTGGTGAGTGCGTTGGCAGCGAGTGAGCAGATAGCAGTGAAAGAGACGCGGAAACAGTGGGTTTAAGCTCTGGTGTGTGTTTCTTTTCCTCTTTAGAAGAAATCCAGATGCCTAAAAACCGAGCTCTACAGATCCAAATAGAGCTGTCGGAACAAATCCAGTAAGTCAACTATAACATAGTGAAATGTCTGTTATGAAGTTGGGAATGAATCGTGTGAAACTTCTGCTGCAAAGCCAACTCTGTGTCTCCAAATCCTCTGAGTGGATGTGCTCAACCTGCCCTCCATCTGCCACATTACATATCCGGTAAAAACCAGTCATGGATGTTAGGTTGAATATGTTTATAGATATGCGTTAGATCTTTGTAACAGTGCCAAGGAGAGACAGAAGCTAGGAGCGTTAGTACTTTATGACTCCCATGTCTATATTCATAATGCTTTAAATCAATAAACACATTCATACCTTTTATGACTCATACGTTTAAGTATCATAACACATCATAATTGCTGTTTTTATTTTCCAAAGAAGTATTTTAGCTCAGTAGTCCTTTTCGGTGCCTTTTCTGCCTCCATTAGTGGAGCGTATTCAGAGGGTGCGGCGACATGAAGCACCGCTCTCATGTCTTATAACCACTGTTATTACAAAATGTGCTCCGTGTTTAAATGTGTCACAATCTATGCAAGAACTCAAAATGTTAGAGAGAGCATACCGTGTGCACGAGAGAAGACCTCGTGGTTCTTTACAAGTGATTGTAATGTATTATGTAGCGGAGAATAATGGAAATTCTATATCCTCGTCAATGAGTGACCAGCAATTATGAAACATTATAGTACTTGACAATATCATTTGTTATAAAATCGGTATGTGTCAAGAGTGCTTTAATTAAGCATGATGAATATTTCCGAATGCTTATTACTATAATTATACAGTGCTTTAAGCATTATATCATAATGCATTATAACTAATTATAAGTAATATAATGTGCCTCCATGAGGTGTTTCCCTGGATGTTTTAAAATGCCACTCATAAGTGCTTTGAGGAATCTTTATGTTACTGCTGGGTGTTCTCATATTTGACCTTTGCACTTAATGCTTCATAGAGGCTAACAAGGTGCTATTGGGTTAGTGTGATAGCTCTGGGCTTGTTTGAACCATTCTGTGCCCGGTGGTCTCCGCAGGAAAAGAGAGACCATGCAGACGGTGATACGCATCCTGGAGTCGGTGCAGCTGAAATGGGAGCACTTCCAGACGTGGACGGAGTTCTCTCGGCTGCACCTTTCCAACAAGCTGGCCATCTTCGGCGTGGGCTACAACACGCGCTGGCGCGAGGACGTGCGGTACCACTACGCCGAGATCAGCTCACAGGTACCGCTGGGCAAGAGGCTCCGCGAGTACTTCAACCCGGAGAAGCCCGAGGGCCGCGTGGTCATGACCAGGGTCCAGAAGATGAACTGGAAGAACGTCTACTACAAGTTCCTGGACATCACCATCAGCGAGGCGCGCTGCCTGGAGCTGCACATGGAGGTGGACTGGATCCCAGTGTCCCAGTCCAGGGCCACGGGCTGCGGCAAGGGCACATCCCACTACCTCCTTCCCGGGGACATCCCAAAGGCGTACGGACTGTACGCCATCGGCTACGAAGCGGAAGACCTCAGCTGGCCTCGGCCTAACGGGGCGCAGAGCCAGGACGACGGAGAATGTTCGGAGAAGTGGGAAAGGACTGTAGGAGAGGTAACCTACTGCTACCTGGGCATAGCGGAGGAGAGGACCATACAGCAGAGTCTCTTCCAGCACTTCCAGGGCTCCGGCAAACACTGCGGCCACGCCGAACCCCCCGCCGTGACGCGTTTCCTGCAGGAGAACTGCAGCGTCGCGAATCAGAACGGGGACGGGACGGAGGACTCGCCGCAGCGATTCGCCATTTACATCAAATTCATCGAGGTGGAGCTGGACTTCCTGTCGGCGGGCTCCCTGCTGGAGTGCCTGGAGACGGCTGTCGGCTGTCCCTTGAAATACAACAACAAAGACACATCGTAACCAAACACGGCGTTTCGCACCTTGTATTGACTGAAGATACGATGAGCACAGCGTTCCCGCCAGCCGGGCCCCAGAAAGGGGGCTCTGTCTCTTCCAACGCATGTGTGCAGGAGTCTGCCATATTTTCACAGCCTATTGAACTGATTTCTCATCGGGCCCTTAATTAGGTCCAAAAGGAGTGACTACAAAGCAGATGTATTGTGCAGAGCTGCAGCTACAATAACTTAAGTATAACAGAGCTGCAATATCCAAGAAGTATGTTCTTATTTAAAGCTTATGTGCACTACAAAGGTGTCTGCTGCTCGCTTAGTGTAGATAAGTATTCCCTCATCAGGGAGCGTGGGGTTGGCTAGGTAACTACTGCAGCATGCATACGTCTACCTCCGTAGGATGTACCGAACAAGGCGGCGAGGGGACAGTGGGATGGATTTATTCTCAAGTCTGCCATTACTGTGACTGTGGAGGTCCGGAGCCGAGAGGAGTGGCGTGCTGGTTTCTGTGTAACGGAGCTGCAGCTGGGGATGACTCCATGCAGGGAGGTACCTGGGAGACGGTGCACGAACCCAACGGGCCGGCCGCCTTGGTGGTTTCCTCTCCATTTCAATTCAGCGCTGACGCTTAATGCCGAACTGGAGTCGCAGCTTTGCGCAGCAAGTAAATAAAACGCTACGTGTTGCCAACAGCGCTGTAAATAATGCACACTAATGAAAGATTTCTCAGACTGCTTGTCATGATGAGCAACCGATGTAAAGAAAAGAATTGCCTTAGCAACACTGTAGAAGTGCGACATGTCGCTCCTTTCTCATGTTCTTTGTGAGTACATCCTGCAGGATGCCTGTGTGGTGTTAACGACATGATGATGGATATGATAACGTGTTCCTGATTGGCGCATACGCTCACATACCAGACCTTGCACATCCACATGCCTCGTCTGCGGTGTTGAGGGCTTTGCTCCTTCAGAAGCAAGAGCTAGATACTCTGAAACACTGCCACACCACTCAGGGCCCTCAGGTACATCTCAACTGGCTTTTAATTCAGAAAGTGCTTTCAAATCATCCACGTGAGCTCCACCCTCCTCGTTTTTACATTACAGCTCTGTCCCCGGTAAAACCAACGGAGAGTAAAGAGACCAAACGCTGCATCCATGTAGAATGCCCCCCCGCCCCCCCTTCTGTCATACGTATTGGGGGCCGTATCTTTTGGAGCCTCCCCAGCTGCAGTGGTAGACCAACACGCACACTCCTTCTGATGGGTGTGAAACGGGCCTTGAGCCTGAGCTACGACTTAAAGTCAGGTAAAGAAAGTTGACGTGCAATGTGCCAGGAGAGGACGAGTGTAGAGAAGTATCAAAAAAGGGACAGGTCCATATTGAATCTATAGATACATGAAATCTACCTGAAATATCTATAATGTATATATATATATACATACACATATATATTTAAAAATATTGATGTTCTTAAGCATTTTCGCTTTTGAAAACTTGCAATGTTCATTTGTTTCGGTATACAGTCTATGAAGATGAATATCTAATATTTTATATTTTATTGGTTGACACCATGTCTCGTATGTGAATGTTTTGAAGTCACCGTCTTGTATGTTTACATGTTTGAAAAAACAATAAATGAGGCACTTACTGTCATTTGCCACACGGTGAAAAGTGAATCTCTTCATTTAAACAATCCGATCAATTTAAAGTTCCTTGTCATGTCATATTCAATGTTCCAATGAAAGGTCCAGGTCTAAGTTGCTAGACTGTGAAGACGTGTAATATATTTGCTACTGATTGAAGAAAAGGCGGGCGGCACGGTGGCGTGGTGGTTAGCACTGTTGCCTCACAGCAAGAAGGTCCTGGGTTCGATTCCACCCAGTGGCCTTTCTGTGTGGAGTCTGCATGTTCTCCCCGTGTCTGCGTGGGTTCTCTCCGGGTTCTCCGGCTTCCTCCCACAGTCCAAAGACATGCTCTGGGGATCAGGTTAATTGGGGACTTTAAATTGCCCGTAGGTGTGTGAGTGTGAGTGTGAATGGTTGTATGTCTCTGTGTAGCCCTGCGATTGGCTGGCGACCAATCCAGGATGTACCCTGTCTATCGCCCGAAGTTGGCTGGGATGGACTCCAGCCCCCCCGCGACCCTGTGTGCAGGATAAGCGGTTTGACAATGGATGGATGAAGAAAAGGCTGAATAAATTCCACAAACATGATGACCTTGTTTATGATAACAATAAATAATAAACTGACAAATGTGTGAGAGCCAGTTGTAAAAAAAAAAAAAAGAAGAATACAGAGCCAATATTGAAAGAAGAAACATTCAATTTGCAGATTATATCTCATGTGTGTGTGACCTCTGATGTAGACCATCAATCACTGTGTGCACCTGAGAAGTTTGAGAGTGTGCAATTCACCCATGTGACCAGCAGGTGGTGACAGAGCTGTTGATGAAAAGAACTCAACGAGCCGTCAGTGTGGAGCAACGAGGCGGTTTGAGGGGCATCAGTAACTGGAAGCAGGCTGAGCGATGAACTCAGCTCAGTCACATGGGGAGGAACCTATGTGTAGACACAAACCAAAACCTTTTAGCAAGACTTTAGCAAGTGAACGGAATGAATGAATTTTAAATTACATAATGGGCATATGCAGTATATCCCATTATGATTTTGTGTATTTTAAATCTTTTGTTCACAATACATGTGTAATAACCCCATGTGTAATAACAGAACATATCCCTGAATTTACATGTGACTAGTCAATGCTAATGCTCATCATCAAAGCATCATGGATCAAACTCATACTGTCCAACTGCAGAGCGTACCAACAAGGTGAACTCCTCTGTAACATGGACCTGAACTGATCAAAATGTCCTCTAGTGCAGCGCCTGTGTGTCTGTCCAAAAGAAGAGCGTGTCTCTGCTCTATAAACCAGTATGACCAGTGACCTCCTCCCTGTTTCATTGATCCACTTCATTAATGTATATTTCACCCAATGTTCTTGTTTAGGTTGAGAGAAAATGCTTCAAAAAATGGCAGAAAAAAAATAATATATATATATATTTATATTTATATACTTGGTAGGATGTCACATTTGATTTTGAGGAACTGATGGACACTTGTCAACATTAAATCTGATCAAATTGGTGAAAGGGAAGGGAGAACCGCAGGGTTGGTCCTGTGTTTCTACGGTGATGCTGTGAGTCAGGACAGTATATGGGCTATAAGTGCCCTATAAGAGCTGAGCGAGACTTCATTCTCAGGTATTACTCCTTTACAATGGCTGTTTGATGCTACATTGGTGCACTGAAAAGTATGTCAAACGATTGGACAAAGCAATATGTTTGGCCTGCAGGTGTCAGGTTTGCTCTCCACTGGACCAGACTATCTGTTGGGATTAGTAGTGTGGTCCAGACTCCAGTATTAGCTTTTCTGGACTGCTCAAACTATTTTTGCAGCAAAATAAAAACAGGCCTATTTTGATAGATTGCCCCTGATTGCTGCAGCTTCCAGCTGAAGGCCCAGACGCAATTCACAACAACACAACAAAATCTCATTCCCATAAGGTTTGGACCCTGCTTCTTTGGATTCAATCACAGGAATAACCCTTGTTCACCTCTCATAATTGAGCACTCGTCCTGCATTAGCCTCACCCTTGTTGCTGAGGCAACGGGGCAACCTTGGAAAATGAAATAAAGCGCCCTGACCACTGCGGAGAGCACAGGTCAGTCCATATTTTTACATCGGGGGGTGAGCTCACCCTGGGAATTCACGTCAAGCTGAGTCCAGTCTGTTTGTCTGCTTTCAGACCCACACCTCTTCACACATGATGGAGCACGAGCTGCAGATCATCGAGAGGAGGCTGGGGGAAAGGATAGAGCTTTAGTTGTGTGGGTTTGGAAAATAGGCTTATTGTCAAAAAAGCTTGGGCCAGGATATTTTAAATTGGCAAACAGCACATGGGGACTGTCAGGAATTTGATGAAAGAAACCTTCATATTTTTTCAAGAAAAATTAGTTTGTGGTGAGATATTTGATGCGGTGTGTTTGATTGATGAAATTATCTAATATTCTATTTTTTTATTTCTGAGAAACATTAACCGTGACACCATATTTTTTACAATAAATTATTTCCAAAGGCTATGCGCAAAAACATTTTGATAATTTGCTTTAACTCACATTGATTTTCCCTAAAGTTAATTTGCTAAAAAAAGCAATCAACTTGTTTACATGTAATTACATTTATAATTTGTACATATTGCATTACATGTTTAAGGCTATTGCATTACATGTTTAAGTTTGACAAATTCAGAATTATATCTAAATATATATTGCACATGAAGAAATTGCCCTTGCACCTGCATAACGAACCAGACAGGTGTTCCTGTGTTGAGCTGGAACACATAGGTGTCAAAATAACCGGTGTTTGTCCAGTCATTTTTCAAAATAAGAGCGGGGTGCCGCGCGAAGCATTAAAAAAAGACGGTATCTGTAAATAGAGGGCTTTAGTTTGAAGCTCATAACCGGTAGTTGTCTTTGAATTGCTGATGAATTGATAGTAAGGTGGTACAGAACGGCCCTTATGTCCCCACTGCGTGTCTCTCTTTCTCTCTCCCCCTCTTTTTCTCTCTCCCCTCTCTCTCTCTTCCTGAATGACAAAACAAGACAACTTAAGGAGAAGTAGTCACTCGTTGCCATCTTGACACGGAGGTAAGTGCGGCTGCAGCCCCGCGCCAAGAGGAGGACGCGTAACACTTTCTGCGTCGGTGTGGCTGATATACATTTTACACTTTATCTCCCCCCTCAGCGAAAAGGGGCTCCTGCGGGACAAGACAGCTCCCCAGATTCCCTCACCCCGGAGGAGTGGTGCCCCTCACCTTCCCTCCGCCACCGTCTCTGCGGGGACCCCGACCAGCCACTTAACAGACTTGAAAGAGCCGCGCTCGAGGCGACTCAGAGTTCGCTCACAGCCGGACGAAGGACGCCAACGGCCGGGTTGCGGAGAGCGAGGCTGCGGCCACCATGGAGGTCAGCACCGCTCCGAGGAAACTTCCTCTGCTCTGGTTCAGCTTGCTGTGGGGGCTCTCAGGTCAGTGCACCGCTCACTTTTTACACATTTCCTCATGCATTTGCTGTCCACACATATAGGCTGTATACATATCTATTTCAGATCTTTTTTTTTTTTTTACAATAATGGCAACACCTTGGACCTAAAGCTGGTGTCAAGGTGACAGTCATTCATCCCTGTGAGTGTCTGAAGCGGGTTCCTCACTGCTGGATGGGATTGAAACCACCCTGACACCCACAGGTCCAATGACTGATCTTTCATGGGGGGTTCTCTCCTGGATTCTCTCCACAAACACCTGTTTTTTTTTACAGGATTTGAAACAAGTGTGCTACACATGATTATGTCTTCCAGGGAAAAATAATCCCTTCAAAGCAGCTGTAACATTGGCCCAGCCGTCACTTTCTCCAGCAATGTATTAAACTCCCCCTTCCAGTGGTAGCTGTACAGCACAAGCAGCCTACTTTCTTCCCTCACCCCCCCCCCTGCCGTCTCTGTCATACAGAAATTGGGGCACGGTACGAGTGTTTTTCAAATCTTTCCAGGAATGAAAGTTTCTTTAAATCATTAACCAGGTAATTGTTTTGATCATCCAGAGGCGAGCATCTTGGAGACACACTACACAAGCAGATTGTTGTGATGTTTCAAAGGTCTTTTTTTTGTACAACTCAAGGTCAAGTAAAGGAACCTGCTTTTGATTTGACAGAAAACAAACTCCATCCCAAAATAGTGCCTAGGGATTGCTTTAACTTTCATCTGTCACTGTCATCTCATGCGTTCGTGACATTCGTCAGTCACATTCACATTTTACCTGGATGTCTCTCATCGACCATCCCGCTCTCATTTGGGAAGACAGGATATACCCATTTAAGTTAGGGAGCGCCCTTTGCTTCAGGTGTGTGCGCATGAGCTCACATACAGGACTTGACCTCGGTAGACAAAAGCAATTTCGGCTTCAGCTTCTCATTTTATCTCAATTGATCAGACCCGCCAGAGCCTGTGTTTGCTTTTTCCGAACTGTTGCCAAAACAGTCCCATGTGCTGACGCACAGTATCCCAGGCTGTGTTGTCAAGGGGGTATTACCTGAGGAACGCTACCCTTGTACCACACAGAGGCCTGTGAAGGACTTATGGTTCATGCATTACCAGGAGGGATTGCTCGTAATGCCTCCCGCTGACTAACAGGCTCTGATTCATTGTCACTCGCTGCATCAGGACAATACGGTGGCTGACCTTGACCTCGATGGTCGAGTCGCCATCAATCGCTCCGCAGGTGTGTCCTGAAAACACGCAGCGGTCAAAATACAGTCCGGAAATGTTCATGAATACCAGATTGTGGCAACAGGAAAGCGGATCACTCCTCGGGTCCCCGATGTAGAGCCAACACGTCATAGCAGGAAGCCAGCGGACGTCCCTCCGACTAACATGGCGAAGCCTCGTTTGGTGTTTCTCAGTGAACGATCCGAGCAGTGGAGAATGTTATGTGGTTGTGAGTAAAAACAAACTACTGTGCACGTTTTGGTCCTTTTTTAACCTCCTGGCACTCTGAGGCGTTTTTTTTTGGCCCCTGCTCCGAAAATGTGTAATAACTCTGTAACCACTTTGACAATTTTATTTTCAGTATGAATGGGAACGCCGGTTAGTGTTCTGATCTGTAACAATCAGTTGATATGTGACTGGTAAAGAAATACATGAATATGACACACAAAAAAGATCAACGGTGAGGAGCATTTATGATTCACATGCTGGGTGCCTGGTGTTTTACTGTGGTCGTGGGAAGGTTTTTCTGAGAGAAAATATCATCATCTTCCACGTGGTCCCGGCTATAGATTCAGTGTCTCGTTTTCTTTGTTAGCTTCTTGCTTCTCTCAAGAAATGTGCATAACTACCTGCGTGTGCAATTTTCCGGACTCATTTGCATATCAGATTTTATAACTTGTTGGAGTTCTGATTGGAGTAGTTCCGAATAGATACATGGATATTGTAGCCTCAATATCCATGTAATAGACTCAAATGTTTCAAACCGCGTGAAGCATTCATGTATTTATTAGTGACGATTTTCACAGACAAGAGTTTTCTTAATGAAAGGGGGCGGGCGGACATTTGAAAACACCTGCTGGGGCTCTAGTGAATTGTGATGTGGCCTTTTCAGTTTCCTAGATAGATTTCATTGATTCATTATAACCACGTTTTGCCTTCACAAAATATGACTCCGTCTGCGATATGAACATTGAAGCATATCATAATGTGATTATAGGCCATTATTCATCCCTAAACGAAGCAAACTAATTGGCCTTTGCTGGTGAACTGAGGTTGTGAATGGCAGCAACTGTGCGTTTAATGCAGTTTGTGTTCACACTAAACACAAAGTGGAATTTTCCTCAATTTACCACGTGCAACTACCTGCAAATACAAGAGACGCGTGACTTTCTCCCACCAGACCGGCGTTAGTGTTCCATTTAAAACCAAAACACCTGTGTTACACACTTAACTTAATTTACACAAAACATGTACTTTTTTTCACCCAAACCAAAATAACTTCCTCAAGCCCGTATTTATATTTATTTTCTTTATATGTTAGTGTTACACACGTGTTTAACACTGCTGTCTTGCATACTGACAGTATGTAACGAGTTGGGTGTGATAAAAAGGAATTGTTTCCTAAAAGGACTTTCCCATACAACAAAAGTCAATATGAGTTAAGTTTATGTTCGTTTTTAAACGACTTTAGTAGTATGCAGACACTGTGATGTTCCTTTTACCAAACAGCAGCAGTTTTAGTTCTTCTTTTCCTCCTTTCCTTCTACAATTCCTTCTACAAAACAACAGCTGTTTAAAGCGATTCAAACTATAATCCTTGAGTAAATACGTTCCCTTCAAACATAATGCAGAATGCTTAGTTCAGAGCTTTGGTAAAATAAAGGTGGGTGAACTATGAACTTTGTGATTAGACAGACATTGACGCTTTGACTCTGAAAGGCTGTTCTGGCTATATTCCATTATGTTATCATTTAAAGTCATGTTAAATCAATGACAGTTAATACATTGTTTGTAGTTTATACAGTTTTGAGAAAACAAATGAAGGCCTCTGGAAACAGGCCCAGGGTCTTACAGCTTAAAAGTATAATATAAAAAGAAACCGTGCTGTGATTAAACACTTCTCCTGTTCTTCAACCGTTGAAGAAAACGCCAAATCCACCACAAGACAATTGCTAGATAGTGAACTATCTGAGTCTCCTTTTCACTCTGGTGCGCATAGTCCTTGTCCTCCACGTCACGTCCTGCCTTCCAGGGCGGGTTCTGGGGTTCATGGCTCCCCTGTGTTTCACCAACGTATTGATTAAGCATATAGACCTATTCAATGAAGCGACAGCTTAGCTCCCCGCTCACGTTTCTATGCCAGAGACATGTTGCGAAGGGCAAAAGGGAGGGAGTGACCTCCCCTTTAAATACTCCAGACAGCGCATTTCATAAAGTCTATGATATGAGGACAATACATCATCAACACCTGGTTATGGAGGTGACCTTTTACACCCGGGATTGTGTTTTTTAAGAAGTTATGCTTCATGGTAATTCAATTGCTGAAAGAATTGATGTTTTATTAGGCCTAATCAGATGCAACGGGAAGGCTGACCGCATCCTCGTAATTAAAAGCACGTTATTCATAGCGTGTGTCCCTGTCTTAATGCAATGTTGTGTGAAACAAAACAAGGTTTAAAAACGTGAAATGATCTTTTGCACTTGAGGCCTTTCCCTTGGTGACTATTCAGAAAATGCCAGATATCGCAGAGCAAGGCACAGATTGGAGGCTCACAGACCATAATACAAGGCAGATGAACATGATTCAGACTACAGTGTTTATATGTTTAACAATAGAAACTATTTCCAAAACTCCAGAGGTGTGTGAAGAGCGTTTATGTGTGTTTTACCCTCCACTACAGCCGCGGTGCTGCCATGTCAAAATATTGGGAAGTTGTTGTATTTGGCAGTTTCACAATAGCAGAAGGCTTTTTGCCACCTTATGGCAACCTGAGCCCCGAGTCTTGGCATTGGAACTGTGTTTTAGCAGTGTGTGTGTGTGTGTGTATGTGTGTGTGTGTGTGTGTGTGCACTTATGATCTGGAAACTAGATGTCCCTTATAAAAGGACAGTTGTTCATGGCAACGGTGGGCAAGCCATACCGTATCTCTCGACCAATAGTTGTACAATTACTCCCCATCATGGACACTCAATCTGGCAAGGGAGCATCTTAATTTGTCATCCAGGTGGGTCTCACAGTGGACTTAGGATATTTAACAAGGTCAATCCATCCAAGCTTCAAAGGCTCCGTTGGGATGGGGGTGGTGAGGGGGGGATCTGTGCTGCCACTGCTGATTTTCTGTGGCGACTCTCAGGGATTTAGAGAAGTGAATGAGAAGGCTGCAAGCGTTATTTTTAGCTACAAGTATGATTTGAACAAGAGGCCATTTGGGGCCCTGATCCTTGCCCCATTACAACATAACAGGCCTTACAGCATACTGACATACTTTATATATGACAATCAGACAACTGCTTTGTTTCCTGTTTCACTCCCTATTGTTACCCCAATGACACGTCATCCTAAAATATAGTATATGCCCCCAGGGAGGGCCATGGAATGCAGTTAGCCCAACTTACAGCTATAGCCTTATCTCTAATTGCCTATTTCTTAGAATAAAACCAAATGGATGTGCGTCAAAGCCCCTTTCTGCTCTGAGCCGGGATTACAGTGGTTTGAAGCCTGCGGTCCTCATGTATGTGTCCACAGCAACTGGTGCAATTTTGATTTGAGGGGAGAGATTGAGGGATTTATCGGTACATGAGTAATGACACAGAAATACAACGGTGACCTTTTGAGTCTCCGGCGAGGCAATTCGCAGTCCGGTTCAAGTGTGCCAGTGCCGGTTGTAATCCGAGGAGAACAAGAACTAGGAAGAGAGATTAGTGCAGGTTCAACCTCACAGTGATGGCTAAATGGAGAGCATGAAATATGTTCTTATCTCATTCAGTCTTTCCCTTTATATCCTGTGAAACTTCCAAGGTTTGTCAATATGTTATTGGTCTATAATCATAAGCTGTTCAATAGCATCTCAAAGTGTCCAAGTAGTATTTAGCTAAAGGGCTAAATAACAAAAAGACAACAAACGATGGCCAGGCTCTTTTTTTTGGAGTCATTTTGCGACTCTCTCTGGTCATTTTGCATCTCTGTTTAGTCTTTTTGAAGCTTCTCTGTTGTCATCTGTGTGCATGGTGGTTGTTTTGCTTCCCTTTGTTGTCATTTTGTTTTCGTTTGTTGTCATTTTGCATCTCTTTATAGACCATTGTGTTCTCTTCCATCTCTTTGTACATGTATTGGTTTCTTCCTGGTTGTTTGTACCTTTGTATTCATCTAGTTTCTATTTGGTGTTGTTTTAATTGAATGGACCAAAAGAATGTTTAAATCACTTCAAATACAGTCATGCACATCAATACTTTTTAATTTGATTCTGATTAAAGAATATGAAGCGCTGCAGTATTAGCTGCGTGTTTTAAAGGTCACTATGTCCTCTATTGAGCATGTATACACTACTCAGTAGAAGTTTGGCAACTCCTGCCCCACATTCAGAGTTAATACTATTTTTAATTATACCCAAATATTAATATTTAATTGTGGGAAAGAGGTGTCGGCGTGTCATAACTAGTAGCTTTTTGCATGGAAATGTGTGTACGAATTTGTTTGTGAGTTATCTACACTCTGTCTGGGTTGTGTCTCTGCTGGGTTTCCTCTGATGTCCCATCCTCATCCGTGGTCGCAGAAGGAAGAAGGCCTCCTCTCAGGGGTCATGAGAAAGCCGCTGGGCGACTTTCTCAACGTTCGGCCCTGGGCCTGGTGACTCTTAAAGGCACAGGCGCACAAACTGTTTCGTCATCTTTCTCTCCCTTTTCCATCTATCTCTCCTCCTTCTCTTTCCCATCCTCCTTACTTCTAAAGCAAGAATCCTACACCCTGCACACATGGGCACAGTGACTTTTTGGGTGTTGATGTTTTCCCCCCTAAAGGGATTGACGCTTGAAAATATGCCTGCAAGTGTATAAAAATCTCTGGAGGACAGTAAAACATGGACTTTGTATATTATTTTGCATATGGGCTACATAAACAAAGTTATTCCCTGCTGGTTTTTGCTTGCAGCCATTTGTCTACAATAATAGTCTCTAAACAGTGCTTTAGATTCTTTCTAGAAATGAAAAAAAAGGTGTAGTGTACTTTATAATACCATGATTTCAGGATTTGCCGCAAGTCCTAATAACGGTTCTTATTGCTGAATTGCACATGAGATACTAGACTGCAGCGTCGGCGTCACACCCAACACTTAATTGAGGGTTGCCTGTGACGCTGCCAGCAGGGACATCACACTGGCTAACAACTATTTATGGTCAAGAGAGCCACACCAGGCTTATCAGGTGCTACTTAACGCCAGTAGTTGCTTTTCTGGGTATTCTCCTTCCACTTTCACATCCGACTACTGATGTCAGAAACCTTTTTCCCTGTAATATAAGAGGAACCACCGATAATAGTAACCAATAGTTTTCTTTGTGGCAACTGCTGACTTAAAACCCTGTAGGAAGATCCCAAGGATAGGATAACGCTGTGTATGATGGTCCGAATTTGCATTAGCAACCTGTTCCTTCCTCTCTTTTTCAGCACCATTATTAAACGTCCAGAGCACAAAGAAAAGGCACAACAAAGAGAGGGGGGGGGTTGTATGAGGATACGTTGCATGAGATTATATAGTATAAGGATACGTTGCATGAGGATATGTTTTATGACGACACAACACACAGTTGTATGGTTAAAACCAACATTTTTGTCACAAGACCCTGAGCCACTGAGTCACATAAATACTATGCTTTTTTTATTTAAGAACACTTTACATTACTGATATCTGATGGGTTTTAAAAAGGTCGCCAAAGATCAAAGTTTATTGAATATTACAACGCACAGCGGAGTACATTAACTAAAACCAAGCCCTGATGTTGCTAAAGGATACACGGCAGCCTTTCCTCCCAGTAAGCCAAGTTGAGACCGCTGCTTGCTTCCTGTGGTGGCAACAGATGTTTGCAAGCAAAGGTCAACCATGACCTACCATCTAAACCTGTCCTTCAAAAATAGAAGTGATAAAAACTGTGGACAGACGGGAATTGAGGGCATGGGCTTAGACAAGACAGGCTGTTAAATAATTCTTACTTGGAGGTATTTGGGTGGGGGTGGGGAGCCTGATGCCCTCGTGACTTCACAGACACTGACCTAATCCTGGTCTTCTTCAAGTGTCTGCGAGGCTCATAAGCACACGCCAACCCTGTATCCATCCATGAGCCTCTGTCCCCACCTTCAAGGGAGGTATTTTTAAATGAGAGGTTCCAGCTGACCATTGGCATGTGATGCACTTACACTGTGTTAGACAAGTAAGTATTTTGACCAAATAGTCAAAAGGGTCGCAAGAAATGTGTGGAGAAAGAAAAAACGCAAATAAACTGTCATGTCAAAAATAATGACATGGCCCCCTTCCTCACTTGACCTAAACCCTATTGAGACCTTGTGGAGCCTTTTTAAACAGGAGATATACAGAGGAGGAAAGCAGTACACCTCTCTGGACGCTGTCTGGAACCACAAAAAATTGATCCTCGACAGATCAAGAAACTAACCGACGCTACTGTTATTGAAAAGAAGGGTGGCTATATTTGTCACTGATTTTTAAAATCTTTTTATGTTTTCACCTGGATCGTAGAGCCCAGCTCTAAAGCAGGAAAGGGATTTGTTAGGTCGTAGTTGGAAACCACGAACCCTGCTGATTAAACGAGACAACAATCGAAGCACGAGAAACCAAGACACTCGGTCGACTTGTGAGTTTTACTTGCTGCAAGGGGAGCCCGGTCAAGAATCCTAGACTCTTCACTCGATCACAGCCAACTCCGACTAGACTTCCCCATGCAGTCTCCTTTTATTGAGGAAGTGAACTATGTAAGCATGATGAGTCGACACTTGTTTGTTAAAAAGGTCAGTAGTACAGCAGTAATAGCAAAAGGCATTGTGCACCAAACTGGGTATGTCGACTCGAGGTTTAAAACAGCTTACACAGGTTAATGTATGTGTGCGTAAGATAAGTGTCTGCAAATGTGTCTTGGACTTTCTTTCCATATATTGGGTTGTTTTTCAGTTTGGTGGAGAAAATGCAGTTGAGTCCACCGTTTCCTGTTTTAACGCAATTAAAACAGGACAATGAAACATTACATTGCGTAATGATAATAACACAATAAGCAGTATTCCCTAAAGCCTAATGTAATAGTTTCAAATAGGCTCAAAAAGCCCAATGAGGTCCAGAATGGTGATGGTGAGTCTATGGTCCTCCAATGGAGTTAGTGCATTAGCAGTATTACAAACGGGGTGGCTGTGGCGATATTGCCGGGAAAAAGTGGGACCCAAAAACAACGAGACAGAACTCTTAGATTTGTAAATTTGCTAAGCCAAATTCATATCTGATTTTAAAAAACATGTGTTATTCAAGTAAACCACCGCAGCATTGTGAGGTTAATATATCACTTAAGAAGCATTTTATGCGTAATTCCACACACTGAGCACAGAGCGTGTTCACAGGGCGTCAGGCTAACACAGTGACTGCATACACACACACACACACATTCATAAACACGGAGAGCCAAGGAGTCTTTTTGTCATAGACGCTGACACCTCTGTGCAGAGAATGTCTGACATTAGCAGACGTATAATTAGGGTGGCCAAGCTGAAAGCCACATGCAGTAATTGTGTATGAGGTGACACTTGCAGCAGACCTCTATGTGGGAAAAAGTCATTATAGTCTAACTATTAAGCTGAGGCCTTCAGGGCGTCAAGGCTGTATCCTCAGTGAAGCAGAACAAGTGAAGACGTGCTTTCAGACAGTAGCAGGGATAAGTGAGGACTTTACCTCTTGTCTCTTTTAGGTGATTATGGGAAACATCTGTGACCGCCAAAATTATTCATCTATAGTATATCATGTTCACTCTTCTCCAGAGGGGTATATGATGGACCTGTTCCATCATATACCCCTCTAAGGAAAGTAACCAAAAATGAACGTGGTCTCTTCTCCAATTTCCCTCGACTTGGTAGTGATTTCCTACATCTCCCAGAATCCTATTGATGAAAAACAAAGAATGGCAGAGGGCTTGTTACATTTAGACAAGTAAAACACACATATTACTGTCTGACGAAGACTCCTGCACTCAGGTCGGCTCAGTCCTGCTCAATCTGAGAAAAGCGGGACTGTTACACCAGGGTTTTCCTAGTTAAGACGTTTTTCGCCATACCAATCTTGGATCTTAAAAGTCTGCTTTTATCAAGTGATACCTGAATCTGACTCCTCCTCAACGTGCTCATCCTCTATATTTTTTAAGTAAGTATTCATGACATGAATCTCATCTTTTTCATTTTATTCTTGAAAAATCGTTTTTTTATTGTATTAAATGTAGTTTATTCACGAATGGTAATTGAGCCCTTCTACACAATGACAATCACACAACCTGCATTAACTAACTGATTTTTACACTGGTCTTTTGCTCATACGGTAATGCAACCAGGGACAAATATTAAGACGTATCCATCCTGGTACCCGTGCTACTGTAGAAAAACAACCACCATCATGTTTTTCAAATTTATTAACAAACTGAAACTATTGATTTTCTGTTTGTGACATCCCTACCATCAGCTCACCTATTGGGTCCTATTAACATCAGATATATGGTTCCCATGGACCACATGGCGGTAACTGTATGCCAGCTTAATAAATAATTGAAGAGCCCAACTCTAAGGCAGTCAGTGCAGGGTGAAACACCTCCACGTGAGATGATGGGGGCCTCAGAGCTCAGCTCCCCTGCTTGGAGAGATGAATGAAGCACTCTCATGCCCACCAGCGATCACTTTACTCCACTAGCTTGTGTCTGACCTCCACTCAGCTCTGCCCCGGCTGCATTAAATGTTCCCCTGTTTCCTTCCTGCTCCTAATGCTGTTTGATGAATAACATTTGTTGTCACTGTTTATGGATGGAGAGAGAGACAGTTATCTGTTCGTCCTCCTCTGCCGTCGCTCTTCCGCTATTCCTTGATGTTTTTCATCAACATCATTACAGCTCTCCCTCCCTTTCCTCTTCCCCATCGCCCTCTTCTTTTCCTCTTTATCTTGTCGCTCAACCTTCCTCCACCTCCTTCTCCTTCATCCCATCTCTCCTGGGGGCTGCAGCTCCAGCATCTCATCAACATCAGTGTGTCGGGTCAGCCAGGAGATTTAGTGGGCTTTGTTACTCCAGCATGTGTGCTGCATCAGTGTGTGTTTGTGTGTGTATAGTTTTGTTTCAAATGTGTTTTTTGAGTGTGTAGATGTTTAGTTTATGCGTGTGTGTGTGTGTGTGTGTTTGTATACACTCTGCCCTTCAGCCTCAGACTTCTATGTGTTATGCTTCCCGCCTTCATCTCTCCTCCATCTCTCTGCACATTTTCTTCCTCCCTGGGTGGTGTGTGTAATTATAAGTTCTTATCTATTATTCTGTCACACATAACTACACTCCGGAGAGAGCTCAGTTGATGTCATTATCTACGATAATGGCTCAGAGGTGCAGTCCCTCCTCCACCCTCCTCCAATCTTAACCACGCTCCAACATATAATTGCTATTTATTGAAAATAAATCCCACTCCACCGCCCTCCCCTGCGCTCGTTTCTGGCTATTGCACCCTCCCCCATGGACCGTCATGAGAGCTGATATGTTTTAATACGCCGGTAATATGCGCCTTTTTTTCCTTATATGCGGGGGATCTCTGCCAACTCTCCTAATTGGATTTCTCAATCATCATTTCCAGTCCTCAGTGAAAACATGTGTGCTGTCACCAGATGAGGTGCCAAAGTGCTTTCTATCTATCTTTCTATCGCACATACCGACATCTATTTGAAAAAAAGTCCTCTGAATGAACCGGCCGAATCAGTCATTTTTTCCATTACCTTTTTAAAAGACAAATCCAATCACTGGAAAGGAAAAGGTGGTTTAGTAGCACTACACTTTAGTTGTGTACATCTACGTGCATAGTGACCAAAGCACCTCGGCAATGATTCTCGCAGCTCCTCTGCTCGTTCTGACTCTACACAGGTTGCCTTCAGGCACATTATTTGAGTGCTGGTCAACACACAAGACGACAGTAACATGTGCAATGCACGACAAGAGACTTGAAGCTCGGAAAGACAATAATTAATAAAAATAAAAATGTGTCCAGTCTGTCACACACACACACACACAAGAAAGAGAAGACTGTAAAACGCCTACTATGTGGACAACCCGATAATTGCCCAAAAAAACAACTTTGGAATCATAATCGTGAAATAATGTTTGCTTTGCTCATCCATCTCTAAAATAATGTCACATGACATCATTCCTTTTGGCCCTTGCCGAAACAATTGATTCTGCTGCACCTACAGGGAGGATGTCCTTCCTTTTGAACGGATAGTGGACACATTTTTATTTTGCCATGATGTTGGCGTGGAAACACTACGTTCTCATTCCCAGGTTGTTGAACACGGGTGCCTGTTCGGTGGACGTAAGCTTCGAAATATGATCCATACACCCAGACGTCCTCCAAACTCGTATCACTCACTTTCTCACCTGGCTCCTTCCTTTACTACTGTCATAATGACTACGTCTCCAGCATCCCTGTATGTCCAAAACTGAGGCCTGAGGGGCACGTGAAGCGAGTTGGGAGCGCTAAACGCCTTGTGCCAGGAACCGTCCCCACACACTGAGGTCCAGCTGTGTTCACACCTTTGTTTGGTTTTGTTCAACCATTGTTGATTGTGAAAGTCACCAAGGACCTGTAGCCCGTGGAAGGGCTTGACCAGTTTCCTTGCAGGGAATGTATGACGCAAGCTCTATTTTCTGACGCTTCAGCCGAGAACA
Source organism: Gasterosteus aculeatus (assembly GCF_964276395.1). Taxonomy (NCBI): domain Eukaryota; kingdom Metazoa; phylum Chordata; class Actinopteri; order Perciformes; family Gasterosteidae; genus Gasterosteus; species Gasterosteus aculeatus. The sequence goes on from NC_135694.1 coordinate 15,568,556, forward strand.
ATGGCATACACACTAACACGTAACAACCAGAAGGGAGAGCACAAAGGAATTACTTATGCAGAATGTTGTGTTGAATGCGCAGCCCAGAAGCCCTGATGTCACCTGCTGTCTGCCCCACTGCCTGTACATGCATCTGAATGCTCCTGTACATGGGCTCCGGAGTACAGTACGGCAAAGGCACAGAAAGCCCCTATAATCTCCCCTGCATATATGTTTGAAGAGGTGGAAGTCTCTCAACTAAATGCTAAACAGGATCTACAAGGATTAAGTCCTGGTTTGAGGCGGTTTAGCTTTTTGCTGACTCTGTTTCAGGAGTGGGTATTTGGAAACGACTGCACTTGAACCACAATGCAACTGATTTCTCTCACGTCGCACGCTGCGCCACTCTGACAAAATCCCTTTTACTATTTTTTTCTTAAAGCCCCCAACAGACAGAAAACCATTCAGCTGAGGAACATCATCAATGTTTTCGAGCGTTCATTAGTGGCTGTTCATTACGCTCATTGATTTCCTGAGGCCAGCCGTCCGTGAGAGCCCATTAACCCCAGACATTAAGAGTAATTAGGCATAAGTGCTCACTTTTTTTGCAGATATTGTTTATCTGGATGTATGCAGGACATGCTGGAGGGCAATTGGCAGTCTACATAAGGCAGGAAATTGACCACCTGGCACTCTGTTTCTGTATTCCCCAGCAACGTGGATTCCTGTGGATGGACTCAGTGAAAGAAAGGGAGAAGGATAAATTATCATTAGTGGTGGTAGTGCTTGAAGGGATCCTGTGTCATTCACTCATGTATATGCTATACATTCATGCTGGAGGCCTTATTTAATGTTTTCATCATACTGTCATTTAAAATGAAAACCCTCATTTAGATGTAACGTACACTTCTACACCGTATCCATAACATACCAGCTGGTCCCCTCAATGGTAACACTTTAATCATGATGGCAGATCCATACACAGTATGCCTGCCTCCACACACACACACTCATTTTAGCGCTCATCCTCTGGGAGGACGCAAAGGCAAGCCTCGTCGGATCCGTAATCGCTGACTCTCTCTCTCTCTCTCTCTCTCTCTCTCTCGTGTCCTCCTCCTCTGTGGCGAATTATCAGGAAAAGAAAAACAGACTCCGTTTAATAACAGCCTTGGCATGCACGCAGAACCCCACAAGGAATACTGGTACACTGGCCCCCCTCCCACCACGACACTACCTGTCAGCGAGCAAGACATTACACAGAGAGACGCTGAAGAAACGATCAGAACTCCCCTCAACCACAGAAACCTGTCGCTCATCCATCTTTTACCTCCTCCTCATGTTAAAAATAGGCCCAAGCTGTCAAGTACCAACTACAACCTTTCCTCACTTTCTTCAGCTTATCATAACTAGCTGGCTGCAGCAGATTCTTTGGTCATTACAAGGCATCTAAAAGACCCTTCGTGTCTGATCATGCTCACTGTTTTCCGATTTCTCACCAAGTCAATCGATTATAAAAAAGTCCTTCTGTCAAGACAAGACACGATGGAAATCACCTTAAAGTGACCAAGGGGCCCTGATAGAGGAAGCAAGTGGACAGTAATGTGTGAACTTTACACGGGTTAAAATAAAACACACTGAGCTTTGAGCCAGCCCCTGTGACTATATGTAAGAAGTGGTCATATTTGTTTCCTCAAGTTTAGAACTAGGCACTTTTTTGGCAACCAATGGAACCAGCGGAAATAACTATATTCAGACTGAAGAGGTGTGGCTTACACATGGCATCAGCAGCTTTAATACCAGCGATCTGTCAATCACACGGTAACCCCGCCTTAAAGCATACCCTGCTTTATGGCTCGTCAGAGATCACTCAATAACTGTTGATATGAGTGAGAATGCACAATTTTCCCTCTACTTTGTACTAAATCTACTAAAACAATGAAAATGCTCTGCAGAAAGTTCTTTGTACTCGATCATTCTAATCATGATGTGTTACAATTAGTATCATTATTATTATTACGAAAGTCATGTCTCGGACAGACACTGAAGGGATAGAGACACGCTGAGTGTGACCAAGCCTACTGTGGTCCAGTTGCAACTCCTCAAAGAGAAGGAGGAATTTACACTGCTTTTCTGAAGACTACACAATCTGAACTTCTCAAAGTTGTTACTGTGTTTGTGGAGATATTTTAAATGTAATGAGTATGCTAATCTGCTTCCCAACCATAAGCCAATGCTTTCTCACCTATTCCCACGCTTACATGAAAGCAAATGAAGCATGAATGTTCATTTATTAAGACCCAGCCATAACAGCATCCACTGATGTAATATGTCCAACTATTTCTGTAATGGCTGCAAATTAGTGTAGTTTAGCCAAAATATTCCAAAGATGAAAGTATATTTGGAGAAGGTTATGGAACACAGAAAACATTTCCTGGGAAAAGACGTGGAGTGCACCGGGATGGATTTGTCCCAGCCTACTTTTAGTTGGACTCATCGGGGTGTTGATGTCATCCCAAGGTAATGCACACTGAGGTGGTGCTTCTCACCCAATACTTTTTAACAAATCATAAACCAACTGAGAAGAAAATGCATAAAAGCGTAGTCTAAGAAGAAAAGCTTAGAGTGTATTCATTATAAAAGCAGCAGTGATTGGAGGACAAGAGAACAGGGGAAACACAGGGATTGGTTCACATTTGGGTCTCCTGATACAGCATGGACTTCCAGGTGGATGATAAGTCATTTGCACAATTTTGTACTTCTGAAACCCTTTTTACCTGGACCCTAGAGCTGCAATAGTTCATGCATATATTTTCCCAAGTTGCACATTGAAAAAGAAGATTCTTTACGAGCCAAGCTCCAGGTCAAAATGGTACTACAAGTCTCGAATTCTAAATTTTTCCTTCAGCCGAACTGTCTTCATTTAGTTTAAGAGACGAGACTTGAATGGAATTGAATGGGAGATGGTCAGAGATGATATTAAACATTGAATGTGAATGACCTTGGTCTAACGACCTTTGACCTCTTACTGGGAGATGCTGTGAGCGATTTTGGTCTGGTGTTTAAAGCAAAGTGCAAAGTGTTGGGCCGTCTTGTTTTTGCCGTTGCCATGTTATTTTTTTTGTTTTAGACATCTTGGATTTTGGCTGTAGTCGTCTTGTTTTAGTTCCTTTTTTAATTGATTTTCTGTATATGTTATAGATGTCATTACATTAGCACATAGATTTCAAAATTAGCCCAGCCGGCTAAAGTTTTTACAGAAAAGAGTGGTAATCTGTCGGGCTGCAACAACGAATCGATAAAATCTTTGTTTTGTTGTGTGCGCGATTATTACAATTATTGCGATTATTACGCGTTGAGTGTGAGAGTTTATGAGCGTGACGTCTGTGAGTGTAGAGCAGACGTCCCCAACCTTCTTTGCCTCACAGACCGGTGTGATGTTAGATGGCATTTTGCGGATTGGTCTTCAACGTGTGGCAGATAAACACAATGAAATAACTGACCAACGGGAAGGTCAAAAAGACACAGGGACAAGCGCATATAATCGGGAGAGAATCCGGTCATTTTTCAAAAAAGTTTTTTTTTTCTCTCTGCGGCCCTGTACCAAGTGGCTCGCAACAGGTAGGTTGGGAACCACTGGTGTAGAGAACCAGTTCTGACGTTCAATCAAATGCTGTTAAGGTTTCTGATTTGTATTTTTCTTTATATTAATTATTGTTCAGACAGTTCAGGTCCCTTTTTTGTACTTTTTAAAGAGCCTATATATTTGACGGATGTAAAACATACATGTTTATGTTTTGTGTCCATTTTTCTTATTTTTTAATATCACAACCTGCTTGTTGCACTGTGAATTTGCAGTCAGTTATGTTTTTGAAAAGAGAGTTGGAAATTATTTTTCTTTTTTTTGAATCCCTCAAAAAAGATCAGATTAGTTGAAATAAACGTTTGTTGCAGCCCTAATAATATTTATCGACCGTATCCTGTTAAACATTTAAAACAATAACACAAAGACACTGTGAAAGAGTACTAACATGAAAACACAGAAGACTCACAGAGCAGACATTGCTGTGATAATGACCCATCAATCACAAGGTAGCCCCGCCCCAAAGCATACCCTGCTTAAAATGGAACCATCTTTTACGAAATGAACACCATGCTGTAATGAACAAGACTGGAAACTATAGATTTAAACCATAAACTCATGTTTTCTGAGGGAATAAATCAAGACAGTCATTTTCTCATATAGGCCTACTTCTATACAACCAGAATGTTTTAACCTATTCCTTCCCTCTTTAGTGGCTGGTCCAAGTCACATTGTGACTGTGATGTGCAGGGGAGACAGGATTATGGTAGTCTGCAGCATATCCTGAAGCAGGTTCTACTTCCTGAAGGAAGTACATCCTCCACTGGCCTTTTTTTCTGATTGTGTCTTTTTTATCAGCAGGACAACATAATTTATCTTCATCATGTCACAGTTGAAAATTACATCTGTTATATGATGTTACAAGGCTACGTATCAGGACCGTAAACAACATGCTTGGTTTTGGTGAGGATATGAACTCTGTTGAGGTTAGAAGACCTTCGTCGTGATGGCTACAATAATGACCATGTATAGTTGTTAAGGTTACAGAATACTCATGGTCATGGTCAAAAAATTGGCCGAACCATCCGGCACAACCTCGTTCGTACCGTATCACTCTATAAAAACGCCACTCGGCTCCCTCTGTGCTCCTGAAGTATAAGAGTTATAACTCGTGTGGCTGCTGGAGGGCTGCTTGTCACCTCACTGGGCCCACGCTGTTTTGAAGCACTCGCATGCCATTTTTCTGTGTACGATGTTCAAAGTGAAGATGCTGAAGCAGTGAACCGGGACACTCAAGTCTGTATTTGTACACTAGTGGCACAAAGAGGCCTTAGTATACCAGTGACTCGCCAGCTGTCACATTTCTGATCAATGCTCTTTCAAACTGTGATGGGGACACGCTTCTTAATCTCTTTCTGGACTGCGTGACAAACATTATTTTTATATCAAATTATTTTTAAGGACACTTGTCTCATAAAAGAAGATTTTAGAAAGAACCATGGTATTAGAAAATCTACACCTCCCTCTCTGCTCAACAACTTCCATTGGACTTTATAAACAACCAATGTTGGACCGACATAGCATTTTTTTTGGACCAAAGAGAGATGAAACTAAGACTACTAGAAACTAGACAGAGCTGGAGCTTCTCAAGAGTTTAGGTCTCTGTAAAGGTGAACTCGTGAATCAGTTCAGTCCATCTATCATTGATCCATCTGATGCAACAGAAGCGTTTGGGACAGAAAGAGAAGACGGAGGAGAATCAGTGACAGAAAGGCTGAGGCTTTGTTGTGAGTCAGGAGGGCATGGAAAGGGAGAGTAAGGGAGAGCGAGGAAGGCGGGTGGACAGAAGAGGGGGGAGTGGAGGAGAGCGGCCACAAATGAGGAGAGCGGAAGATTGAGACAGATACTGATCTGGAGATTTGGCTGTTTAATCGAGTCGGCGAGGATTAAAGCCGGATTATGTAGGAATTGCGACATAGCAGCAAATTAGCTTGGTAGCTTTAATTTGAGAGGCGGATAATGCCACAGTGCTTGACCAAACAGCAGTGTGTGCGTGTGTGTTTGTATGGCTACGATGTGAAATAGTTTGTGTCTGTTGAAACATGAAAACTTCTTTGTTGTCTATCAGTCCTCCATTCGAGAAGCTCAATCAAAGCTAGAAGTTGGACATTGGGGACAAAAAAACCCCTGAACACTCCATAAAAATGTTTTACAGTAAACAGTAGAACATCCATCCATCTGCAAACTGCTTATCCTGCACACAGGGGTCGCGGGGGGCTGGAGTCTATCCCACCCAACTTCGGGCGAGAGACGGGGTTCAACCTGTACTGGTCGCCAGCCAATCGCAGGGCTACACAGAGACACACAACCATTCACACTCACATTCACACACCTACGGGCAATTTAGAATCCCCAATCAACCTGATCCCTTGTGCATGTCTTTGGACTGTGGGAGGAAGCCGGAGTACCCGGAGATTTTTGATGTTTGCTGCAGTGAGAGTGACCTTTTTTGAAAATAAAATCTTTAACCATTCGTTTGTCACTTTTGGAGTAATTTTTATTTGTAAAAAAAAAAATTCTCTTTTTCATCTTGATGAAGTAACCAGTTTCAACGCCCGTTGAATATCTCCCCTAACATGCAGTGATGGTGTGAAACCATCTTTGGCTTTTAGCCCGGCAGAGGGTCCAACAGGACTGACTCACGCCCTCGGTGTTGAAGGTTGTGAGTTTGATAGTTTTAATCATAATTCATAATCTTCCACCTCAAAAAGCTCTGCCCGGACTCACTGCAGCTTGGCAGCTATGATCTATATTTGAGTTTTTTCACATTTGGAACAAAAGAGATACACAAAGGAAATCTCTCCTTTGTCTGCTTTAGGCTCCAGTTTCCTCACTGACTCACATCAAAAGGGTTACACACGCATGCTTATAGCTTCCACCAACTCACCTCACACCTGAGTGGGTTGCACAGGTAATGCAAACTTAATGTGAAACACACACTGGAGCACCTTGATTGAGAGCCGTCTATGACTATGCACTTCTGAATAAGGACAGATGGGGTTCAGAGGAGATCCTTGTGTGTGTGTGTGTGTGTGTGTGTGTTATAGAGGACAGGGTGGAGCTACTTACATAACAGCTCACCTCCATTCTACAGCAGTACCTTGGCAGGCCCCTCAACAGGCAGGAGATTTCCTCTCATGTTCATATGCACCACACGCACACACACTCCACCTGCGGGGTTGGTGGGTAGTTTTTATGAGACCATGTCAGCGCAACTTAGTCAATGCTGGACAAGTGCTTGTGTCTGTTTGCTGCTCTTCTAACCCATTATTCATCTTCCTCAGGAGGATGGGAACTGACTGCAAAGATTTGAGAAAGCTATAAAAGCAATCGCTCTTTGTTCGGTTCACCGTGGGCTCTGAACATCCACAGTACGTCAGGAAACACTCGTCAGATATTAAAGTCAGGGAAGCACTTTCACTGAATTTAATTAAATTATTTCTCACTACCTTGAGTCATAGAAATCAAATGCTTCTCTAATTATTCAATGAACATTAGCCCACTTGACCTGTTAGCAACCAATCTTACGAAGCAAAAACCCTGAGAAACACCAACACAGACGGCATGTAACAAGTTAAGCGCTGCCCACACACAACAAGGGGCTCCTCCATGGGTTGACTCTTTTCTCCTCCCCTGGTGTGTTTTCTCCTCCCCCATGTCTCACCTGTACTCCCTAGTGTATTTAAATCACGTCTCTTCTGTTGATTCCTGTCTTTCTTTTTATTAAAAGTAATTTCATTTGAAACCTTGCTTCTGCATTTAGGTCCTGGAAATGCAGGACAAAATTCATGACTTCCCCTTTTCCCCTTTTTCTTCCCCATCACAATGGCACCAGACATGTCCTGCCTATAAACAAACTTACAAATGATTGTTTATGAGCTGCTTGCAAAGACAACAAGGCAGTCCATTTTATCAATAAAGACGCCTTAAAATCCATTGTCCCCGATTTGGCAGGACCCGATTGGAGAAGGATTTTGATGTCCCAACGCTGACTTTGATTACAGTTGATAACAAGCACATGGTCCTCGGGTCAGAAATTGTCATATATCTCACCGTGTAAAATGAACATAATTGCATACTTTCTATCTGACATGACCAAGCCTCAAGCTGCTGTCGATCCTCCCTGCTGACTTGTTTGTTTAACAGTGGAACAACATGTTAGGGTAATTCCTGCCACCCTCGGGACCCGCTGGGCAGATCAAGTGAAAACCACCCACTTCTGAGGCATGGGGCAGGATGGTGCTATCGCCACCGCCCTTGCGTAATTACAAGCCTTTCTCCGTGCGGCCGAGACCTTCAACCTGCCAAGCCTCCAATGGCGGATGCCTTTTTAGTAGGGACAGCTATGTCCTAGAGAGTCGGGAGTGTTTGGTTCAGTAGGAAGGAGAGTGTCCTGCATTATGCATGGTGGTTGTTATTTTCATCACATGGCGCTGTCAGGCGTCATTGTCGTTCCTGCCCCGTCAGCACAAATTGCAGTGTGTTCACAGATTGCTGTTTTGGTGTCTACTTAAACCATCTCTTTTAGTCCCTCCATTTTTGTGCCTCCAACTCTACTTTACTCCACTGCGTAATCGAGATGGGGTTAGGAGTCCCAGTGGCTTCCATTAACCGGAGTGTGTGAGTGTGTTGATCCCCGTGTGGGTACAAAGCTGGCCCTGGCTCTCAGGCCACTCAGGAGACCGCGAGGGGAGGGGAGGAGGGTGGGGGATGGGGATGGGGGGGTTGCTCTGGAGCCCATGCATTATTTCACACAGCAAGTGACAGTCCCACACTCAGGCACACATGCCAACAGACACCAGGGTGTCAACAAGAGGTGTGTGTGTTGACGTGTTGACGTGCACTCGGCTCATGAATGTATGTGTGTTTTCCGGCTTTATGCTACTGCTACTGTAACAGCTTGCGGCATACAGTATCCTCCACAGCCAAATAACCTAGATTAGGGCTGGACGGGATTTAGTGAAGTTGTTAGAATAAATCTTTGAGGCCATGTTTAATAAAAGAAGAGCTAATGCCAGATCTCAAAGCACTTGGTTACAGTTTATATGAGAAGTAAAGTTAGTTTCTAATAACTCCGCTATGATGCATTTGGTTTGTTTATCTGTTGTGTGATAAGTTTATGGTTTTCGTTTATTGCTTTTGTCACGACCATTTAATGATAAAATAAACCTTTCAATTTAATCAGTGCACTATCATTACCTTGTTACAGAATTGGTCTACGAAGGCCTATTTCAATTTAATATGAGACTGTCGCGCATCATTATGTCAAGGGTGCTCTGGATTAACATCATACTTGATGACTAAAAAAGTAAAGTTTGACACACTTTTGGGCACAGTCATGGCTCTTATGTCCTCCACGAAGAGATGAAGGTTTGGTTACAGAAACATTGTTCGCCTGACGTCCTTGAAACCTGCTGGAAGGATGTAGCATGAACTAAGGGAGCACCCATTAGATTTAGGAGCAGATATACGAATAACATGGGAGACACAGATCCTTCCCCACAGTTCACATAGAGAGATCGAGAGTTCTGTGGTAGTTGGACATATTTGGAGCTGATTTTCTGCATCTGGTAAGCTTGACACTAAGATAACCACTATTTAATTACTGAAGGTATTCATTTATTCACAGTGGCCATTAAGTCACTACGTGTCAGCTGGAAACATCTCAGTGCTTTGAGCCGGTGCTCAGCGATGTGGACACAAACACAGCCCAAAACCTGTCGGAAAAAAAAACGTCTAGCTTCACAATTCAGCCTTGTAAAAAGCTGGTTCGAAGAAGGAGTTAATGAATTCTTATTTGAACATAAGGATGTGCTCAGATTTGCCTGGTGCCCCAGTTCTCATGTGCAGGTCACACTCAACCCTTTTGTATCCAGTTGGGGTGAGCCTCCTTTGGTTTCATATTCTCTGGACTGCTATCTCCATAATGATGAAAATTCCCTTTGCCCCCCCCCACCCCCCATTCCATTATTCCTCAAACCTGCTGATAAGGACACAGCGTAATAGGAAGAGAGAAAGTGAAGGGAACAAATAAATTGGGAGATAGAGGAAATCAAACTGAACTCCCAGAGCCAGAAGATGAGAAAGATGGGAGTTGTCTATCTCTCCAGCATTGTTTATTAGGCAGGAAATGCTTTGTGCTTGTGTGTTTGTGTGTGTGCACGCTCAAATATATACGTGTGTCTTTTCGCGTTACATCCGAGCCCGCTTCCTCTTTCCCCTCCTGGCACTTCCCGTCACAGAGGCCTGGAGCTCCCAGATAAGGCCCTCCAGTACATTCCTCCTTCCGGTTGTCGTTCTCCCCTCCATCCAGCACCAGTTTCAGCCCCGTGGCGATCAATCGCGCAGATAAGGCTTCGCCATACAAAATAAATAAATACATGTTGCCTTCTCCACATCCCAGCACAAAAGGCCGTGGGTGGATAACAGCCTCTATTGTAGTGGCAGGGGGGAGGAAACAACAACCCATGCCGGGGATGGGCTGCTTGTGCTGCAGACCTCAACTGCTCAGCAAACACAGATCAATACTGTGACCTTTTGTGGGTGACAGGTATGTAAGGTGCAAGAAGGCTTCCGTGCTGAACTCGAGTCAGTCATCTATTCTACTTGAATTGTTGGTTTTAGCCGGTGTGCGGGTAGCATCCGGCCAGCAACCTGATCCCCACTGAGACAGCAGGAGAAGAGTGCCGGGGGGGGGTCTGTCATGGCGGGGAGAGTGTGTGCGACCTGTCTCCTGTTCCTCCTCATGTGCGCAGCTGTACCAGTTGGTTGGTAACTGGAGTCGGACCCCATTGTCCATTGTGCTAAGGGATTCTGGGTAGAGGAGCGCTCTGCGGCGAATACAATGGCTCGATTTAGAGAAGGGAGGCTCTTACCTGGAGAGAAGAAAACTATTGAGGACTGGATCAGACAAACTGCGTCTGACCCAGTGAGGATAGAGTGTTTGTGTGGGGAAGCGACTTATATGAAAGAACATGTTCATTATCCAGCAGACTACTGCACTGGAGGGGGCGGGGTCTGTTTGGTTAACTCTGATCATCAGCTTGACATTGGGCAACATTTTTCATCTTAAAACTTAATATTGATCTTTCGTTTTCCTTCATTTTCCATCAAATAAATGGTGCGGAGGAGTTTGTGGAGATGCGTGTAACAGATGTTTACGGTAATTACATTTTAAGGGCCTAATAAGCACATGTTTTCAAATGTATATATAGAAATATATGAAAAGGTACATTTAATACCTTATCTTGGATTCATTTCAGCAGACCAACATCTGTCCCTAGCTACTTAATCCTTGAAAAGCAGTTTGTCGCTGAAAAGTATTTTGCTGAGTCTTTAAATTGGCTTCCGGCCTCTGCGCAGTAGCGTACTATAATTTGGACAATTTCGTACCAAGAGGCCGTATATGGCCCGCGGACCCTAGTTTGCCCATGTATGCTCTAACAGGTAAGAAGGAATTAACATTCAGTGCTGCCATCATTGCCGTCATTGCCGTCACCTAATGCAAAATAACCAGCGAACGAGTGAGCTTCCAGCAATATGTAATAAAAAGTCTATTCTCCTGGATGTTGACCTATTGCCTGATCTAAAGGTAGAGACAGTTGTACAAGCCTGTCTCATTCAAATAGGACTCTTCTCCAGTGCTTTCTCATCCAGCAAGGTGGGGGAGGTCATTTTGCCGCTCCCAGCTCCAATTCTTGCCTCACCCCATCGCCTCTGTGTTCAGGCCACATTAGCAGATCGGTAATCACATCACACCAACACTCACATGAGCTGATGCGCTACCTGTTTGTCTCGGAGCTCACCTGGTGATTGTGGGGATCAAACAAGGACATTAGTCCAACATACACAAAAGATAAAACCAAGATCAACCTTCAGCAGTATCGGATATTATAATTATAATAATGTTCATGGTGACCTGATGAATTTGAATAACTTTGCGGTCCTCTGACTTCTCATGAAGCAACATCTTCTGATTAACATTGGCAGAACCCTTTTAGTTTATCACCAAATACATTTCCATCAGCCTTTAGCATGCCAATGTTTTGTGTTTGGTGTCTCAGAGCTCTGGGGACGGTGCACAGGAAAACAGGGACTAATTGGACTGAACCAGTTTTGATTTGTTGTAAATGGTGCTGTGCAACTTAACACGTTATCATCACATGAATTAATTAACGTTGTTAATTATTTTATTGCGTATTAGACTGCTGCAGCTCTCGCATGACCCGAAACCCAAAGTAGCTGGCGAAGAAAGGGAGAAAGGTGGTTGACTCTTACGTGGACATTTTATATCTTTTCCAGACGGCGGCGTTGATAGAACCAAAGTTATTAATCACCTGCATCACTGAAAGTGTGTGTTTTTGGTTATTTGACTGAGGTTATCCAAATGAAATCCAGCACAAACGTGGACTAGTTTTAACACATCAGACATGAAACACTGATCCTTAGGAAATGTAATTTTGATGTTGCCCGCAGACGGGTACAGACATGGCCGTAGCCTCCAGATAGGGAGCTGTTGATGTCTACAGTAATGCTGCCAATTGGTAAACAACCTTTGACGCTTTTGTTGAATGAGAAATGTTACAGAGGGAAATCATCTTCCCTCCTACACACAGAGCATTTGAGCATGGCTGTAGACGCCTCTTGTTACCATTTAAAGTTGTTCCATCGAATGGTGTCAACCATTGTACTGTAGCACACAACACTCGTTTCATTAAAACGGCAAGCTGCTTGATGACAGGCAGCATGCTCAATGATTGATAGGGCTCGGCGTATAACTAATATCTCTCGCCGAATTTGATTTCCATCAGTGACACCTTTACGGTCAACCAGTTTTATTTATAGCCGCCAGCCAGGTTTCATTAGTTAGGCGACACGTGTTAGCAGGTGGAAGTCAGTGCACGGCTCCGTGTCTCTGCATGCATGTGTGTCTGACTCCCAGTCCGTCTGCTGCTTCCGTCCCTCCATCCCGGCGCCAGATGTGCCTGTCTCTTGGGGGAGCCTTACCTTTATCGCTGCCTTTGAACGCTGATAGGATTAGGAGTGTTGAGGCTTAGCACAAAGTCCTCGCCGCTTTGCCATCTAACCCAATCAACTGTGAGTGCAGCAGAGATGAGAGGAAGCGCTAACGTGCCAGCACCTCTGTCCACACGCTTTTATGTCGCATGCGCACGCACACACTCACTTTTTTCTCTGGAAGATCCCTAGTTTTTTCGCCTCAGCCAGACATATTAATTACTAAAGCAAGACATGTCCTACTGTGCTGAACAGAAATAAGTACGAACATGTATTTCATTCACAGTGCTAAATCCAAAATGCTGTTATTTATCTATGGAGTGATAGACAGCTAATACAGCTACTGTTTTGAATATCAGTTGTGGAATTATTTCAAATATGTTAGAAAAGGCTTCAGCTTTAGCCTGAAGCCTTTTATTGTTGTTTTACATGTCATGATATAAATTATCTTTATATTAGGCCAAACCTTCCTTGTCAAGTATTTCCTGTCCAGTCTGTCTGCATTTGATTGTCAAGTGGGATTCTGGTCTGTTTCCATTAACGTGGTTTAACGTGGTTTCATGCCCATTTCATGTTGCACCTAGACAAATTAAAACTGCAAACATTTGATTGAACTTTCTCATAGTTATGGTTGTTTGTCAAAAATAGTCAAAAATAAATAAATAAATCGTTGAAACATAGCAAACATTTAAGTCACATGATTGTGCAGCGTCTTTCTGTAAATATATTTGCACTGTCTTTGTCTCCATACAGCATGAAACATGGCCAATACTAGAATGTATAAGGAAGAACTTGCCCAATTTAAACAAATACCAGAAGACCTCTCAACTTGTTCCACTCATCGTAGCTACCCGTACATCACAAACTCACATTCATGAGGCCAGGTGTACACATACCAGGGCTGTGTGCATCGATGCTGATCGTCTCCTCAGTGGGAGGAAACGATGTCTCCATGTTTGAATGCATAATGCATAAAACTAATGCACTGTATATGTCATCATAGTTAGTTTATGAACAGTTTGACATTTAAATGGAACTTGTACTGTACTAGTGCTAAATGCAATGAGACTGAATTTACCTCTATAGATTTGTATGTTACAACTAAAACTGTACCTGTCATTATGGGGAACTTACAGTATATCAAAATTGCAGAACATGTCAAAATATGAATGGAACTTATTGTGGAGAAAAAATTTGATAACTGTTGGATCCTAATTCAAATCAAAAAGCTGTTGTGTCGATTTGCAATAATTAATAGTAGCATTAAAAGTGTAGGAGGAGATTTTTAATTAAAATTACCTCATATATGTGCAAATATATGCACATTTATCAAGGAATAGGACACCCACCCATGATATTAAGCAAACATTAAGGATTAGGTGTGTGGAGGGGGGCTGTAGTAGGACAATCATATTCTCTCCAGCAACAGCAATATTTACAACATAAAGATGGAATTGTCTCCCTGGAGTTCATGCTACTGTTTTCAATAATGCCTGTGGTGACCAAGCCAACCCCGACCCCCTGCAGGCCACACCGCCCACATCCATATAATGAGGTGGCACAATTGCTATTATTATAATACACATTTCATACATTACAGTTGGAACAGTGATTATTCCATTCAGTATGAGCCATACCTTCCCCTGTACTCAAAGGACCAAAGGGCTTTGGCTCTGAACTTCAAACACTGTACAGTCAACACAGATAAGCTAATTTATGTTTATTGCCAAAAGTATTTGTGACAACCACAAAATCCCCTTTGACTTGCTGATAAAGTCAACTGTCGAGCTGGAGAGGAACAGAAGTGGTTTATATTATGAGTCAGTCATTATGAGATCATGGCATTTTGAAGTATATTTTATCTCCAGCGCCAGTGTTTGTTTGGTCCCTTCCAGTCTACTGTACAAACATGGCCCTTCAACATGGCAGACTCCGTGAAAAGAACCCGCTCCCTGTGCAGATACAACGGCCTCTTCTTTTTTTAGCACTTGATGCATCGGCTCATAGATTAAAGGCACTTCCACAGCCACTGTTACATTAACATGTAGATAAAAAACACTTTAAGGCTTTTATGATGCCAGGCAAGTATTAAGTAATGTAGAAAACACAGGCAGTCCCTCAGTAGAAAAAAACCCTTCGTATTCAAGTTATGTATGTGCTTCATAGCCAAATAACAATTCCTTCTTTTAGGTTAATACAATTCATTACGACCCCACAAGAGTTGAAACATCTTAAAGCCGATACAAGTTGTTTTGTAAAGATATTTCTGACAGCCTGAAATGTCTATCTTTGGTCTGTGTTGTCACTCTAGGCCCTCTGCCAGCAGAGAGCTGACATGAACCAAATTGGTATTTTTCCGTTAACAGTTCCTCAAAGCTTTATCGGAGACGGATGTCCCTCAGAATAATCTGTCCACAAGTAGCCCTTTGATAGCTTAATGTAATAAATACTCAAGGAGACTGTTATTTCGGTTTTCTTGCTGTGTCTTGAGGCTAACACCCAGCAAATATCCCAGTCCCACCTTTGATAGCTTCATCTTTGTGTGATTTTTGTCTTTTTCACTCACTGGCACTCACTTTGTCACTGGCTGTCCACTATAACAGTTTCTATTGCACTAAGGCGGAAGGAGATATCAGAGACCAAACAGCAAAAATAACACTTTTCTCTGGGGACAGTGCACTTTGCTTGTTACTTCCCGTCTTTCCAGAGCTCTTTTGTTTGCTTTTGATGCCCCCCAAGCCCCTATGTTCTCTATGGGATTGTGAGCTTCCTAATTAGGTTTTGCGATGTCTTCTGTTATCATCTTATGTTCTCAGAGGATGCTGCGGTTGACGTGTTGTTGGACGCACAGTTTAGCAACTGATTGTATCCCTCAATTCATCACTCTGAATGTTTGTCACAAGTCTAAAGGAATTCATATCAGAAAGTAAGCTATCCTAAGTTTGTACTTGGCCTCGGATCTTCCTGTTTTCAAAATCATTTTAATGAAACAATATTATTATGATTTAAAACCATTATTTGCCGGTTATATTATTATAATATAATAGCATAATACAGGAGGAGCACTCTTTGTAATGTCATTTTAATTCTTAAGAATATTAATACGAATAACCACAAATTAATCTAATGGACAATATCTACTAATGAAATGTTGGTGTCACCTTCTATGTAAAACTAACAAGCATGTAAAGAGCAGGCAATATTGAGGCAAGCCAAGTTATGTCAATATACATCGTGCAACAAGACGATTACATTCAAATTATTTAGCTCACAGCTAAAAGCTGCTACTGACCAATTAAACAAAAACATTTTATTTTAGAAATTCAGACAGTGTCAGGAACATAATGACCCAAAATGACTTCTACATCTCGTGGATAAAAGCAGCTACAGTGACACATCAACAAACAGCGTAAGTTAACAAAGCAATGATTCCTTTAAACAAAGATCATCATCCTGCATCACATTGTTTGTGATGATTGATTGTTTCTTTGTGTCCCTGGTCTCCTTTTGCGTTCACAATGAACGTTAGTTAGTCTGCGTGGTTTGCCTTTGTATCTTGGCCCCGTTTGCCAGTAAGTGTTTTGGTTTTCGTACTTATTATTAGTATAGTATAGTATAGTATTTCTGTTGATCTGTGATTGAGTCATCCTGTCTGTGAACAAAAACCTGACAAATATTACTATGTTACTAATATGTTAACTGAGCGTTATAGGAAATATGCTAATGTGCTTTAGTGCACAGATTTAAGTGAGAAGATTATTACCCCTCTTATATGTGTCCATTAAATATGAAGCTGGAGCGAGCTACTGCTTAGCTTAGCATAATGATTGAAAGACGTTTCCGGTCCCTATGATAAGCTAACTATATCCTGGTTGCAGCTAGGTATTTTTCTCAAAGACATGAGAGGACTAGAAATCTTTTTGTGGATTTTCCGAAAATCACTGAGCTGCAATTCAAACTAGCTAACCTTTGTATGACTGTAACAGGAACAGAGTGTATTTACACTGTGACCTTCACCAGTAATCCTCTTTAAGATGCTTGATCCTTCTGCAAAGAGTACGGTTTACATCTTTATGTGTGCTATGTGGTTGCGCCAGTATGTCTTTGTTATGACACCATGTGTATGAGACTCTTTCTGAGAATTTTTTTACGACTTGTCCAAACATACCCATGCATCTCTTTTTTCACCATCATTGTTTCCATCTGCTCTTGACCGCTATTGTACCATCGTTCCTTTTATCATTGCTAAAAAGCCAACTTCTGTCTCTAGATACATTCCAATCAAGGACACACTTTCTTTCAGTGCTGGCATGTTGTGTCACATTAGCATTGATAGGTTGCCCTATAGCTTCTATTAGGATTACCACGCGGAACAAAACCACTCCCTATCAGTATTTGTGTCAAAAGAAGATAAATGCCTTCCTCTCTCTCCCTGCTTAGCCCTTATCTTTGATTCCATGCATCATCCTCTTCTGTCTTTCTTTGAGTTTGTTTCAAGGGTGTTCAGGACGAGGCTCTTAATGCTGGAGTTTTCAACACTGAAGAGTCACATCTTAAGAGAAAATATAACATAAGTTTGTCGGACACCATGCCTTTTATTTTTCACCTTATATTTCAATATACGTTATAAGAGGAAGCTATTGAACTTGGATGGAGATGAGCAGAGTGTGTCTCTGCTGCACATTCCCACCTGTGATTCCTGACAAAGGGAGGTGGCTACGTTGTACACACCAAAACATCAACATCTGCTCTTGCTAGTTCTGAGAGAGGGGGAGGCGGACCGGGTGTAGCATGTGCATTGCACCATGGGAGGACCAAATGGCGTCACTACGGATCTCCTCGGCTCTTTCAGTGCCAGACAAACTGCTTTCATCTTTCCCAAAAACCAAGTCCTTCTTCTGATCCCGCGTCTTAACAGCGTGCTGCTTCCCAGAGGGTCGGCAGAATTCCCATCGCCTCTCTTCCACTTAGTGATGAAAGTATTTTGTCAGAGAATCGGTCGAGACAAAATGAAAAGTTGGTACAATGATCATTACATCACATTACATGTCATTTAGCTGACGATCCAAAGTGACTTACAATAAGTGCATTCAACCATAAGGATACAAACTCAGAAGAACGAGAAACAAGAAAGTGCAATTTTATCAAATAAGCCAATTTACTGTACAACTTGATATAGATAAGAACCATTATAAGTACAATCTAAGTGCTACAATACGTGAGTGTGTTTAGTGGAGGTAGAGTCTGAAGAGGTGTGTCTTTAGTTTGCGGCGGAGGATGTGAAGGCTCTCTGCGGTCCTGATGTCATCAGAGAGCTCGTTCCACCATTTCGGAGCCACGACAGAGTAGTGATCTAATCGAGTGTTTTGCTCTCAGTGAGGGAGGGACGAGCAGTTTTTCTGATGCAGAGCGGAGAGTGCGGGTCGGGATGTAGGGTTTCACCATGTCCTGGATGTAAGCTGGACCCGATCCATTCACAGCATGGTACGTGAGCACCAATGTTTAGAACTGGACTGATCACCGTATTTTGGTGGAACCACCACTGATGCATTATGGAGCCGGTGTGGTGCCAAGGTGCATACACAACACATGCTGCACCACAGCAGAAACCCTCACCACGTCAAAGTACACGCCGATGTTCGCACGTCACCATCCATTCATGCAGCCATCGTCTGCAGCCTTCCTTACTTCACAGTCTCATCTCTCCTGGCTTCACCTAACTGCCTGTCATCCTCCAACCACGCCACCACATTTCTTTAATGGTGTCCACTGACATACACACACACACACTGCCACTGGAGACGAAGCGTCTCCATCCGTCTTCTCTGACATGACGGAGTCACGTCACACCATGTTGTTTCCCATCTTTTGATTAAAGCAATAAAATTAAAACCAGTTTCACAGGGTGAAGGCTGTTGGGTTTATAGATGTCAACACACTCATTAAATGTGTGTGTGTGTGTGTGTGTGTGTGTGTCTCTCTCACACATACACTATACTCTAGCTGTAGAAGGAGGGGAGCGTAATGGTGTCCTGGGAAGATCATGTCACCTGTCATACGTCCGTATCATTCAGATTGATCTCCACAGCTTTGAGTGACTCCTTGGCCAAATGGCAAATGTCTTTACTGTATCTGTGTTGTGTGTGTGTGGCTGTGTGTATGTGTGCACTTGACACATGCCATGTGGTATGATACTCACATCCATCTGCCCACCCTCTCCTTGTGCTTTCTGTGTCCTGAATAACTGCAGGAAATGTTGCCTCCCGCTTCGTGGTTCATTTAAATGACATGATGAACCCAGGGAGGCCGGACAGTCACAGGTCGAACCAAAGGTGCATATTTATCACTGATGGGTCCAGATGGCGCTTTTTGTAGTGGTTGACATGTTGACTTCTGCTTTGTTTCCTACTGCATGGATGGTAAATATGGATAAGATATGAATTAGAAATAAAAATTCATGATGGTCATACGTTTTGCAAGACAACAAATAATTGTCGCTTTAATGATTTTTTAAGCTGCTGCGCCTTGAAAAAAGCTATCCATGACTTGGAGTAAGGCTAATGACTTCACATCCCCACTGCTTATAATGTAAATTCAGTTGTCTCATTTCACCACCTAAACAGCCAGTGTGTAGCAAATGGAGTGTTATTCAGAACTTTTTTCCTAGTGTATCTTAGTCGGACTATGCTATCTTTCGGGGAAAGTGCTATTATCCCAATATACATGGCAGTGAATAAATCCAATCATTGGCCGAAAACACGTCATATCCGATACGATAGGTGGCGCTGTTTTCATTACAACTAGTTGTGATACAGCCATTTCCGCTTGACCGCTTCACCACTACCAACAACAACCAACAACAACAACATCAACATTACGAGAAAGATGGCGAACGGAGAGCAAGGTGAAGCTACATCCCTCTACTCTTTGTGCATGATGTTAATAGGAGCACAGCGAATGCGAATGGCGCGATTGGCTGATTTGATAACGGAGAGAAGACGCCGTCGGGATGTCAAGCATGTGCAAAGACGCAAAGTCCAGTTCCTTATCCGATTCACCGTTACATGCCGCAATAGTCAAACTATCAACTGAATCGGATGGAGTTATCCAGGGGTGTTAGTCGGATCGTAGTCGGACCGCACATAGTCGGACAAAGGTGTTTACATGAAACGCATAATTCGATTTCAGTCCGACTAAGCCAGTTATTCGAATCCATGTAACCACGCTGAGTGAGTTTTGTTTTTGTATTTGTATTGGTTTTCTTAGAATGAGCCCTTGATATCTACAAAGGAAGAAAGTCTGACATATCCAGAACATACCAATAATGTCTAACTTGTGCCATGATTTAGTAACGCCTATATTCAAGAAGTTAAAGCGTGTATAAGGTGAACATACATACTGTCAAATCCAGTAAATTTCAACTGAAAGATATCCAAAGAGTATTCTCAGTCAGTTTTGAACTGAACAAATGCATTATTATACATAATAATTATACTCTAATAATAAATTCATTCTTTTCTTTCATTTATAAAAGAAGTCTTGTCTGTTTACACCATTGGTGGTCAATGACTGTGTTTCTGATCATATTGTGCTCTTTATGTGGGCCTTTATTTTGGATGTGAGTGGTTGCGTCGGCTCAAAATAATTGTGTGCTTTGCATCTCTGAATATGAAACACACTGATTTTAAGTCACACATAGAAAGAATGGTTAGGCTTTGCACATACTGCTCGTATGTGACGAGTTGGGAGTGAGAACACGTCGCCCAATAACCTGTTCTTAGGAGTTTGGAACTCTGAATCCTACCTCCAGTTTGAGTGAGGCCTGTTGTTATTGCAGACCTACTTCCCACCCATAGGTAATGCAGTTGCATTTCTTAGATATGAGTAAAGAATCATTTATGATTCTTTATGTTTGGAACCATGAGCTTACTCTAATCTCGCCATCATAATGGTATTGGCCTTTCATCCATTGCAAATCGTCTACTGAACACACAACTCCTTGTAAGTGTGGGTCAATGATCAGTCAGTATTGAAATGTGGGAGTAGTCAGCCAGCAGGGATGGAGTCTCAGAGTGGGCTACTTCCTGTCTGTCCCCAACTGCTGGACTTTTTCTTTGACATTAGACAAACAGGCCAATCCCAGAATAACGCTCCATCCCAGCGCTATCAGGACGCCCAGCTTTTTCCTCCCTGCGGTCTTCCACACAATGCAGAGGAAGTGTGTGTGTGTGTGTGTAGCTGGGTGTGACGCTGGCTTTAATGCGTTATATCCTTTTTGTAGACGATGTGAACTTTTGCTTCTTTATTTTTGCATGGACACAGAGCCCCACTTCTAATCAATGAAGACAGAGCACTTCTTTGGTTTTAAATTAGAGCCGCATCTGTGGGGAACACTTCTTTTTTAGTTTAAAGCTGGATTTGAATTGAGGTGCCATTGTGTCTGTTGCCTGATAAGACTCATATTGTTGGATGGACGGGTTTGGAGAGCATTGACAGATCTGCAGCAGTTCTCATGCCGTCTCAATCAGATTCAGCGCTCTTTTCTTGTGCTCGGCAAAGCTGCTATCAGAAACGTGTACGTCACACTGACGCATCAGTGCTGCTGCATACTGTGAATGTGAGAATAGGGTTATGAGAATGAATCTGGTGTCATTAAGCACAAAGAACACGGAGTGTGTCAGTGTTTCTCAATGAGTATGTATATTACAGCACTCATCATCGTAATGTGATTATGACAATATTGCAATGGAGACAGGGTTCATGTAAACACTGTGTGATTATGATCGCACACATGTTGGTGTTTGTTAAGTCTCCACGTCAGGGTTTCACGGCATGGCCGCATTTTGATAACATGGCCGTATTTTGATAACATGGCCGTATTTTGATTACATGGCCGCATTTTGATAACATGGCCGCATTTTGATAACATGGCCGCATTTTGATAACATGGCCGCATTTTGATTACATGGCCGTATTTTGATTACATGGCCGTATTTTGATAGGACCGATGACACGTTTCCGGTCGGGGTGTAAGTTGAAATGAGTTGAAGTAAACAACATAAACGATTCTTGCAGTGCTTTCACATACAACAGTGTTAACGTGTTGCAGTCCTTTGTTTGTGGTACAAGTAATCAAATTACATTTGTGAACTGACTTTGAGCACCCTATTCATATGGTTAGGAGGTTGGCATTTATTCCAGAGCGTACATTCAACCCAAGAGACAGCTATTGATAGTTTATACACTTTAAGCCCATTAAATGGTAGGGTATGACTGCCTCAAACTATATTTTGATGAGAGAGAATGGTTAGTAAATAATAATAATAATAACTGAAGTTCAGCCTCATTGCTGCCATGTGACGGGGGGATCTGAGTCTAACATAGCCAGGTTGTATTTATAGTAGTAGGTATTTCCTATTATGGTCTGATGATGTAGCCTGCTTACCAACGATGTAATCAGCAGCGGCTAATGAGGTCATGAGGATTCATCATGTCTGCACAATCCATCCAGGGACCTACTGGTGGCGCCATGAAGCTCTGCACCAAATGTCAGGGAAAAGCATCCAGTGATTGTTGTGGTAATTCAGAGCGGACAAAAGTGGGAGACATCACCAGCTCCATGTTTATAGCAGGAAGGAAAAGATAGTTGTGAATTGAGGTTATTGTTATGAAACAGAATCATATCAGTCGGGATACACAGAGGAACAGCAACGTTTCCCTTTAAACTGGTGAGTAGAGGATACCAGTTGTTTGGAAGGAAGGGGGGGTCACCAATAACAAACACAGCCCCCTAGTGGATTTTCTCAAAAATACCCCCATTTACAGTATAGGATACCTGGACACTTTTACATTCTTTAAAATGTAATATTCGTTGCTTTGTTCAGTATCGGACAGACATAGATATAAATGCCTAAGCAAATAATTATATAAAAATCATTCGAATAAGGTAATCTACCACCATAAAAGTTACCCACCTTTTTTAGGTGGCTATTTTTGCACTGCGTGGTGTGTTAATTTTCCTGTTTTAAGGCGTCTGTGCTGGTTAAGGGCGTGGCCATTGGCCCGTCTGTCCGTACTACGCTTTAGGCATCATCTCACGATTGCTTGGAGGGAATTTTTTCATTTTTTTTAGCACAAACATCAGCCTGGACTGATAAGCCGACGACAAGGACAAGGCGAGGCGATTCTAGTTTAAATTGTGTATGTGGACACTGCTTGTTGGCTAGTTTGTTCTTAATGTGCGCTATTAAATATTCACACACACATCTCTACACGTCAGAGGTAAAGGGTGGAAGTCAAAGCAGCTTGTGCATGTGGTGGAGATGTGAATGTAGATGTGACTTAATAATTCAGCGCTACATATAAAATAGTTCAGTGTTTCTAATAAATGATTAACTAATGCATTACACTTAAAAAGCTCTTTTACCTTACACGTTGAGTGGTTTGAGAGGTGTGCCGTAAAACAAGAGGGAGAGAAGTTGATCCGTAAGCTGGCGGGAGCAGAATAGGTGCCAACTCAATAAGTACTATGTGAAGGGAGATACGGAAACGTTCTCAAGATTAAAGAACAGAATAAAAGATTCCAACGACATCCAGCGTTTCGTAGTAATCAGACATTCAGCAGGTTGGTTTGTTTCCTCTTTTATTTCGTAGTTTCCTGCCTCTCGTGTCCCTGGGTTAACTTCACTACCTGCCCTGGTGTGTTTCCCCCTGTGAGTTTGAAGCCCTTTCTCAATATGCGTTCTTGTGTGGACTCGTGAAACCTCATCAGTCGCAGCCCGAGTACTGTTCCAATTCTAAAGTCTGCATCTCGCCGAGAACGGTCAAAATATGTGACTCGTCCCGCCCATTTTACAGAGCATGCATCGGAGCAGACGTGTCCCTTCTCGTGACAATATCCCAGAATGCATTTCAACTCAGGAACAGACAACAATGACAGAGGAAAATAAACACAACTGTAAGTCGAAGTTTATAAATACTACTATATTTAAGTCACGAAATGTATTTTTATGAATTTTTCAGGCGAGAGGTTAGTTGTTTAATCAACATTTCTGGGATTGTTTTTTCAACATCCATCCTTCTTAACAATGAGCTTCAGGTTGTGAGACATGTGAGGTGTAGTTAATGGGACCATCAGACCCCTCCACACCGGGCGCTCAGCCTCAGCTCAGCCCGCAGACAGCAGCCTGTTCTCGGCAAGTCTTCTGTGAAATGCTCCGCTGGTATTCGCGTCTCCATAGCGGTTAAACATGAGCCATAACTATACAATAACTATAACTATTGTATTAATAATTGTATTTTATTAAACTAATAAAATATATAATATATATATATATATATACACACACACAGTTGAGAGCCGTATTAAAATGTATTAGCAAGACCAGCTGACGCGATGACCTCATCAAGTCAGCTGCCGTTCCAATTGCAGATATGACCATTCTCTGTTCTCCCGAGTCTATTCTCCCGAGAATGCAAGTCCGTTCTTGCCGTCTTGTGTATTGAGAAGAGGGCCTGATTGTCTGCCGTGTAATAATCAATCAGGAACATTTATTGCCAGAATATGTTAGACAGGTGCATAACATCAGACAGTAAGACAATGGACAACAAGACAGGTAAGATAACACATCCAAGATAACATGCAAAGAAATGACATGTTCAATTTACAAATTTACAATTTAACTTGGAATAAAAATATAAGGCTATGTGCTAGGAGGATATAGAATAGACAATTTAAAATAAAAGTTAGAAACAAATTGCACAAGAATAACCATACCCTACATTTCAATTGTCTGTTTTTATGAAATATATTTCATAGGACATTGAATATATCTTATAAAATCAGTTTATTCAGTTACTACATACAGTATCATTTTTACCGAGACCGCTGCATATGTACATGCGACCCTCCCATAGATGGAAACAGAGCCACAGCTTATTGGCAGCAGTGTGAGAGTAGATGAAGCGGTTCCCTCTACCTGAAAGCTTCTGGAACACCCCAGATTTGGGCGTATTGGCACATGTGAAACTGCTCTATTAGCCAGTGGAGCTCACTGATATTCTCTCTCTTACTGATGTGGTGAAACTGGGATAAGCCGTCCCAGGAGTAGTTTATCTCCTGAAGGGAGAAGTCCTGACGTCTCAACCCAGCCTCCACAGAGAGGAGTCGGTTGTCTTCCATGGGAACATCTTTGCATCAATGCTGATCATCCAGATAATATTGTCTTTTATCGTTCTTATTCACATCTTTTCATTTTCAGGATTATGAACAAATATATTTGAAATTACAATGTAGGCATTCTAAAGCATCGCCACACCTATAGCATTCTTATTTTGCATATGCTACTCTCTCACTCACTCATTTTCGCAGTTTACTCAAAGATGCTGATAACTCTCTCGAAGGAAGTGACCAACCCACCACCCATTTTTTCAGCATTAAAGAGGAACCCCATCAAACGCTACTGGGCTTCTGCTTTATCTACAGTGAGGCCTGGAGAAGTAAACAGGCTCAATCTGATGTGCTTCCTGCAATTAAGAGATTTGCACATACAGAAACACACACACACACACACACACACAGCAAACGTTTCATCAAGGGAATAGACAGGCCTCTATTCTGCCTCCTTAGCACTCGCAGAACGCCAACCTACTCATGTGTACAATATACGCTTGGCTCTGAGGTTCATACACTCACCAGAAGAAACAGGTGTCCTCAACAATAAAGGCCTTAGGTACGTTAGAACTACACCCAAGCCTGAGCTGTGCTTCCGAATGCAGAACACTGAATCCAGCACTTACTCATGCATTGAATTAATTTACATCTTAACACTTAGCTATTACACACTGTTAAAGTGCATTCCAGCTAACGGTTATTGAGAGTTTTGGGGCACAATACCAAGTTAACAAGAGTGAGAGTAAGTGTGGGTGGGAGGGATGGTGGTTGGGTCACAAACCGTCCTCTCACTCAGGAAGTTGCTTTTCGGGTCTTGTGGGAAACCACAACCTTTATTTGTATTTAGCATTGGTCATTTATTGATCATTATCAAAACTCTGGGGTTGAAATGAACTACATTACATGTTACCGTTTCTAACATATCAAACAAAAGATGGAAAGCTACAGATGTCATCATCTCCGTATGCACAACTCCGTTGAATATGCAGCCAATGCCATGACACAAGCATGTCACAGTAACACAAGACACTTTGCGGTTTTCAGGTCAGCAGTGAGAGAAATAGAGGAATTTGAAAGAGTGAGTAATTAAATTATATTGGTGGTTGGGTGGCATGATAAAATATTTGTTGGAATTGGTGCTGTAGTTTAAAAAATTGCGGAAACCTTGCTACATTTTGGATATTGTATAGTTCATGATGTACTGTAGGGAATGTGTATTTGGAAACATACAGTACAACAGTCCAATAGGGAGTGCATATTCACCTTGTTTAAAAGTCACCACGATACACATTGTTTAACCAGACCTAATGAAACTGCCCGATGCCCTCCAGTGAGACACATCTGAACCTCGTTACTCCCTCCGTTCTCCACATGCTGAGCGAACTGGCTCCCAGCTGCTCTGCCATCAGTCCTCATGGAATATTTCAAAAACATGTTAGTGAAGCCAAGTGGATATCAGACCTGAAAGATGAAGGCTCCCTGTCCAAATTAAGAGTGAAGCTGAATGTTATGAGTGTAACTCACAGTGTAGCCCTGTTCATTTCTCCTGCCTCGTTTTCCATCCCTACACACATTCACTACTCTTTTCCTCAGGGGGAGGGGGCGAACTTTCATCACAGGGAGAGATTTCTGTCAGGAAAGCTTCTTAAAGCAGCACTTGGCAAGATTTTTATGGGGCGGATGCAGCTGTCTGTTCCCGCTAAATCATGAAGAGCAGCCCATCTACACTAATGAGGAGCTGAACATTTGGCCCATATTTACTCGCCGTGAAATTATGCTGTCTGAGTGATCCTACTGTGAAGTCTTGTGTGCACACTACAGGTTACAAATTGTCCTACATGCACGCGGCAGTGAGCACCCATCTACACAATGCTGCACTCACAGGCTACACCTGAACCTCCTAAGTCTTTCTGGTCCTAATTATCTGTCACAGCTTAAGCTATAGCCAGGAGACGGTTAGCTTAGCACAAAGAAAGCGATCGGGCACATATAAACGGCTCGCACGTATTAGAGAAACAATAATTTGCATGTCTGAGATTCAGAGGTGTTTTCGCATCAGGTCAGAATAAGCGACGTAGTACACCGACTGTTATTGAAAGTGATATCAAAAGCAATGAAGGTATCACAATCTGTACACGTCATATTTCAGTCATTGTAGATTTCTTCCTTTTGAAATGCTTGTTTTGCTATGTCCCTTGTTTCACTATACACTATGCTGCTGTGAAAAAAAGTATGTTATCTTATCTGGCGGTTATTGGGATGGGTGGTGGATTAGCCATACAAACACAGGGCTTCATCCCTGTAGGCCGCTGTGTGTGTCCCTTGTGGAACTGTCGTTGACACGTTTTACTTTTGCTTTAAGAACACAAGTCGCTGTGTTGTCTTTCATGACATTGTCCTGGTGCCTGGGCCTTTTTTCTGAGTCCGTACACCCAGCCCGGCATCCTTCTCCTGGGGACTTCCAGCAGCCTCTCAGTGGTGTATGGTACCTTACTGCAATCTTGAGATTGCTCCACTCTGACTCATTGCGTTTATGTGTAAGCCTCTTTCTGTCATCATGTCCACTGATCCAGTCATCCATCCATCAGTCCGCACCTCTCCAGACAAGAGGTCTACTTCTCACTGCTACAGCAAATCTTCTTACGGTCTCAATCATCATTTACACGTTGTATCTTGTCTCTGTCCCTTGTCCTTCCATTCTTCTCCTTTTCAGCACCTTTCTTTCTTTCTCTGTTTACCTTTTTTCCATCCACCCCCTTCCTCCCCTCTGCATATACCATTATGACTTAATTCGCATGGATCTTTATCAGAAACATGTTTCCCCAAGGGAGGATAGCCCACACATTTTTGGTCTCTCTCAACTGCTGACACCGCGCCATCTGATGTTCATCCTCTCAAGTTGGGTCTGCAACTTGTTTCCAATGCTGCCAATTTCACAAAAATGAAAAGAGATTCCAAAAAATATTGCATTCTCTACAGTGACTGTTGTATAAAAAACTCAAACGCACCGTACCACATCAATCTGTTTTTGAGAGCAACAGCTGAGTCATGTTCCTGGTATGGGTAGTCATATCTGCGCAATTTTGATTTGATTTTCTCGTCAGGTGATATCCTGCCGATTCATCATTACTTGTGTTACTACCTTAATATGCGATCGGGAGCAACCAGGACCCATCTAATATACAGTTTTGGGGTCTCTGTGAAGCAAAACATGGGAACTTCTTTGGTGATTGGCACCCAATTGGCAGGAGACCTGGGGCAAATATTTTAGTATTAATAACTTCTATAACCAGAGTTCATGGTCCCTGAGACCAATATTCCAAGAGTCGTCTTTGTTGTTTCAATCTGGTGTCGAGGCAGTGGAGAGGTTCAGCTATCAGTCTGGACAGGACACAGCTTCACACTTGTGGAATAAACTTAGCGTATATTTGATTGTATCACTGGCGAAATATTCTAGGGAGTGACAATTGTGGCAAATGGACAACGGGTACCATTAGTAGAAAGGTCTATTTTTTTTATAGCATTTCAACAAAGGTCATGTCAGTCAAACAACAGTCCACACAGAGAAATCCCACCGGCTCTTTAAAAGGTTTGGTGATGCTCCCTGTGAGATGGATCAGACGGGACTCTCAATGTGGGAACCGCTGGAATATCCTTTGAGGGTAAGAGTTCTGAAAGGCCGGGAGGAGAGGTGGAAGGGTCAGGGCTGTGAGAGATAACAGAGGTCCGGGGGGAGGCTACGTGAGGGGAGATGTGTGTCACCCTCTTTTCTACCATCTCAGTCTGATTATCAGTCATGACAGGATGGACGGGGTTGTGAGCTCAGATTAAAGCTTTCCATAGCGAACAACATCATCCAAAATCAGAGACATTCTTTACCCAAAGTGGAAAAGAAATGTTGTTGAGAAAACACATTACATAAAAAAATTAATCCATTAGATGAGTTAATTAAACAAGCAAAGGGTCACTTATTTGCCTGAGCGGTAACACATTAAATGATTAAAAACTGGGCGTTGTTTATAAAATAATTTTAGAAAAAAAATGAATATCAATGGATCATTGTTTCTGTGAGTGGCTCAGGTGTTTTGGCCCTCTGCTGCCCCTCTCTGGTCATACACGCACACTACATTTTGGTCTGAGTCGGTTTCCTGCTGCTCCAGATAAAAGACTCTTGCTTCTGGTTATCAGGATCCTTATTCTTTGTATTTCATTTAGCTCTTAGTTTGACCTTGATACACTAAATGCATTAATCAAGTAGATATTCAAGCTATTGGAGATTAACTGCAATAATGAGATCAATCCAAGTGAAACTAATTACTGCATTACCACCATTATTGAGGTCAGTTTTCCCGGGCATGTGGTTAATTAAGTGAAGACAGACGTGAAATATTTTGACGTGTTTTTTATCCAGAGGGAACTCTGCCCTGCTCTAGCATTGCTTGAAAAAGAAAAACGTCACAAGGTCCCACATAATTCCACTCTTTTCGAGTTTAGAGACATGAGCTGTGTGCACGTTACTAACTGAGCTAGAGTCAGTTTCACTTGCTTAACTGAAGACGTGTGCTGTAGGAACATTTGTTATGATCTGCACAATGACGAACAGACTTGTCTTCATATTGTGAGACACAATCATGCATCAACTTTGCTAACAACTAAATAAATGTCTTCATAGGATTGAATATCATAAGTTAACTTATGATATTATTTTGTTACATGTTTTGGGCTTTTTAATGCAATGGACCACAATTCAAGAAATTGTTCTTAGTCTCCCAGCTTGGTCTCTTAAATAGGAACGTCCTCCACAAAAAATGTCTATTACAGATATACTTAAGAATGATGTTTCTTTGTGACGCACCTCTCATACATTTCTAATTACAGTCCAAATGTGGGGCTTTGACCCAGGTGACTTCTGTTTGTGTCCCGTTTGAAACCAGAAGTAACGCACGTATTTAAACTCAGACCTCTTTGTTAAACATAGCAATACAAACTATTAAAATCATACCAGTGGCATGCATTTATCTAGAAACTTATCTAGATATAAAAATTTAATTTTTCATTATATTCCTCCCTCCTTTCTTTTGTTAATATACTTTCCTTTGAACTTGTGTACTTGGTGATTTTGTTGCTGAATTGTTGTATTCTGTGCTGCAGTCTGTGCTTGAATGTTTTTGTAAATTAAAACCTTTTTTTTTCTCTCTTGTCATTGTCATGAACAACATTGGATCCCACACATGTGAGCTCGTGACATTGCATGATATGACATGTCTAGTTTTATTGAAAACAGGAGGTGAATGGGTATGGGTATACATAATGATATTACTGTTTGATAAAGTACACACAATTCATTCAGCTTTACAGTGAGTTTGGATGAAGACATGGGTCACACTGACGATTCTCCGCTCTCTTCCCTTCTCCTCCTTCTAGGCATATGGGCCCAGATCCAGATGCCCCAACCCAACATGGATGTGATCCAGGGTCAGATGGTGGTTCTGAGGGCCACGTACAACGCACAGACAGGCAGCGACCTGAGCACCAACGTCGTACTCTGGAACTTTATCACCGACAACACCCAGCAGGTAAGAACTCAACAAAGAGTGATATGAGGAGGATAAATGGTATATTTCTTCATCTTCCTATCTAATATAGTACAGTATCTACAGCCCAGCATGGACATCTTGTATGGTGCTTTCTGTTTCTTTAATATCTGGGATTAAAGTTATCTTTTCATGAGGTCAATCTGGTAAAGCTCTTCCTTTTGTAAACCATTGGAAATTTATCCAAGACAAAACCCGTTTAAGCTTTGAATGCCATCTATTATTTATCTTCCACTTGTATATACAGCTGTAGGATTTCTGCAATAGGAAATAAGAGAAAACTATTTTTCCAAATTAGATTATGTATGTGGTAGAACATGAAATAAAGCAGACTTGGCCATGGCTCTGCTCACATATCGGCCGTGGTCAGATCTCGGGGCCTTACAGATGGACGTCTCAAAGAGGATCACAATCAAAGAGGAGGGAGGGGAAAAGAGAACTCACAGAGCTGGCAAAGACTCAGTGGATTAAAGGGGGAGGTGTTTCTTTGTGCCCAGTGTCTCACTCTGCGCTGCTGTCGTTTGTGGCCAAAAAGATGAATAAAAAGAACAAACGTGGAAGCCTTATGTTACAGCCATTCCCAATGGTAGGCAGCCCAGCATATATGAGGTCATTAACTGATAAACCAGCTAAACCAGTTAGTTGAAATGGAGAAATCTGTTCAGTCCTGTTCTTTCCAAACCAAACTATTTTCATTGTTTTATTTTATTATTGTTTATTCTTCAGGAAGTTGGCATGGAGAAAGTCCTTCGCGAATCAGGAGTTTCCTATATGTCACCTAATTGGCCTTCATGCACTGACATCTAAATCAAAGGGCATCGGCTCAATCAGCAGTAACGCTTAAATACACAAGCTGAAACACAGCGTTTCAGACCGAGGGTGAACATGGGTATATTGTCAGCTGGGGTGTCAGTAATGGATTAAATTCATGATTCCAGAAGTGTGGCACGCCTATTTCTGGGAAGTTTCTCCCATTCTCTTTGCAGAACCTCTCAAGTTCCATCAGGTTGCTTACTAAAGAAATTCATCCCTAAACATAGGTAATAACACACATTAACGCATTATCCAATCTAGATTTGGCTAAATAATCGTCCAAAACACATGGGCACTGTAGATTCTAGCATTGCTCGCACTAAAGTGGACAAAGCTATTACTGTCATCAGAGCTTTGATGCTCAGCGTATTACTGTCTGCAGACCTTCATATGTGGGATTGAGTCAAAATAAACTACAGCATGTGGGTTCATGGTGATGAAGGATCCGATTGAAATGGGCCACATATGTGCTGTTTGTGATTCTATGAGAAGATTGTATCAATGGAGTGCAACTCATGTCCTTTAAAATCGTTGTACTTGATACTTCTGACCCTGGATAACCGACACAAGCAATCGCACTGACATGGACGTTGATGACTCTGGTTCCTCTTTTTGCTCCCCCTTCCATGTCGTGGGACTTTGTTGTGCGGTCCAGATCATCACCTACGCCAAGGACTTCACGAACGTGGGCACCTCCCAGTTTCTGGGGCGTGTCGGTTTCTCCTCCAGCATGCCATCACGGGACGTGTCGCTGTACATCAACAACACCCAGGAGTCCGACTCAGGACGCTACCTTTGCCAGATCATCTTCCCAAATAATCCCGGCCTCACTGCTGAGCTCAGTCTGGATGTGAAGGGTGAGAACCAGATCCTGCTTAGAAAACATGACAGTTTTCATCTAATACATTATGATGTGTAATCGGAATAAACGTTCTTGAATCCTCTCGTCTCAGTCCCTCCCGGGGTTCCCAAGTGCTCTCTGTCCGGGAAGCCAGTGTTGAAGGGGAATGTGACTCTGAGCTGCGAAACCAGCTCCGGGAAGCCTGTTCCACTGTACAAGTGGAAGAAAACCAGTCCCAGCTCAGAGGTCTTCTTCTCACCCATGCTCAGTGAGTGTACCCAGCACAGTCACAGTCTGTGAAAGGGAACAGTAATGTTACAGGAAGCTAATTTAGTCTAATGTGTGGAGCTCTTATGTGATTCTAACAAATGATTTAAATGGAATAAGCAGCAGTGTTTGTTCACTACTGCTGAGATTCACCATATTCAGAAATGTTCAATTATTTATAGTCTGTGACCTGTTGACTGTGTAAAGGTGTGAGGTTTATTTTAAAGAAATAGTTGAACTTTTCCCTTTGTTTGCTGAGAGTTAGATTATATTTATTTAAATGTTGTCAACCTTTGGACAGAAGTGAGCTCACTGTTTCCACCAGCTTCCAGGCTTAAAGCTATTACTCAACTGTATCTATAAATAGGAAGCAATTTCCTGCTATATTTGTGTTCTGAAAATCCTAAAGAGAGCACTACTTTATGAAATGAGATATTAAAAAAGCATAATGGACAAACAAAAGCTGAAGCAAGGAATACTTTTTTCAAATTTATTTGCAAATAGAGAAAACAGCAAACATGTACTTTGAATTATATTTCTAATGTTTTTCAGCTTTTTTGTTAACATATAAAAAGAAACAACAAACCTGTCCAAACCCACCCCACCCACAGGCACACCCACGTAGAAGGGCAGAAAATAAAAATATTAATAATATTGTTGTTTTATATTTCATCATAACCAGCACTAAGAATTAAGGATGAATTATCATGTGAACAGTATATATTGTTCTAGATATCCATAATGATTTAAGTATAATCTGTCAATGTATTGCATCCGTTTTCCTGGAATAATGTGTACGCGCGGTCCCCCGTGTTCACTGCTGCTTGTAGACGAGAAGACGGGAACCCTGAAGCTGAACAACCTGAGCAGCAACATGTCGGGGAAGTATGTGTGCACAGCCAGCAACACCGCTGGGTCCGAGAGCTGCTTCATCAACCTGGAGATTGTCACCTGTACGTAGCAAAAAACAAAACACAACACCGAAAGTTGGAAGCTGATTTTTTTCTTTTTGTGAAGCCAGTGTGTCCAATACCACTGCAATTTACAAACTCATCGGATGCATTTGTCAAAAGCAAAAATCCTCCCAAAAGAACTGATGCTGTGTGGACATGCTCTGCTTTAGCGATATGTAACCGTTATGTGTCCCATGTCCCTGTAGCCACTAATGTGGGGGTGATTGCTGGCGCCACAGTGGGCTCAGTAGTTGCCGTCATCCTCCTCCTCCTCCTCTGCTTCGTTTTCCTGGTGAAGAGGCGGAGAGACAACGAGGACGACATGGCAAACGAAATCAAGTGAGTTGAGAAGAAGTGCTCCGTTTTCCACTGTGGTTTTGTTCCTTATATTGTTCTGGATATTCAAAAGAACGCCGCCCCCCCCCCCTCAGAGTTAAGCTCTTGTGGGTTAATATGTGTCCTCTCCTCCTCCAGGGAGGACGCTCAGGCTCCCAAGCGTGTTTCCTGGGCGAAGAGCGGCATGGGTTCAGATATCATCTCCAAGAACGGCACCCTGTCCTCCATCGCCTCCAGCCCCCACCATAAAGAGCCCTCCCACAACCACAACAACCACCACCACCCGCAGCAGTACCCCCAGCGCCCACCGTCTGACACCGCCTCCATCATCACCGCCACGGGCAGCATGGCCGGCTACCGGCCGCCCCGCCAACACGGCGCCTCCACCCCCACCCACTATGGCTACAACAACAACAGCACCCTCCCACGCGGACAGGCCGTCTCCTCCGAAGGCACCGCCAACGGGAGCTCCCTGTCCCGACCGGAGCGCTACACCCAGCTACCCCAGGCTCAGTTGCTGCAGCAGACCTACAGTCAGCATCAGCTGCAGCTCCAGGGGGCTCCCTCCCCGCCCCCACTGCCCACCTCCACGGTCACAGCCTCCAACATCGCCCGCATGGGAGGGGTGCCCATCATGGTGCCTGCACAGAACCAGGCCGGATCTCTGGTCTAAGGCCTGCCAGTTCTGGCCGAGAGTGCTGTGGATCAAAAACAGTTGGATTCTGTGCAGACGGCTTAGAAACTATTTTAGCAGAATTACAGTAGATCGAAATATCAAATCCACTTATTGGCGCTTGGTTTTGCGCAAAGAAGCTTTCGTAGCAAGACTTTCAGACACGGACTGTTTACTTGCCTTAAACATACTTAAGTCTTTTATATTCTGTATGCACCGCATACATTGCAAACTATGTATAGATATAATGTTCATATATACACATTTGTCTAGTATCCTCTTTTCTACCCTATCAAGGCATTTCTATTTTATTGGTTTGTTTTGCTTGAAATTTTGCTTTCAAATGACATATTATATATACTATTTCCACAAAGACAACAACAAACTGAATATCTGTGTGTGTGTGTGTGTGTGTGTGTGTGTGTGCCATGGATGGGCATACAGATTAAATATGAGGAAGGTTGTGCAGATCTTTACTGTAGGACGACCTATGGAGAAATCATGCGTTCAAGCACAATGTGTTGGACTTTCAGAGAAGAGAATGTTAGTAAAGAACTGGGTGAAGTATATGTTGAAATGCATGTTTATGCAGCAGAAGGAAAGACAAAACAACCTTATACATGGGATAAAGTTTAGCAAAGTATCCTAATCCTTTATTTTTTGGGCTCCACTTCTGTTGGTGTTCAGCTTATAAAATGCTCTTAAACGCTATACTTTAAATACAGATTAGCAAAAGCTTCTTAGGATATTAAGAACCATTCAGAATTGCAGTAAGGTGACTTTGCCAAAACACTAGTCCACACTTGTAATACTTTCAAAGTTGCCTCCAGAATTGAAATTGGAAATATGATGATTAATGTGTGGCCAAAGTCCAAAGACATGTTCTGGGGAGCAGGTTAATTGGGGACTCTAAATTGCCCGTAGGTGTATGAATGTGAGTGTGAATGGTTGTGTGTCTCTGTGTTAGTCCTGCGATTGGCTGGCGACCAGTCCAGGATGTACCCCGTCTATCGCCCGAAGTTGGCTGGGATGGACTCCAGCCCCCCCGCGACCCTGTGTGCAGGATAAGCTGTTTGCAGATGGATGGATGGATGGATGGATGGATGGATAATTGTTGGCCAGTGCCTGTATTTAATACAGGTCATAAATTTGCCTGCAACACCAGATTCTGAACCAAAGATATCCAGTAAAACGTTTCAGTATAGATCAGGGGGTGTCCAACTAAATTTAGTTAAGGGGCCACTATGACCTCAAGTGGGCCCGGCCAGTCAAACCAAAGGCGATGATCCAGACATCCCTGCTTTAGAGGTATTTCTTCATTTGAAAGAGCAAGTCGGTGGGGAGAAACCTGTCAGCAATGGAAGCATATTGATTAGTTACCAAAATAGTGCCATAGGCACGACATTTATAGAGTAACCTTATAGAGTTCCCATTTGACTGGCATTGCAAAGTAGTAGAAACAGAAAGCTGATATGAGTTTCTGTGAACACTGTTGAAGGTGATCCGCAGCCATCCGAAGAAGATGGAAGAGACACACTAAAGGTGAATGTGGTGAAAAGAAAAAACGTTCTATTCGATCTAATAGAATTCATCATGAAACTTTCTCTGTTGATAACTAAATAAAACCAATTCTTCACTCTATAAGTCCCAGAAAAGCATTGGTTGAAGCCAGGTTCCAAAGTTCTTGTTTCATTTTGAAGACATATAATTGAAATGTATATGTGGATATATATATATAAATATATATAAATGGATATCTCTTTGAACCCATTCATTAATCAGAAAATACTGCTAACGTCTGTATGTCTCCAAATGGCTGCAGACTCAATTATGTGAGTACGTGTTACAGAACGTAACATGAACCGTGATATTAAATACAGTTTCCAACAAAACAAAAACATCCTAAAGATGTTTTCAACCTTCATTTTTTAAAATGTCTTTTTCTAACACACAAATGGCCACGGAAAAATGATACATACAGTATATATATATATGCTAATAGCCATATTGCCATTTATACGGCTATATCGTCATTACAGTGGAATATAATGTTTGTGCACACCAGACTAAATCTGAATCATTTGAAACTGGATGACACCAGCTTGGCAGTAGTTGTTGCATCATGTTTGTATAGTTTTTTCATGAATTAAAAAAACAAAGTTCATGTGGGAAGATGGAATTGTGGAGGAAATCAGTTGGAGTCTGTACACCTAAAAACAACTAACATGTGAAATGGTCATTTAAGAGTGTACATTATGAACATTACAATGTATTTAAGACACACCTTTATTTTTATACAGTGATGAGGTATAAAAGCACATGAGCTAAAAGGATAAACTGTCTGACTAATGGATGGTACTGCGGACAACCACGTACCTAAACTGTGGTCATTGATGTGCAGTGTGCACTTGTATTCTCCATATTTATGTTCATGGAAAACACTTTGTAAGACATTTGCAATTAAAAGAGAAATGATGACATGGAAGTTGGGGTTTTTCAACAAAGATGTATTTGGGTTGCCCTGAGTTACCCATTCCCACTGATATTTAAATGGAACCACCAGTGAGCAGCAACATGAATATTTGGGAAATCCAGTGTTGGAGGAGGAATCCTCACACACAATCATAGACTTAACATCGTTCTTCTTAAGCAGCAGAC
This sequence comes from Gasterosteus aculeatus, assembly GCF_964276395.1. NCBI lineage: Eukaryota > Metazoa > Chordata > Actinopteri > Perciformes > Gasterosteidae > Gasterosteus > Gasterosteus aculeatus. Next base: position 15,605,497 of record NC_135694.1, read on the forward strand.
CGTCACTTTGATCTGAAGAAGCATTACAGTGATTGATTTCATTTCTTTATATATTTGGAAACTTGATTCTGGCCTCACGGTGTAGTTGCGTTGATTTAGGAGATGTACTATGATGTAAAGTGATGGCCTTGGCCAGTGCCTTTTATTATGTACTATGACAACAATGGACACATCTGGTCTCACCCTGAACGTGACGGAGTGGTTCTGCTCCTTTGCTTCTGAGGACATGAGCGTCAGACTGTGACGTCACCAGTACTCACCAGTGTTCAGATTTTATCAAAACACAGAATATTCGTAAAACTTTATCACAACAATAACAACACAATTTAAAGCGTTCTATAAGGTTGACTATAATAATACTTCATGGTCACTCACTAACATCTTTTATTAGCTGGGATCATAGTGTACAATAATTATCTTAGTTGTAGATCATGATCCTTTCATAGTACATCATAACCACTGTTATATTTTGATTATTTGCTTTTTAGTAAAGTGAAAATGAATTCCAGGGCGGCACGGTGGCGTGGTGGTTAGCACTGTTGCCTCACAGCAAGAAGGTCCTGGGTTCAATTCCGCCCAGTGGCCTTTCTATGTGGAGTCTGCATGTTCTCCCCGTGTCTGCGTGGGTTCTCTCCGGGTTCTCTGGCTTCCTCCCACAGTCCAAAGACATGATCAGGGGATCAGGTTAATTGGTGACTCTAAATTGCCCGTAGATGTGTGAATGTGAGTGTGAATGTGAGTGTGAATGGTTGTGTGTCTCTGTGTAGCCCTGCGATTGGCTGGCGACCAATCAAGGATGTACCCTGTCTATCACCTGAAGTTGGCTGGGATGGATTCCAGCCCCCCCGTGACCCTGTGTGCAGGATAAGCGGTATGATGATGGATGGATGGAATAAACTCAGAAGGGGAAGGAAGAAAGAAGCCGCTAGGGTAGATCGTTTATTAGAATTTGCGATTAGCGATGTAACATTCAACTACATGGCGCAAAAGGAATTCATAAATACGCTAATATGCAAATATGCACGCCTTAATTGACATGAGCTCATCTCATCGGGGAATAAAATATTCAAGGAAAAGTCAGTTATACACCTTGTGGCTGAACAGGGTAAAATGACAGTTAACCAAAGTAAAAAATCAGCATAAACAGAGTTTATACCAAATATGTAGATACAAATGAAAAGCCATTTTAAAAAAAGTGCACTGGATATTCAGATAGTGAAGCGAAACAAAAAATAAGGTAAAAGCTCTATAATGTGCTGAACTGCACCCGTAATAGTCGCAGGTTTGTTTTCGTCCACATGGAGCTACAGTACTAAGTTGGCAGAAAAAGGTGCATGGCTTTTGTATTCAAATGAGTCTGAAACAATACAGGGAGATGATTATGTGTCGGTGCATTTCTTTACAGTCATACATTAATGAATCAATGAATATGATTGATATGAATATTGTTAAGAGGTCAGTTCATGAATAGGTGTCAAAACTTGGCAACGTCGAGATTCTGTTAGAGGAAACAAAGGACAGAGATTGTAAAGTATATAAAAGAAAGCAACAATACAGTTGTATCCCTGTATCCAAGTGGTGTTGGGATATTTAATAGCATGTCATGCTCCATTAGTGAAGTCCTTTTTAAAAGTTCAGATGGTGGCCATTTTGTGTCTGGCCTGAGCTTGATGTGCGGGAGGGGAGAGGGTGAGCTCAGCGACAGGCAGTAGTCATAGTTGAGGTGAGTACATGATGTCGATGGTGAGGATCCACGGTTGATAAAGGTAAGAGATGGGAGGTCATGCAGCTCGGGGCCCTAGGCATGGATGGTTGGAAAGGAGATCTCTGGCACAGCGGCCCCTGGCACAGCCGTGCTTTAGGTAGGACACAAGACTGCAGGGGAACAACAGTATTAACACTGTCAAGGTTCTACTGGAATAAATATTAAAGTTACTAATGACTCTTGTTGCAGAATGAGGAAGGTACATTTTGCAATAGCTGAAAGGCAGCCGTCCAATCTGAGAGGATCACATTCATTATTTATTGCTCAAACTCAGGTCGTTGTTTTACCTTTTAATATGTAGTCGGTAAGCAGTGTAGGCACCTTCTCACTGTCCTCCTTCATCGCATAAAGAACTATGAAGGAAATAAAGCACGTCTCAAATCCTTTCAGCCAGTAATTATAATGATTGGCCCTCGATGCAAACGTTGCATACTTACTTTTTGTGAGCATCTGCAGGTCGTCAACAGTTGGAAGGGAGACTTTCTTCTCGTATGGAATGACTGTGTTTAGATACTAAAGACAGAGAGGTTCAAGGTTTAGAGATGCTGAAAAAGTACTTCAAGATCTGAAATGATAATGAAATGAAGATTGACTCCAGTTCCATATCTTTGTGTTCAATAGGAAGCAGCAGCTAAGGGGTGGTTAGGCTAATTTAGCTTAGCTTGTAGACTGAAAAGCTTGCCTGTCTTCTGTTCTTCTTCTTGAGTTTAGAAATCTCACTAGTCAACTGTGCTCTCCTTCACTTCAGGGAGCCTTTTGAAGGCTCCTTTTTTCAATTTTTAAATCTTGATTTGTCAACACCTGGCTGGAAGTTTTTAATGGATTATTTTTCAATTTCTTTAAAGCTATACTGTAAAAGGTCATTGCTGCCATTCTGATGAAAAAAAACACAGATCCTCATTGACAGAATAACAATTTACCATTGGATTATTTGAGAGTGTTTCTCATTGAAATGTGTTATACAATTTCAATTTATTTATAGTGGCTTCCATTTAGTATCTTATCTGATGCTGGTTTTATTTACATCCGGCAATAACTACAAAGACTGGAGCGAAAGGTCTCAAATTCCAAATAGCAATTAAAGGAACCTTTCTTTCTTTCTTTTGTAGCAAAACACTTTTTTATGGATCAAATTACATATGGTAGATCAACCTTGTCTGTCTATGACCTCATGTGGATTGGACTCAGGCAATGGTGTACATTTACTACTGGAGTGAGGCCTGTGACCTTAAAGGGTTAGTGCACCGGCTGCCATTGCAGAGCTGGTGCAAGCCTCTACGGGCTGTTAACTTCACTACATTCCTGTCGCACTACCATAGTAGCAGTTCCAGTTCATCAAATACTTTCAGTCTGTTTTGGATGCACATGTTACTGTAAAACAGCAAACACATTACTAGATGCATGCTAATTATTATTAAAACTGACTTGCGCAAGTTATCATGTTGAATAATTGGTGGGCACTTAAAAAAATGAATTATGTAATTTCCTAACAGGTGAGTGTTAGGAAATTAATTTGTCCAATGTCTAGTGTAAATTTTATCATGTCACCATTATAAGTGTGTTCATGGCCTTTAACAATGGACCTTTGACCTTACCTGTTTGTCATTTCCTGTGCTTCCAAATGTCTGTCTGATGCCCGTCTGCAGGATGTTAGACAGTCCCTCCATGCTGAAACGCTGCAGGTCACAACCAGGACACATACACAGACCATTAATACAAGATACTGATCATCATCTCCTTCATCAAGCTGATCTGCAGTACACAGTACACACCTAGCAACATCTCATGCAAACAGAACTTCATGGTGAAACGCTATTTGCTTTTTTGTTTATCTTACATCTCCATCATTTATATATCTGTACATTCATATGAATCTAGTCATTCAGCCTCAGGTACCAAGCAGTTGCCACATAAAAACACTACTGATGCAATGCATGGCGGGAAAGTCCATTAGATCCCGGCTGGGCTGTTACTGTATACAGACGAATGGTCACTTTAGCATCTTTCCTGGAAGATGCTTAAGAGGCTAATGGCCCTGAGATCCATTACTGTATGTTTACAATCAGAGGAAGGAAGGAGGAGAGTTTTCAGGTACTGGTATCCCTTTTTTTCTAATTTAACTGATGTGCACATGTGCACAACACCATAGTGGCGGCGACGTTAACAAGGATGAGAGCAAAACTCTCATGCAGTTGTGGCACACACACTGACTTTAGTGGTGTGTAAAACATGAGGGCCATCCTTTCCTTTCTCTTACCTTGACAGGCATGCTCCCTGTCTTCTCCGAGTTGCCGGTGGAGGTGGTATCCCCTCCGTTCTCAGGTGATGTCACCCCCCCCTGCAGGCTCAGGGCCTTGTCCCGGCGGCGGCGTTTGCTGCTGTCTCGTTGCTCCTTCTGCCTGTTCTGCACCTCCATCAGTGCTGTGATGAACGTGTTCTTCACCTCTTTCTCAAACTCCAACTCCTCCCGCCGTGCCAGCTGGCTGACCAGCTCTTCTGAGTACTCGAGGATGGCGGCCTCTACCCTATGCAGCAGTTCAACCAGCGCTGAGCTGGGCATCAGGCTCAGGCCTGCAGGGAAGATAATCAGGGGGTCATTATTTGTTCCTACCCAGTCATTGTAGCTAAACATTACTGTATGTACTTTGGGTGGTGCAAAAGACAAATAAATATTTAGGCGGACTCAAACAGCTATTATCAACAAAAACAAATGTATATTGTCTTTTGAAAGTATATGTTTTGTTTTTTGTATAAAATATCTTTTGTCTCGGCCAAACGCAGGTGGAGTATTTTAGAACTAAGGAGTCACATGTGACCTCTAATGACCTCCACGCTCCTCCCTGTCTCGGAAGTTCACAGGATTCCCAGAGCCAGAACTCTGGCGGTCATCCAGGATTCATAGAACCGTAGTTACTCCCCCCGACGGGGGCTTGTAATGGGAGTGAAATCTGTAACCTGGTTGTTCTCTCTTTAGGTACATTGCCCGACGGCTGGCCAGTCGGGGTACCGCCCAAGTAAGAAGGGCGCGGGACTCCTGCAGTAACCTGCAGATGTGCCCTTGGTTGTTTATGCAAAACAATGCGGGAGAATTGTCCAACAGGACAAGCACACAGTTGTACGGTACGGAGCTCTAGGACATTGACATGCAACTTGCGGTCCTGAGCAGGTTTGGAGGTTGCCTGCGGGGCAGGTGGGCAGAGTTGCATGAGTAGCGGACCGATAAGTGTGATAAACTGGGGCCTGTAAATGGTCTCGGAAGCCGAAGTAGGGCCCATAGCTCTGCAGGTCTGCATCTGCGAAGTCCATAGAACTCCTGCCTGGTCTGGTCAGCCTGAAAGGTAGGCTGAAGCCCCTCTAAGAGCGGCGACCAGAACATTTATATTTAATATTAGTGCTTAGTGCAAGTTATTAATACTCAAACGCATCAATTAACTAACAGCGACAATTATTTTATGACTCGTAAAACGCAGTTTCTTTTAACTAATTATCAGTTTGAAAGTCTGTTGCTCACTGGCTCTGGAATCCCATACAGACAAATCATTTTGCAATTTGTACATGTTTGTCCCTGACCAGGCTAAACCACTTCCCATGCACTCATTATACCTCTCTTTCGTGTTTGATATTCTATAAATATGAATGCCAAAGGCAAGGATTCGGTCGAGGGGGATTTCAACTTAGAACTGAAAGGCTTGGCCAGAAAAGATTCCCTTTCACAAAAGTAATTCCAAAAGGAACAATGTTTTGATAGGAATGTTGTTGGAAGTTGTTCACCTCCTCAAACAGTTGAGAAAATGAACAAATGACTCAATGATCATCTGCTGCCTAAGTGTTAGTTAACAACTTGCATTAATTGCTGTTTTTTTCAAACACTAATATGAATTATGTGTTACCTTCGTAGGAGCAATTGTTGTTGGAGGCCTGTGACAGCTGCCTGATCTCCTCCAGCAGGGAGGGGTTGGTTCTGGAGGAGCAGGGGCTGCTCTCCTCTTCATCCTCCTCCTCCTCAGTTTCCCCGGGATCTGGAGAGTTCTCCATCATCTCGACTATCTCCTCAATGACCTTAAGGACAGAGAGAAAGAGAGATGGAAGCATACAGGGAGAAAGGTGAATGGACAGGAGAGAGATTAGGAGCCAGGGGAAAGTAAACATGCATCCATAAAACCATCCACTTGTCAGTAGAGTGTGGCCACTAAAATGGCACTAAAATAGCCTCCAGTATAAGTGTACGTATCAAAATTAAATTTGGTTTAGGCTTCCGTCACAATATAATGCAGTCCAGCACGCCGCTCTGTGTACAGGACACATGGTGGAGAGCCCCTCCTTAAAAAGTATGCAGGCGAGAAAGACTCTCAAGGGTCAATTTCTGGTCCTTTCCTTTCTCCCATTGTTCTGCTAATGTTGTATACGGCCAGGAGCAATACCAGGAGGAGAGCTTTCCTTTCCCTTTGTGGTGGAAAAACACTTTCTCCAGCTTTCGTCTCGGGCCAAGTAGATTACCAAAAACAGATACTTGCCAGCTTGTACAAAATACATGATCTGGAACAATTGACCACATTTCCCCCATTTAGCCACCCTACAGTGTTACCTATGTCATTTTAAGTTGCTTTTATAATGTTTCTCTTTGCCTAAAATAAGATTGTAATTCCAAAAGGGAAATTATTGTAAACAAAATGGGCGCAATCTGAAGATTTGATGTCACACCGTGGTTTCATTATTCTCATTCTAAAAAAAACGGGACACTGACCAAATGCAGTTTGATCGTACACACACCTGATCAGCTGTGATGAGTGGCTCTTCCTTCAGGCAGTTGGCGTTGTCATTCTTCTCATTCATCTCTTCTTCCTCTTTTTCGTGGATCTGCGGAACGTGAGATGAAACACGTGAACAACAAACAGATTGGCCATGACGGCGTGTCCTCACAAGAAAACTAATCCAACAAGAGTCTTTAACATTTTATCCGCGTTGGAATAATAAACTAAATCCACTATCAATTCCCAGAGGAACTGCTCTGGAAAGGAGAGATCAGTCACGCTACTTTGAAAGTCCTATGCTTAAATATTTGAACGGTTCTAATTTCAAATGGCTATTTAATATTTCATTTGTAAAACTGTTTCAGTAGTTCATGTCTTATTTATTAATTAATTGCAAAGTTTAACTTTCATAAAGTATGATAGGGAAGTTAACTGTAATGTAGAGAATGTAGTGATGTTGATCTGCCTGTCCAGACTGAAACATGCATTGTTCCCAGAGGGTGTATCCTTGATAAGTGCCTCAGATGCCACAGAGTGTACAAGGCATCACAGTGAAGTCACCCATTGATTTGTTGACTACGGTTTTAAGGCTTAAAATTGAGCTTTTTTATAGTATTTTGACCATAATTTGTAAACTTCATGCTGTATTGAAGACTTGAAACTAGAGATTGAGACCATAAACTCATGTCTACATTGTTCTTCTTCTACTGCTACTACACAAGTAGAGGAGTAACTTCCTGGTAGACATTAAAGAGGATGAAGGCTTAACACAACTCACAAACGGAGGTGGGCTCCTGTGTCAACAGAAATTTGATTTAGACGATCATGTTCTCTGATGTAAAATCACAATATTGATTCCATAACGTTTCATCTAGTGCCATCATCAGGGCACTGGTGAACTGAATTATACTCCATATAAAAAATGACGCATACTCTGGTATACACTTAAACTTGTCTTATAGGTAAGCGCAGTAGCTGTGTTCATATCTCTCTTCATCCCTCCACCTCATTGGGTGTGTTTTGCATAATTCTGGGTTAATGAAAATACAGGAAACTAACAGCATTCATATGGTGAACATGTTAAAAAGTATACCTGCTAAACATCATGTTCAAATTTGTTATCGGGATGTTGCAAAAGCACTGCTTCGCCAAAAAGCCTTATAGTGATACTAGCACAGCTGGAGATTTTGTCCTCCTAGATATTGATTCAGCATAATAGTAAGAAAGTAAATTGAAAGATTTGCCGTTTGAAATTTGTTAAAAATAAATATTTAAAAAATAATAATGGAAAGTGTGCATGTCCTCTATGTCCTCTGATATATTGCCGTGTATTGGTATAATCCTTTGGACTTCGAGAATGCGACCACTCAACGGATCGCAGGGTCCGCCTTTGTGGCTGAAATGTCTGCTCTGGCCAGTCCAAACATGGTCTAGCCTGCTAAGTGCCTGCTGCCCAGCTTGCATGCGAGAAACAGCCAATTAGGCGAGGGGAGGAGGTGGGAGGGTTGGCCTGAGTGGGGCAGATGAGGCAAGTGTGTCTTTGGAGTAAGCATGAGATCAAGCCTCAGAAAGAATGATAGCCATCTAATTTTGGCACCTCTAATGAGAAATAATGCTTATTTTTGAGTAAAGGAAGTGTGTCTGAAAGGTAATACCCAAATTAAATTTGACTTTCCAAATTAAAAAATAAAGTCACTCAAAAGTGGGCCACTAGCAGATAAAAATAGAATAGAAATAGAAAGATTTGGTGTAACACCTACCTCCAGCTCAGAAAGATTGCCGTTGAGTCCCTCTGAGTCGGTGCCGTCCCAGGTAGAGCTGTAGTTGTCAGTCAGAGCATCCCACACACTGCAGAGCAATACATAGACACACACGTTAGCAAGGGCAAAAACCACAGAAATATAGAAAAAAAGGAATCAACACTATTCTGGCAACATATACAAAGGACTCAAGCTGGTGCAGCCACATACTCTGTAGTAATATAGTTACATATACGTATTAGGCGAGAGTTTGGTGTTTCATCTCTCTGGTCATAAGGAGGTCTACTGAGCGCTGTATTTAGCAGCCCTCAACATAGTCAATATTTCAGTGTGGCAAGTCAATGATGGAGGTCAATACCAAGAGCTGGAGGCTGTAAATGAACAATAAAAAAAACAGCTTACTACTCGGGAAAAGGTATCCTTTGCAGAGATTTAGATAAAGCTTCTCACATCATTGTGCCACCGGACTGTGACTGCAACCCACAGCAAGAGTCTGTCGACGGACGAATGACACTAGGAGAGAGGTCTCCTTTGTGTTGTTTTCCTCCTCTGCTAAGAGGCTGGCTCAGGCCTAACCCATGCTCCAAGTGGCACTGCCCACACCCGGACTCACAGTGGCCACCATTCAGCCAAGCGGTGAGCTCACCAGCCATGCCTGCATGTCATTACTGCCTGCACCAACACATAAACAGGTTCAAAGTTCCAACGCACTTAGCTTCAACTTAAGCAGAAAGAAGCAATATCAAATGAAAATATGATGAACCATAGTAAACATTGTCCTATTGTGTGTAGATATATATATTGCAATACATTACACAGTTTCTGCAGATTGCACATATGATTAGTGTTATTTTGTTGATAAAAACACAGCTAAGTTGTTGCTAGTTTTGACATCACAACTGAGTAAAACACTTATGGAAGTTTTGAGAAAAAGTCCCTTTCTTTCAGAATGTTAGTTGAGACGATTTTGTGAGCTTAATCTAGTTACAGTAGTTTGGTTTAGTTCAACACAAATCAGAAAAACAGACAAAAAAGACTTGCTTGGCTCCGTCTGAAGGTGCTGACCTGTGAGATTTGTGCTTTTAAAGGGGTTTTGCAAGACTATTCCATGCCTGGTATAATCAGACGTGCTTACCTTTGGACAGAGCCAGGTTCGCTGTCCGCTCTTGCTAATATTTATGCTAAGCTACGCTTGCAGCTTCTTAAACTATTTCAGGAACAATAATTGAAAATGTTATTTTTATCTAACTGAGTGTATTTCAAATGTATTTAACATCACATACATTTAAAATCGAATCTGTAATCACCACTAAACTAACCACAACAACCCACGAACACCTCATGCAGCATCATAACACAGAGACATGTTTGGTCACGCAGGCCAGCAGGATCTGGAACTCCATGTTCAAAAGCGATCCTGCTTTATTTCTTGGGCCGCAGCCACAGACGACAAATCAGCAACTGGGGATTAGGCCAAAATGTGCAGCAGACTGTTTTCAGCCAAACAGCAGACATTTCTGCTGATTATTTATGTGGGGGTGTACGAGTCGTTTAAATGAGAACCTTTTCATCAGAACAGATATTTTCCCTTAATGACGTAACACAAAACAATCAGTATGGTATTCATTTCTATTAATAGCTGATGTAAAGTTGAACATATATAGTATATAGTTAATGAGACTCACTTTTTTGAAATCCCAGTATGGATTATGAGAAGTTATGACCAGGGAGGAACAATGAGTCACCGTTAATAACAGTGCTAGTTGTTATGTTTGACTGTCGTGATTTCTTAATCCGTGCAACAGCAGCTCAATGTAGGGCATTAGGTCCCTGTCTGGGTCATAACATGCAGATTACTGTAGTACTACAGGACCATATCCACCAACAGCCCCATGGCCTGCACTCAGTAATTAGTCAAAGCTCTAGTCATCAATACAAACCCATTTAAAAAGCAAGTTTAATACTGTGTGACTAATTATATGATTGCCATCCGCAAAGCCCTCCTCTTACACCTACGGTCGGGCTATTTTTAGCCCGATTCATATCCCCACAGTGCGAAGACGTGTGTGTTTCTGCCTCAGTGCCTGCTAGCAAGAGGAGGATCTGGCAGTCAGCTGGTGAAGAGGCAGAGATAGAGACACACCGACTGAGACAAAGCTAACTGAGGCGTACAAAGCTGCATATATTAAATTATTCAGAACGGCTGTGGAGCCGGTGTAACATGTGTGTGGAAATATTTAGGCCTTTGTTGTGTGGAACATGTCAAGCCATTGTTTTGGGCTTTGAGAGTTGTGCATGGTATTAATGGCCGGATAATATATATGTGTGTGCAATTTACATGAAATACCTACATTGAGGATTGAAATCAAATATTAACATACTGACGAAAGCAGTATAAATACTATGAATATCTTGACAAATAACATCAACTGTGGCCACTCACTCTTCATCCTGCAGCCGCTCCTCATCTTCTTGGTTGTGCGACTGGTTGCGTATGGGTGCCAGGCCCTCCGTCTTGGTGTTGTAATTGTGGAAACACACGTTGAGCTTCTCGTCAAACTCGTTCACCAGGTCCTCCATTGACTTAAAGCTCATCATCTCAGAGAAGTTCTCCAGCTCAGAGAAGTCCTCGCGGGTGATGGAAGCCAGTGGGACGGTGGTGGTGGTGGAGTAAGAAGTGTGTTTGAGAACTGGGTGGTCCAGCTCATCCATCCGGCAGGGACGGAGGTCCTCAAACTCCTCATCCAAACACACGAGAGGGGCTTCCATGGTGTCTGTCTGCCCTGCACAGAAGGAGTGGCCAGTTAGACATTTTTCTTTCCTAAGGCAGCACACTTAATAAAAATTGTTTCACCAGTTGCCTGTTGAAATATGGCAACATAACATATAACATATGGCAATACAAGCAGTACGGCAGCAATTTGAGAGGGTGAGGTCCATTAATGCATTGAGTGGTTCAATCTGTAAAGTGAGTAAGACAGATGTGAACTTTTCAGTCTCCAAAATATTTTTCCCCCATAATTTGCATTTTTGTGTAAAATGGTTAGTAGCAATAACACAATTCTACTCTACGTAAAACTAGAAAACACAGATTTGCAACGATGATTGATGGGTTATATTTAGGTCGATGTTGTCAGTGACAAGTCTCCATTTAAACATACAATCAATATACTGTAGCTAGTTCAGGGGTGAAATCTGGTAAGACTGGCAAGATGAGCATATCTCCAGTCGAGGCGAGTAGCCATCCTTCCAACATAGACAAAGAAGAAATAAGTAGCCAGGTCCGCCATCATAGCGAACACTGGGCCTGTAGGGAAAAACCTGATCAAAAAGAGAACAGTCTGGATCTGATCCACCAACATCCCAGAAGGATTTGTCTCCTAAAGCATGTCTCCTCCATGTGGAATGACACCATGTGGTCGAGGACAAAGAGAAGATGGAGGTAAATGTGCCAGAAGGGGACCAGGTCCCAAAGGGGGCCAGACCAGTTGGATTTACTGGTAAACCACAGTTAATTAACTACATCCTCTGGGAATTAAACTGATGAGGTTTTCAAGATTCTGGGACATGAAGTATTGGCACTATCATAGTGTAGAATGTATTATGGCTAGTATTTAGTGCTTGTCAAGTGTTCCTTTCAGCAATTTAATGAATATATATTTAGATGTATGGATGTAAAAATCTATCCTTTAAGAAGTAAAGAAAAAAAAATGTGTCATGAATGGAGTCAAATGATTATAATTCTCCCCTGGGAGTGAGGGATGGACTCATCTCCATCCTCATCAGTGCATCAGTGATAAATGGTTGTGTAATTGTATAAACTTTTCACTTCGCACTTTTACGGCTCTCGGATACAGTTTTAATCAGGAGATAAAAATAAAACTCTTCTTTAAGGATGAGTTTTATGATAAAAGTTAATTTTTTTTCAAACCATATCTTGATTATCTCGAATTGGAAATTAAATTGTACCTTATAAAGCAGAATGAATGGGTGTAAACCATTAAAGGAGCAGCATCATTCTTGTGGAGGACTTCATGCTGCAGTCAGACTTTTTAGAGAAGTTGTACATTGGTCAGGTTGTCTGACGCAGTGTAATTACTGTAGTAAAGCCTGAACTTCCTCCTTGGTGCTTTGCTGGACCGTGGCCTAGCCTAAGTGCGTGAGTACAGAGGAGTCATTTAAAAACAAGCTTGTGCAAGCCTCTTCCCCCCCATCACACCACTCAGCAAAGTGCTGAGAGTCTCCCTACATCTCTCTCGTCTCCATAGTGTTGGGTTTACTTTTTTAATTGCGTCTGCTACGTTGCCTTACAGTTTATCTCTAATGTCTCTGCTGAGAAAGTGACTCCATGTTGAGTGAACCCTTGCTGCAGAGAAATGAACCACGTCTGTCAATAGATCCAATTAAGGTTGTTTGGTCTCACATGAGGAGCACTTGCAGCTGACTATTACCTTGCCACAGGGACTCGTGGCACTTGCGCGCTGTTTCTTGAAAAATTCCTATTGTGGAAATGGCAAATTCAATTTGCAAACAGCCCTTTCCAGTCATGCTGCATCTTGTCTTTACTGCTAGTTAGCATAAAAAGTAGGTGTGAAATCAAAGCGTCCACATTAAAGCAGACCTTGTTGGGATGCTGGATGTTGTTGCGTCTCAATGTACAATACTGTTTGTTTGGGATGTGACCTTCACACCCAGAGATGGTGGTGGTGGTCTCAGGTGTGTCCCCGTGCTCCACATGCATGCAGATATTAAAAAGAGCCAATCACAAGAGCTCATCATTATTTAATGCAATGGAGCCAAAACCCAATTACTCAACTACATGTCCAAACAACACATCCAACACCTATTCAACTCAAAGGATAGCATGGATGACGCCATCATCCTCGTCAAAGGCATCTCTTTTTTCAAATGTGGGCTGCTTATTTTTAAATGATTTCATATTTGTGCGAGAACAGTACACATTGACAAGGGCTATTTAAATCCGCTTTGCATCAAGAATATGAAATTAAATAATTGACCAAAATCATGTCTGTGTTAAAATGCCTGTTAAATGCCCGATAATATAACTGAAACAGATTACAATTCAAATCATTATTCTGACTGCCGTGGCAGAAATGGAAACCAAGCAAGTGCATGTGATCAGCTCATCGGAGGGAGAGAAAAAAAATAGAGGAGAGTGGGGGAGGGAAAGCAGAGCAGCGAGGAAGGAGAGATGGAGGAAACCATGGTTACAAGGCAGGGATGAATGGAAGATGATGCACAACAGGGAGAACCTCGAGGACGTCAGCGCTGTAAGAAGGAATAGCAAGATGATGGGAAGAGCAGGAAGACAGATTACCTGCAGTAGATTTGCCGCTGTGGTTGTAGCGCGGTGTAGAGGCAGGATCTTCTCACAACAGGAGAATCTGTGCCTAAGCCTCCTTCCGCTGCAAAACTGGGCCGCGAGCAGCAGCTGTCACTGTCATTCCAGGGTGGAGGCGAGAAAAACAGAATCAGGGAGGTGAAGACGGCAGCGTGGTGTGAGCTCTGGTTTGTATCCCTTCCCTCACCCGTTAGCCCACAGCCACCCTTGTCATTCCTCCCACAGCCCGTGGTTTTCCGATCAATGGAAGCCAGCCCAGCTCACACTGAGCCTGCGCACTGCCAAGGCCCCAACGATATTAGCCCCCCCCCCTCTCCCTCCCTCCCTCCCTCCCTCCATCCATTGCTTTCCTCACTCTCCTCTGCTTTTGCCTTTGTCCCGGCCTACTCCCTTCATCCTCCCTCCCTCCTTGCCTACCCATTAATTCCCCAATATTCATGAGGACAGAAGGAGGGAGAAGGTTTGGGGGAAGTGTTTGTAGCAAGGTGGGACATTGTTCATTGGTCTATCTTATGCATTAAATCCTCATCTTATTATTATTATTATGAACTCTTCCATGTTTACAAAACTGTTCATAAATAATATCAAAGAATTTAAATCTCAAGTGTTTGTTTGTAGATGTATGTTTATAGTCAAACAACGATGTTGCTATAAGCGACCCAATCTTTTTAATCTAGTAACTCTATGACTTTTATTGACTCATCATCAACAAAAAACAAAGGTTATTTTTATTAGGCCCAGAGAGCCAATCATGTAGATTGTCTAGTAGTGATATAGTTTCTCTGGTTGGCATTGCTCTGGTATGCTGTCCGTCACATCCTCCTTCAACTCTCAGATAAAGTAGACTTCAGAGACTGCCTTTTTTCATGTAATATATATAAAAAATCAGGACCCGTCTCCAGTGGTCCTGACTTTCCCTTCGCTTACTACTTCCAATATTTGAGTAATTTCTGTCATATGCATTAAACGTACTGTACATCTTGTATGCTGTTCATTCTGAATACATGACATTGCATTCTGTCCATCCCAGGAGAGGGACCCTCCTCTGCTGTTCTCCCTAAGGTTTCTTCCTTTTTTGGGGGGTTTCCATGTGCCGGTGTGAGGGTTTCGGGACAGAGGATGTCGTATGTGTACAGACTGTAAAGCCCTGTGAGGCAAATTTGTAATTTGCGAATTTGGGCTATACAAAATAAATTAATTTAAATTGAATTTTACAGTTCATGAAGAAAAGATCTGAGATTGGCACTGAAGCGTCTGATTGCATCGCATCGCTTTTATCCAAAGCGACCCCTCTTGGTTGAATGCACTTATTCAACAGAACCAGAACAAAAATAATACAGCCAAACTACAAAGTGCTATAGGTAAGTGTCATTGTGAGTGCTAGTAAAGTGCTATCCAGTCCAGGTGTAGTCTTTAAAAGATGAGTTTGGAAGCTGAATAGACTTTTGACTGTCGTGAAGTCATTGGGGAGCTTATTGATCCATTCAGGATAGATCACATGTTATTAAAAAACACTGACTGCATTAAGATGGGGAAATATCATACCATGGCTAGCTTTGCTGCCCGAGACATCCAGCTTTCAGAAGTTAGCAGATTTGACGGATTAAGCTTTTACGGCCTGGGGGCTTTGGAATAATTAAAAAAATAAGCTGTTTGTGTGAGGGAGGACTTTTTCACAATCCAGACATGCCCTTTTCAGAATTTACAAAGCATTTCAGATGGAAACATGGGATTCTGTTGATGGAAATTCTTTGCTTCATGTACCTCAAAATATTACATTAGCTGACGCTTTTATCCCAAACGACTTACAATAAGTTTGTAACCAATTTCAACCAAGGACACAAACTCAGAAGACCAAGAAACCAGAAAGTGCAATTTCATCAAATAAGCCGATCTACAACTTGCTATAGATAAGTACAATTTAAGTGCTACAATTTGCTAGTCAAGGTAGAATCTCAAGAAAGTATCTATTCATTATAAAAACTAAAGCCTATAGATGTTTTTACAAACATGTGATGGTTATTTCATAAGACAACTCTCAAAGAATGTTATTTTTCTTTACAGTAGCCCAGAACAAACAAACCAAACACTGGCTCCAAAGAGACTTTGCATCTGAGTATCTCGCTGCATCTATTTGAATAATCTGAGTGTCATAATAAAGGAAACACTTGTGAGGTTTTGTCCAGTTGTGTAATAATAATCACATATAATACATATATATGTATATTTTAGTATACATGTTGCAATGTAAGACAAATTGAAGGTGGCGCACTGCACAAATGAAACAGTTTCAGGTTTGCCTTTAATAAGAAGCACTTTTAGGATGATCATCCCTTTGGGATTACACAGTTACAACATTTACTCTGCAAAGGTTGATTTTGACACATTAGACTTCTATGTATCTTATCATTTAAATATAATCGAACGATAGGCTTACGCGTAACCTTTGAACCTTCCACCAAAGAACAAAAGCTTATAGAAGCTCCAAGATTGCTTGGACTGGCACACAGGAAGTTGACGTCTCATACCAGTGTTGTTTATTCGAAAACAATTTCTGTAGTCTTCTCTCTGTAGAGAATTGTTTGTGTGTTTAGCCCAAAGTAGGCTAGCTCTGAGTTAAGAATGTTTTGAGTTGCTTAAGTTCAAGTTTTGTCAAATTCCTCATGACATTTGGTCATTCATCTATTTTGTGTTTTGAGTTGTAAAAGTGGCTTCTATATGTACTTGTAACCCAGTCCGCTTTCAATTGAATGTGCAACATTAAATAAAACTGCAATGATGTGCCGAATGATGTTGTTCTATGGTTCTGTTTAATAAAAGACTTTTCCAAATAAGTTCAACTTCATTATCATTGTTGTCAGAAGAAGATATAATCATTTAGTGTCATCATTGCAATATCTATATAAATTTGAAAGAACAATCAGTCAAATTCATTTTTAAGATTCTTTATTTGGCAATTGGAAAAGTGTAGAAAGACACAGTAAGTGCACAAAAACGGTCCATTTTTAGAACAATATCACCATGTATAAATAATTTAAATGGTATCATATTTTGTTTTTTAAACACCACACTTAGTTGTAATACACTGGTACTGACACTAACTACCTCCAAACCTTCAAAGGCCAAGTTTAGACCTCAAGCTAGAGGCAGCTAGGGACTTCAGTTGTTCATATGTTGTTGATTCAAAACATATTCTAGTACATGATGAAGTATAGACTGACGACTTTTTTATTAATGATTTCCTATTATGTATAAATATATTGTGATAGTCTTTTTCCAAATGTCATGATGACTAAAAGTTTTCTCATTTCAAATGATGTAAAAGGTGCCAGATTGTTAATAAGTGATCGGCCTAAATAAAGGCCATTATTTTCTCACAGGGTTGTAGATCCTGAAGCCTCCTCCAGTGAAGTGAGGTCTGCTGCTCAGCTGGGGCAGCGGTTCCAGCTGCTCCTCTGTGGTCTTGGTCCTGTGCTCGCTGATGAGAGACAGAGAGATACAGGCCATCAGAGACTGATGAGAGACTGAACGGTACATATTGCTCACAGAGTCAAATGAATTGTGCATGTTGAACAGATCGATACTTGATATGACAAAGATCAGCCTCACCTGTGTAGCCTTTTCTGGCTGAGGTACTTTTTCTTCGTGTTTGCAAGCTCATCAGCTAATCTTTGATTCTCGCTTTTGTACTCGTTAATCTTTGAGTCGAGCATTCTCAGCTCTGCTATCAACGCCTGTGGAATCACAAAAACAAAACGTCCTCTTGGGTTAGAACCTAGAGAAGCAGACTTAGACAATGCATCATCGTAAGTATTGTTTTGTACTGCTTTTTTGTAAGGCTTGCACAGGATTGTGAGGGACACGGGAATATATAGATGAAAAAATATACAGTAGGTGTGGGACACAACAAGAAACAAGCTGTATGCTCCAACTAGTGTGAAAAAGGGAGCTGTGTGAGGACCTTGAGCTTTTTAGTTCTCTCTCTGATGATCCATCGGCATTGCTGGAGCTGCTCAGCAGCCTCTGGACCCGGCTGCCTGACCATTATGTGCTTCAGCTCAACATACAGCTTCTCCTTTTCCTTGAAGGAGAAATAGACGGAAGAAAAATTTAACAGATGACAAGCGGTACCAATGACTGAGTAAATGGGCCCACTTCTATACATATAGAGGCTTTAAAAAATACACAATAACTACAACACTGTAAACAGCCAAAACCAACACAATATTAAAATACAAAATGCATTAAAAATAACTTGTGATACATCCTTATAATTGTCAATAATAGCTGTATATTCTGCCCCTCTTCCATGGAGCTCCATTAAAACACACCCGTGAGCCACATTGAAGCACTTACTGACATGTTTCTTCATGACCATGAAAACACAAGGTACTTTACTTTGACTTGATCCCACCAACACCTACCTACCAATACAGCAAATATGGATTAATCCGCCCCGGAACATAGTCCCTAACATATGCACTATTGACTCTTATTTGGTTAAAGTTACGTAACTACAGAGGTCAGACAAAAAAGAAAAATCTGTATAAAATGTGTATGTATGTATATATATATATATATATATATATATATATATATATATATACATATACATATACATATACATATATATATATATATATATATACATATATATATACATATATATACACATACATATACATACATATACATATATATATACACATACATATACATACATATATATATATATATATATATATATATACATATACATATACATAATGTATACACACACTTTTTTTCGATATATTAAACCGTGTATACAGTGCCTTGCATAAGTATTCACGCTCTACATTTTGTCATAGTATAACCACAGATTCAAATTGAACCTTTTTCTATTTTTATTTTTTTAATTATTATATTGTTCTACAAGATACATTTGAGGGTCTTCCGATTGCATTGTCTCTCAGTGTTATCATCTAAGCCGTTAGCTCCTGCAATAATTTGTTTTAACTAACACAGTGACATAGGCCAGTCACAGATGTTCAGCCACATCGCTCCCTAAAAAGAATAAGGGAAGCGTGTTTACCTGTAATAGGAGTTCGTGTTCCTCAAGCTCTTGGGTCTTGGCGATCAGTCGTTTTTGTAAAGACTGAACCTTCTGGATGAGTTCATATTTGCTGGGATCACTGCCCTGCGGAGGGAAAGTCTTCTACAAGTTAACAGCCTGACCGTTTCCTCTTTGACTGATAACATTTACTGTTCCAGGCATGGAATTTATATTTTCTTTTAAACGCTCATGTCACTGAAAAGGGGAAATACAGAATTTGGTTGCATTCGCTAAGTTAATTCACATAGACAATATTAAAAGGAGCGCTTCACCTCAAGTTGCCTCCATCGGTGAATATTTATGGGCTTCAGCTGTTCCTCCAGGACGCTGTTCCTTGTCCTCTCTCTCAGCAGCTCCCTCTGCAGGTGGAACAGCTCTCGCCTGCACACAACCGCTCGTATTTCACACAGTTCTCACACACAACATTATACAAACAAATAATACACTAAAGTTTAGTTTATACTCAAAGTAGTAAGGCTGGCATAAATGTGCTCGCCAGTTAATTAGTTAATACCTGAGGAGAACCTCTGAATTTCTGCAACTGTCCAGACGTTTTGTGCAGAATATACAGTATTCCATGTTATGAGATGCAATTCGGGGTGTTATTATTAATCCCTTGGTTATTGTTCTTTTTCTTTTCCCACTTGTTGTTTTCTTGCTTCTTCAAAGTTGTGTCGAGCATAAAGGCCTTACGATTATTATTAGTTATTAAAATAAATAATGTCTTCATTAAAAGGGTGTTTCATTCATATTGCTTACATTAATAATCATTCCTGCAGTATTTTTTCTGATACTGGAATAAATAGTTATAAACAAATGAGATTTTCTTTGTGCAAATTTAGTGCAACTGGTTGAAAGGTGGATCTGTAACCCGACAGGGACTTTTCACCACAAAATTCTATTCAATTGCGTGCAGATGTTTGTGCTAAAGTTGAAGAACATTCCCTTCTGAATGAATGAATTCACGGACTCGTCAGATGTATACGTCAATCGAAATCAGGCTGCTGCAGACGCAGAGGAATAAAAACAGATTTAAGCAATTACGATAGGCGTACTAAGGTTTCGGATTTCAAAGGGAAACATTCCTACCTGTGGTTTTGGATCTGTCTCCAACTTGCTCAATCTTTCTTTTGATCTTTTCTTCTACTCTCAACACAGCACACCGCGGGTCACCTAATTCTTTCCCCTGTCCTCCTTCTCTACTAGATTCTTCTCTTGGAGCCATTCACTGCCGACTGTCTCACCTCAAACTTTTTTCCCTGTCCTGGCACTCCTCTCTCTCTTTTACCTCAGGTGCTCTGTGTTGGGAACAGTCTTGTCCAGGAGGCTCTTCTTGCGCCGAAGCCTCCTGATCTCCAGCTTGAGCAGGCGGATGTCATCCATCCGCTGATTGTAGTGGAAGTTCCCCTTGCTTAGGATAGCTTGCTGGATCCTGATCTTCTCGTAGAGCAGTGAGCGCTCATCGTTGCGCTGTAGTAGCTGTTTGCCCAGGTTGTCTCGCTCCCTGAGGACCTTGACAGAAGTTTTGACAACAAATAAATCAGATACAAGTCTCTGCTTGTCATCTTATGTTGCTACATCTTCTAGTCTACCTCCTCTCTGTCTCTACCTGGTCCAGTTGTTTCTTCTGTTGGACCTGCTCAGCATCACTGTCGGCTACAATCTTTTGCAGTTTTTGCTGCTCTGCTTGCTGACTGTCAACACGTTGCTTTGTTTCTTCAAGCTGGAGCTTCATGAGCTGCAGCTCGCCCTGTAGCAGGAGACAGTGATGTGTGCACATGTGCACACAATCAGTCATAGTTAACGGATTGGTCAATGGTTCCTCTTTCTACAAGGCAGCTTTCAACAAATAAAATATAATGCATGCTCATACATTAACATTTATTAACATTTTTCCCAAGTCCACTTTAAAGGAACAGTGTATGAGATTTAGTGGCAAGCAACAACATCTCCCTCCGTTCACCCAACCTTTCCAAACGGGTTGGAGAACTATGGTGACCTTCAGGTAGGGTTAGTATTTAACATCTCATCACGTCTAGAGCTACTTGCAACATTATTAAATAAACTAACTAAATATTGTAAAGTTTATTAACAAATGAAGAACTCATTCAAGAACTCACATCAGATATCGTCTTGTCCTGCCCCCGACCAACATGTTACACACTCTTTGGACGATAGTGAGGGAACTCTAGACCACAGCCCACTGTGAACCAATGAGGCAGGCTGCAATACCTTGAGGGACTCATTATCCTTCTCCAAACGCTTGTGTTCCTGCTGATCTTTGGTGAGGGCGAGCTCCTTCCCAGTGATCTCATCTCTCAGTCGGGTGACCTGGTTGTTCATGGTCTTCATCTTCCTCTTCATCTCTGCAATCTCTTCCTGAGGAAAAGAGACAGAAAGAAAAAACTAATAATAAAATATATAATATATATCATATTAGAAATGTGTGTAAAATTGGGTTAATTAGTATATGAAGGTCATAGTAGCCTTTGACAAGCCAATTCAAAACAGCTGATCCTTTAGTCCAATTCAACATTTGAACCCCATTGAAGCGTTTTGACTCCTCTGATCTTCTGTATTTGTACCTGAGCCTCGATAAGGTTTTTGCTGTAGAGGTTCCTTTCAGACACGGCAGACTCCAGCAGATGCTCTTGCTGTTTGAGTTTGCTCTCCGCCTCAGTGACCTTCTTCCTCCAGTCAAATATCTCCATCTCTCTTACTTCAACGTCACTCATTTTTTGTTGCACCTGAAGAAAGGAGACACGTGTCCCTCAGACACAGAAACATTGATGGCCGGTTTGCTAACCTTGTGATGATGAATAGCTTTCAACAGTTGTGTGAACAGTTACTCTCCTGCATAACTTACCTTCTGCAAGAGGTTGCTGGTCTCGTTGATGTATCGGTCACGCTCGTTCTCCAGCTTTTGGATTATCTTACGCTGCTTTTGAGCTTCTTGGCGGTAGCCACTGATCTCGTGTTCCAAGGTTTTCTTGTCCTGCTCCAGGAGCTTGACAAGGTTCTGCTGTTTCTCAGTTGACTGTGCAGCTTTGATCATGTTCTATTGAATGGGATCAGATACACAAATACAGAAGCATTAGTAGAGATGATGAAGACTAGCTAGCATGATGAATACCCTGTGGGCCACTTCAGTCAATACAGTATATGAACCTGCAGTTCTCTGCATTGCATACCTTATTTAAGATGTCTCTCTCTCGCAGTAGCTCCTCAATGGCTTTCTTGTCTGTTTCAACTTGCTTTTGGGAAAATTCAAGATCTGTGGAGGGAGAAAGAAAGGGTCAGTTTTTATAGGTGGTCAAACCAATAGTATTTGATTTTCATATGAACTATTTAACAACTGTCAAGTGCATACGCATAAGATTATATTATTATTATATATTATATTATATATCATTACAGGTCATTTAGCTGACGCTTTCATCCGAAGCGACTTACATTACATTTTTAACCCATGGCTATTTTTTTTTTACATTTTTGCCCGGGGAGCAATTAGGGGTTAGGTGTCCTGCTCAGGGACACTTCAACATGGGACATGGAGCAGCCGGGGCTCGAACAACCAACCTTGCGGTTCCCAGCACACCCTCTCTATCCCTACGCCACGTTGACCCCAAGATCTTCAGATCTCGCTCGTTTTGGCCTCAGATCAAAAACACCTCATGCCGAAGTGCCCTCGTTTGCAATGAGATGGGATCTCAGTGAGGTTCGAATAGTATGTGTACAAATGTAGCTCTCCCTTATCTAGCTGTACTCGTGCAAATGGAAGAGAGAAGGAAACCCCGGAACACGGCTGAAACATGCTCTTTCAGTGCTGTAAAGTTGCTGCTGATGAAAACGTAGCAAACATTTTGGGATTTTCTGGCTTCAAAACATGAGCTTTATTGTGAATCATTTCTGGTAAACTGTGTTGAACTGAACTAGCGAAGCCTTGTTGTCTAAGGCTACAGGGAAGATGAGTAAGCATGCTAAATAACAAGGGACTTTTATTGTTAAGAATTTATAGGAAATAAAACATTCGGCCACACCTGATACCATGAAATATTAACACATATATCACTTTCTGATCAGGGCGTGATACATAGGAGTGTAGTGTACACATCAAAAGTTACACAAAGAGACAAGTGTAACCAGAGCATCAGTCATTCAGCAGCAATAAGCAAATCTTCTGAAAATATATCTGAATGTAAATGATAGCACTTCAGTACAGAATCAAGTAGCCTCTTTCTCCAAATTATAAAACAGAAACAGGAAAATGCCAATTAATATGAGAGACAAGGATGTTGTGTGTGAGAATTTATGAACAAAAGGTCATCTGAAAAACCCATCACTGTGTTTAGAAGCCTAAACACGAGAGTCGAAAGTTTTCCTTGTTTTCAGAGAACATTTAGAGAACTGGCTCTAGACGTATACAGGTTATGATATTATAAAAATATTTCACTGACCAAAAATATAAACGCAACACTTTTGCTTTAACTTCCATTGTCCACAGTTTAATCAAAAGAATACATTTTGAGTGCCTGGTAAAATAATAACAAATATTGACCAAAATGTTCTGTTAAAAAAGATAATATGCCTTTATACACGCTAATATGTCTTTAGTGTAGTAAACACGTTTTAGACATTTTTATTTCAACAAAAACGTGTTGCCTTTTATAATAATAGAATAACAATGCACTAGATTCAAATAGAACTTGTCAAAGTTCTCAGAGGCTTTATACTGTAGAATAAGAATAGGCCTATAAGATAAAAACAAGGGGAGGGGGGATTTCTCGAGAAGGCCAGTGTATAAATGTGTAGAGGTGGGTTTTGAATGATGGCGTTGTGTTATTAGGGACATTTGGGTTTCCTCAGCTCACGTCACACCTCACCACTCATTCTAAGCTTATGAGCTCGTAGACCGGGATCAAGGGGGGCGGGGTGGGGGGTGGGGAGCATAGAGAGGATGGGGGTTCAGAAGTGTGTCTGATTCAGCATGGCGAGCTCCCGTACCTTTCTCCAGACCAGCAATCTGAGCTCTCAGGTTCTCCCTCTGCACATCTACGTCAGCTTTCTGATCCTCCATCTGGTGGAACTTCTTCTGGATGGCTTCTCTCATCTTCGTTTGTTTAGCGATCTCCTGACGCATCTGGTTTACCTTCTCTTCTCTCATCTGCCGGGTGGGATGGGAGGAGTAGCATGAGGCATTACAGAGAAGTTGCAAGGAGGGGATTTAGTTTTGAAAAAGGAGAATATAGAACAGAAGCAGCAGTGAGGTGGCGCCTATAATTCAAATGAAGCCTGTCTCAAGACAGAACCCTTTCACTCTGTTTCAAAGTAGTTCTGATAAGATAATAAATAACCCTTTTTTGCACAATACAGAGCATAAACTGTGGCCCTGTTTTTGATTCTGCTCACTAACTGATGTAAATGAGTAGCGCCCTGTGTGGATCACTACGACAAAATCATGACCTATAATCAGGACACTCCGGCAGGGCCGAGAACTTTTCTGAGAAGAAAGTTAGTCCTGTGACTTCCATTTGATTGAGGAGGAATAGTAACACGTAAAGGGTAACAGATTATTACCTAAGATTGTCATGTATGGTGCATGTCAAATAACTGCCAAACCACCTCTAGACTAGCAAACCATATGAATGATTACAAAGTGTAGGTTTTCAATAAGCATGAATGATGTATGGTATCATCTTAAGAAATAGCGGCGCGGTAAAGCCTCACTGTACTCCCATGCAGGTTTCAGGGTGGGCTGTAATCATTTAAGTGTTTTTAAACGGAAAGTATCATTAGGAAAATAGCATTTTTATTTTGCCTTCAAAAACAACGATAATGCATATATTCTACCAAATATATTATTCACCAAAGTTTGCTGCCTGTATAAGCATGTGTGGAAAAACTGTTCGGAAGAACCCTCAGAACTCTTTGTATGACACACAGTGTGAACTCTTGATTAGGTATTTTACTTTACCACTCTGTCTATGCTCTTTCAACCACAATCATGCACAGGCCACAAACACAGCTAATACATAATACCCATTGGGCACATGTGTTACAGGAACTTGAGAGGCAGTGGGTGTGTCTCTGTTGCAGCTGTGTTTCGCTGGAGAAACGTGTACCTTCAGCTCATTCGCATTCTGCTGATTTTCCAGGGAAAGATGTTCTTTGACTGAAGAGAGCTGCTCACACTCCTGTTGTAGCCTGCTGGTCTTCACTTGCATCTGCTCCAGCTCCCTGCTGGATCGCTCACTCAAGACCTGTCAGTCAGGCAAGGATTCAGGAGTGCAGCATTATGGTTAACTATATATATATACGCACGCGCACACACACACACACACGCACACACACACACACACACACACATGTCCATCCAGTTGTATGCATTAGATCCAAGTTGTTTTACCAAACCATACATTGTGACAAGAATGCATCACACTCCTCTGCCCACCTTCAGCTCTTTCAGCTGCTGCTCCAGTCTCTGCTGCTCCTCCCTGGCTCTTTGGCCCTGCAGACTCAGGGCTTTGATGTCCCCCACCTTGGCCTCCATGTCAACGTGCAGCTGCTTCACCTCCTTTTCCAGCTTTTC
Source organism: Gasterosteus aculeatus (assembly GCF_964276395.1). Classification (NCBI taxonomy): domain Eukaryota; kingdom Metazoa; phylum Chordata; class Actinopteri; order Perciformes; family Gasterosteidae; genus Gasterosteus; species Gasterosteus aculeatus. The sequence goes on from NC_135694.1 coordinate 15,630,819, forward strand.
CTTCAGCCTCATCTCCAGTGAACTCTCATGCTGTTGAACCTGGAGCTCTTGCTGGAGCTGATGGTTGAGGCGAAGAACAGCAACAGCAATGTGTTTAACTTCACATTCAGCATAGCAATGTGTATTCCTACTATATACATTATGGGACATGTGGGAAACATATTGCAAAGCCTTTTCCTGCACTCAAGGGCAGAGTGTTGTGTCGACAAACACGGTCTTCATGTATTTACCTGCGAGATAATCTCTGAGGCACTCTCGTGTTGGGCCTCTATCTCCTGCTGGGTTGCGATGGCCTTGTTGAGTCTTTCTCTCAGACCCTCTGCAGTTGACAGCAGTTCATCTTTTTCCTTAGTCAGCTCCTCGTTCATTTTTAGTAGATTGCTGAAAAACATATTACAGTTAGTTCCATCTACACATTGATGATTTAAGAGGATGGGGCCCAGAACAAAAGCCTCACATTTGCTCTTGATCCATAGAGAAGCCAGTTTGTTGTTCAGCCATTTTCATCAGGTTGGACACTTCTTCTTTTAAATCCTGGATGGTCTCTTTGTCCCTCTTCTCTTTAACATGAGCAGCATCAACCATTTTCCAGCCTTTATCCAGCTCCTAAAGTGTAAACACAGGAATATTTTGGGAAAACATGCTAGTGAAATGTAATGTGAGGAGTCAAATGAGGAGAATGAAAATTCTTCATATTTTTTTTGATCAAATATAACTTCACTAAACAAACTCCATCCATTTGTATTCCTCAAATCAGGGGCATAATCAAACAAATAACAAAGACACGATACAGTAAACGGTTTAGCAGTGTTCTGGCCATATACCCTCTTTAGTGAAGCAATAGTCGTCTCGTCTTCATGGGACAGTTTCAGGGCTGCTGCTACTTTAGTCGAGGTGGACACAACTTCTGCATTCAACTCCCTGCATTTGGACATCAGCCTCTTCTCATTCTCTCTGGACTTCTGCAGTGCATGTAAGAGCTTCTCGTACTCCACCCGGATCTTGGCCATGCTCTCGTCCCCAACCAGCTCATTGAGGATCACGTGAAACTCTTCCAAGGGCTCAAACATGTCCTCTCCTGTTGGTCTTGTCTCCTGGACAAAGCAGAGGGACGGAAGGAAAGTCGACATGAGCGTCAGGCCGGGACAAAGTGCTTATAATTTGGTAAAGTTACACGTGACCTGATCATTATTACTAATTGGTACTCGACGCACTCAAATGTAGACACTGCGATCATGTGGACCGCATTTCAAAATGAAATGTGCCTCTATTTAAGATGTTACGGTAAACGGGCGTACAGCCTTAAAGGCATTAATCGCCTATTTGTAAAGTGTCATATCCCAATCTTTGAACTGTCTTTAAACCAGATCCAAAAACGGTAACACTCTGCTTTCACTTGATCCCAGTTCATGTTGACCTCCTCTATGTTCGTGTACATTTCCATGAAATATTACTCTATAGATTTTTAGAAAATTGAAGGAAAAGTTAGTGAAAATTACATGTATAGAATATTGTATTCACACACAGATAGGGCACGTAGGCATATAAAAAGAGACCAAGAACATCTGTGAGCTGTGCTTTTTGTATCTGCAGGCAGTCTGCATGGAACCACCTGCTGCAACTGTCACACTGAATCTGGAAAAGGAAAAGGTAAATAATTAATTTGAGAAAGATAGACTTTATTTCAAACATGAATTCATCATCAAATACAATTGTATTCAAATTTGCAATTTCTTCCACAAATCTGACAATCTGTTATAGTACCGATTGTAAAATGTTATTTCAATTGACACACATCAACTTTACGACAGATCCTTGAATTTGCCAGCTACTATGTTACAAATCCAAATAACCTAGGTAGGCAGAGTATATGGTTAATCAATGTGTTACTACAGATGATAGCAAATGTTCCACAAATGTTGTTCAATACAAAATTGAAGCCTCTGTTTTATGTTTTTATTTCATTTGAAATTAGACACATGTTTCTTGGTCTTTTAATCTGACCCTGGATTGCAAACTTTCTTACATACCACAACATTTCAATTCTCTCTATTCCCTCATTTCCTGACCACTATCAATTTAATATACAGAATGCAAAAACAAATGCTCGAATAAAAATAATTAAAACAACACCTTACCCATTCAGTGATAGCAGGCCCTGGAATGGGTGGCTTTTGCGCAGCACACATTGCACAGTTGTTTTCGATGTCAAAAAATAATTCGTAAAAAAATATAGACTATAACACATTTTAATGTCAACATGAACTAGGATCAAGTGAAAGCAGAGTGTTACCGTTTTTGGATCTGGTTTAAAGACAGTTCAGAGATTGAGAAAAGACGAATATCATGTCATTATTACCGATTTCATCTTTACTTTTCTGAAAATCTAGCATAGAGGAGGTCAACATGAACTAGGATCAAGTGAAAGCAGAGTGTTACCGTTTTTGGATCTGGTTTAAAGACAGTTCAAAAATTGGGATATGACACTTTACAAATAGGCGATTAATGCCTTAAGGCTGTATGCCATTTTACCGTAACACCTTAAATAGAGGCACATTTGATTTTGAAATGCGGTCCACATGACCGCAGTATGTAGACCGTATGGATTTTTCAGGCTGCCATAGTATTTCACATGTTTTGCAGTATTTCGCTTGACGCAGCAGCCGCAAGCAGAATAATGACGACACGTCGTCTGACATGTGACGTTAATTCCGTGCAGTGTTTGAGGTTAGGACGGGTGGGTCTGCTTCAACGGAGGAGGAAAACACACGACACACACGATCGATCGGGAAACGGGGTTCGACACAACGCGGGGTCTCTAGACCGGCCGGAAGGACACACGCAGCCGCGGGCCGAAAACTAACGTTACGTCAGCTTAGACCGAGAAACCACAGAATGCACCTTAACTCCATGCTAGAAGTTCACTTTCCACTTCGTCTACTCGACGCCAGATTTGCTTAATTCAACTCGTATTACAATAATATTACAAACTTGTATTACAATAACTTGCTGCAATTTAATTAGAGTAATATCGTAACGTTATGATGTAACATTTGGCCTTGTAAAGTCTTTTGACAGAAAGCCATAGCACTTACCTCCATTTGAATAACTGAAATAACGAATTATATCCACTTGGTGAATCCTTAAAAGCAGCTTTGCACTGGTGTTAACGTTATCAATGGAGATGTTGTCTTCGGTTGCTCAGCAACGCAAATCTCGCGTGAAGAGAAGCCTGTTCGCAGAGTTTAAGACAACATCCACTGATGTATGACAAGCAACCAATGCACAGTCAGCCTTAATACTGATCACTTGATAATATAGGATTATATATAACAAGGAGAGTAATAATTTAATTCATTCCTTTGGAACCACAAAATTCATTCAACAATCTAGTGAGCATTTATGCTAACACAGGGTTTTACAGATGTTTTGAGTTGATTGCCCACGTGCAAGTACTACTCTAGGCACGAGACCAAAATATTTTAGGGTGACTAAAAGAATAAATGCACTTGATGTATGAGCATTCTTTTATCAACAGAATACCATTATCAAAGTGCCAAAAATACCTTACTAAATACAAATAGATCAACCTCATTCATATTATTGGCGGGTCATTATACTAATTGGTATCATGATGACTACAAAGTACTATGTGGGACTTACCCTATTCCAACAGCAGGGATAACTATTAGTTTCCCGACTACTGATTGTAGTTCCTGAAACAGGCTGATTCCAAAACTGCAGATGGATTAAAACAAATATAAAGATGGCAGGGACTAAGACACATTCTCAAAGACATGGGAGATATTGGAGACAAAGGGAACTGAAGGCAGATCTATTCTATTAATTTAACCCCTTGAAGTCATGCATTTACAATATGTATAAAATGTATAAACTCCCTTATCCTCCAATCAGCCCTCACCCAACACTTATGTTTCATTATATGTTCTTCTAAGGTTGCCATTGCATGTGGCCCTTCTGTCACCTTGGCTTTGATTGTATTACATGTGCGTATAGTTCTGCGTCACCTCTGGTTTTCTCCAATCTGCCACTCAAAACTGGAAAAATAAATATTTTGTATGTTTGCAAAAAAAATAGAAAATTAACTTCTTTAAAAAAAATTGTATTTCTCTGTAGGGTTCCTGATCCATGTTGTCAAACACTTCTGACAACAATGTGAGTGGGGACAATTAGCCCTTTTTGTTGAAACAGCCGAACCTTGGTGCTGCTCACTCGTTGTTTGTTACGCGGTTAGTTACAGTCCTCCGTCAATACTGAATTGATTTATGTTGGATTCATTCACTCAATTCAACACATAAATCTGGTACTCAGTGAAAAATACAGAAGTTGAGAGGATGGCTGTAGTAACAACTATCAAACAGCAGAGGAAGACAAAATGGCATAACAACGGCAGCAAACCATGAGTTAAAAGGGAATGGAGAACTTTTCCACAGTATTAGGCAAGAGGAAGGTCTAAATGCCGGCACATGATAAATACTGTTGACATTGACATGTCAACACTAAGGGGCCAAATATGACTAAAACAAAGGAAGAAACAAACAAAACAAATCTCAAAGTAAAGTCCGCAAGATGGTCACTCTCTCGACAGTCGGTGTTTCGTCGTAGATCATGGCTCTGGTCCTTTAAGTGATTTAGTTACAACCCTTGGTTTACCCCGCTGAATGATCCAAAACCATAAAAGCTAATCTGAGGGTCTATATAGAACCATGCCATTAGATTAGATTGTCCCAAAGGAAAGTTGTCTTGGAGAGGTACAGTGCCAGCTGTTTAGAAAATACAGACAATACAATACAACAACATAAAGCAGTGGTATTCAACTAAAATGTGACGAGGTCCAGTTAGTGAAGGTCTGGAAGATCATAATGTGACTACTTATTGTGATTAAACAGAGGAATAGAGTTGTATCAACATTTTCATGTAATCAATACGCGACTAACAAATCAAATGAATTCAGTCTGATTCTAAAACTCTTTTGAGAATATTTATTGTCACGTAACAAAGACCTGAACAAATATGTGTGAGTGCAAATATAACTAATGTTCTCTCAATTAACTACCTACCTACCTACTGAAAGTATAGGGCTGCATTTAAAAAGAAAAAAGAAAATGTGAAAATTTCTGCATGTTCAAATAAAGTGCTTCAATTCAGAAAAAATAAAATAAGATAAGCTTGAATTTGATCTTTTCTGCTTCACATTTGGACTTGACAGTCTAAATAATACATCTAAACACATTTTAACAATTGAACAGTTTAATAAGAATATATATATATATATATATTATCTTAATATCAGATCACCATGCTGATATATTATGTGTTACTGAAACTTATCGAATGGGGAATATTTCAGCCTAAATGAAAGCAACTCCCCCAAGTCATGTTAATACTCATATTCCTCGAGGCACAGGTTGAGCGGGTGGAGTTGCAGCTATGTATGACTTCTGCCTTTAATAAACCTTAGAAGCCTGGTTCTCAGTCTTTCGCGTCCAACCTGGAAAATAATACAGCCAACCAGCTCATTGTAATAGTGTACAGGGCCCCAAGTCCTTATTCAGAATTTCTATCACAATTTTAACAGTTCCTAACAAGTTTGGTCCTTAAAACAGACAAGGTTATTATAGTGAGTGATTTTAACATTGACGTGGATGTCGACGACAGCCTTTGTACTTCATTTCTTTCATTGTTATATTCAATTGGTTTCTGTCAGAGTGTAAATAAACCAACTTTTTGTTTTAACCGCACCCTCGACTTGGTTCTTGTGTATGGTATTGGGATAACAATCTTTCCACAGAACCCTCTCTTGTCAGATCTGATAACCTTTTAACTTATACTACCAGAATCTCCTCCTCTTGCCAAGGGTTTTTACCGTCGATGCTTATCGGATGTAGCGGCATTTAAAGAAGCCATTCCTTCTGCTCTAAGTTCAGTGTCCTATCTCAAAACATCAGAAGATTTCAGTCCTTCCAAGATCATCTTGTCGATACTCCTACAGGCTCTTTGAGAATGGGGTTCCTTAAGTGTCTGTGCTCTCCCTCCCTACAGGCTTCTGTGGATGGTGGTTCTATCTGATGGTGGTTGCCCCTGCAGTGGTCCTGACGTGCGCCTGGCTTACTACTCGCAAATATTTAAATCATTTCTGTTATAGGAATTGAATGTATTGTACATTTTTTACATTGTTCATTGTGTACACATGGCATCCATTGTAGTCTGTCCATCCCGGGAGAGGGATCCCTCCTCTTACGTTCTCCCTAAAGTTTCTTCTCTTTTTTCCCCATTAAAGGGTTTTCATTTTTTGAGGTGTTTTTCCTGTGCTGATGTGAGGGTTTTAGTGGATAGTTGCATGTGTACAGACCTGTAAAGCCCTGTGAGGCAGATTTGTAATTTGCAATTTTGGGCTGTACAAATTGAATTGAATTAATTGAATTGAGCTACTTAAACGATTAAAGGTTTGTGCTATTGATTAGAATTCACTCCAGACAAGATGTTCCCTCGAGAGGTTTATTGATAGTAGTCAAACAAGCATGTGTGGTTCTGAAACAGATACATGTTAAACAATTAACAAAACCACTATATAATGTAACATGTGGTATGTATAAAAGTATCAAAGGTAAATGAAGCATGAATTGCTTAACACCAGTTTGTAAATATTCTGGGTGCATAGCATACACAATCTTACACACGTAAACTTTTGCCACATGCAGAAAACAGAGAAACATTCATTCACGGAATACAGCACTTGAGGCTTGAATACCACACTATTATACAGCGTTGGTTTTACATTTGAACACAGTGATAAAATACCAGCAGATGAAGACATTTATCATATTCCAACACTCGCCACTGTACACACCATAGGTCACAGGGGAAGGGGGATGTTGTTCAGTATTCGCCTAGGAGGGGTGTAATCACTCGTCTCGGCAAGTTGAAGCAGGCCTCAACATGCTGTTGTTCAAAAGGTGCCTGCCATAATGTAAGAAACTAGATAAAACATTAATACTCAGAGTGGCAATGGCTTTGGTTTTGTGTTTTATTTCATTAAACTACTTTTTAGATTGAGATTTACAAGAAATATTTTAACTGCTACTGTGTAAAGGAAATACTGCTTTAGCACCTTATTGCATTGATAAAAGTGTGTAATACAGTACTTTTGAATTAAATATCACATTTTACAATAAATAGCCAATAAATCATGTGATTAATCGTGATTAAAAACTGTAAAATGTACTCTACTAACAGTTAAACAATGTAGCTAATAAACTGTTCTAGAAGTTGGTGCAGCGCAGGAAGTAGTTGTTCCTTAAAACACGGAACAACCTCCCAGTCCTCAGGTCATACTCAAGCATGTATGGTCCACTGTAGATGTAAGTAAAACCTGCAGAACACAGAAAAAAACTCAATGTTAGTTACTCTGCAAGTTATTAAAGCAATAAGGTACGAGAGGCTGTACTTTATCGTCCAAAAATGTAACAGTTTGGGGGGGTTTTTAGGCCCGAGCGCAGCAGTTACAGTTACATTATTGAAGATAAAGTACCTTATTGCTTTTACAATACGGTTACCTGCAAAATTATACATAATAAGTAAATAGCTGCCTTTCAGTACAAAATAGTTGTAGCCACCAAACGTGTATCTCATTTCAGTAGTCTAGAGAAGAAATAGTGTGTGCATGCAAACAGCATTGGGTCCCGCACTATCTCATTCTTTCACATCGCTGATGAGGTCCACCTTTAATTGTCCGGTTGCGAAAGCTCTCATTGCCTGAAACTCTTATTCTTATTTCGGCGATTGCCGTCAAGCTAAAAGCTAAAAGGTCAACTAACGTTCGCACAAAATGGAGTTGAGTTGGAAAACTCAGCATTAATGCTACTCACCTCTGTACTGGAAAGCTGCAGTCACATTCATGGTCAGGCCTGGAAAAGCCTGATCCACTCTCTTGGGAAATCCCCTGTCTATGGTTTTTCTAGCCTCGTCATAACTGAGAAAATAGAGAATACCACAGAAGTTAGATACATTCAATAACGATAAAGAGCTTAGAATATGAAAAACAGCATACTCTGAACACACCTGAAGTATTTGGATCCCACAAAAAACAGAGTCTTGCCAGATTCCGTGTCATAGAGGGCCGCATCGATTTGTCTCACGCCTTTTGGCAGACCAAAGCTAGTAAGTGTTTTAGGATAGCCAGGAACAAGGTCATAGCCAGTGAAGGCCCACACTCTACGACCTGCAGGGAGAAAAAAAATAAAACTAAGATTGGCAGAAAAAAGCAACCTTTTTCAATGCTTTTTTCAATTTTCAGATAAGGAGAACAGACGTGTGTGAAAATGGCGTCATATTAAAACCTCGCATAGATATTTGGATAATATACCTTTAAAGAGAAAGATCTTGTCTGACTGTTGGCTCTCGTAAGCGGCGTCAATGTTGGTGAGGGGTTTTGGCCAGAAGTTTGTGATGAGACTTCGCTGAGCTGTCCCGCTTTGAGGGTAGCTTCGCCAGAAGAAGCTGAGAACGCAAGAACATTTTGAACATAAGGCAAACTTCTTAAAAAGAAGAACAATCTTAGGACTTTTGATCCAGATGTTGCAATACCTGTCTTTGAAGAAGAGCATTTCTCCTCGCAGGGTTGTGACAGCATCCAACACCATGGTTGAATCACAGGAATCAGGGTCTGTGGGGGGTTGAGGTTCATCTACCGATGGATCCTTGTCAGGATTTGGACCTGGAACAAAATGTGTCCCCAAGTATTTACTAAGCCACAGAACGAAAGCCCAGTTAAGTAGCAGCAACAAACTTTGTACAAGAGACTGTCCAAACGGCATGGACAATCCAGTCAGTTGGTACAAACCATAAAGAGACTGGATGCCGTTGACGTCATCTTGGGATAGAACAAAGGTGTCAGGGTTTCTGTTGGAGTACGTGGGGTACATGAGAGCACTAGGATCCTCAGAGTGATCCAAGCCTAGAGAGTGGCCGAACTCATGGGCAGCCACCATGAAGAGCACAAAACCTGCAACAGAAAACACAGAACTACAGATTATTTACAGTCATCAGCTGTAAGTGAAAGCCCTGAGTTCAGCATTTGAGCTGTTACCGTCTTGGCTTTTGGCCGTCACCAACTTGTTTTTTGCTACCAAATGTGACGTGCAAGGGTGAATATTATAATTACTATTCAGAGAAGGTATTTCTATTACTTGTATTTGAAATACGTATTTAAATAACGTTTGAGTATTTTGTGATTTGTATTTTATAGGGTCAATGAAAAACATAATGTAATCTGTAACAAAATACTCTAGAATAGAGTGATTTTGTATTTGAAATACTCAAAATACTTTTTCTACAAATCAAAAAGCAGTTCATGAGTTCACTCTTCAGTGTTACAAGTTATGCTGTATCTTCTCAATGTGAATGTCATAATGCCATATCAACTATAATAATAGTAGATAATATAGTTCACAGTTAGCCAAGCTAATTCATTTATTTTAAAGATTTAGTTTGAAATGATTCTTAGTTTTTTTAGTATGCATAGGCCTAATGTGTGATGCTATTCATATGTGATGAATCTTTTATTGTTGTAGTTTATGAGCTGTTTTTAAGTCCATTTAAAAAAATATACATGTAGATGTATTTTTGCCCATCTCTGTTACCATTCATGTACTGACAATACATAGTAAAAAGTTTCAAGTTGGAAAACAAAACCCAACATGACAACTCAAAGACAGGACAACACCGTTGTAGCAATCTAAAGATAGCCCCACCCGAAAGAATACCCTCCTATGTGTTGAGACTTGAAACTAGAGATTAGGACCGTAACCCAATGTTACTCATCTAAATATTTACTCATGGGATTTATCAAGAGAGAATGTAGGATTCTGAAATCTTACACAACCAGAGGAATCACGCACTAATGAACATTAGAAAAATGCAGATATGAGACAATTCCAAGCATCATTATACCGTTTCGAGAAAATCACTGACAGTTGGTGGGAAAAAAGATACACCGCATTTAGCAGAAATGAGAAACTTACCTCTGTTTGAGCGGTAAGTGAAGTTCTCATCCTCATCAAAATGAGCATCTCCTCCCATGCCAGATCCTGGGGCAAAGGCATGGGCAAGAATGCGACCAGGGCCATCAAAAGGGTAAAAATCCCCATGTGCTGTTAATGAAAACATACTCATGTTTAAGAAAAATAAGGTATTACTCAGCTATTCAATGTGATCCAGGACACAGAGCCATTTAAATTTGAAGGCGTTCAGAAAAGGAACTTAATGGAACCTCCCTACACGATAAACTAGCAGTAGTGAAAAGCTTGTTCTGTACTCACATCCGCTTACAAAAGAGATCATGATGTCAGCCGTGCCGCTGTAGATCCTTGTGAATCTCAGAGGAGTGACTTTGGCCCAAACCTGCAGAGCTTTCTCTATGGATTCATCAACCTCTGACGGAGACATGTCAGGTGTGTAGTTCTCTATCCTGATGGGCAAACAACAGTCAGGGATATTATAAGTTTGATTTTCTAGTTTAATATTATTTTCACACTGTCTCTCTTCACATAATTTACCTGAAAGTCAGGCTTTTTCCTTCCCACTTGGGGTTACGTCCAAATGTGGAGAAATGGGCAACATTGCTGTCCGGAACGCCACAGCGGGGCTTCTTCATCACCGCCAGGGTCTCAGTATCCAGCGTCCCGGTGATCTGGAGACGGAAAAATCTCTGCATCTCAGTCAGCTTCTTGGTCAACGGGCTGATCCCCCGTCTGATAGTTGGACCAGTCTCCTCTGTTAGGTTGAAGAATTCCTTTAGATAGCTCTGTAAAAGAAACAATATGTTTTGATACTGGATAGTCAGTAATGAGCAACATCATTTTTGAGACAACAAAAGTCCACAAAATGTACACCTTGAACACGTCTTAAATGCAAAGCAATGAATACACACGTACCTCTGCATAACCTTCATCTTGCGCAGTGACTTGGGATGCAGGCACACAGTAGACTGTGACTGCCAGGCTCAGTATGATGCACACACTGCAGGACTTCATACTTACTTGTTGAATGCGTCTTGTGTGTCTGTTCTGGGGACAGATGTTATATAGGCTGAGGAGTGGACGCCCTGAGGCGTTGAGCAACAACCTTACAGAGTAGATGACTCAAGAGCTATTTGATTTCTAGATAAGAGGAAAATAATTGTCTTTGATTGCTCAGCGCCCCAAAGGAAATTTCCATGACACGTCACAACTCCATACGGAAACCACAGATTAAAAATCCCCTAATTTAGAAACCAAAAATAAATAAGGGAAGTGAAAAGGAAGTGGGCATCATTGCTGTCTTTTCAGAAGTGCGACGGGTGGATTTTGCAGAGGGATTATGTTGGTTGATGACTTAATCTATAATTTAAGGCTGTATTCTGAAGTACATCCTTCTCAGATTTCTGTGGCAGTCGTTCATAGATTCACAGGTGTTTAACCTTAGACCGTTTCCTCTTGCCCTCAGGCTAATGTTTCCACTGACAGGACAAAAAATGTTCTCTGTGACAAAACACAAACATGCTGCGTCACGTCATGGACCTTATGTGTAATGGACCGCTTCACAACAGTTTAGCTGTAACAAGCAGGTTTATGGAAATATGTTTCTGTGTTTCGAATAACAACATTAAGTTGATTTTATACCGGGACATATTTATTGTGCTGTAGAGCATTCAAAGGCGCCGATTGTGATTCTCTTCATTAACTATTTTATGTTCTTTATCACACAATCAAAATGAATATATATATTTAACAAACATTCTTACTTCATGTTAGTGGAAAACTACATCCCGGCTGCTGTTTCCTAACACTGCCCACTTATTTGTTGTGCAACTTATGCATCATGTAAACCCACAAAGCAAACGTAGACTGGGTGAAGGTGTTGCAATAGGAAAGAAGTATCTAAGTGATGCATGTATGTACAGTATGTTAGGAATCAGGAATCATTTATTGCCAAAATATGTCATACATACAAGGAATTTGACTTGGTGGTTGGTGCGTAACAGTATACAGTATGACAATAGACGACAAGACAGCAGTGCATGTATATATATATATATATATATATAGTTCTATCTATCTGTCTGTCTATTAATCCATCCATCTGTCTGTCCGTCCGTCCGCCTGTCAATTAATCCATTCATCTATCTATTTGTCTATCTATCTATCCATGATTAGCTTTGTAGAGTGAGGAGCGCGTACGTCCATACTATGGCATCACAAGGGGACACGTGGTGGAAGGCTGCTACCTTCTGCTACCTTCTGGGGCTGCTGTCTGGCAACAGCCAGACAGCAGCCCCCAGAATGCCTCACAGCACACCCAGCTGTAGGTGTTTAAGCCATTTGTTTACAGCAGGGCTTAAAAGTTAGAGCAGCTGCCTGGCAAGAGAGACGACTGGAGGAGAGCACCAAGCTGGAAGGGCTAGAACGGTGCATTGGAGCACCCAACGATCCTTGGGGAAGGAAACCACGAGAAAGACTTGTAAGGAGGGAGGACTCCCCCGACCCCAAAGTAAAAGGGACCCTTTCTGTTTGTGTTTTAAAGCTGCCAAATGACCGAAGGCCTTGTTTATGTTTGTCTGTTTATTTAAGAACAATAAACCTTCTATTTTGCTTTGGAATCTGTCAGTGACGTTACTTTTGCATTGCCCCACCATAGCTGGCCGTAGGGAAGCCCCCCCGGTAATGTTACAATACATATATATGTTTAGTGTATGTTTGTGAATCTGTGAACAATTTGCAATGATCTCTGTACAGCATATTTAAAAAAAAACATTTTAAATTTTACTTTTTACTTTTAAAATCACAATATAAGGAAAATGATCAATGCGTTTCCACCTGCATGTTCCATTACTGTATTAGGTTCCTATAACACCACTGCAACAGTAAATGCTGATGATGTGATGTGGTCAGTGAGTGATGTATTATTATTAGACATCATTTTGTCAATGTCATGAGGATACCACACGCTAAAATTAAATTCTCGGCTGCACTACCTCATCTGAGAAAAATGACCATATTTGGTTGCATACAACACTCAGATGCAGAGTTTAGTAAAATATTGTATCTACTGATATCTTTGTGTATATTCACATAATGTTGCTGTTTGCATCCCAAACCATATTGTTAAGTATTATTGAGTGTTTCACATAAAGTTAGTTAAAGTGGCACGAAATAAAGCCATCTTAAATCATCTTAAAGCCATGTCTGGGCCGAAGTTAGATTACCATGGGTTTTTATGTTGAGGTTTACTGTCTCGTTTAACAAGCGATTGTGTATGTTTATGAACTTTATGAATGCTGTGTGTATATTGTTCTGGGGTATAATGTGTTATTGTCTGTGTTCCCAGTTTCCAGAAGTGGTTTGCTTGATTGATCTCCAAAATAATAATAATGTCTGTATTATGAATTAAACATATTGTGTAGCACCAAAACTTTACACATAATGTAATGTTCATTCAGGGAAAGGGATTTCTGTCTAGTCATTCTTCAACTGATTTCTTCCTTATTTAATCCCCATTGAAGGTTTTTTTAAGGGAGTTTTTCCTTGTGTGTCAGGTCTGTGTTGGGAACAGGGGATGTCATAGTTGTACAGATAGGAAAGCCCTGCGTGGAAACTTTGTGATTTTAGAGTATATAAAATGAGCTAAAATGATGTTTATAATGCATGTTATGATTTGAGTGTATTAGATTTTAGCATTATGTTAGGGATGAGGTTAGGGTCTGATTTGGGCGGGATTCCAGGTTCGGTCACAAGATGGAGGCAGAGAGGAAAGTACCAAACTGCCTCGGCGCGGTTTAATCAATCCGATTGGTTTATGAACAGCAGAGGTGTCAAAACTGGGTGGAGCTAGAATTTCTGGAAATCCATACATTTGGTTAGATAGACTGGGGGAAGGAAATTCTCTATTTTAGCTAAGGTCTGGTTTGCTTTTTGTCCTTCCTTATTTCTTTTGTTTTATAATTTACAAACCAATACATATGTTGCCCCCACACATATAGATTTACCTACAGACCGAGGTTTAACTACCCTAGGAACACATGTGATGAACAAATACGCCCTTCTGGCAACTCCTCTGCCAGTTCGGAGCTCCACGTGGCCTGCCATGTGATCGCTTAGCTTAGCTTCCAGCTAGCACGGTGTCTTACTCATATCTCCCCCTCCTTATCTCATAAACACACATTCACCCACACACACACACACACACAGTCTTCCCCCTCCCCATGTTGTTATTTGTTGTTTAGATGTTAGGCTGTCGTATTTAGTTTTTCATTGATTTTTCATTGATCCGATAAGTATTATCAGGTCGTCGTGGTGCAGGGGGTAGAGCGGGTGCGCTGGGAACCGCAAGGTTGGTGGTTTTGAGTCCAGGCTGCCCCATGTCTCAAGTCAAAGTGTCCCTGAGCAAGACACCTAACCCCTAATTGCTCCCTGGTCGAAATGTGAAAAAGCAATGGGTTTAAAGTGTAATGTAAGTCGCTTTGGATAAAAGCATCTGCTAAATGACTTGTAATGTAATGCGGTATTGTGGGAGGTTAATGAACTTTGTTATACTTTAATAAGCAGTTTACTGTGATTACTTTGTTTATATCCAACAGGTCTAAACTAATTTGCAGCATTTGACAGAAAACATATTTATTGCTGATGTTTATTTGGTCGGACACTTTTGATGTGCGCACTAAGCATGAATTTTATTGGATTGCAATTTAATGCGGTGCCTTATTTGTAATCGTTCCCTTAAATTCTCACTAAGTTAAGTTTCTACTCTACTCTGCCTGTAGCTCCACCATGAGATAAATAAGAGGGAAATATTAAAAAACACAGTGGATGGATTACTATTAAATTTTGGTGCAAACATTCATGTCTTCCTCAGTAGTCCCGTCAGCCTAAACTGCACTCCTTGTTTAGTGCAACTGCTATCATGTTAACATGCTAAACTAAGATGGGAAATATGATAAAGCAACATGCTTTAGTTTATTTAGACATGAGTATAGACGTTATTTTCATAGCAACTTTCTATACACCCATACACCAAATGGCTGTTCTCAATAAATATTTTTTGATTTTGTAAAAGAAATCTTATTCAGCAATATATTCAAACAACTTTTATTTGCTTTGCAAATTCTCAAAAGATCATTCAATGTGCCACATTTTCATAAATACATTAATTTTGTCACAGTGGTGTACAAATCTGCGACGATGGGAAATTGTAACAATGTCTAATACATTTCAGTAACACTCTCGAAAGTTACACAGTGAAACTACATTAAACAAAGAAATAAAACAAAACAAATACTTAACTTACTAACCCTAACCCTGTATTGGAAATAACTAAACATAGACATAAATATAATAGAATTATATATTATAAGATAAATTACCACTTATTAGTTTTTATTCTCTTTCACAAATACAACCTTATAGCTAAACTGTTCTAGAAGTTGGTGCAGCGTAGGAAGTAGCTGTTCCTCAGCACACGGAACAGTCTCCCCGTCCCCAGGTCATACTCAAACATGTATGGTCCACTGTAGATGTAAGTAAAACCTGGGAAACACAGAGTCACTCAATGTGAGTTTCTGCCGAAGCCTTTTCTCATTGACTTGGAAAATGTTAACAGCTACTCACCTCTGTACTGAAAAGCTGCAGTCACTTTGCTGGTCAATCCTGAGAAGGTCTGATCCACAGGCTTGGGGAATCCCTCATCCATAGTCTCTCTGGCCTCATCATAACTGAGGAAAATCAGACAGGAATTAGAATCAACCATTTGTGAACCATCGTCTGTCCCCTGAAATTCAATTCACGTCAGGTCATCTGAACACACCTGTAGTATTCACTGCCCACGAAGAACAGAGTCTTTCTGGATTCCGTGTCTACAAGTGCTGCATCGATTTTCTTCACACTCTTAGGCAGACCAAAACTGGAAATTGATTTCGGATAACCACGCACTAGATCATAGCCGCTGAAAGCCCACACTCTCCGATCTATGCAAAGAACAACAGAACACACTTAGTACTACCTGCATGTAAAGGTACATTTTGAAAAAGACGTTATATTAGAGCATCGGGTAGCTAATGAGATCACATACCTTTAAAGAAAAGCACTGTGTCTGAGTGTTGGCTTTCATAGGCAGCGTTGATGTTGATGGGGGCGTTGGGCCAGAAGTTTGTGATGAGAATTTGCTGGGGTTTGTTGCTCTGTGGGTAGCTCCGCCACACAAAGCTGAGAACATACAAGGACATAAATCAGCAAATTCTTAAATCATCTGTTGTAAAGATGGACATGAGCGTTTACACTGTTGAGCATTCTACTCCGTCTACAATACCTGTCTTTGAAGAAGAGCATCTCTCCTCGCAGGGTTGCGACAGCGTCCAACACCAAGTTGGAATCACAGGCATCAGGAGTGGTGGGGGGCTCAGGTTCATCTACAGAGGGATCCTTGTCAGGGTTGGGACCTAGATGATAAATAAAATTAAAACTACATTAGAAACAATGGTGTTAAGACCGAGAACCTAGAATATCAATGATAGAGCCAGTTTGTACAAACCATAAAGAGACTGGATGCCTTTGACGTCATCCTGGGGTAGAACAAAGGCATCAGGGTTTCTGTATGAGTAGATGGGGTGCATGAGGGCACCAGGATCATCGGAGTGACCCAAGCCTAGAGAGTGGCCAAACTCATGAGCAGCCACCAAGAAGAGGACATAGCCTATGGCAGAAAACAAAGAACTACAGGTTAGGAACATCTCCACTCTATACTTTATCAGTTGTTAATGGGTGGATGAAGATCAAACTGACCATTGAATGAGCGGAAAGTGAAGCTCTCGTCCTCATCAAAATGAACATCTCCTCCAATGCCATTTCCTGGGGCATAGGCATGAGCAAGAAGGCCATCAGGGCCATCAAAGGGGGAATTATCACCATGTGCTGTAAACGACAAACATACTCATGTTGAACAAAAATAATGCCTCCACTGAGTTAGTGTGAACATCCGAAACATTAGGAAAAGGCGCTTAATGCAACCTCACTAGCTAACTAGCAGAAGTGAAAAGCTTGTTCTGTACTCACATCCGCGTACAAAGGAGATCATGATGTCAGCCGTGCCGCTGTAGATTCTTGTGAATCTCAGAGGAGTGACTTTGGCCCAAACCTGCAGAGCTTTCTCTATGGATTCATCAACCTCTGACGGAGACATGTCAGGTGTGTAGTTCTCTATCCTGATGGGCAAACAACAGTCAGGAATATTATTTTTCATATTATAAATAATAATAATATTATTTTCTACAATACTTCTTTCATACAGTTTCTCTTCAGACCATTTACCTGAAGGTCAGGCTGTTTCTGTCCCACTTGGGGTTAATTCCAAATGTGGAGTAATGGGCAACATTGCTGTCCGGAACACCACAGCGGGGCTTCTTCATCACCGCCAGGGTCTCAGTATCCAGCGTCCCGGTGATCTGGAGACGGAAAAATCTCTGCATCTCAGTCAGCTTCTTGGTCAACGGGCTGATCCCCCGTCTGATGGATGGACCCGTCTCCTCTGTTAGGTTGAAGAATTTCTTTAGATAGCTCTGTAAAACAAACAATATGTTTTAATACTGGATAGTCAGTAATGAGCAACATAATTTTTGAGACAACAAAAGTCCACAAAATGTACACCTTGAACACGTCTTAAATGCAATGCAATGAATAAAAGAGAAGAGAAGTTAAACTTAGAAAATGCATCAGCTGTAGGATGTACATGATATAGTCTTCTTCACTATTAACATGCAGAAGCTTATTTACCTTAGCTTCTATAGTTTAGAACAGTCTAATATTCAGAATCCCTAAAATGTTGAAGTTTCCAAATTAACTACAGTGCAAAATAGTGAAAAGGCATAGAAAAAAGTAAGAATACATACCTCTGCAAAATTCTCATCTTGCACATTAATCTGTGATATTGGCACACAGTAAACTGCGGCGGCCAGGGTTAGTAGAAAGCACGGGTTGAACATCTTCATGTTTCCTTGATCACAACTTGTGTTTCTCTGCGGCAGGTATCTGATTTATAGGCCCAGAACAGGGCGTGTTGAGCAATTTCGTTCTTGAGCCAGTGACTCAATAACTCTTTTATGACAACAGCGGAAGTTTTGCCTCAATTGCACACCCGAGAAAAAGTTTCCAATGAAAAGACACTCTTATTATGACAACACATTTGTGACATGTATCAGAAAAACACTTTTTTCCAGTCTGTATCTTCATTAAATGATTTTTGAAAAATAAATAATTAAATTTAGAAATAAAACATTCAGAATTGGACTCTGAAACGAACATTTTGTGCTGGTGTGCCCTGAGTTTTGACAAGCTCTCTCTTCAAGCTATTGATGCTTTTGAACGGACATGTGTCATGAGAGCTCAGGAACTGTGTGCTGCGCGAGTCATCTAAAGCTGGTTATTTTGTCTAAAAATCTACAACTGCTGTTTGTATCAGTGTTAGTGGAAACCTTCATAGTTGTTAACCATAAGCGGTCACTGAAAAATGTGTAGTGTTAATAAGGTAATGCCTTTATTACAACATTGTAATACACACTGATACTGTGAGTGTTTTAATCTCCTCTCTCCATGAATCATCACTTCCCAATTTGGTAATACGTACGTTGTGGCTATGGCTGAATATAGGAGTTTCGTAACACTTTGTGTTTACACACACAGCAGATGACAGCACCTTCATCATCAGGCTCAATGGAGCACCTCAACTATTTCCCTTACCAGTATTTCACTGTGGACATTCTTCTTGCACTAAATGCTGTTTCCAGCAATGATGTTGTGTCATCTTATTAAAAGCTTGCAAAGACTGTAACAAACCACTTTATACAGCCATAATAAAATGCCTACCTTTGTTTACTCATTCATCTGACCTCATGTTCTCTTGTGCCACAACATAATGCTGCCAATCACGTAAACCACTATGTGATTAACTGTAGCTGTTTTTATGCATTTCATTTGATGAAAGCATTTTTTTTAAATGTGCAGCGTATTTCATGATGAAAGGAAGGTGACGTGACTAGTCTAGTAGAAGACAGCTGCTTCTAAAAGAGAAGGAATCCCTGGCCATTGCTGCTCCACATGTGGCGCTGATCCTACCAGCATCATGCTTGCTGCTTATTGTACCTGTATATCATGCATAAAGAGAACATGATAAAGATTTGTGTTCCCCAAGTAGGTTGCAATCTTACTGTGTCTGATGAAAGCCATGTTGGATGAGAAATGACAAGGCAGAGTACGCCATTGCTCACACGGGAAATGTTTAAATTCTAATTGCATCAAACCCCAAGCAAGTGCTAAAATGTGGTCATGACAGAAAATGGTTAAATTTAAAAGTGAGCCGTCTTCGTGGTCTGCAACACAGAGTGCAGCTAACCATTATATCCAATAAATGGAGAGGGGCAGGATAGTCTTTTAGTATTTCCAGTCCAAGAGTTTAGTCGAAACTGAAATATCTCAACGATAATTGGAGGTGTTGCCATGAAACTTTGTGCAGACATTCATTGTCCCAAGCAACCCACGGGATGTTTTTTTGTTCTCTGACTTTTCCTCCAACATCAGGTACATCAGCTACACAAATGAAATGTCAACAATGATTGGATGGATGCCCACGGTATTGAATTTGGTACATACATTCATGAAGTGTGTAATAGCAGGTACATATTTGAATACCTTTTTTTATGACCACACACTGTCCAAATACGTCAGGAATCAGATGCAGGCTCACAACACGGCAGTGGGGTGCGAAGAACCAGATCTAGTATATTTGACCAACTTAGATGTGGGACATGGTTAACCTTTAACATGTTAGCACTGTTATTATGTTCCATTATTGTTATTTTCCATGTTTCCAATAAGCACAAAGATACATTGGCCTTTTATCTTGCTGCTCCCTCTTTTGAACACAATCGTCTAAATGTATCTAATCTAAATTAAATTCGGTGTATTTGTTTATATCTATAAAATATATTCTAATTTTTGATTAGTCCCAACACAGAGTACTGATACAATATCAATGCATTGAAAACTAGAAATACTTCATAAGTAATATCAAATGTACATACGTATTCATATGTGTATATATGTATGTGTATATTTATTCATTGGACATTGAATGCATTATCATCAAGCTGGAATGCCGTTATATGTATATATATGTATATACATATATATATATATGTATATTTATATATATATATGTATATTTATATATATATATAAATATATATATAAAATCTGTAACTAATATGTATAGATTGTATACATTGTATACAATCTATAAGAGAACAAAGAAATGTGGCAACTAACATGTGTCTCAGCAGTGACGTCTTTCCGCAGGTCTGCCAAACCACTGATCCGTCTTTTCAGTAACTCCGGCATTCCCAACATGAGTCAGCTCAGTGTTGACGAGTCGTCACCCAGATTAAACCGGTTCGTTCTGGGCCTCTGGTAGCTCCACTAAACAAGGACCAAAGCTCACAGCATGGACACAACTACTGTGACACAGAGTCAAAGGTGGGGGAGAATGCTGCTGATTAGAGCTGTTAAACACAGGAGAGAATGAGTCATCTTCTCTTTGTCGCCTCAGGCTCAGGCTGGGTTACATCAAATCTGAAGCGTCTGGTTGATGAGATCTCTCCCCCAGATATCTTTATCAGCAAACACATGCGCGCAAAGTACACTGTGAACTCCTTTTGTCAACATATGGGAAGATGCCAAATCATTTCAAAACAAACTTTTATGCAATTAAAGTTTCCCCATCAGTGTTTTAGATGTTCAGGAAGAACAGTAAAGAGCTGTGTGCATGCCAGGTGGTTTGAGGGAGAAGGAGGGGGAGTCTACAGATTGGTCATCACATCTCAGGTGTTTTCTAAATTTTCTCAACAGACCAACACAGTTGTTTCAAGCCAGGCGATAAAAACCGGTGCCAGCCTGACTGATGTGTGGAGAGTACCGCTACATTATCAGCATCGGCGAGTAACTTGACTGTTTCATAGCAAATACCACATTCATGTTGACTGTTCATGCAGTAAATGACAACAACACTAGTGGAATGTTCCGCACCACACGCCATGTTTATGTTTAATGCCCAAAGAAGAATGTGATGTCGCCTATAAATGCTTAAATTATACTTCACTACTGAACCTTGCTCTTCCGACTGTACATGGATGTCAAGGAATATACAGTTGTGTACATGTACTATTTGTTACATTACATTACATGTCATTTAGCTGACGCTTTTATTCAAAGCGACTTACAATACTTACATTTCAACCATAAGGATACAAATTTGTTAGTGTTTTTAGACAAGGTAGAGACTGAAGAGGTGTGTCTTTAGTTTGTGGCGGACGATATAAAGGCTCTTTGCAGTCCTGGTGTCATCACAGAGCTCATTCCACCATTTCGGCGCGAGGACAGCAAAGAGTCGTGATTTTGTTTGTCTCATTTGTCTCATTGCCGCCTTATCACAGGGTAAAGCTCAGAAAAGTGTTTAGCATGAGTGAGGCGTTTAGAAATCCAGATTATTCTACTAAACCTTGGAGTTGCAAAAGTAGCACTTAATCGATTTGCTATCAGAGAGCTTATGTGCAGTACTCGAACAAATGCACCTACCGGTAGTTACTTTCCACCCCTGCAAAGCAGTTTATCAAGTTTATGTCCTGAAAACAACAAAGACTATAGAATGAAGTGCCCCTTATACAGTGAAACACTTAGCTGAAAGTTGTGACACGATAGAAATCTAGTAGATGTAGGATAATTATATATATATATAAATTGTAAATGTTTATTAATATTATATTCACCCCTCTCAATTAGGCTAAATAAAAGATCACGTCAAGGTGCTGCCTTTTTTTCAAATTGTAAAGGCTTTAGATCAACAAGTCATATATTGGCTTACTAGTTTGGCCGCTTCATGACCACCATGTTGGTCTCTAATTATCTGCAAATAGTGAGGAGCCTGGCTGATGAAGCTTGTTACATAAAATTATCTCTTTCGTTGTAATCAAAGATGTAGCTTTTCACTTTGCTTAATATCAAAAGCTAAAATACACCACAAAAGGATTTTAAATTGATCTCTAAATTAGTAAATTCCCAATTCCCTTTCCCACAACTGTCATTATGCTTAGTCACTTTTTTCGCAGCAACATGCTTTACTGCACAGAACCGTCATCACAAACCCCCAGTAAACACACGCCTACATCCACTCTGCGGCCAACTCCCTTATGACAAACCCATGCGTCTGAGCAAGGATCCAGTGACAAAAGGAGCCAAACTTACAGTAAAAGTCCTTGTGTCACACATGTGAGCCCTGACAGGGCTGTGGTTTTTATTGCAAAAACATACTTCCTCAACTTCTGCATTGAGTGGGTTGCTGTGTTTGTACAGCTATTATTATTAGTGTCATGTACACTGGTGTTTGGTCGCTCTGTGACACATATAGTTGGGAGCAGGGCTGTAGTGAATGGTTAACACACGTAAACGCCATTTTAGCACCTCTGGAATTATGGAAATAATTATGGAAATAATTCCAGAGGGGTTTACGCACCTCAAAGTTACCTGCGCCTTGTATTCTTTCGTTGGAATAACCCAAAATAAATTTGGTGTCATTTTAAATCACCTGATTTAATCATATTGTTGAACATATAAACGCTGTAGTCTGATCATTTTCTGGTCTGTGACCCTCCTATCAGCGCCCTGCGGCGGCTCCACCAGTCAGCATGTAAACACACGTTGTGGATCAGCCCGCCTGTTCAGATGGATTCATTAGTTCCGTTGACTTTTGGAGCTTTCTCTTAATGGTTAAGGAGCAGGGGAAGTGTTAACTTGCAGGATGTCTTTTTCTTATATCACACGGTTCAGCTGTAACACTCTGGGCCTGTTTCCAGAGGCCTTCTTTTTTTTAAGGTCCTAATAGAGGTCCCTTCTTTTGTCTCCCCCTCCACCCCCTTCATTTTTTTGAGGCCTACACATACTTTTGTTTACTGTTTTCTTGAAATGTAATAAACTACAAACACATTGATTGACTGTCATTGATTGTACAGTATATGACTTTATAACTGATAACATAATGCTTCACACAGCGTTCCATCGCGTCGAGGTCTGATCACAAAATTCATAGTTTACCCATCTCTAATTTTACCACTACCGCACTGGTTGGAAGGTTCTGTTTTCAAAGTACATTAGCTGCACCTTTTCTGTAAAGACAAACCCACAAATTTGCCTCTCAAGACTCTACAATCAGCACAATATAGGACCATCTGTCCTTGGACCCTCACATGTGTACAGTTTAAAACTCCCCACCCACAAAACAAGGGAAGAAACATTAGGGAGATATCTGAATCCAGTCTGCCAGTTGGCTCAAACCAAACCTGATCCATGGGGGTCGACAACGGAAACATGCCATCACCTTCAGAGGGCCACAGAATGACTCCTGGAGCTGACTCAAGACTCCAAACAATATAACATTAGATGTGATCAAATCTGTAGATAAAGAAAGCATGACTCACACGTTAGTGTTTCCACGGTTATTATTGACATACATTTGCTGTAAGAGACGAAATGAGGACAACGGCCAAATGATCGAACACATTTTCTTTTATTTGACAATACAGGACATCATAAAAGTCTGGCACTGACCAGAGTCTGCTCCTCCGGCATCCACACGTGTTTTGAACTAACAGAAACAGTTAACATCATGAGAAGGAGCTGTGGCAAACATGTTGAACACGAGAAATAAATTGAACATTTGAATGGTTGAATGGTTTTCCCACCGACTTCAAGGCAACTAGGATTACTTGGACCGTAAGGATAACAATAAGGCACCCTCTCTGGCAGCTGATGGACAGTGATGTTAATGATAATAATATAACATTAAGGTTCCACACAGACATTTGAACAATATTAATACTGTTTCTTTCCCACGTTGTGCTTGTGAGGACTTACTAACTCTTGTTTTACCCTGTAGTTACACCCAAGCAGTGTGACGAAGCGTGTACATGCGTGATGAAACACAGATTTATGGTGTCTCAGTAACAGTTCAGCAGGCCTGCCAACAACAAAAGCTGTGCGATGGGCACCTCCGAACACTTCCTGGAGGCTCTCGGTTCCTTGTTACCATTACATATCCACGTACTCACAGCAGCAAGACATACTACCGATAAATCCTTCCCTTGTTCCACGCCTCGGACCCCTCACAGGAGCGCCAGGTCAAAGATACTACGAGTACTACTAGGTAGAAGCTTTATCAATGCACACTGGAATGTTTGGCAATGTCTGAAATAAGCTGGAGAATGATGCCACCTGGCGGTTGTATCGTAAAATGTTTCCCAGACAGGAGTTATGATATAAGATATATGCGCCACTGGACTCTTCAGCTTCATGCGACGGTGTAAATAAATAAAATAAAACAGGACTTAAATAAGTGTCATTAATAAAATGTGGTGGAATTGTCTAGTCTCAACTTCTACTTCTACTAAAAGCTACCG
Source organism: Gasterosteus aculeatus (assembly GCF_964276395.1). Lineage (NCBI taxonomy): Eukaryota > Metazoa > Chordata > Actinopteri > Perciformes > Gasterosteidae > Gasterosteus > Gasterosteus aculeatus. The sequence continues at coordinate 15,655,363 of NC_135694.1, forward strand.
GTTAAAAATTACTCTAACAAAGCGGCAGGCTAAACTAACTGTGTGTCTAGTACCTAACCGTCTCCAGCCAATGAGGACGCAATGATTGAAACACACATTACTTTCTATTACCGAATTAACATTCCAAAAACAGGACATTTTTCTCTTTAACATATTGTGCGCAGCGTCACTTTAAAAATTGAAAGCAATCCTCTGTCCTGGGAAACTCAACCTGTCAAAAGTGATTGACCTGCTTTCCCTACTGTTTATAAACTTAACTTTGTCCCAAACAACAATAAAATCACGTGTGATAATGTTGTGATCATTGCATTTCTTTCTGGAATACGAGGAGGTGAAACACTGAGAAGCCTGCCATGTTAAATGAGTTTTTGAATCCCACAGCAGACGTGGCCGAGAAAGAAAAGAGGAATTAATTGTTCCCTTCTTGGCATGTTTTAAGAGGAAAACTTACGTAAGGTAAAAATGAAGGAGGGTCGTCCAGTCCAGACAGCTGAGCTAAAATAACACATTCTTGCTTTCACTTTTAGTTGGCACCTGTTATCCAAAATGTAGTGATCCCATCCAATAGAATACTCCTTGAATCAGGATAACAACACTGTGTTAAAAGTAGACATTTGAAGAAGTCTTAGTTACACGTTAGTTTAGAGATCTATTTAAGTTCATTTAGATTTTCCCTGTTCCTAAGCCCTATATAAAATAACAACCACACCCCTTCTTTACCACTGCAGTGGCCTCCACATCATAATTGCAGTTAAATTGAATGAGAAACTACAATTATTACACAAAAAAAATTACATAAATGCTAATCAAACAAATTATGAAACAAATCTTCTGTTTCTTAAAACTTGATTCAGTGCTTTACTGTTCTTAGTAGAATCTCCACAGTGCAGCACCCTGGGGTATCTAGGGGGTTGCCTTGGGGTCCACCTGCCCTCTAGCTGTGGGCTGAGATCCCATCAGTGCCTTTGGCAGGTCCCCGTGCTGATGATGTAACAGTCACCGGTCTTCAATCGGCCCCATCGCACATCATTTCAACTCGTCTTCTGTGGATCAATGTGCAGCGTGGGCCAAACTCCATAAAGGAACTGGACATAGTCAGGATGAGAGAGGGCAGATCATGTAGGGATCCATACACAAATGAATGAATGTATTTAAATAAAAGGTGCTGGGTAAGGGCTGGACATACCTTTACATTTGGTCTGTGCTTGAGGTAGGTTGACCTGATCTGGAGGCTAAAAGAAGATCAACATTCAATTTGAAAACCAACGAGCACGTCTCACCAACCAGTCAGTTTGTCATAAATGTCATCACTTCATACTTCTATCCTATTATACATTTTCCTAAATCACTAAATGGATTTATAACTGGTTAAAAAGGTGACCACTTCATCCTAGTCAATTCTTACTTGAATCCAAGCGAACGATTGAGACAATTTTGCAGAGATGCCAACGATGGCTTACTGTGGTGATTATGATATTTTGGGCCTTTATTTAGTGTTGTATATTTTGATCCTGGGTGCTGGCTGGCGCTGCTGTGTTTTCAGGCTGGGCGGGGCGACCTAGAGGAGCGCTCTCACTACCCGCACCTGTGGCCAATCAGCAATCTGACACGAATTATAGCCTGCTGTCTCCCAGGCCTCCTCGTCGGATCATTACTTCTCATCGACGCGACTCTACGCCACACACCAGCACGCTTACGCAGCCTTCGCTCCGGATCCTGCACTCGCGACCTTCTCCTCTTGAGCCCCTTAAGAAATAAAGATTTTCGTTTGTTGACCACAAGACTTTGTCCCCGGTTCTGCTTTTGGAGCCTGTCCTCATCCACTCTAACAGAATGATCCGACCAGAAAAGATGGATCCAGCGAACCCAGATGCCCTCCAGGATGCCCTCAGCTCACATGGAATCCTGATTGGTAAACACGATTAGCTGTTGGGTGGAGTTATGGAAACCTTGCACTCCCTTTCCCAGAGCGTGCAGCAGATAACTTCTGCACTCGCTCAGTTGTCGGCTCCCAGCTCCAGTACATCCCCACCAGTGAGTAACCCACCTGCCATCTTACCATCAGTTTCTCCCAAGGAACCCTGGGTTCCCACTCCGGAACCTTACGCTGGTGAACCAGGTTCATGCAGTAGATTTTTGTTAAATTGTACGTTAGTTTTTGATCTTCAGCCCGCTAGTTACTCTACCGACAAGGCTAAGATAGCCTTCTGCGTTAATTTGTTAAGAGGTAAAGCGGCCCAGTGGGCCACTGCGTTATGGACTAGCCACTCGGCAGTTTTGAGTTCCTTCCTTATTTTTTTCAACGGAGCTACGTAAAGTTTTCGATCACCCCGTTAAAGGGCTATAGGCCATGAATCGGCTATTTTTGTTAAGACAAGGGTCTGGATCAGTAGCAGACTTTCATCAAATTCCGGATTTTGGCGGCAGAATGTGGATGGGATGAGCCAGCACTAATGACCTTGTTCTCCAGGAATCTGTCTGAGGAGCTAAAGGACGAGCTGGCCTCTCGAGATGACTCTACCTCCCTCGAGCAATTGATTGCTTTAGCTATCAGGCTAGACAATCGTCTCCAGGAACGGAGGAGAGAACGAGCCGAACGGACCCGTAAGCCAGTCCCATCCGCAGGCCTCAGGTTTAGTGTCCCTGCACCCACGTGCGTCCCTGCCTCCCCATCTTGGAGTCCTGCCAGGCCCTCTGTCCCCCAACCTCCCTCTGAAGAACCCATGCAGCTTGGTCGAGCTCGCCTATCCCCCTCAGAACGCCAGCGACGGATGCAACTAAGACTCTGCCTATACTGTGGGCTCGCGGGCCATTATGCTGCGACCTGCCGGGCTCCGCCAAAAGTTCTAGCTCATCAGTGACGGAGAGCACTCTGGTGAGCAACACCTCGTCGACGCGCTCTCCGGGCCGGATGTCTTTTCCGGCTACGCTCCGGAGCAACACCCAGTCCTACCCCCTACATGTATTTATCGATTCGGGTTCGGACGACAATTTCATTGATGAGAACTTTGCCGCACAGACAAACATCCCTCTCGAGCTCTTAGAAGTCCCCAAATCTGTCAATGCGCTGGATGGCCGGTTAATTTCCAAGGTTACACATCGCACTGCTCCTCTCTCTCTCTCTCTCACTATTTCTGGCAACCATTGTAGTGGTCGCTCACTGTCTCAGGTCCGCTGTCCCGGAACCCCGTCCGGTTGTGGCTCCTCCGTCGCCCCCAGATCTTTCCCTCGTACCGCCTGAGTATCTGGATCTCGCTCTAGTGTTCAACAAAGAGTTGGCACCTACCCCCCCACCGCCCTTATGATTGCGCCCTCGATCTTCTCCCTGGAGCCCCTCTCCCCACCAGCAGGCTGTTCAACTTGTCCCGTCCGGAGAGAGTGGCCATGGAGACGTATATCAACGAGAGCCTGGCTTCGGGTTTGATTCGTCCCTCCTCATCACCTCTGGGAGCGGGCTTCTTTTTTGTTGAAAAGAAGGGTGCTTCATTACGCCCCTGTATCGACTACCGGGGCTTAAATCAGATCACTGTGAAGAACAAGACTCCCCTGCCACTCATCGACCCCTCTTTCGAGCCGTTATGTCATGCCCTGTCCTTTTCCAAGTTGGACCTCCGGAATGCCTATCACCTCGTCAGGATCAGAGAAGGGGATGAATGGAAAACCGCCTTCAACACACCCCTGGGTCAGTTCGAGTACCTGGTCATGCCTTTTGGTCTCACCAATGCCCACGGCGTTTTCCAGACCCTCATGAATGATATTTTCCGTGACATGCTGAATCGCTTCGTCTACATCTACTTCGATGACATCCTCATCTTTTCCCAGTCTCTCGACGAGCATCGTCAGCATGTGAGGTTAGTTCTCCAGCGCCTGCTGCAGAATAGATTGTAAGTCAAACCAGAGAAATGTGCGTTCCACGCCCCCTCCGTCAGCTTCCTTGGCTACATCATCGCTCAAGGTCAGCTGGAGCCAGACCCCGTCAAAGTAAGGGCCGTCGCCGACTGGCCGCCTCCCGACAACCGCAAGGAACTGCAACGTTTCCTCGGCTTCGCCAACTTCTACCGCCGCTTCATCAGGGACTACAGTAAAGTAGCCGCCCCCCTTACCAGTCTCACCTCCACAAAGATCACCTTCAAATGGACCCCTGAGTCAGACCGCGCATTCTCCAAGCTGAAGTCTCTGTTCACGAGTGCTCCCATCCTTAAGCATCCCGACCCTTCCATCCAGTTTGTGGTAGAGGTAGACGCCTCGGACACTGGAGTGGGAGCGGTGCTGTCTCAACGAGATCCCCTCACTCGGAAGCTGCATCCTTGTGCCTTCTTTTCCCGTCGACTCAGTCCCGCCGAAAGAAATTATGACGTGGGTAACCGAGAGTTGCTGGCGGTAGTGCTGGCTCTTCAGGAGTGGAGGCACTGTCTTGAAGGCTCCCAGCAAGCATTTCTTATATGGACGGACCACAAGAACCTTGCGTACCTCCGCGCTGCTCGCCGGCTCAATCCCCGTCCAGCCCGTTGGTCGCTGTTCCTCAGCAGGTTCCATTACACTCTGTCCTATCGTCCCGGAAGCCGTAATAGGAAACGGGACTCACTCTCACGAATCTACTCGCCCTCTAGTCCCCAGGATACAGATCCCATCATTCCCTCCACCTGTGTGGTGGGGGCAGCATCGTGGGAGATCGAGTCAGTGGTTAAGGAGGCCCAAGAGGTTGTCCCGGACCCTGGCGGAGGTCCTCCTGCTCGTTTGTTTGTCCCACCTGCAGTCCGGTCACAGGTCCTTCAGTGGGGGCATTCGTCTAAATTGACGTGTCATCCAGGAGCCCACCGTACCCTTATCTTTCTCCGCCATCGCTTCTGGTGGCCGGGGATGGCGAAGGATGTTTGTGAGTTCGTGGCTGCCTGCTCTGTCTGTGCCAGGAGCAAAGCTTCCCATCGTCCTCCTGCTGGTCTGCTGCGTCCTTTACCTATTCCCAGTCGCCCTTGGTCACATATTGCCGTGGATTTCGTCACCGGGTTACCCCCATCCGAAGGTAACACAGTCATACTCACCATCATTGATCGTTTCTCCAAGGCTGTGCATTATGTTCCCCTCCCCAAATTACCCTCTGCCTTGGAAACCGCTAAGCTTCTAACCAATCATGTGTTTAAGCTCCACGGGATTCCGGTAGATATAGTGTCAGATCGTGGACCGCATTTTGCTTCCCGTGTGTGGAGCGCTTTCTTTAAGGCCGTGGGCGCAGCAGCCAGTCTCTCCTCTGGCTACCATCCCCAGACGAACGGCCAGACAGAGCGGGCTAATCAGGATCTGGAAGCAGCACTACGCTGTGTGACCGCTCATCACCCTGTCTCCTGGAGCTCTTTCCTGCCCTGGATTGAGTATGCGCACAACTCCCTCTCATGTTCAGCTACAGGTATGTCGCCATTCATGGCTTGCTACGGTTTTCAACCCCCATTATTCCCAGCCCAGGAGGAGGAGGTGGCAGTCTCTTCAGTAGACGAGCATCTTCGGAGGATTCGGGAGGTTTGGAGTAATGTGAAGGCGGCACTCACTCGCTCTGCCGAGAACAACAAACGGCTGGCAGACCGACATCGCTCCCCCGCCCCTGAGTATGAGGTCGGCCAGAAGGTGTGGCTATCTTCCCGGGACACTTCCACTTCAAACGGAGTCACGTAAGCTGGCGTCCCGTTATGTGGGGCCTTTCACCATCTCGAGAATAATTAACCCTTCCTCTGTCCGTCTAATCCTCCCTGATTCGATGAAGATACATCTCACTTTCCATGTTTCCCTCCTTAAGCCTGTCTCCACCAGTGACCTCAGCCCTCCGGCCATTCCCCCTCCGCCCCCCCGGCTCATCGATGATCACCCTGCTTATACGGTCTCCAGGATACTGGACGTCAGGCCCCGAGGGCGAGGTTTCCAGTACCTGGTTGATTGGGATCAACCAGGCGTTCGTTGAGAGGGGGGTACTGTGGTGATTATGATTTTTTGGGCCTTTTATTTAGTGTTGTATATTTTGATCCTGGGTGCTGGCTGGCGCTGCTGTGTTGGCAGGCTGGGCGGGGCGACCTAGAGGAGTGCTCTCACTACCCGCACCTGTGGCCAATCAGCAATCTGACACGAATTATAGCCTGCTGTCTCCCAGGCCTCCTCGCCGGATCATTACTTTTCATCGACGCGACTCTACGCCACATACCAGCACGCTTACGCAGCCTTCGCTGCAAGACTTTGTCCCCGGTTCTGCTTTTGGATCCTGTCCTCATCCACCCTAACATTTACAGTGATGTCACGTTCATGATAATAGTTGGGCGCCGACAGACAACCTGAAAACATAATTTCACAGCTAGGTGTAATAGTCACTCTAGCTCTCTCCTTTTGCTGAAACGCAATCTCACCTGAGAATGATGTGCAGGTAGGACCCGAGGCCTGTGAAGATGTGCCACCAAGCATGGAACTGTGTTACTACTCCAACACCAGAGGGAAGCGTCTGCCTACTGGTTCTAAGAGGCCAAAGAAAGTCCAGACTCAACTACTTCCGTCAATAAAAAAAACAGTATGGGATTGACAAGAAGAGGCTGCGTATTAACTGTCGTTATGAATGTGAATGAAAACCCAACCATGCATCACGCATGTTATGTAAACAAGCTGATATTACTTTGAGCTGCCTGACTTGTCCTTGAGGTAAGAACATGATTTACATTATTGTTAAGATGTCACATAAAGGTTAATATCATTGCACATTGCCCACACGCTGCTGTTAAATGGATGATAACCAACTATATTCTCACAATCAAGCACGTCAATACATAATAAAGAGACTGGTGGTGTTTTTCTAATGCAGATATTCACCTTAATGTGTCACAGAAGATGTTGTCAATGTTCCACAGTAGGAACCCTAACAGGAAGACTCCTAAGGAGGTGTAGCACAGCGACCGGAGCCATGGGTACACCCTAACAGGGAAACAAAGGAAAACACCTTGAGCAAGTTGTTTTATGAATATAAATGAACATGCATTTAATTTATATGGTAATGTACTTTTAAACTTACCATGTAACAATGAAGACAGATCGCATCACTAGGCTGGCCACGAGAGCACCATACATGACCTAGAAGAAGACAATGAGCAGTGAAGATGATGCTGGATTTAAGAAGATAAAAAAAATGTTCAAACATCCAACACTTTCTTTGGGTTTCCCACTTGGTTGAGCTGTGAACTAAGTCATCATCTGAAATGGTCACAAGTAGACCTGGTTGGATTGAAGTAAACACACAAGTATACATTTGTTGCTTGTTACATTCCACAAATCCACTTAAATTAACAAAGTCAACATGAATGCTACATGCATTCACTACTCTATCTATTTAAAAGCAAACACTCAGACTTCTTTATAAACCCCATTGAGTTGTGTGATCAGTAATTAAAGTTGGTTCCAAAGGGAAACCGGGGTGAGCTTTGTCACATTACCCTGCTGCTGCTTACACACCTTGAGACTGCCAGAAGATTCTTAAGTGTCTCCTACCAGCGATTAAGCACAACATTAATAATTTTCCCTATTTACATTTTTATCAGATTACACCATTTACAAGCGGTCCAGACTGTCTGTTTTTTTCCAGGCTGAGGTCTTTCACTATATATCAGCAATTTATTGATGCTTTTGTACAGCACAATAATATCAACATTTTAAAAGTATGCTTCTCCATTGTCACATTTTATATATGGAACGGTTTCTTCTTTATTTCAAAGAGTATGATCCTTTGGTGGCATGAACAGCACTAGTTATTTGCGTCTTTAGCAGGTCCCTTAATTCTGCTGCTTGCTGTCGTACTGAGAGACTCTCCGCTCTGGATCTCTGAATGAAGAAGTTCAATATAGGACGCATGGGGCCGGACTCGTGGCTTTGAAAGCACTCATTGACACCGTGGTGCATTCATCATGGTCACGCTGGTCATTCGCACCATTATCTGAACTTAGCACACTCGTATGAGCACAAAGAAGGCTAAGATAAGAATATAAGATGTTCTTTCACAAGGTCCCATGGAGTTTGGAACATAGCAAATGCTACATATTAATAAACAGTAAAAAAATGTGAGATGTTGCATTAGTTAGCAGATTTAATGGAATTCTATACAAGCAGTCTAGACCAAACTGAGTGGCGTGTACTTTGTTGGTAAGCCCAATATGTTTACACTAAAGAAGGCCTGGAGGCACACATAGCAAACAATGAGCAGTCGTCGGCAGTTAAGCGTGACGAAGGGCACACCCTCACCTGGTGGAAGACCGGCTCCTTCCACTGTAAGTACACCTGCCAACACAAACACAGGAACTAGTCAAGAGGATATGATTAAGGACGTGTTTCATTGGCATTAAGGTGAGAACAAAACCATGATCATAGAGGAAGTGGATACTCACCACAGTGACTGAAACACTGAAGATTAACAGTAAGGCGATGGGTAATAAACCAACTCTGTTCTCTTCTTTGAAACACTCATATCTGAAAAAAAAACAGATATGTTTGTCTTATGGTTTTTCCCCTTAAATAAACATTAATAATAGAGCATCTAATAACCTGCTCTCCCTCCTCTATAGGTGCAGATCTGGGTGCCTTAAGGGCCTCATTGTTCTGGCCTTGCTACCCAGAGCGAGCACCCACCACTCATGTATCGTTATTATACAGTAGTTTAGGATTCTAAGACCTTCCTAACCAAAAGGTCCCGTGAATGCCTCCAGGCACCTTGTTAATGTTTGGAATGTAGGGCTGGGCGATTTATACATAGATAAATATCACAATCCTTTCGCCAAATACCTCGATGTTTAAACAGTATTGGAGGGTTTACTATCAGTGCTTTTATAACACATTTACACAACATGGTTTCTGAGAAGAAAAAAACATCAGTAATCTGGAAATAATGAATAACCTCAAATAATAGATCAGCTTAAACCGATACTTCACTGTAGTAGAGCCTTTAAAACCAGAAATGTGATATTATGGTATTGAAAGTCCAAGATATATTTCCCAATATTGTGCAGAATAGGAGGAAATTAAACTCTAAAGTCTTGTGAATCTGAGGTGGAGTTCTCCCAATATTGGTTAAGAAAAAAAAACACGCGTTTTCTAGTTAGTAACTCACAAGCACACACACATATATATGATAACAGCTGTAACATAGACCTGAACACTGATGAAATGGAACAGTACTCGTGTCCAGTTTAAAATCAATAGGCACGAGAAGATGTCATCACTGCTTTAACAGCAGTAGTCCCAGAAGGTGGAGCTACTTACAGACAGTAGACGAAGACGCATGTACTATAAATCATTGGCAACTCGTCCAGTAACTGCAAATGAGACACACACACATTAATGTCACTCTAGGATTGCATTGCTTCCACATAACTTCACATTGTCTTAGGCAGAAAATGTTTGACCTTGTAAAACCATTACAAATATTTCCCACGGCAACAATAACAGTCTCACATTTTGCTGACATAGTACAATTTTTATTTAACACGGTGTCTCACCTGCATCTCATAGATCAGCGTCATGTGGAAGCACCAGGAACCCACACCAACAGCTGGGAGATGCACAGGCAACAACATTTCATAGTCAGAAAACACGACTGACAGCACAGACAGAAATAACTCCATGTTGGATAATAAGCATGATATGTAAAGAGGTGGATTGTGTGGTTTCATCGGACTAACCTGCCAGTCCGAGAAAAGAGCAGATGTAGCGAAACTCTAGGCCGTCTCGGAACGTCTGGACAGCCCCATAAATGGGAGGAAGAATCATAATCAGGTTGCTGACCGTGTTCCCTGTTCAAAGGGACAAAAGAGACAAATGAGACAAATGAGACGTCTGTAGAGGCAATCTCCCCCACTGCTGGCTAATCCACATCACCACCACTGTCCCAGTCTGTCTATTGGCAATAAGCTTGGCGCAAAATAAGTCTTTAGAGACAGAATCTACTTTTAAAAAAAAACATATTCTGTTTTCAACTTAAAAAACTGTTGCTCCGCAGATGGATTAACCTACAATGACGGTTATTGACTATGAAAAAGTCAGTAGTGCAATAAAAGGAGCATTTCAAGTTACTACTAAATCACATAAAACAGCTTACATTGCCAGCCCATAATTGATTATGCTGGATGCAAAACAATGAACAAATATTATTAGAAAGAGCTCTAACACATTCAACATGTATTTATAATCATGCTTGCACATTGTGCAAAGGGTAAATACACTGTAGAGTCTTAATCCACCTTTAAGGTCTAATTGGTTACACTGCTTGCTTTAGCAGGTAGGTTTGTCCAGTGTGGTGGTTCTGGTTTTCACACTAACTTGCCTGACTGTTCCACTAGAGTCTGCTCAGGTCTTAGAAATAACAACCCATAACGCAAGAGTTTTCATCCATTATCAGAACGCTATATCCTGGCACAAAGTTCCTCTGTGACACGACGGCAGAGAGCGTTCAGTGAGAAACATCTGCATATATTACTGTCAACTAATGGCAGCCCTCTAATTCTCTCTATCATTGTTTCCGCCAAAGAGCAAACTCGAATCTTACCCTCATACAGGTGACGATAATGGAGTCTAGGATTTCAATGGCAGTTTTCAGAACACTAGCCAAGTCTAATAATGCTGTGTGTATTTATTTCCCAAAGGCGTGTTTCAGAGTTAGTGTGAAGCATAAAAAGGTGCTTATGGTTCAGCAAAGCTGGTCAATAGACGGACTGCAAGCCCCAAGGACCAGTTTCCAAGTAGTAATATTAAACTAATTCTGCCACTCTGCCGGTGCTTGCTGGCATGGACACATCGCCTTTATCTGCAGGGGCCTGTTACCAGTCTGCCTCTATTATCAGTCTGTTACTGGTAATAAACGCACACACCCGAATAGCAATACAACATAGGAGTCTCTTATTTCTCACATTTCCATGACAAGGGCAAACATGTGAATGCCATCAGCTCCCTGTGTGCCATATGACAGCCTGGTTGTAAGCTCCCTTGCCTGTGCTCTCTTCCACGTGCTGACCTACAGATCACACGTCAAATGAGGATTAAATCCCGCCGGTGTCTCTCGGGTCTTTTCCACTGTGAACGACGCCACATTCCAGCCATTGTAACCTGAATCCACGTTTGAATGTTAAACAATTCTAGCCGGGCCTGCTCGCCTCATTTGTGCAAACAAAAGCTTTGACTGTCATGATTGTTGATACGCAGCTTTCACACCACCGCTTGTGTTGTAGAAACAATGAATCGAGCGTGCACGCCCCGCCTGGCCGAGTAGCCTGCAAACATGTGTTGTACAACTAAAGTGGCACATTTGTGACACTTTGTGTCACATTTAAAAGTTAGTGTATCACTACAAAGGCGGGGCGTGGACAAAATACACAGGAGATAAAAGAGCAATAATATAAACTGAACTCTGGCCCACTTGGCTTCAGCTTTGCTGGACTAACTGTTGAAGCCCTTAGCAACAGCAACAAGGTCCTCAACGTACAAACAGTGACAATCACACGAAAAACTGTTTCACCTTCAACTCTACAACCTGTGAATCCATAGAATTCTGCTCAATGCGATAGTATTTCTGAAAAGCGTTTCCTTTGGTTTTGCCGTTATTCGTAATACACGCACTGCACAGAAGACACGTCGTTTAAAACGTCGCCTTTAGTTATGCTCGATGTTATTAATGTGCGTCCAGTAGAAGTCCGGCTCGATGCGTTTCGCTGACACAGCTGCTTTTGGATCAGCTGACGATGTTTGGATCTCAGATCTCTGAATCGTGGGAAGCTGTGGTGCTTTTATTAGAAAACGAAACCCTTTACCCCGACGGTGGGAGGAAAGGTTTCATCAAGCAGTTTCAGCGTGGATGACTAAAATGCGCCTTGCGATGAAAGACAAGACGGGACCGCGCACGGCGCCTCGTCAGTGGACGACTTGGAATAGACTCGTGTAATATGAGCTTGCATTGTGTGCAGGTGGGCGAGCCTTCCTTAGCTCTAGCTAACGGTTAGCTCAGGCGGTACAACGTGACGAGCCGCGGTAAAACGGCAACACAAATCCGCTGCTTTATTTGATTTGTTTATTTATTACAGCTGCTGCTCGCGCTCCGGGAGCCACGCGACGTGGCCGGCCCCTCCTCCCGTGTCTGCCCACGGACACGGCACCCCCCGCCGGTCTACCGACAAAGAGCGGGATATTTTTCACTTACAGAATTCGGCGATGTAAAAGGAGGCGACATAATTCTCTTCGCACCAGTCCAGCGTTGAGGTCGGCCGGCCCCAGTATCCCTGCCTGTCCGCCGAGGGAGCCATGATGGAAGAGGAGGAGGCTGCGGCTGCTAACGGGTTGGTAGTACCAACAGCAGAGCACTGCGCGAGCCCTCCCCCTCCTCCTCCCACTTCTTCCTCCTCCCCCCCCCCCCCTCCTCCTCCCACTTCTTCCTCCTCCCCCCCCCCCCCCCCCCCCCTCCTCCTCTCTTTTCTTCTCTTCCTCCTCCTCCTCCTCCCCCTCCTCCTCCCAGTTCTTCTGTTCCTCCCCCTCCCCCACCTCCTCCCTTTTCTTCTCTTCCTCCTCCTCCCCCTCCTTCTCCCATTTCTTCTCCTCCTCCCCCTCCTCCTCCCATTTCTTCTCTTCCTCCTCTTCCTCCTCCCATTTCTTCTCTTCCTCCTCCTCCTCCCCCTCCTCCTCCCATTTCTTCTCTTCCTCCTCCTCCTCCTCCTCCCAGTTCTTCTCTTCCTCCTCCTCTTCCTCCTCCTCTTCCTCCTCCTCTTCAGTACAACCGCAGTAAGGCGGGTACATGTGTGCGGACACGGCCTGACCTGCGCATTGTGACACGGTGCCCTTATCACAAAGCGAACAAGTATTTGATATGATGCTTAAATTCAAACTGCAACCTGTTAACATTGGAATCAAATACCCTTGTTTTTTATGTTTATAGGATGTGGCGCCTGGTGACATATAGTTATTATTATTATGTTATAAGGGCATTACACATAACACCTCTAAAGTAGCCTATTTAATTGCAAACTGAAAATAAATACTTGTTATTTTTCTGCGTACATTACATATGGAAAGACCAACAGATAAAATAGTTTCCCACCTGTTCTTTATTGCAATATCAGCAGTAATTGGACATCATTTATCGAGCTGTTTCGACAAAAGAGGAACACGGGTCCACAATACAGTAAAGATGAACAGTGGGACGTCTCACATATCATATCAGCTTCTGAATTATTCCACAGTCATCATTGAAGGACATTTAACACCAACAGCTCCGATGATCTTTTTTCAGGTAAAGCAGCTCTAGTAAAAGCACCGGAACGCCCAATTTAAGATGTGGACGCCGCAGTCTAAACGGAGTCATTTCCACTAGACAGAAACGCTTTATTTAAGGTACTCCCTGGAATGGTAGACATGTTTTATATTATAATTCTCAAAGTCATAAAAGTAAAGACATTTCTAATACAAAAATGATGTGCTGATCATTCTGCCTGATTATCTGACTGTTTCGTCTGAATGGTAAGTAAAGGCCTAAATCTGTTCCCTTCATGTTCCCCCTTTGCTTAGTTGTCTAGCTAAATATAACTATTGACATGGCCCAGACATTATGTAATACTACAATAATTGTTTTGTGATAGATTACAAGTTATGCAATTGGTCCAACAGATGAGGGTCTGATAATGCAATAAGAAAATTCTCTTTTCACAGATGAATACATGTACTTTGAACTACTCGTAGTCAAGCAAATTGAAATGAACCAATTTTCCTTATACATTTAACCAGTTGGTCTTGGCCCAGTGTTTGAGTGTTCATAGTCAGCCTCCTCCTAGCAGTCAGCTATGAGGATGTGGCTTCTACCCGTGCCTTGCTCATTGGAGCTGCTGACAGACCTGTATCTGGATGTACGGTGAACATTTGTGTTTTGTCTAAACATGTGCAGTAGTCTGATTAGGAGCCATGCAGTATGTGCCCCCCCCGACCCGCCCTAGGCCAAATAGCACCTGCAAACAGACATCCGAGCTAGCGAATCAAGGCAAACTGTAACTCACACGACGGACAATGTCAGCACAAATGATCTGAAATCAAGATGAGCCATGTTTCTTCCCACGCTTTTATTGCAAAAACTGGAAATTTGTAACAGTCTAAAACTATGCATGTCTAAAAAATGTGTTATAAATTGTTGTGTTTAAATCTGCCATGCTTTGGTGTGTTTGCCAATGTAGTTCAGTGCATTAAAGAAGAGCCAACACTAAGAAAAACAGCAACGTAGCATAAATACTCGTGGCAGAAAGCAGTGCAAAGGATGGGTAAACAAATATTACTATCCTCAGGGTTGACAAATTAAAGCCGCCGTGCTTACAAAATGAAACATACAACAAGCACCATCAAATCTCTCCAGAAGTTGGTAGGTGTACACCTTTTACAAACATTGTTAAGACAACAGAATTTTAGGGGCTAATAAGGGAAATCATACTTAATGTAAGTCTTACGTCCACATTGTAATGGGACAAAAAAAATGATATCTCAAATTCTTCAAGATAAAAGAGGAAAGGACAGTAAAAAAATGCTTTGCTCACCAAAACACAGGATCAAATGTTTACATGTCTTCAGCCATGTGTTGTGGAATGTTGTTGGCATGTGACGTGAAGGAATGCGCTTTCATTTCCCACTTCTGTCGCAGTCGGAAATATAGAGACACGCACGCAGCGAGGCTTTTAAGTGAATGAGGTTACAGCTCATCCTTCATCTTATCGCCCTTTGGCCTTACCATCCGGCCTATGAACAGTATGGAGTTTGTCTTCTGGTCCTTCACCAGGAAGATGAAAGGATGGTCGGCGTAGAACAGTTTGGGGTCTTTCAGTTTGTCCGTGCCAAAGAGGCTCAAGTCCATCTCGTTGCCGTCGGTGTCCCATTCCATGGCCGAGGCGTGGAACACACTGGCCAGGTAGAGATCCTTCTTCCCAGAGATTTTGGACAAGTCAGCTTTGGATTTGTCCACGGCCTCCGTCAGGCCCAGCTTCCCGAGGTGTTTCTGAACAGGAGCAGATGTTTGGATTGTGTCAAATAAGCTAGACGCAATGACCGAGGTGTCATTCTTTTGCATGTCCTACCTGCAGGTTGTGACTGACTTCCATGGTGACTTTGGGCAGAGACACGGCCACCGCCGTCTGCTGCAGTTTGCCCATCCACGTATCCAGCTGCTTCCTGGTGAGCATCTTCTCCAGCCTCTGCAGAGGTTCCACTTGGTGGGGCATGATGACCACCACAGTGGACTTCTTATGAGCCAGAGGCATGCTAAGCAGAGTTAACTTGTTGGTTTTGTCATCATAGAAGCCATAGAGTCCTGAGGAAACATGAAACATGAAATCTCTCTAATCGGTTGTTAATTAAAAAACACTAGTTTTACTCTATTTTTAGCATTGATGAGATTGCACAGACTTATTGATCAATTTGAGTCATCCCTGACACGTTCGAAGTCACCCAACTTAAACACACAGAAAGCAGTATTTTCTTTCCACGGTAGGAAATTGGATGTTTTATCTGCAATGGTCTAGAAACTCATTTTAGGTTTGGGCCAGTCTGCCCACTTTGATCTCGAGTGGACCAGACCGGTAAAATCATAGGCGAGGGTCCAGTCGACCGGTGCGCGCGGTTGGTGCATTTTCACCACTAATTTTCATGTGGCATGCGCTCATTCACACAGTGATTCACCCACCCACGGCTCGCTCACACAGTGCGACATCTGGTGGACTAATTGGGGATAGTAGCTATTTCTAATATACCGGCCTGCTCCATCCATCCATCCATTGTCAAACCACTTATCCTGCACACAGGGTCGCGGGGCGGGCTGGAGTCCATCCCAGCCAACTTCGGGCGATAGACGGGGTACATCCTGGATTGGTCGCCAGCCAATCGCAGGGCTACACAGAGACATAAAACCATTCACGCTCACATTCACACAACTACGGGCAATTTAAAGTCCCCAAATAACCTGATCCCCAGAGCATGTCTTTGGACTGTGGGAGGAAGCCGGAGAACCCGGAGAGAACCCACGCAGACTTTGGGGAGAACATGCAGACTCCACACAGAAAGGCCACTGGGCGGAATCGAACCCAGGACCTTCTTGCTGTGAGGCAACAGTGCTAACCACCACGCCACCGTGCCACCCCGGCCTACTCCAATAGGAATTAAATATTATCCTGCAGGCCAAAGATAAATTCACCTTGAGTTTTACATATGTGGTCTAAGGAAAGGATGTTTGTTAAAGACCTCTGGGCTGGATTTGTGGTTATTTGCAGTATTCCAATCTAATTTACTTGTATTGCGCTTTTGACACAACACACCGTTCACCCATTCACTCACATGCCACGTAGCCATCAGGACTATCTTACCATTCATATCAGGCTCTCTTTGTACAGTCTTTGATACTTTTCATAATCTCAAAATGTTTAGGGCTTAATACATTGTAAATGAGCGCTGCAGCGATGATGTTTTCTTGTAGACCAATTCAAAGTTAGCATCACACTGATTCTCTCATCAAACAATTGATTGATTACTGCAGGAAAATAGCCTTCAAAATGTAAGATTTTTGAAGCTCAACTATATGGAGTTTTTTTCCAAAAATGTTGATGATTCAAAATGTAAGATTTTTGAAGCTCAACTATATGGAGTTTTTTTCCAAAAATGTTGATGCATTCTCTGAAGTGTCCAACGTGTTGCGTGGTATCCATGTCCTCCTACCTGTGCGGTGCATCATCTGTACTGAAACAGTGTAGCTACGGGGCAGCATGAATCCGCGGTTGTCCACCATCTGATGATGGAACTGCTCATCCCAGTGAGCTGTGAGACACAACAGAAACAATTCATTCCAAGAGCATTTCAAGAAATACCGCCGCACATACACACATCTCGTGCCGTGGACTCACGTTTGAAAAACATGGCATTGACGATCATCGCCCCGTCAGTCTGCTCCACAACCTTGGTGACCTCGGGGAGCTTGCCATCGGTAGACTTGGCCGCCCACTCGTTGATGGAGCTCGCGGCGCTCTTCTTATCGTGGAAGTTTATCTTGGAGTAGTCACAGTTGTAGTGCTTTTTGCTGCTCTTGATAAAATCCTCCACGAAGGTGACGGAGCTGGGTCCGTACATGCGGTTGCTGATCTTCCAGGTGACATTGCGGGTCTTGGGGTCGCTCACCTCGGTCAGGAGCTCTGCCAGCCCGGAGTGTAGCTGCTCGTCTTTGACTTTAGCCGCGTTCAGAAGGGTTTTCACCTGGGAGGAAGTGGCAGCTTTGCCCCCTAGAGCCACCAGCCCCAGAGAGGAGGCCACAACCACGGGGGATATGAGGATGTTTTCCACGCTTTTTTCCTTGGCCATGTTCTGGTAGAGACTGAAAGCCAGCTTTGCACTGGTGTCGGCCAGGGTGGTGGCGTGTTTACTCAGGACCTGGTCTGGTGAGGCCGAGGTGGCGGCGGCCGCTGTCGTGGCCAGGAGGACCAGGGCTGCCAGGTTGGGGACCCACATGGTGCAATGCTTTGGAGGAAACCCATGAGAAGACATGCAGGCAAACATCAGTCATTCATGTGCTGACCTAAGAAGAAGGCCTAAGGTTAACTCTTTAATTATTATTTTTTGTCTCTCAAAGTATTGTGAAATCACCCATTGAAATATAGGGATACACAATCCCAGGCTGATACTATATTAATTGCTAGGGGATCATAGCAGGGGGGGGCTGGGTTAGCTGATACGCCTCCAGTGAAATCTCACCCGGTAGACCTCAAGGCAAGCCTTACATAACAGCCACGTAGGCAGCTGCAGGATGCAACTAAGCCTAACGTATCAGCCAGCCTGGTCTGAGTCCTCCATGTCTTGGCAACACAAAACATTCATGATTATGAAAAGTGTCTATCGGGGAATATATGTGGCTGATGCTGATTGGCTCCTCACAGTGTAGAAGAGTGACCACTGGCTGACACACACTCAACCAATGTCCTGTTATTATTCCAGTCCACGTATATAGAGGGCATTTGTACTTTTAGAAGAGCCCGTTTTGTGCATGTAGCTGGTTATTGGTTTTTCTAACTATAAGAACTATAGTCTGGCTGTGCACCGATAGACGAAGCGGCTGGGTAGCAGCTTCTAAGTAAAATGAATTAAAAGAGTAGAATGGTAAAGACAAGGAGTCTCTTTTCAGCAGCGTCATAGACACGTTTCAACAGGCTCACAAAGAAACACGGGAGAGATGTCTGACCAAGATCCCTTTTTAAAAAGACATTCAGTCTCCATTACTCTTTAACCGCTGTCTTTTGTTTTAAGTACTTGGAAATGTATCTTTTCTGTGTTGCAGGTTAGAACACACCAATTACAGATCAAAATAAAATGCTGATAATATGATCGGAGTTGCATGTGACATGATAAAAACATACCGTCTGTAAATTACCCCGTGACTAACATTGCTACATTTGTTTGGGATGTAATTTCATTAATAGATCCATATCAGTCCCATACTGACAAATAAAAGATGATTTTGTGAAGTTTCAATGTACAAAAGTATATGTAAAAGTCATCAATAGAAAAACCATGTATTTTGAAAGACTTCAGTATAATTTGTCCACTAAAGGTAAAATAAATGTTTCAGATGAAACCAGTTTAAAAGTTCCAACTCTCTAACTTTGAGAAACATACTTTGACTTTGAATTTTATTCTGTTTGTTGTTATGTAATAATAACACTTAGATAAACCAACCTGCTTAAATCTGCAGCAGAATGTCGAACGGATTATTACAGATGTGACTCTGTGGCCTCTTTTCACATGCCTGAGCATTTCCTACCAGTTGAACACTGCTCTACATAGTCTCCCTTCCCCCTCTCTCACTCTCAGTACTCACCACTCGCTTTGTTGGGGTTTCAATGATTCACCAGGTTCTCCTCAAGCTTGCTTACAAATAGATCCACTAGTGCTGAGCTGCTCTATGTGCAGTTCATGAATGCAACAGTTTGAATCAGAGTTGTGGGAGAAAGTTGCAGGAGTTTCCATTAAAGTCCGTGCACTGGGATCTTCCTCTCAGACTGGTCCCACCCATAGTATTCAGGGCAGAGCAGTTGTCCCCCTCCAGGTCCTAAAGCCGGAGTCTGCAGCCCAGCTAGAGCCCTCAGACATCTACCAGTCACTACTTACTGAGTATGTCTGTACTGTAATAGTTTCTCTCCGGTGATTCGAAGGAATATTTGTTTTCCTTAGCTTAAACTTTGGTGTTGTTCAATTTCAAAAGTATGTATACTCTTACATTCCTTTCATCTACTTAGTGGAAGATGTGTAAAGTAGTGTTGATGTGGGTCAGGCAGCAGGAAGTCAGTAGAAGCAGATAAATGTCCACTTTATCAGCTATTGTCTTTAGAATATTCCTTATTTTTTGCATTTCTGCGCTGAAACACTTATATTTTGACCCGTATAAACTAGATATGATGTGAAAGATAGGAAATGCAGGTTTTATTTTGTTTCTCACTGTAACCCTTTTTCAATTTGAGTTGGTTCATTAAATACTGTGTACATTTCCAGAAATGCCAATTATTTAACCTGAAACTGGGTCCCCATGTTAGAGGCTTTTTTCTCTGCTATCAGAGGCTCACAAGAAATGTGTTAAGTAAAGGGTAAATGGACTCTATTCTCTTCTCCTTTCCCACTCAAAGCACTTTTTTACCTTACATGTCTTCATTCACCCACTCTAACACAAATGGTGCCACTTGCCACAGCCACACACCGCACGCACAGCTACGGCAGCTTCTTGGCGTCAAGTTTCCAGGGACGGTCAAGAACTACGGAGCCGGGTCTCAATCCGCCCATTGAAGGAGGACCCGGCCCTCTACTGAGCCAAACGGTGGGTTATCTGATTTGCATTACTAGAAAAGTATTAGGGCATTTGTGGACTTGGAAACGGAAGACAAAAAGCTACCAAGAGTAAAAAGCTAAATAAAATCTGCAATTGATATTAATTCCCTCTGAGCTCAAATATCATATTGCATCTAGCCACGGTGGAGGGGACTATGGAGAGGCCCTTAAGCCCGTCCCTCACGCCTTTCCAGTTTACTTCCTGTCTGATCATTTTTGGATATGATTTTGGAACAAATCAGCTGAAGACTAAAGGTACTTTGCACGGCCACTAGAGGTCAACAAATAACCAACAATGAATACACAACGCTAAACAGGCTTCGCTTTGCACTGGTGGAACTGGAGCTCCTGTTAGGTTACTGTCACTATCACCACCAGCACCCCCTTTATTGTCAATAGAGATGTTTCAATCTCATTTGATATATGTATAATCCAGTTTTAAGAATCCTTAATTTATATTGTTTTTAACAAATGCAGACTTGCACATTCATCATTGCATTTTTAAATGAACGCTTTGGGCGGTCCTCTCTGTGCCACATTGCTATTTATTGCAAAGACAATGTTAACTATGAACTTTTATCTACATTCTTCTTTCCTTTCATACACTGGACCAGATCTCAAAATTAATTATTTTAAAGGTGCCAAAGGTGAGATGGGAGCTTGGAATGAGCAGCAAAATATCAATACCTCACTACATTCTTTCCCTACCATTAAAGAGCTTAGAAAGTGCCATGGATATTAGTGAGCCTGTGGTGCCTCTCTTAATTTGTTCCCTTGTGTTGCCTTCAAGTACTCCATGTCTTTTAGCATGTGACATTTCATTTAAGAAATGTAACAGCTTGAGCGGCAGAGTCTTTACCAGGCTTCTCTGGAAGAAGTGGTCCTGTATCTAAATGGGACCTTCCTGGCTAAATAAACGATTGAATGGAAACTGGAATAGGCTGATTAACATCTTTGGTTTACACTAATGTCAGTGTGATGAGTTGAATAAAAAGTACACATCAGGTCCAAATGCCTTTCCTGATGTGTGCCTTTACCACTGACGGCATCACAGGACCAACATGCATCTTTTCTGCAAGAGAACTTCGCGGAATTGCCACCGCTTAATAGTTTGGGATTAAAGGGATCTGACGTAATTATCCCAGGGTCAAGGGTTAATCCCTGACTGCTGGGCCTGGAATAGATCTCGGATGCTACAGGACGCTACTCTACCTCTTTGCTGGCTCGTGTACAATCAGGTACAACCGCTTAGATCAATGTTCTAGTGGCACTAAACTCAGGAGAGGAGTACAGCATTTTCATGCTGAAGCACCGTAAGGTTTTAATAGAACTCTGGTGTGAGTGTGGTTTGGATAGAATTTATGAGAACATTTCTAACCTCATGTCGGCCTCCATGGAAACACTTCATCGCAGTAAAACCCATCCAACCCTCTGGCCTCATACCTCTGCCTGGTACATTCCAGGAAACACTAACATTTCCTATAGAAGGGACAATGCCAACGCTACATGGAGTCTTCAGCACCCCGCGGTGAAGTTTAATTAAATTATTTCTCTCTTACCCGTCATTGAATTCTCCCTCTGGACATCTCCACGCTTCAAAATGGAAACACACTTGATTCAAACCTCAAAACAGCCCTCACCTCCAGCACATGAGACATGGCGTCTGCAGAAAGGAAATAAACTGACGACCCTGTTTGCAACGATAATTCCTCAGACTTCAAACATTAACAGTGCATTTTATCCGGAGGCATCCAGATACATGAAACTAAAAAAGGTTTTGGGGATTAAAAAGCTTCACATGTCCATGCTGTTTGATATCAGCAATCACCTTGTTGTTGCAATCATCTTGACATCATCTCATCTTTCCCCTTTCCATAGAGTTCCTGAAGCAAATGCAAACGCTAAAGGATAAATGCAACTTTTCAATTTAATCCAATTAATTTTGAACAGCAAAAAGACATTAGGCAAATATATTTTGTACTCTACAATGGATGTATGCATTGGAACTTAATATTTCAATTATCAATAAATAATCAGCCAATGTTTTATGAATACTGTAAGTAATTGATTAAGAACCCTCGTTGGGTTGGCCGATTGGTTCCTTCTTGCGTTTTTAGCAACTTTAAAGTTATACGAAGGTAAGATATAATGAACACAAAATGTCATGAAACACCTCATTCAAAACTATATCAACTTCCACTAAGTAATAATTTACTAATTTAATTTAATTTGACACATAACCAGCAAATAAACAGTTTTAATCAAAAACGCACTGTATTGTTCTCAAATTGTATATATATAGAATATTAATAAAATAAATAATACTGACATCATTGCATAATGCAATTTATCAGGCATGAATAAAAAGAGCTACAAATTCAACTAAGATAGAAAATAAATAACTACAATAAATACAGTGGTATAAGTAATAGAAGTAACACCAGTGCTTAATGGAAATTATAAAAGTAAAGTAATATTGACGATGATCTTGCCAAGGACAGTGAAAAAGTAGTAGAAACATATATTGCTATTTACAAACTAGAGTTCACGATTGTATTTCTCTGGTCCCAGGTGTTTTCAAAGGTGCATTCTGGCTAACAGTGACAGATAATTAAGTGTGGTATTTAGCGTCAGAATAATTTAATTAAAAAAACACGTACAACCTGTGCAATAGTTATTATTTATAACAATCACTGTCTGAGTATATGGATCTATGTATAAATATATGTGTATACTATATACACAATATGTATTACCCGCTCTGATCCCCTCACCTGGGGCTGAGACGTCGTGCACACTGTAAAAGGTCCGCTTCGGGACACGGGCCGGCCCGCTGTGTATGCTCGCACAGCGCGCCTGGGTGCAGCACTTCTTGCAGTGTGCTCCGGGGCTCCACCCACACCGTGTGTGACGGATTACAGCTTTTTGAACTCTTCTGTGCCCACTGAAGGTACGTGTGTCCTCGAGGAGAAACTATTCTGCCTGTGAAAACATGACATAGTTCAGTTCTCTGCTCGGCTGGACTGGACCGGACCGGAGGCCAATGCGTCACTTCACCGACTTCTATGAATTGGTATACCGTGAAGAGAGGACATTATGTCAACATCCGCGAAGATAAGTGATTAACCGAGAGCCGGTCACGTGTCCGACGCTGTCCGCGAGGAGAAGGGCCGCCGTGGAGGTGAGGCCGCTGTTTGTGCGCACTTTGTCGGCTTATCTGACACTCCACTGTGTGTTTAGTCATCAGTGGAGTGTTCTGTCCTCACTGGGTGGGAATGTTTTCAAATTAATACATGTGTTAAATTGTTTTTGTTAAGGTGCTTCTCGTATAACTGACTAACAGTGGCATAATGTATAATATCCGGTCTTCACGAGGGTTTCTGTGCGATATGAAAGATGGAAGGTAAGTTGCTTTACAGGTGTCTATGGTTGCCTGACAGTTGTGGAACGTGCTCCTGTTTGCTGAGCAGCTTCAGTGACACCTGCTGCACATCTGACTCTATTACAGCCAGAAGCCTTCAGTCCAGGTTCATGACTGCAGCTTACTCAGCTATCAGGTGCAAGACGTATCAACAGCTGGCCCACTTCTCTGTGTCTTCAGAAAGAAGAAAAGCATTTTTGACTGCTAAGGACAAATGGTTACATGAAAACATAATGAACTGGATTTTTTGGACCCGATCCAATTTCCATCATTATTTCCATACAACCGTTGGATGATGAGAGTTTTTCTGGCATGGTTAACACTGATCCAACCAGGTAGATGGAGGGAATTTCCTGAGATGAATCCATTGTGACCGTATACAGAGTCGACTGAGTGTTTTTACGTGACGTTATCAACCTGTCCCGGGTTTCTTTAAGTTGCTGAGAACCAAGTGGGCTCTTACCATCTTTTGCAAAGCAATCAAGCTTTAATCACGTTGGTCAGTCCTCTCCGTCCTCCCTGAATCTGATTAGGAAAAGACGCATCTGACTTCCGATATTCCTGCTCGTCAATAAATCCAGTTGCTTAAGAACCGGGTGTTCAATTTACATTTTTCAATTTAAACAAGCTGACGTCGATCTCGTAGGATGACTGCATGGATGCGGGTTTACACGTTGTTCTGGAGAGCTCTGGCATTTACAGATATGAAGTCAAAGAGAAGCTCTCCCCTCCCCCAGGTAATGAATGCATGATGGCACTAATAGAAACTGTATTTCTGGCAAAGTCCACTGAAAGATTAATGATACTAATAATTCATTCAAATGTAAAATTCATGAATTATGTGAACGATGGAAGCCCGTAATGAAGCGACAGAGATAGAAAGGCTAATAATAGACACGTATGGCAGAGGCTCTGTGGCGATCGGTCGACTGAGCCTTAGCGGATTATATTGCATTATCATTCAAGGAGCAAATTAATCTAACTTTCACCGACAACTCTGTCGCAGCGAGGGCCTTGGGGCGCGCTAACAGTGACCAGGTACTTGGCAGGCAGGTGAGGAGTAAAGTCCCCTCCAGTAAAAGGCATGAGAGGCAACTGTTCTGAAGCCAGCTGAATGAGACGCGCGCCGGTGGTCCGCCTTACACAGAGCAGAAGAAAGATGGCCTTTTACACCAAGAGTCCAACCAACAGTACACTTCCTTACCGCCCAAACTCCGACAAATGTTGAACCTGTGCTACTGATAATGTGCCCTGATATCACACAGAAAGCTGTACGTCTTGTAATCAACATTAGGGACCATGTCTGCTTTATTCCCAGTTTACGTCCACTCGGAAAGATCGGTGGAAATGGGAAGACAAACTTTATGATTATATTCTCAGTGGTCTTACTACAGAAGCTTGAAATCATCTAGCAATAGACTGAAGCCCCTCAACCCCAACTGGGCCTTGTTTACCTCGTGATTACTGCATGTTGTTTTTGTAATGTTACAAAAGCCACAATGACACAATAGGCCGACCTGGCTGGAATACGGCCCTGGGGATTTCAGCTCCAGTTGGCCCTTGTTTTGAGGATGGGGTCAGGATGTGAATGCTGTGAATCTGCCAACTCTTGTGAATCTGGTAGAAAGCTCCCTCAGGCCCGACACTTCTCATATAATAACCAGTCACCAGTGAAAGGATGCAGATCTGCAAGGTGGATGCGGAACAGGTTCCTCCTTTTGTTTAGATGAATGTTAATACTGAAACCTAGATGAAAGATCACACTTATACCCTGAGAACCACTGCAAAGGAAGCACAGCTCAAGTACTATACAGCATCAGACACAAAATACCCAATTGCACTTTTAGTGGACTACATAGACATTGAGCCAGAGAGGAGCCATGGAACAGATATTCTTTGAAATGTTTTAAAGCAGCATTTGTAGTTTAGCAGTTTCTGTCCCACAGTAAAAAAGGCAGTTTAGAGACTAGTACAAATGCATCATTCTGTAAAGTCCTTGTGTTTTCTCTGAGGACGATTGCAAGTTTCTCTTGAAGATTTGCTAAATGTCCAACATCCAGCCCCCGAGCTTTACTGCCACTGTTCCAGCACCCACCAACTGGAGGGAGGAATAATGCTTGATGTCATAATATTACATAGCAACCCAATAATGCTACTAAATATTTATTATAAGAATTTGTCAATAGAATATGCTGTATCAGCGGTCCCCAACCTTTTTTGCCTCACTGAACGGTTTCATGTTGGACAATATTGTCGTAGTAGTTGTCGCGTGCCGCAAAAAAAATTGTGAACAGGGACAAGCGCATGCAATTGGGAGTGAATCCCGTCACTTTTCAAAATAATATATTTTTCAGAAAAAGTCAAATGCCGCCCGGTGGTTGGGGACCACTGCACTATATGAAGTAAAAAAAAATCAAGATAGAAGAATTTCTAATCTGATAGTTACTGCACTTCTTCAAATTTACTAATGAGTTTTTTTTCCTGATAAATCCACTTATGAATCAGGTTTGTTTCCCTATCTCCCAAATTCCACAGTGACATGGAAAATAGAGGGTTAGAGAGCCATTCTAGGGCTGGGCGGTATACCGGTTAGAACGGTACACGCAATTTCTCATG
This sequence comes from Gasterosteus aculeatus, assembly GCF_964276395.1. Lineage (NCBI taxonomy): Eukaryota > Metazoa > Chordata > Actinopteri > Perciformes > Gasterosteidae > Gasterosteus > Gasterosteus aculeatus. Next base: position 15,681,278 of record NC_135694.1, read on the forward strand.
TACTGTTCGTACCGGTGTTACGCCGTAACAACTGATGTTGCTCTTCTGCAGGTGGGAATTTGTTTTTACACGTCTTCGCAGAGCGCACAGTGGTCGGAGCTACTTGTCTTACGTGTGTTGAGATTGAGTCATGGTTATAATTTGTTTGGTTAGCCGGCGGTCCTTTTCGTCAATGAATTAATGTGTTTACTTGAAAAGGCAATTCCGTCACATACCGTCAGAATCGTTCTAAATACCGTGATATGGATTTTTGGCCACACTGTGCCGAAAGCCCCTTTGCTCCAAAATGATCCCTTTCCATCAACAAACACCGGTGCATAGCCAATAATCATGTAGAATGTCATCCTTGGCCCATTGTGTTTTTTCTCCTACTACTCTAACTACTTGCATGTTCTTACTTGTTGCCTTCATTTGTTTGGTTGGTTAGATTCAGACATGAGGCAGGAGATACGTCAGGTTTAGGGTAAGGATCAGGATAAGCCTGTCAGAGTAAGGTGGATCACGTCATTGCAGTGGCGTGACGTGATCCACGTCACGATTTTAGAAAGAAAAAAAAGTCCTAACATTTTCTGTGGAACGGTCACTCAAACAGCGCACCTGGGTTTCATAAACACATGCTTGCTCTGAATAGGAGCTTGCTCCCAGTGTTCAACTGTATTATTACTTGATACAAATAGCTCATACTGTGGGCTACTTGATCTACAATTGTGCAATGCCATACTATTCTGAATTGATCTTGAAAAAAGACTAATGGAGTCCATGAAAAAGAAGATATGGCACAGCAACCCTTCAAGGGTGTCCTCCAGAAAGCCATGAAAAAAACAACTTCTGTGCCAAGATATGTTAACCCACAAAGGCAACACACTTTTCTCCAGGCTTTTCTCTGAGTAAACACAATTGACTTCATGTGACTCTTTACCTTTTTACTTTTGCTCCTCTTGTGAAAGGATCAAGTCATACCCATAGATGGATACCAAGCTATGCCTATTTTCCTCATAAAACTCAAGATGTTAAAGGTCCACTCGGTGACTGTAAACCATTTACCTTATTATTATCTCAGTCCTAGACATGACTCACTATTTAAAAGGGTGTTGACTTCCTCCAGTAAGTGTAGTTACTCCCACCAGGGACCAGGACCATCAACAAGTTCAGTGTTTTGTGAAAATATACCTTCGCAACATGCCATGACGGGGTATTGATGCGAGATGTATTAAATGTATGCACAGAGGCTGAGCTCACGACTGAAAAGCTAGTTCTGTTTAGTAACCCTTTGATCTTCTCTAAGGTTCCCAGTCCTGTGTGGGATGTTAACGGACTGGAGGCGCGTTGATGCTGAAGGAGCATGGTGAAACACCAACCCTTGCAGGTCTATGAGAAACAGGTCTTTGTGTCCTTTGTCACTGGGATCTATGGTTGCCGCTGGAAACGCTACCAGCGTTCCCAAGACGACAGCTCCAGGGTAAGACCAATCATTGAATATGGATTATATGATAATATATAAATGCTCAAATATGATTTGCTTGGTGCAGTTATGAACTACTTTCTTAAACACTGTCCCAACCTTTTTGTATCACTGTAGATGTTATATTTCTGATGGGTTATCAAATCATCAAGGAAGCATCAAGTCGGTTTCTATCAGGGTAGACGATTTTAGTAGCAATTCAGTACTTCTTTTGATACTTTGAGAAACCGTCAACGTGTTTTCCTCTAAATCCATTACGTTGAACAAAAGAAGCCAAAAATGTCAAGTATTTCACATCATTGAATATTTCTCTTGCAAGGAATTGTGGGATGCAATTATCTCCTTTTCTTTCGTAAAGGATGGTCCTTTTTCGGCCTGCAAGCTACTTTCCAACCGACCAAGTTATGGTCATGTGTGAGGTGATGTTTTTTTTTTTTTTTTTTTTAATGGCAGGCGATCTACCGGCACTGCCTTGCCGATTGACCTATTGGGCACCCCTGGTCCAAGGTTTCTATGCTATAGGAGCTAAGTAGGGAGGCATTGAAGCTCTTTTCCTTAGTATTTTGAGAATTCCAACCGCTCTTACCGTGGGTGGCATTTACTACTTTAGGATCATTTCATTCAGGTAGGAAACTTCCTAAGCAAATTTGAATCCAGCAAATCACAAGGAGGGGAAAAACGCACCAGGAGAGGCAGTCAAGCTAACCCAGGGACAGGAGAAACAGGAAAATACCACATAAAACAGGAACAAACCAAACACTGTGACATATGTTGAGACACATCCTAAAGTAATTCTGTCTTTACAAAGAAATTAGACGAATAAATAGTGTCATCATTCAACTGCTTGTAGGCATGAAGAGTTTTGTTATTTAGTTGATTACAGGTGCTTAAGCCACAATATTTACAGTCTATCTGCTAAATGCTCGTGCTGTTTAGTTGTAACCTGGAAAAGTTTAAATGCTGGAAGGTTCAAACAGAAAGGAGTATTGCCTTTTGAAGGAAACGACATAAGGTAAAATATTGTATTTACATATATGATACATCTGCGTTTCACCAGATATCCTTATCTGTATTTCCACGTATGCTACATATATCCGCGATGTTGTAGATTTACGTGAGCAGAGTAGATGGAGTATAGCTATTGTCTTACTGTACCTAATGTACTGTGCTGAAACTGCACCCCAGCAATAAATTACATTTTTCATTTTGTGTTTCTGATGGCCAGAAAATAGGTCAGACTTTTTGAAGGAGAAACGGTGCATTTTGATTATTGCATGATGGCCCTTTTATACCCCTAAAAATAAAAGTTTGAAATGTTTTTCATCATAAAAGATGTATTGCAGTGTTAAATAGTCATTACACTTTTCAAAAGCAGTACTTCTCTATTAGAATATTTGTTTTGTTACTGAATTCCTAAGGGAGTTCTAACCGGGCCATAGTAACGTGGGAAAACAACCCTCACAATGAAGCAAGTAGCAGAAGCAGTGTTTGGATGTGTAAAGTAGAGGCAGACACCCAGCTGTGTTGGATACCCGCTGGGCAGCCAGAGCAACTGCTGCTGGACGTCGTCTTTATCACAGAGAGCCAGCGGCTCTGCCGTAAATTAGTCCATTTACTGAATGTGTGAGGCGGACACTGATGTGCTGACCAAAAGAAAAAATACAAGCGCACAGCTGCTCCTTTCCCCTCTCTGCCTCAATTTACAAAGATTCATGTAGTCACACATGCATACGCACACAAACAGTGGTTACACTGAAACACAGAGGTTAGCCTTCACAAACTAAAATGCAGTCTGTTTACACAGCAACACAGAGATGTGTGGCTGGTTTTGTTTTTTATTATTAAGGACACATTATATCCTCAGGGCTTTAGGTTTCAGACCTAATGTCCTCTTAGACAGTAAACCAGTCAGTAAACCCACCTCTGTAACCCACAGATAAACTCATGTATCATATTCATGGAATACATTATTGCCTTTGTACAAGGCCCGAAAACGACTAAAGTCATTATATAAAAAAAGGAAATTGATTTGGTTGCAAAAATGGAAAATCAAAGGAAGCTTTTAAACCTATTTTTTTCAGTGAGGCACCATGATCTGAAACCGTTTCTTATTTTTATTTCATCCATTTTTCCCAAATGTTTTAACCTTGCAAGGTAACTTTCAGGGCGTATTGAGTGAAGTAAATGTTACAAAAGAATGACATCGCAGGAAAAATTCACATAAACAACAAAGCAACAATTTATAAAAATAGGTTGTGCATAGAGTAGTACAACACTAAGAGATACTACATTGTACATTATGGCTCCAAACTCCAAATAATTACAACCCTATGGAACTGTTAAGAATGTACCCATGTAATCCAAGTAAGTCTGCCAGGTTTCCAAAAATGAATGATGTCTTTTCTTTCTGGCTTTGTAATCTTTTCAAGCGGGATTCAACCGTTCATTTCCACATACCACTTGTAGATAGTAGAGGAGTTAGACTTTCATGTCATTTATGTAAATTTCCTGGCACACACAAAGCAATTTCTGCTCATTTAATGTGGGACTTTGTTAAAGATGTGTTCAAAGTTGAAAGTGTAAGCACAGCTCAGGGCCTAACAAAGGTAACCCTGGTGATCTCAGTAAAGGTAGGACAAAAAGCATGTCAAAGGGTCTCACCTTTGTGCAAAGCTAGGTACAACGTAGGAAGGAGCCAACCTACCACATCTGAAACACATTTCTGACAATTCAGCTTTAAATTTATACGGCTTCTTTGGGGTGAGGTACAGTTGATGAAGGAAATTATAGTGAACAACTCTGTACTGTAATTAGTGTTGCTGACGAGCTGCTTTGATCAGCGTTGTTAATCAATTGTTACATTCAAGTCCAGTGGTGGCTGGTAGATTTATTTATTTTTTGATAGGGCCATCCAATCAGTTTCAGCATACATCCTAGTATGATATCACTTTGCAGTTAAATATTTAATATTCAAGTGTGTGTGCGTGTGCGTGTGCGTGTGCGTGTGCGTGCGTGCTGTGTTTCCTCACCGCAAGCCTTTGTCCGTCGTCTGGCTGGGTCGCAATGCTAAAGGGACTTTGGGCCTTCATTCAGCATCATGTAGTACATTTTAGAAAGAAATTTTACATTTAGCTCATGAAGCCATTTTTCCACATTCCAGGGCCCAAGTTTGTTCTCAAAAAGGATGAAAGAAGAAAGTTTTGCTTCAAACTTACTTTTCAGTTGTTCAAAAGACACAAATAGTAATTTCTCAAAGCAATCTTCCAAGTGCTAGATTCCTCTTTCATGCCAAGTCCCCCGTATTTTGTTATTTGGAGTCATGAGAACAAGTTAATTTTGTCTCACTGTGCGTGCACACCAAAAGCCAAGCAAATTATTCCCATGAGTAGATTCCATGCAAAGTCAATGCTCCACTATTAAACACAGGCAAAACCAGTGGCTATTTGTGGCTGTTGACTTGCACTGCTAACACAGGGGCCCATACATTGCCACAGTGGTCCATTTACAATATCCAAGCAGTGTGATGTTTCGCTGAGTAATTGGGAATATTGTCATTTTCACAATAATTGTGAAACGAGTGTTGAGGTATACACTGTCAATGTTTTGTCTTCAGTTTTGTCTTCGTGCTTCCCCCCAGTTGGTCAAAGAATACATGAATATGGTTTTTAAGAAAGTATTTTCCTACCACAAATTACCGTACAATGATTTATTTATTGTCTATTTTCATCTTTCATCGCCCTACTGTTTCCCTTTGTTACTGTTTTGACTTTCATGCGCCCAGGTGTGTTTGTTTCATCAGGGTCCATTTCCCACGGACAGTGACCTCGTCTGTACAGTATTAATCAGCAGACGAAAGGCTGATGGGGAGGTGTTAGTCCGCACGTGATCAGGCTTTATGAGCGCTGTCTGAGGTTGTGCACCAGCAGTTTTAATAAGAGCGGTGGCGAGAACTTTGAAGGCCATGTAGCACTCAGGAGAAACTGTCAGGTATCAAGCAGCACTACTTATAACGGGTGGGCTTGTACTGCACAGCGAGAGCCTGCTAAGGGTCTGAAAATGTGAAATGGAGAGGGATTACTGTGGTGGAGGTTTGACTGAATAAAGGGAGAGATATTTGCCTTTGTATATTTAGGACCGAATGCAACAGTCACAATGAAGCAACGGACCTGGAATCTGTGTCAAAGGCATCCTGACCAGAGTTTTGATATGCATTAAGACAATTAATCAATACAGTCACGTACATCATTATTAGGGATGTCTAATCATAGCTACAGGAAAATTCCATACTTTAAATTAAAATTATTTATGTGGAATTTATTTCTCTGGGAAAATGGGGGTACAACAAAAAATTAGTATTCATATGTTTACTTCTACTGCAAGGCCACCTTAATGAACTTTACAACCAGGGCATGTACAAGTGGCTTATATTGGTGCACAAGGTACATTTACAACACAACTGTGGCTCAGAGCCGAGAACAGTCACCTGACCTCGTAGACTCGACTGCTTCGTCAGTGCAGCCATTTGCTCTTTACCTGCTCACACATCTAATGAGCTCCCAAACCCATAAGCCCCTGAAAAAGGGAGTGGTGTGCACGGTGTGGCACAAAGCTGATCAATGCTCTACAAGATTTGTCTATCATACTGTACACCTCCCCTTTCATGGCACTAGCTCCTAATCCTGTTAACTACTGAAGGGACGAGTCCTTGAGTGCTATGTAATCTCTCCACTGTACCTTTTGTACCACATGTCATGCCATAGTGGACTGTACAGGAGGTAAAAGACCTGGTAACGGAACGCATGTCCAAATGGCTGGAAGGTCCCTCGGAGACCGCAGACCTCCACCGAGGGTGTTTGCATGAGTAAAAGAAAAAGCCTGAGGCCTCACAGGGATTTTTTCACAGCTCATGCTACACCAAGCCAGTAGTTTTTTAAAGATAAAAAACAACCTCCTTTGCTGAGGTAATCCACACTTTTCATATGCTATTGTTTACACCTGGCTGTGGCCTTATCTTTCTCTTTGTGATGGCATGCAGTTACGGTCATTATTGGACAGATTTTGAGAAAGTAGACGAAATGAGTGTACCACTTAGCTGGTGCCTGGAGATAGTCATCATGACTGAAGAGGCGCAGGAAAGAGTTCCACAAACATGACAAAACACTACATGTGATTTTAAATTGATCTTTGGGAAGTGCAGTGCAAAGAGACTGTGTGTTAACGGTCACATGTCCTAGCATACACAAATGAAGCTGCGGTCGGAACAGACTGCTGTCGACCCTGTGAGGGTCAGACTCTAAAGCTTTTTGAATGTAATTTACTCCTCACATTCAAGAGGATTCTTCGGAAAACATTTTTTGCAAAGTTTTTCTGCACCCTTCCCAAAAAATGGACTATTGACTTTGTATTTGTTATTTTAATGCATCAGAATCAAGCTGTGGCACGGTGCCAAATGGCCCACGTACCAGTTCATGGTATCAATCTCTAGTTTCAAGCATGAAATTATGGTCCATTTTGAGTCAGTGGGCTTTAGAGTGGGGTAGGTTGCTACCATGGGGTTGCTGAATGTTACCTATTGTTAGTCAGCCGGCTGTTTAGTTGTCGAGCAGTTAGTGCAAACGCCGAACAAAACCGGCTGTGTATGTCTGAGTTAACTGTTGCTTGTGCTTTCTTTCACAGTGGGAGTGTACATGGTTTGTCATCTTGTGCAGTTCCTTCCTCCTTCTCCTCTTTTGGGCCTACTTCTGGTTGGTGGCTCAAAATGATTTCAATGAGTTCAACTGGTGAGTAAATTATCCCACTATTGTTATTTATGCTCAGCGTATTTGATAAGGGTGAAACTATGAAAAGTACAGTGCCGACCTTTTGGCGGCAACCAGACAAACGGAGATGCAGAATTGCAAGGAAAAACTAATACTGTTGTTTAGTGGGGTCCAGGCTTTTACAGTCCACATTGATCAGTCAAACCTCACCTGTTCCCAGGGCTGTATACAACCGCTCCGGAGAATGGAAGGACGAGACAATCCCCATCCTCGCATCCACCACCGTGGGATTCAGCTACATCACATTCTTACTGGTAGCGCTTCCGCCCCTAGATGTTAGCCAACTTGCTCAGTTATCCTCAAATTGACTGAATACGGCTTCTCTTTCAGATTTTAGCACTTTTCCATATATCCTTGGGCCAGCAGCTGAACCTTTACTGGGTTCACAAGGTGCTGTGATTCGCATCGCACATTTCTGCCATGGATTTTCTACACACATACCTCTAAAATAAAGAAATAAATCGGACCTCATGATTGTCTCCACAGATTGGAGTGTTGGCTCTGCTGCTCACCACCATCTCCGGCGTCATATCCGTTGATGACATATGGGGAGATGAGTGGGACATCATTCTGGTTTCTCTACAGGTTGGTTCACAATCAGAAGGACGTGACCGTATACAAGAGGAATGTTTTTCTTTTGCAGTTGTCTTTTATCATTTAGCTTCTCCACTTTTTCAGTCTGTAAAATGGTACCAAAAAAAATGATTCCTTCGTAATTAACATTGGATTTTGTTTTCATTTGTTACTCTTTAACTTACTATTCCAACCTGTGTATGATTTTTCTTCCCAGTTGTTAGAACACACTTTTTTGTGCTGTTTCTAGAAGATAAGTGATACCGCTCTCATGTCTGGCCATTATCTGTGGATTGGCAGTCGGTTAGCTTAGCATAAGGAATTAAAGTCACTGCTCTCAGCCAAGAAGGAGTCTTGGCACACCTTGCAAAACCACAACGTAGGGAAATTTCCTTCTATTCTTCGTTCAGAACCAGCCCAGCTGTTAACACCCTTCTTTGCTTATTAACCAAGCGAAGATAACCAGCTGCTGGATGTAGTTTATTTAACAGACAGATCTAAATGCCTCTCTCCAAAACTTGCTAAAACTAAACTTTGGCTGTTGAAAATTGACACAGAATGGTCTTTTTACTACGAACACTTCAAGGCTGACAATTGCTGATTATTTGCCGAAAGTGAATTTACCGTACCAACAACATACATGATTGAAAAGCTACAGCACACATGTTTTGTTTTCCAAGGAAAAGCTCTGACTACCTTCACTCTGTCCCTCCTGTGACACAAAGACGGCTCCTTATCATACCTCTACAAGCTATTTCTTACATGTGTTTGTAATCTACATGTCTAAAAGTTGTACTCTGTTGTAATCTCTCTAACCTTGTAACCTATAATTTACAGCAATGTTCTCCATTTGTGTTTTGTTACCAGTCCACCGCACCCTTCCTGCATATTGGAGCCCTGGTGACAGTCACAGCCATCAGCTGGTTGGTAGCTGGATATGTGGTCCGCAGAGAGAGATCCAGTAAGTGTGGACTTGTATTTCAAGAGTGGATCCCTTCAACAGCCAGGCCAACTCCAGCTTCAGATTTCTTTGCCTTTTATAGAAATGTAAAGTGTTGAAGTATTCAAGAGTGGTCTTTGAAGATCTTTTCTTGGATTGGTCTGTATTTGTACTCGGTCTTCTCTCAATCTCAGAAAAATAGGGTTTTGTATGTTTTCATTTTCTGGTCTTGGTCATGAATTGGCCTCCGTTTGGATGGTCTTTACTTCAACACTGATACAGAGTTCCTAGGACTGGGCAAGATCGTTTTATTAAATGGTTTGATGTTTTGAAGGAAAGCTCTTTACCATTTCCAATAACTGCTGTTTAAATCCCCCTTACTCTTTCCTTCTAGATTTCCAGGTGATGATGTTACTGATCTACATGGTCGTCCTCCTGACTGTGTATTTGGCACCGCTCACATTCACCTGCCCCTGCATCATGGACCGCCACAGCCTCCGACTGCGACCAGACGTCATCGGTCGGCGAGGAGCTCCGATGGTGAGTCTGTGCTCTGAGGGTCTGACTCTGTTCAATGCTGTTGTTGTGAAACCGTACTCACTGCAGAGAATGAAGTGGAGGCCCATATTGTTTGCAATCTGTTCCCTCATTGCTAGATGCTACTAAATCCAACACACAGCTCCTTTTAAAATGTTGTTTTGTACTTCTTACATCCCATTCCTGCTCCAGGTGGCCCCAGAAAACACCATGGTGTCCTTTAACAGAGCCCTGCAGTATGGAGCCAGCTCCTTGGAGGCAGACGTCACAATCAGGTTATCCAGCACACATTGCCTTTTTATTTCCAGCTTATTTATCTTTAAGGGACTTAGGTTCCATTTATAGATCCCTCTGCTTTTGACATCGGTTGATTGGTGGAAGCATGAGAGAGATGCACATACATATTTCCATGTGATGTGGCTCTCAGCACATTGCTCGTGTTTTTGGATGCTTTTTTTTTATTGAGCTGCTGTTTGGATGTTTGGTTATTATACTTCTTTTTATCAAAGTATATTGTAAATAATAACAGTTTTATCTCTTCCAGTGTGGACGGTGTTCCCTTTCTTATGCGAGACCGCACATTGAAGCGAACAACAGACGTCAGTAAGGTCTTTCCAGCCAGACAGTATGATGATGCTTCTTTCTTCAACTGGACTGAGATTCGCGCTCTAAACGCAGGCCAGTGGTTTTTGGAGGTACTGAAATCAACTTCCGCACACGCATGAAGAGCAATTTCACCATATTGTGTTTACACAAAAAATACAATTTAGCAGTCCTGGAGGAATTAATGTAATGTTAAATGGTAAATAATAATTGTACAGTTCATATTTCTATTCTTCCGACCACTTATACAGTACATGTCATCATTCACACTCGTTCATACAGTGATGACAGGAGCTGCCATACACGGTGCCACCTGCCCGTCAGTAATTAACATTCACACCAGTCACACAACGTAGTCACAGCCACGGGAGACATGTTGGAGTTAAGTGTCTTCCCAAGGACAGGATTTAGGATATGATGCAAGAAGTTGTGCAGTCAGTGAAATTCCTTCAATGTGATTAAACCTACAATTCAAGGAATAGATGGAACATGTTAAAAGTGCTATAGAATCTAATAAGCTTCTCCAATAGTCAACCTTGCAAACCTTTTTAAGGTTAGCGAATAAAATAGCGTTGGAGCACTGCTGGTTCTGAAGATGTCGGAGAACGCACCCTTAGACCACTAAGAACGTGTCCTCCAGGTGACTGACACACACAACAACACACATTATCTCCATGCACATTATTGCACATTATCTCCACACAGGCAGACACAACATTGTTTGTACTGGAGATGATTGTTCCAATAAGTGATACAAAAAAAGGAACGTAATATCTCAAAAATAAAGACAAACAAATAAGCTGCATACCTACTTTATAAAAATATATACTGAAGAACTTAATTCTATACAGAAGTGTGTCTCATTTGCTTCCAGAGTGACCCGTACTGGACAGTAGAAACCCTCACAGCGAGGGATCGCGGCAGAATGGGTAACCAGACAGTCTGCAGTCTGGTGGAATTGCTGCGTCTGGCAGCCAAGGCCAACAGCTCCGCACTGCTCAAGGTCCGCAGGCCTCCGCCAGAGCACCCGCGCTACCGGACCTGGTTCATGGACGCACTGTGGGCAGTGCAGAAAGCAGGGATCACCCAGAAGAGGGTGAGGACTGTAGGTCACTCCATAATCATCCTTTGATTGCTTAAAAACACTGCTTGAAGTACTTTAGAACACCTATGATTGCCACTGAGATTGGCATCTGGTATTGTCCCCCAGGTGAACAGATCTTTTACTCTTTACTACTACAACATTTGCAGGACTAGTTTTTGACACAAAACAGTACTGTTCTTTCAGCTGAAACAATTTCAAGGGATTGAAAGCACAAAAGAAACCTTTATTCAACCAAAACACCAAACAGGAATGGGTTATAACTCGTATTCTGATGCTGCAGTCTGTCTAACCAGGGTCTCTCCATGTCCCTTGTGTTTGTGCCAGGTGACGTGGACCCCCGACACTGACAGGGGGAGGGTGCGAGGTCTCCAGCAGACCGCAAATGAGAAGCTGTCCGTGGAAGAGATGAGGCAGAGGGGACTAACGAGCCTGACCCTCCACTATAGCAAGGCCAGCACCAAAGACATACAGTAAGAGCGAGCGCGTAGGTGCAGGTGGCAATGGTCAGAAAAAATATATAATGGAGACCAGCGAACTGAAAAAACAAAAAAAGGCCTATATTGTTGTCCTTCTAACTAAAATTCCTCAAAAAATAAATGCATTTCTGCACCAATATAAAATGGCGCCTGAAATACAGTGACAGGCTGAAAATGAAACCCCATTACTCACGAGCCTGTTCGATACAGAGATCCCGCAACATTGCCGTATAGTAGATCCGCCATTACGCCGGTCTGCTCTTTTTAAACTGCCCCGGTGGCCATCATTCCAGAAGCAACGGTGCTAGTGTACGGCTATGTAAGCCATGCTTTGCAGTAAAATGCTACCGTAGGCTCCTTACCCCAACCCTAAGGTTTAAGGATGTGTATTTGAGTGGCCGAGGATGACGTGGAACATTCTGTGTTTGCACCTTCTAAAGGCAATGCGGCACAACTGTTCCACCTTGAACAGGCTGTGTGACAGGGTCTTTGGTCTTTATTGCTAAATATGTAAATGCGCTACAATATGTTAAAATGCAAGAACACACTTAGTAATGACATTGGTATTATACTAGAGTACTGTAGGTTTCCCAGTGCAAATGTTTCTGATTCACAAATCCCAGCGAAAGGAGCAAAGGATTCCAAAGGGAGACGACCTTTTCTACTCAATGCTGAGTTGTGTTTTTGTCTTTCCCCAGGGAGTATCTGGCCAATAATGTGAGTGTGACTGTGTACCCAGTGAATGAGCCTTGGCTCTACTCCATCCTGTGGTGTAGCGGGGTGCCTTCTGTGTCCTCCGATGCCCCCCAAGTCCTCCGAAAGGTGCCTTACCCCATCTGGCTCATGGTAAACAGCTCTCCTCTCCCTGTCTCTCCTCAAACCACACACACACACTCTGACAGACAAGGTCACAGAGAGACAGACGAGAGGACAGACACTCACTAGGGCTCAGCAAGACTTGAGGGCAAGGACGCAGAGAAGTATGAGAGGGCTCAGCGTGGCAGAGAACAACAGGACCCTGGGAAAAGCGTCTGCATGAAGGCCAGAGAACTGAACTAAAAAGCAGCTGGCTTGCTGGCTTAGCAGCTTCAGCTGACGTGCATGTTAATGGGGACCTCCGGTGGCACTGACAGGGAACTGCTCTTTTCTTTTTCCGTCTCTTGCAGAGTCGGAACGCTTACCGCTTCATCTGGATCACTTCAGATCTGGTGTCCATTGCCGTAGTCATCGGGATTTTTGGTTTTCAAAAGTAAGTGCAGAGATTATGTTGAGAGTTGCAGACGTACATCGACAACTACCGAACAGACATTGAGAATGTTTCCCGGTCACTGCATGTAGTCTAAAGCACTAATATGAAACATCTATTTGCTTTACTATACGTAAATGACCGGAAAAAAATAATGTTTCCAATGGTATTCAAGAGGTCTTGTTTTTTTTCTCCCTGAAGTATTTTCTTTCTTTGACTATCGTTTTTAGTATAATGTATAATTTGATTTATGAAACACAGATCTTAACTCATCCTTTGTTTTAATTAGTATTTCACTAAATAAAAATATTTTTATGTTCACAGGAGCAGCACATCACTTTATATATTACAATTAGTGTAGTGTAAAGGGATAGTTCACATGTTTGGACGTGTGGTTGTATAAGATTCTTCTCCATAGCCAGTGTGACCCCTATGTTTACATGGTTTGATTAAAGGGATGTTTTAAACCGCTCCCACTTAAACTGATATGGATTATTTTAGGTGTCTAAAATACATCCATTGCAGTACGTCGGCTCGGGTGCTGGTTCTCATTTCTGTTTCTCCGAAGTCCACCAACTGTAGTAATGCAGTGGAGATGAAACTCCCAAAACCACTTCCGAAGTATCCTGTTATTGAGAGGGTTTCTACAACATCAGCCTCCGAGTGGGATTGGACCTTCTTTGACACTCACTGTTCTAAAGTTCCTTTTATATATCTGAGCTTTTTCTTTCCTATTGTCTTTTGCCTTCCTATGACCTGTACTCGTCCTCTCGGTCCTCTTTCTCCTTTGACATTTGTACTTTGTCCTGTGCTCTGCGTGATCTGCATGCAACCTCCCCTCCGCTGCACCCCCTGGCATCTGTCAGCTATCATATGATCAGGTAACTGCTGCAACTTCCTCTGCCGTTGTTTCTGCTTCCTTGTCTGTCCTACTTATGCATTTTCTGCCCGTTGCCCCTGGGCCAATTTCCTTCCTCTTGTTTATCAATATGCATCCCATTCAGGTGTAATTGTATCTTAAAGACCCAGTCTGGGCCCCATAACTATTGGTTTATTTGATGTAATGGACACATTGCCTCTACATATTGTGACTGTGTATGTCTGTGTGTGCTGGAACAGGTGGAGGATGAGAGGAATGCAGAACTATAACCCAGAGCAGATCATGCTGAGCGCCGTGACGCGTCGTTCCAGTCGAGACGTCAACATCATGAAGGAAAAGCTCATAATCTCAGGTGCAGCTTTCACTACATTCATTCCTAGAAACAAATGTCTCATGTTGTAACTGACTAAAACCTACTTTTACAGGCAATTATCTACAGTGAGATTTCATACAATATATAGTCCATCAAAGAGCCGTCAGTGGGCTTATTAATCATCTGTCATCTTTTTCAGAACTCCACAATGGGCTCAGCAGTACAGAGGAGCTGTGTCTGTACCCTGAGAACGGTTATGCCACATACTCTCATGGAGAGCTCAGTCACTGAACCAAACACACGACAGCTGGACCTCTGATCTCAGAGCTTTGCTGACTGGATAATATTTTGTCATCGGAAGGAAGAAGGATCACAGATGGTGGAACCAATCTGTTAGTCAACTTAGATCAGGAGTTATGACCGCGTTGATACCAATTTGTATCTAAAGTATTTGCCCTATGATACATACGTTTAAAAAAAACCCCACAATATTCATTTTCTAATTTGCAAGTTTCATGTAATACATATATATGTGTGATATCATTTTGTATGTCTTTTTTTTTCCCCTCAAGACTGCCAGAATTTCCTTTTGAAAATACTCACTTCAACATTGTTGTAAAGAATCATTTTCTTGTTTTCAGTGTGGACAACATGCCTGGTATTTGTCCATGTTGTTGTCTCTTCGGGGGTCAGCTGACCGATGACCAAGTGTTGCATAATGAGTGAAATGCCATTTGCAATAGATCCTTTGTCAAAGTGAAACCAGAATTCATGTTTCTCAAATTGTTGTCCAAATCAATTATTAATCATGAATAACTCATTTTAAAAGATTATGTCAAAATGTTTCCTGGATACATATGATAATGTGAGGGGAATTGGGGCAAAATCCATTTGAAGATCACAGAAAGGAGAATCCGTTCGCGTGAGTGACTTTTGAGCTAATACTGGCTGTAATGTTGCTGTAAATTTTTTTCATTTTTCACTGTTTTATAACAGAGTTGTAGTGTTCTTTATTATAAGCTGATGTAAATATGAGTTGTTTTTATTCTCTTTTTCAATGCTTTGGACATCAATTGTGTACTTTCTGTTTTCATTTATTACCACTGTGACTGATAAGGGAGGGGGTTGGGGGTATTGAGAGCATTGTGATAAATGTTTTTTTTCTGTCATGCCATGATTGATTTACTGTATAGTCATATTAGCTATTACATCTTTCACGGGACTGCCTTTTTGTTGAATTGATGGATTGGTAGTATAGTGTCAAAGCATTATTTTTTTTAGATTTAAATAAAAAGGGGTACATATTTCTAGTTACAGATACACAGCTACACTGCAGCCAAAGACCCATCGGCTGTTCAATAAAAGGATTTTTTTCTCTTTGAAAAAATGACTAGTTTATCTTTCGTTACAAATTAATTGCAACATTTCTTGGATTGTTATACAAATGATCAGAAGGCCGAGGTACTTTACTTTTCCATTTATCTCACCATTAGCATTTACTTAGTTTTGGGGAGTAAATACCTGCAAAAATAAGGAGGAGTCCCAGTAGGCTACTGTTAGCGGGCTAAGACGCTGCAATGATCAAAAGCGCCATTGTGAGCATGTTAGCACGGTGACACCAGCATGAAGCTTCAAGCACCACTGCTGGCTGTAGACGGCATTCTCGGGACAGTTTTAAGCAGCATGTGTTGCAAATGGTTTACTGCTTCAGTTGTGTTTTAATTTTGTCATATTTTATTACTTCCTGTATTTGGTGACATTCTTATATAATTATCAATCATTACAGTAAAACATTGGGAATGCTTCCAACCATACAAATAGAAAATAGTTAGGATTATCTATAAGAGATAACACTTTGTGTAGTATCAAAATGAAGATGAAGCGCTGAATCAATTACTGGACCGAAAATGTATCTGCTGCAGATTTGATAATTGATTAACTCTTTTTCAAAAAGTCCAAATTGAAGTAACTGACACTATTTTCTGACATGTTGTAGATCAAAACAACTAATCAGGAAATGAAAAAAAAAATGTGGGGATAAATTTATGGTGTAAATAGCTTGATAGACTAAATACAATTACTGTATGGAACATAAATTAATAAACATGCTTTATTTTACGAAACAATTACATTTCTACACCGGCGAGCCGTTAAGTTAAGGATTGGCAGTGTTAAAGGCTCAGCATGGCTGTTTTACATCACACGTCATTTAGCTGACGCTTTTATCCAAAGCGACATACAATAAGTGCATTTCAACCATTAAGATACAAACTCAAAAGAACAAGAAAGTGCAATTTCATCTAATATGCCGATTTACAACTTGCTTTAGATAAGAATCATTACAAATACAATTTAAGTGCTACAAGTTGTTTTTTTAGTCAAGGTGTAGTCCGAAGAGGTGTGTCTTTAGTTTGCGGCAGAGGATTTAAAGACTCTCTGCGGTCCTGGTGGCATCAGAGAGCTCGTTCCACCATTTTGGAGCCACGACAGTAAACAATCGTAATGTTTTATTTATTATTATTGTATATGATGAGAAATTACAAAAATTCAAAAACAGGTTGTTATTCTGAAGTCATCTCAAAACCAGCACAAGGAACAAACAGAAGACTGATTATTCTCATAAAGCTGCCGTCTCAGCTGGCGGCGGGGACTCAGAGACAAATTGCAGGTCTGTGTCCTCTGTGCTGATGTCGGGGCTGTCAGATGGCATGTGGCAGCCAGAGTCTCTTGGGCAGTTGTTCCTATCCGCTTTCATGTTTTCAACGGAGGCCTCCGCCCCCTGATTGGACACGTTCTCTGACTGACTGTCAGCTGTGGACCGGAGGAGAAGTGCTGGTTGGATTTTCAGTCCCAGAGTTAAACAGTTGAGCAGCAAGTAATCCTTTCCAGCTATTATTCCTGTGCATCAAAGCTCAGCGGCTCCTATCCTTGCGTGTTCTGCGCTATTCTCAGTAACACTCTTTGGGGTTATCCTGTTATCCTTAGCCTCTTTATTTGTGTCCAGGATACCTTCCCAGTCTTATCGGCTGAAGGTGCAATATCACTTGTCCCTTTCCCTTTTTGAATCTTTACTCACTGCGCAGGTTCTGCAGGGAGTGGACAGCGGTGAGCAGACGAAGCCTGTGCTCCGGATCGGTCACATTCAGCTCCGTCAGGTGATGCTCCTTCAGCCTCATCAAGTCATCCACTGTTTGGTAACCATTCAGCTGGAGAGAGGAGAAATGCTCCTAAGGAAGCAGGTTGGGGAGGGGGGGAAGGGGCACACTATTCACAAGCTGAAGGATCAAAATCTTGTATGGAATATGATTATTGCTGCATTGAAATCATAGTACCTCCAAACGGACGCGCTTCAAAAATTCCTGGACAGTTGATTTCTGTCCTCCCTCCTCCGTTAGCACATCCACATAAATGAACTTGAAATTTCCTGTTTTGCCATTCAGCATGCCGGTCCATATTCCCATGGAGGGCTTGGCGATTATGTCAATCACATCTCCCACCTGAATGGAAGCTTCGATTTAGTTTCATTACATTTATTGTTAAAAAACCACAGAACTAATACAAAAAGGAGATGCTCTTTACCAGATTAACTATAGCTAGTTTCCATTTGCTCTCACTGAGACTAACACTGTTACTGCTGGTACATGAACAAGTAGTTTTGCTCTTTCAGAAACGTGCTTCCAATGTCATGGTTGGAAGACGAAAATCCATGGTTCTCATATTGTGCAAAACGTATCCAAAGGTTTATCTGTAGCTCACGGTGGTGAGGACTCCTCTCCCCTCCGATCACTTAATTCTAACTGGATCTTCAAGATTATGGTTGGTGGACCAACCAGACTGTCCAACACTGCATGGCTAAACCTAAATATGTCATCCTACAAGCTGTGGCTGCTCAACCCCAGTACAACAGTGATGTAATTCTTCAGTTGGTTTATTTCATCTCCATTTACGCTCCAGACTTGCCTACCTTGAGTTTAAGTGACTCTGTGTCATATGGACTTGGGATGAAGTCTGTGTGGACTTTTGCTCTGACGCAGAGCGGTCTTGTGTACAACAGATCCTCCTCCATCCTCAGACTGTCTCTGTTACTGGAGCATCCTGACCCACTGGTGATTCCACCTTTGGGAACAGCAGACAAACATTAAAGAGCAAGCCAGATATCCAACTACTATCCAAGCTACACGTATGCACACGTTTATTTTTTTTAATTGTCGGAGGGTGGTGCTACTCTACAAATTAGTGCTTCGAAATGAGAGTAATGGGACACCTGAGTAAAGAAACAAAGGTTGCATAATTCGTTGGGCCTTGGTGGGAAGAGAACACTTGGATCTGTGCACGAAGGTGCTTACTTGAGGAGCTTTGTCCACTGTTGAGGCTGTAGAGGCTTTCCATGGAGTTACTGGACCATCCGTGTCCCTTAAGAAATGGTCGCCTACAAGCTTCCCTCTTCTGTGCTCCATCTTTCTGTGTCTGCAGGGTAAAAAACACCACAAGTCACATTTTTAATCCTGCCCTGTGCTAGGGTTCCCTGCCGTCCGTTATCTCCCACTACAGGGAAACAAAAGAGAAAGCTAACCAACCACAGAGCTGAGTCAGGCTACGTTTGATTCCTCATGCAGCAGAGCGGCTCAATGTCCCTGGTTTATGTTGGGACATGCAGCTCTTCTTGCAGGCAAAACACTTAATCCTACAATGGTTGCCTGGCTTTTAATAGCCAAGACCTACAGGATGTGTGTGGCGGGAATAATCCCTAGCTACCTGCGCTCAGTTTTTAACTTCCTCTTCCTGTATGGGGACGTCCCCGCAGCGGGCCATGTTGGCATCGGCATCATGCATCATGTGTGCTTTCTGAAGTGGGGGAATGTGGATGAGCTGCACTTAAACTGCAAAGTTTATGAAATATATGACCTGATTTGATTGGGTCCAAGAATCTTCAGAAAGGAAATGGGGGTGGAAATAGTTGGCGTGACTAAACGACACACCTATCACCAGCATTTTTCTAAAATTAGTCTCAACCTAGAGGAGGACAACTTAAACATGTGCGAACTGTCACTGCCAGTGAGCCAAAAGATTATTCCAACAGATTTCATGACATCTGCAGTAGCCATGTTGACATGTGATAGCAGGATAAACAGAGGTGTACTTAATTACTATAATTATGGCGCTGTTCCACTTATGTTATCACAGCATATGTTAAATGTGCTAACATAGTAGTTGCAAAGAATTGTTGGCAATAACAATAACAAAGAATCTAAAAAAAGACAATACATGTTGTCGTCTTAAGCTTTTCTTTTCTTCTTTTATTTATTAGACAAAGGCAGATGAGGTATGTACTTTGAGGATGTATTTGTCACGCATGTATAGATTTCCCAGTGAAATAGAGTATTAAAATCAATAATTTATAAAACAATAAATTCCGTGAGACCTCCCCACGACTTCAGCTCTGCAGCTCCTTTGAACTGCCAAAATTCTTTTCGCAGTATTCTGTCTGTACAAGCTGCCCCATAAGCTTGTGTAGCTTTTGTTCCACTAATGAAATCCAAAGTTGTAGTCTTTTCCTCATTTAGATTGACTGAACATTTATGTGCGCGTTGGATGCGTCGGCCCCTCTTCTGCTTAACTGCTGGTGTAAAATAATGGTAGTTTGATTGATAGTTTGCACGGTGGCAGAGCAGGTGTGTGTCTGACAGCGGCCTGCTTGCTAACAGATGTTGTTTCATTAGGAGCGATCGCACTGTGCCACCAACCCAAAACTTGGTGCATTAGTAAAAGCTGTGCAGAGTGCGTGACATACAGTGATGGCTGTCAGCGTCTTTTCAGGTGAGGCTTCCACCTGCTTCCCGTCACTTTGTGGTGAGGTCCCCGTGTCCCTCCTCTGCGGTTTGGTTGGGTTGCTTTTCTCATCCTGCTTGAGCTGTGAAAACAAAGCACACGGTAAAAAGAGTTTCTCTAAAAATCGGATTTGGTTGTGAATTATGTTGATGACGGGCATCGAAGTGCAAATTCCTCGATGGACACGCTGGCAGATGGAGGTTGTTGGGTCTCTTACCAGAGCGCTTCCGTTATCTGATGGTTTCATTTGAGGCGAGGGCAGGCCGGACGCCTCAAATCTCCCCGATCTAGTTAACTGTTTACGGGAAAGAGAGATTAACGTGTGTGTTTTAGTGGTGACAGATGGGCACAGTATCCGCCTGTGTGTGACCACTCGACAAAAAGACAGTGTTTATTCCCTGTTTATGATCTGTGTGGGGAATTAGGTCAAACCCTGGCAGCCATGTGGCTCTTTTTCATATATATAAATGATGGAGCTTGTATTTCAGTGATCTTGTCGTGCTGATCTTGTACTTTTTAGTGTTTAAAAAATAATCTCAGTAGCATTTTAGGGGAGAGGTACAATTTTAAAGTAATCCAACCGGCATCATTTCTATAAACTGCATGTCTGTGTGCAGATCTTATATCTTCCTACATGAATGGAATGAAAACCATCATTCCTTATTGTTTGCCATTAGCTTCAGTTGAGCCGTCGGTCAGCTTTCTGATCTGTTAAACTGACTCTTGGCTCTTTTCCAACATTGGTCGTTATTAAACTGCTATTCCACTAATCACTGTCTGAGATCAGCTGGACTACGGGTTCCTTTCGTTGGTCTCATTTTCTGGTGGTAATGTCACTGAGGTACATCTTACTGTGTTCTGAGGTAGCGGCAGATCTGTGACGGATCTGACCATTACTGAGGGAGACAGATCAGACTGTTTGCTGTCCAGTTCCTGGATCAAACTCTCAAAGCGATCCCACTCTGGGGTCCGGGGCAGCGACAATGTCCCACCACCCAGCGGCGTCTCGTGTCGAGGTTGGCGACATGTGTGGTAGAGGGGAGTCCAGGGCTGTGGACACTCAAAGGGGTTCCACTGATCGTTTCGTAGATATGAAGAAAGTCCTTCCTCTTCTGTATCGCCATGGACATCTCTGGTGAGCTGTTGTTGCCGCTGTGGTGAAGGAGTCTTCATCGAGGGCTTGTTCTCGGCTCTCCTCCCCAGGCCGATGCAGGTCAGCACCGGATTGCCGTTACTCAACACATCGGCCATTTCATCTGAAGATCAGCAGAAGTTACTGATATGGATTCCACGCAGGTTGAAGAACATCATCCACGATGACTTACCCTTATTCCCCGCGGTCCTTTTCCAACTACCGGCTCCACCTTGATGTGCCTTCTTTGTTTGCACCAGGTTCTGTGACTTATTTTGCCTTCCTGTTGTTTGTATTGATTCTGCTGTGTCAGCTGCAGTTTCAACGCACTGCAATGAAGCAACGATATGAGCATCAAATACAGAGAGCACACATTCAGCATAAGCTGCATGTGATGGTGTTAGAAAAGCTAACTCCACCTCAATGGTTGCTCAGCTAACACATTGGTGCATCAGTATCCATGGGGACACATGGTGCACAATTACAGGTTCATTTTTGAATCTACACATTTACATGCCTTAATGTTGATAAAACACGTTCTGTTTCTCATCCTGTGTATCCGCGTCTGAAACACTTTTTAGCTACTGTTTCTTCTAGAAAAACCCTATCTGCTTTTGTCTGTTTTGTTTGTTGTTAACAATAACAACAGACAGTCATAACTCACTGTTTCTAAATTACAGACTGTATTTCTTAGTGGATTGAGCATTTTGAATAGTGCAGAATCTAAATTGTACCCAGACTGGCTTTATGATAAAAATAGACATGGAAATCTCAATTTCTACAATGTGGGACCACATTTTCTTTTTTGATTACACCTATTTTCCTATTACGCCTATTATTTTACCTTAGTAACATTTTGGGTACAGTACTTTTAATCCTTTTTATTTCCACCACTGAAACTTTATATTGACTTAAGAAATATGTCAAGACATGCAACTAGTAAGCTGATGACAAACTTTCAAAAAACACGCAGCGGACGCTCTCAGGCGAAAGGTCACCTTGTCTTACTGGCAGCCCCCTATTATTTTGTTCTCTGCTGTGTGGAAGAAATTGCCGTCCTGTCCCCCTTTCAACTATCAGCCATTGGCATGAAAAGCACAGTACACAATCCAGAAGAACACATGGCAATCGTAAGAGCATTAGTCAAAGTGATCCGGGGATCTGATTTACAATTGACCTCGCTATTATAGACTCACTTTTCGCCCTCTATAGCTTCTGTCCACACGAACATTTTCAGCAAGTTAACTATTAAATATTGGTTAGATTTGCCTCCCACTGTTACTTTACTGTAACAATCTAGTCTATGTTTGCCTCTCTTACTTAAAGCGTGCATGGAGGATGAGCATTAATAAACATGAATGAATGAAGTGTGAAAAAGTCAATTTTATGCTCTGTATGCATAAAGGTGTGATTTATTTTTGGAGAACATAGTTTTAGACCACATTTAACATGGATGCTGTACTATTTTCATCCTGAAAAGGCTCTTGGAGGTGATTATAACGCGCTTTTACCTGAGCTGGTAGATCTGTCCGTGTCCTGTCAGAGCTCAGCTCCTCTGCTCTGTCGTCTCGTGTCAACGTGCTGCTCTGACATGGAGCTTTACACATCTCTGTAGGATCAATGCACACTGCTTTTATTTCTGCCAGGAGGAGCATGTGTGCATTTGTGAGTGAGAGTGCACCTCTGTGTCTGTCCACTGCTCTTCTTACAATTAGCTATAACAAACTGATAGTGTTATAGCTGCATGCTCAAGGACATTTTGAGACTCAACACACCTTTATTGCCTGTTCATACTACCACCGTCTGTCTGCTGGCCCGTATCAATACTGCTGTTTGTCTGCCACTGAGTTGCTATTAAGATGGCAGATAGCTTTGTGAGTTTAATTTGACTTCTTACGTGTATCATGGAAGATTGTAGGTAGTGTATAATACTATGTCTTTGAGGCAAATGCTTGCACACGTTGCTGCTGGTTGAGTTTTAATAAGGTGTGTTTTCATGTTTTATTGTTGGTTAACCCTTTGTGGGTTATGCTCATTTAATCACGCAATACAGCAGTGGTGGTTGCAGACAATCCTGGTGGAGATCTGCGCTCCGCTGAGTGCACCTAGTTTATATATCGTAAAACATGATAATCATTGATCCTTTGGGTGTCATCGACGAGAAATGATCTGATATGCTTTACTCTAATCTCCAATTTGAATAGATCATGTCTTGTGTGTATTAGCTTTTTACCTCTCATGTGATGAGAAAAGTTCTTCTTTCTTCTTGACATCCAGCAGGTGTAATTACTGTCGCCGTCTGAAGCAGACAATGTGGCGGAAGGGAAAAGCAGTTGGAAAGTGGTTTCATTTGAACTGCATGCAGAAAGGTTCAACATAATGGAATCAATAAGAGTAATGTGAGCCTGGATTTGCTTTTGCAAAACGTCTGACAGAAAATCATTAGAAATATGATCATAAGAGACTGCAAACACTTTGTACCAACCTATTGCATCATCGTCCGAGGGTAATGTCGGCAAACATGACCTAAATGATGATGACAGATATTTTTATTTCTTTATTGGAAACAAGTTCATTCCAAAACACAGACAATCTAAATAAATCTTTTTTTTAAGAAAGGCATTATTAAAAGAAAACAAAACTCACATACCTTCTGTTATTCCGCTTTACTTTTATTGTAGCCTGAGTTCGGTCCTTGAAAGAACAGAGACAGACACATCTTCACAAAATCAAAAAGGAAAGGGACATTTAAATAATTGATCCACTAGCATTTAGCCAGTTGATGTGGAGCCTGGTATTGTCGTAGCAGGCGTGGGGGTCTCTGCACTAGCTCAGCCGATTTTACCCAAGCTGGAAGATACACCGGTTAGTAGTATTCATACTGATACTGGGCAGGTGGGATCCTACAAGGTTGCAGCTGCCCAGCAGAAACACATTTACACAACATCAGCACAGCCTCTGGGGGCCATTTGGGGTTAAGTGTCTTGCTCAAAGACACATCGACATGGCCATTAACCACAATATCACTGAGTTATATCGGCTGAAGTACTGTATATCTAGAACTATTGGAAGGTGAGACAAGAAATTTGAAATGTTTCAATCAAAGCGGTTTGAATGTTTAGTTCTCTGATCTGAATAAAACATATAAACTTACAGAACTGATGGCTGGATCTGAGCCGTCCCGTTCGAGCTTACACCTGTGAAGAGAAGGGCTGCACGGGTACTTGGGGTGTAGCTCCTTGAGTGATGCTCCGTAGGGCGGTTCATACATGCTTTCTGTGGAGCCATCCTGAGAGACACATAATTCAGTCTGCATGGTAACTGCAGCCTGGTTGAAACAACGCAGATGGGCAGCATTCAAATTGTCCAGCTAAATGTATCCTCTTGCTGTGGCTCATCAAAGAGAAGTTGTTTGGAATCAATCATCAGTCCAATTATAGGAAATCAATTGAAAGCTTTACATCAAGGAGCAATGTCTTCAAATGGTGCAGCATCTACACACTGATGTTATTATTTAGCTTGAACAGCCTGTCACTCAAACATGTTCAATTGTTTGCTCAATAAACTTGTCTTTTAATTTATTAGGTCTGAGGTCCGCAGTCCGCCATGATCACATCCATTTATTCAAAATGTCTGGCCATGTTCGAGAAACGTGCATGATCAGGTGTAATTTGTGGGGTAAAGAAGCTTATTGGAAGTTCAGGAAAACTCTATCATAACTGCATCAGCTGCCAAAGATTCTTGTTCACCATCATTACATTTATTTCAGCTGGAATTCTTCAAAAACGCTTGATAATCAAACAAACAACCCTGCAAATAAATGATTGCCATTTCATTTCCGATTATTGATCTGATCATTTCGAATTACTCTTTTGTGTTAAGAAAATAAGTGTATTTTCTACAGCAACACACATTTTACACCTGTTTTTTTAAGGTTTCTTTTCACATCCTGCTCTTGTTTTAGTGCCTGTCCCAGACTGTCCCCAAAAAGCCCAGCCTTTGATTGGCTTGCGAGAAAAATACACTGCACCTTTGCAAAGGTGGTCCTGCAGCAGTGAATGGTATATTTCTAATTTGCCTGCATAGGAAACAAATGCGATAGGCTTGTTAGGCTGATTGAGGCAACTCAACCACACAACAAAGACTGCATGCTCAATTAACATTCATTCATCCTGTTGGCATAACAATTATCATATCAAAAGTGGCTTCTCTTAAAGCAGATGCATTTTCATTCCTATCGACTCCTGAGAAATTCAAGAAATAATATTTAGGTAAGATCAGTTGGAAATCAAATAACAATGAACAAATACAAATAAATCATATCTACACATGCTTGATCCAGCACAGGAAGACTCCATCTGAGGACCACGATGACTCCTACAGAGCGAGGAGGTTTTGTCCCATTCCCCGGGGAGACCCTCCAGATCCTTGTCAACAACCAGCACATCAACAGCCCCCCCCCCCCCGCAGCGGGACACGCAGAGTCTCCTCCGCTCACCTGAGCTTCCATCATTCCAAAGCCACCCCCTCCCCCCCCACACCTCCCCCGGTACATCAAACATGAACTCATTTGTATCTTACCAGTGTGAAGCAGAAAAGGTTCATGATGGAAGCTCCGCGGCCAAAGAGACAATAGAGGCGAGTGGAGACAAGTTGCACACGCTGTGGCCTCTGGGATGCGTAAAACACGCTTTCACGCGCCACCACCCTCCCGCTCCAACACACGCGCAGCCCCCACACTGTTCACGGGCCAAAGACCTAATCCCAGTCTCAAATCCCTCGCATAATCCAATTTATGCAGTGAGCCATCGCTGTCTGCCTGCGAACAACAAGACAATGACAGCCATGTGTCCGAAGTGATCATGATCACGACCTGATGGAGATTTATACGCAAGGTTAAACACAAAAAGGCATCCAAATAATACAAAAAACCCTTGAGGCTTGCAACCTGTTTTTACATGTCTGAACAAGGTTTGCATAATACACTTTGTAATCAGTCCAGGAATACCTTTAATCCGACATCTTTCACTAGTTTGTGAGTGCCATCATTGCAAGGACGATTAAACTAGAAAACAGCTTTCAGGCATGATTTCATCTCCCAGAACTACAGCGATTCTGCACAAACATGGTGATTCTACACAAACATGGTGATTCTACACAAACATGGTGATTCTACACAAACGTGTGTCTCTTCCACGCGGTCCTTCAGGTAATGCAAATCAATCAAATCTCTAAATGCAACCCTCCCAAATCGTTTCTTCTCAGCTTGTAACTCTTTGCTCTTCAGTCCGTGAACAGGCTTCAGAAAACAACATTATCACAATCATTATTGATGTTGGGCTCATTGTTAATCTCTCCTTGAAAGCCCCCCTCGCCCCCCCTGATCTTTCCCCAGTCCACCCTCTGTCTTTTTTTCTCTCATCCAGAGACAAAGACGACCTTCCATGTTGTTGTGATCGGAGCTCTGCTAACAAACACGTACATATATAAACGTGTATATCCCAATGTGTGCGGGCAAACCAAACAAAGGGGTCTGGTTTTATCCATGACATGCTATAGTTTATCTTACCCCAGAATTTACTATTAGTACTGCAGCATATTTAAATGCTTATGGTATAGCTTATATATAGCTGTATATGTCATGGCAGCTGCTGCAGAACATCTGTCACAGTCAGAGAAAAGCTTCAGTGTGACAATCGAGCTGATGTTTGTGGACACCTCTTTGAAATCACTTGAAACCTCTTCCCAAACCCTGAAATGGACGGTGTTTTAACCCACAGACTGTTTCTAACCAGTGGGCCTATTTACTGTGATGTCACCCATTCATTTATAGAATGCTGTTTGGAGGTTCGCCTTTTGTCCGTTTCAACCTTGTTTATTCAAACCACACAAGTGACTCGAGAGAAAGCAGCTAAATATAACCGAGCACCGAAGATGACATTTTGAGTCAACAGATGTGAAGTGAAAACACCGTGAAAGGGTTACAGTCTATTTACTGTGATGGAATTATTAAAAGTCAGCAAGGACCATTGCACGGCCCAAAAATAAAATAATTTCCTTAAAAAAATTATGAAATTTGCACTTGGCCCGATCAAAAACCCAATAATATTATAACTCCACCAATAATATAAAAAATGTCCTCCCTGATGTTGTAACAACATATTTCCCAGTAAAGTGAGGACAGTCAATTTGATTGATAATATAAACTCAGCAATACAAATTTCTGATACTGGAGAGTCAGGTTTACCAACTTCAAACAGTAATATTTTGAACATATTTCATCTCTGGAAATGTAAACTCCCTGTTTTATTGATTGGATATTTATAACTGACGGCAAGTTGGCTTGACTCAGTCAAAGAAACCCCCCTCTATTTGAGTGAGTGTGTGAGAATGAAGTATGTGGTCCATTAGACCAGAGTGGCCCCCTGACGCCATCAGAAGATGAATAACGCTGCACAAAAAGCCATATTATTACATTACATCGCAATATAATATTAATGGTAAGAATTTCAGTCAGGAAATTCTCATCTTTGGTCAAAATGTTACATTATAGTGTTTATTACCTTTTCCTACCACGTTAAGTACAACTTGCTCAATTCATTCTGGGGTCTTTAATGCACATTGTGATTATTAATATACGGCAGCTCTCGGGTCATTTACTGTGTATCTTGATTATACAAGCTTTAGTCTTCCACATGAGTTTCCTTCTTCTAGCACATGTGTACCGCTTTTATCTTTATTATTGCATTGATTGAGGGCCTATTGTCCTTCCCATGATATATTATATATGTATACGACCATGGCCTTTTTGTACAGAATACAATTAAAGATCTGTTGGAGGTTTGCATTTGTATGTTTATTTTGGTGATTAGTTAATGTCTTAATTTTTAAGTGATTCAAATTTTTAAAAACGACCCCTGCATTGACCTCCCTTCATTCATTGGGTCATTCCCTGAGCTCAGGTGTCACACAGATCAGGCAGGTGTATCATGCTGCCTGTTTGAAACGTCTCCTGTAGGTGGCAGTGTCGCACCTAGTGATTCAAACTGCCATTAGATCTGAGTTCTAGACTGATACTTTCAATACTTCCCACAGTAATAACATGGGTGGGAACATTTGTTTTTTTCTGTCTTCCATAATCTTAAATATTCTACATGTGTTTATTTAAACCATTGCTCGGATTTGTAAGGAGTAATCTTCTCAATTTTGAGTCTGGAATGAGTGTCGAGGGAGCTTATATTAGTTGCATTCATTTTATACAACGCAGCGACAACGCTTCTCAATCAAATTCTTCTTGATACAGTTTCAATATATTGTGATTCATCGTCTCCCGTTATATTTAAGATATCAAATGAGAGTTACACCCTCCGCCTGCTGCTGCAGGTATAGTCTGACTTCTAGTTGTAGAGATGTCCGTCCAAACGGGGGTCAGAAACAACACCTTTGCCCCCCCCTTCCAACCCCCGTTTACCCAGCATTCCTGCGCCGACCTCTGACCACAGGACGTGCCGAATCCCAGTCCATAGGCTATGACCCCGGCGTCCTTTATTGCAACCTTTTGAACTTTCAACACACAACCCCCGCCCGTCAAAAAGTGAAACAGTTTGTCCCCTAGGAATAAATGACCTCTCTTACCCTTTATCCGGCAAAGGTATGTGAGCGCGTTGACCCCGCTTGACCTTTCATGAGCTCTTCCTTTTATTACACTGCTTCCTCCCCTGCTGCCTCGTCAGCACGTCACGGGGCTGGGGGGTGGGGGGGTGTGATGGGCAGAGGGAGGAATGAGGAGGGAAGCAGAAGAAAGCCAAAAAAGAGAGCTGTGCAGGCAGAGAGAGAGAGAGGGATGTGAAACAAGGGCGGGAGATCGAGCCGAGGGAAGATAGATTGGCGGCATCTGCTGCGTTGGCTGAAATGTCACCTTTAAATGGTTTCCCCGTCCTTGTTGCCTGGACCTCCCTATCTGATCTCCATTCTCCTTGGGAGTTGTAGTTCTGATGACTTACGCAGGGCACAAAACAGATCCCTTATAAGAATAATATTGCGGTTCAAGATAAGCTCTCAGCGAGAGGGGAAAAAAGTGTTTCTCACGTCTCCAGTGGCTCTGTGAGTTCTGCTGAAATTGACCATTTGAATGTTGAGTCAAAGGTCACTGTGCCATGTCTGTATTCCATAATTGGATTTTGAGGCTTGCCGACGTGCCGAGTGATGCAGCTCCTTGCCCCGACAATTGTAATTCCCGTCACGGCTGTTTGCTCCTGTACGATATGAAACCTATTTTCTTGGAGGAGCAGGACACCGCTGCCAAATTTAGCTGTTTTCAAATGTAGCTAATGGGATTTAGATGTTTAGATGATCTCACAAATTTGAATTTCCATGAAAAGAAAAATAGAAGAACAGTTTTTTATGTATTTCATACAAATCACATGCAGCTTAATCCACCCTCAAGGCAAGAACAGCACATCCACATCTGGAATGTGGCAGATCTTGTTTACTGTCACTTGACATGCGATGCAGTTGACATGTGTAAGAGATATGTCTGTTTGTGTGTGTGCGTGCGTGTGTTTGCGTGTGTGTGTGTGTGGGGTTGTGGGGATCTGCTGCGTTTTAGGGCTTAAATCAGATTGTGCTGACATTGTCTCCATGTGGTGGTTTGCCACAGGGCACTGCGGTGCCACACTAGATGTCGTTCCTATCTTAAATGTCACTCTCAATAAAGCCCATCATCATCTACTGGCTTCCGTCCCCAGGGCCACATTCACCCCTTCGACCTTACAGTAATGTAGCAAAGAGGAGAGGGAAGCCAGACCTCGTCTCCGGCCCATAAAGGCGGCTGTTTAGCCTTCTTTCACATTATCCACTGTGTCACTGTAGGTCGTTAAACCCAAAGATGCACTGGAAACTATAATGAGCCTCAGACGACCTGCGTGAGCTTGGTTGTGTGAGGCTCACGCTCACAGATGATGTGTGTTCACTGGTCACACAGCTGGCCCTTAGCTGACCTTTGAACAGGCCTGGCCCAGGGGTCACGAGGTGCCCTTTCATTCCCACTGGTGTGGTGACAGACAAGCTAATTACACGCACCGTGTTCTCTGTGAGGACCGTAAAAGGAGTTATGGCGGTGGGGTGACAAAACACTGTGGTGCTGGTGCTCATGTGGTAGTACACAAGTACTGATAAATGAGACGTGGGCCGCAGTGGGAGTGTACCAACGTGTCAGAACGGAAGAAGCTTATAGCAACAGAATAAATATGTAGGAAGCAGAGTTTAGATTAATTAAAGCCCAGATGAAAAATGCATTCTTAACTCATTGACAGCCGAGCTATCACAGAGTGGAAATGTGGCAGGACTGAAAGCTTTTAGCCAAATGGGTAATCAATACCTTCATAAAAGCCAATGTCCAAAAGTCCAATGCATCATCTATTTACTGTTCAGGGGGGCAGTGAACACAAATACATGTATTTTTGTACATTTACATTTACATTTTGTATTTCGCGCCACATCTGTTGAATGTGTAATAATCAACTGCTTGCTAAGTTTGTCATTTTAATTCAAAATATACAAGGTATATGTCAGCGGGGTCTCCGCTTATTAGTGCTGCCCCCTGGTGGCCAGTAAATTGGTAGCTCTTGCTTTACTTAATGCCTCATTTCCACTGCATGGCCTCGCATTTGGCACCAGTACTTTGCTTGTATGTTGTTTTCAGCTGCACATAGTGCCTCTTAGTATGTGCAGGATTATCATTGTTATCAACTGCCATGACATCATTTTCTAAGTGACGTTGATCAATACTTTCATTAGCAATCAAACTGAGAAAAATCTGTACTATATTTTATGAAAATATCAGGAATCAGGATCAGGAATCAGGAAACATTTATTAGCCAAAATATGTCAAACATACAAGGAATTTGTCTTGGCGGTTAGTGCGCGACAGTAGACAGACAAGACAACAGTGCACAAGTAATAAAATAAAGTGGAATGAAATGCTAATGCAATGGGTTAGTAGAATAAGGCTAAGGCTATGGGTTAGTATCAAACAAGGGAATGAAGTTAAAACATTTTAAATATTAAAAAGTTAAAAAGAAAAATATTAAGCATAAAGTGCCCTAACGAACAAGTAACAGACAAGAGACAAAGTGACAAGTGACAGTGATGAATTGCAGTTAAAGTGACATGTGCAGTATGAGGGGGAGTGACCGGTGGAGTGTTATAGTCAGGCAGGGGGGGACCGGGCTCTGTTGATGAGCCCGACTGCCGACGGGAAGAAACTGTTCGTGTGGCGGGAGGTCGTAGTCCTGATGGACCTCAGCCTCCTCCCAGATGGAAGGGGCACAAACAGTTTTTGTCCGGGGTGGGAGGGGTCGGCCGCGATCTTTTTAGCTCCATAGTTGACCACCAGTGGTGCCAATTGATCCCTAACCCTATATATGTGATATCAATTGAAATGGGATATGTTGCTAACAAAAAGCGTTGGGACACATGGCTGCTCCCTGTCGTGCTGTAAGAACAGAATATTATGATATAGGGTGCAAATTTTCAACACCACGATAAAATAAATGCATCTTTTGCCCAATAGCGGTCACTGGAGTACTTTGTTTAAAAAAAAAAATCTGGTCTTGATGAAAGAATGGTCATTAATATTAGATCAATTCCTAATTATTAGAACAGACACGGTTAGATATTCACAGTCCTCTTTACCTCAGTCAATTTAATTCCCTATGGCATATCTCATTCTTTTATTTTAGGACAACACCTCTGAGCCACCATTTCATCAAAGGCACAATAATGAATCGCTTCCTCACAACATCTAAATATAGAAGGGAATAAAAGCGTTGTCGAAACAAAAAAACAAACGCAAAATAGATAATCCATTTGTGACCCATTTCTGTCCCTGTGTGAGCTTCATTGTTGGAATAATAAAAACAATATAAAAAATGCTCTCCCCAGGCACCTAAATATCTACAAAGCCCGGCTCTGTCAACGGGTGTCAGAGAGGGACAATGAGGAAATTAGGACTCCTGAACAGAAATCTTGCACAAAAAAACCCATCCTTAAAAGAAGGCAAGTAAATAGAAGAGCTGTTGCTCTTTATACCCCTGATGTGATCCCACTTCTATTTTTGAAATTCCCACCCCTACGTGTTCATTGAAATGTGTGAATGCGAGAGCATTAGCGCTGCCTCTCTGAATGCACAGCCACACGGGAAGGACATCGACACCATGCGTGTCTTTGGACGGGATAGTTTTCTGAGCAGCAATTATCCATTCCTCTGGCTGGGTGTAAATTATGAGGGACTGCAGAGGAGAGGCTTTGAAGGCCAGGGTTAGGGGAGGACATTGATGGGATGTGTTTGTACTCTTACACTTTAGCTCTGCAGATTCCACTAACTAACCCCTGTGTGAACTGTGCTGCAGTCGCTGATGCTCCCCGCACACCCTCAGTGTTCGACTTCTTCTCGTGTCCTCATGCCATGTGATGTGGTGATCTGTCGTTTGGTAGAATAAGCAAGTGAACGCCATGATGGAGAGAGATTTCTTGGGGGTATTATACACATAGCAAATATAATAAACATAGTTCTTTCTTGAACTGCATTTCTTGTATCTATTTGAAACTCTTGAAATGGGTTATTAGTTACACTGAATGTCTACACATGCTGCTTTAGATCTTTATTGATTCTAACAGTGAATCAGACCGGCTTTTGGGAACATTGCTGTTCCTTAATTTGCTTGATTTCTGTCTCCATGTTCAAGGCATGTAGTGGTTCATGTTTACACGTTATTTTTCCATCCTGTTGTTATTCCTCAATCAGCTGAACATCCTGGATTCATCCTCCTAAAACCGAATACAGACCCTTCTGTCTGCTTCTCTCTGAACTCACCTTTCCACAAATTTAACTACAATTCCCAATGGAGTGCACGAAGCGTTAGCGTGGGCTCCATGGTAACTCCAAGCAGGGGGGCGGGGCTTTGTGAAAGTAAAATAGCTCATTCTCTAATGCCCCCTTCCCACCAGCCCTGGGGCCTGCACCATCTATATATTCACGCCCCTGACTGTGTGGAGGCGGTAGACGTGATGTATGCCACTCGAACACTGTTTGGATGGAGGTTGTTCATAACAGTGAGGGCGGAGTGCTCGGAGAGGCCTCAGGGGCAGGTGATGTGCTGCTGTGATGCCGCCTGACATCTTCCTCAGACATGTTTCAGGTAACAAATAGCAGGTCTGTCTGCTGTCAGCCTGTAGGCCACCTTGGGGGGTCAGGCCTGACACTCTGTGTCCTGACAGCACAAGCAGACCCCCCCCGCCCAACCCCTCCTCCACTAACCTACCCATGGTGCACCTTGAGCCGTCACGGCCAATGAGGAGTGACGCCGAGTAAGGAGGGAAAGAAATCCCTCTCTCCTTAAGGTGCAATGAAAGGTCAGGAGACCGGTACCACAGGGAGAATTACTCACTGCACAGCGAGCCGACCTGCAAGGAGCGAGCGAGACAACGAGACGAAGGGAGGGAACAGGTGGAGGGCTGGAGAGCGGTGGCATGTAGGTGATGAGGGAGTAATGAGTGGAAGGGGGGGAGAGATGGGATGACAGGGTCAGGGGGAGGTGGAGATGCGGGTTGAGGTAATGGGCTTTGGGGAGTGGAGTATGTGTGTTTTTTACACCGTGTGTGTGTGTGTGTGTCAGCGCTCCGGTTGGAGCCGAGACGGAGGATGGGGGGGTCGTTGAAGACGTCTTGCCCTTGCAGCACTTCATCACACTCAGTTTTTTATCCACGCTTCCTGAACCTCCTCCATTGCCTTTTCCGCTCCAGTAGGCTCTCAGCGGACAATGCGATCAGAGTGTCCCTGCATGTGCATTATGCAAGCATGCTGCGGCCTGTAGTTAAGATGTCAATGGTGCGTGCACCTCCCCAAGATCAAAACTCTAATGACTAATCTCCTGGGACAACAGTGATTATCAAATGACCAAATGCAAAGCTGGTGCGATTTCTGTTCCCGAGTCCACCGTTGACGAAATACCTCATTACATCCTTTTCCTTTGGCTGTGCGAGAGGCTGTTTTTCTCCAGAATTCTTTACCGGAGAAGATACTCAGGTGTCTTGTCAGTCTTAGTCAAGGCCTGCCACATTTGAATTCTGGGCCCATCTGCTACTTCATACATCCTGTCTAATAGCTTCCCCCCCCCATCAGAGCTGTCTCACTATCTAACACGTGTGGTTTGCACATTCAGTCAAAACTCTACAACGCGTACAATACCCGACTGCGCGGCTATGTCGCATCCCCTCAGCCCGCCTGCACGCAGCCAAGATTTAAACACGCGAGCAGTTTGTGTTTGAACTGCTCCAGAGTCTGGATGCTGAGCAGAGGAGTGAGATTGATCAGCTGTAAGACAGTGGCTCTGCGGTTCGCTGAGTGTTTCTGATTTTCTTTAAGGTCACCCTCGCTGGAGCCAAAAGGGCACATCAATTTCAGAGCCCTCACGAGGAGGCGCTACGTCTCCTCCTCGATCACTCAGCCCCCCGTGGAGAAGCGACATGTGAAGGTGCATTTGATTTGTGTGAAGCCCCGGTGCCGCGCATGATTGGAATAAAGAAAAATAAACAGACGCAACCTGGGTAAACAGATGGATAGCACCTCGACATGTGGCGGCAGACAGCTCCTGGGGAACACGCAACAACTGTAAGGCGACTGATTAGCAACTTGGCAGTTGTCAAAAACAATATGGTGCTCTGCAAATCACACAGAGCATGCCTCTCTAAGATATAATGTTTGTACAGTATCAGATAGTGTGGTAACATAGAAGCCATGGAGGATACTGAGTAGATGGACCTCTGCTTGTCAAATACAGAGCAGCAAGTTCAGTTTTGTGAAGCATAAACAGAATAACAGCATAAAAGAGAGAAAATAAGTAAACGGGTCACAAACTGTGAACAAACCTCATCTGAAATATTTTTGGGATGTATTTGTATTTGGGAAGTAAGGTTTTCAGATGTATGACAAACAGTTGTCCTAGACATGACCTCCTATTCTTTAAAAAAATAAAAACAGAAAGGTCAAACAGAGTTTGAAGCTGCTCGACATTCATTTCCAAAAAGGCACTCTTTGGAAAGCGATGCAAGGGCAAAAAAACAATGATGCGTTCATCCCTGAGACAGCTTCAGGGAACAGCAGCGAGTGGGAGGAGAGTGAAAAGATAACATCACAAAAAAACACAGACATGGAGAGAGAGAGAGAGAGAGAGAGAGAGAGAGACGGGGAGAAATCAGGGTGACCCCGCACCACTCAGGAGCATGTTCTGCCTACAAGCTGAAGGAGAAGCCTAAAGTCTGCCAGTGAGCAATCTCTCCTCTGTCAACATGCTGGCCTTGACGGTGACAATGTTCCTGCAGAATGTGACGTCGCTGCTCTCCAGAATGCCTGGCATGTTCGTAGCATTTTGAGGGGAAATGTTTAGCCGAGTCCCTCAGTGCAGAGAATGAATACACACCTGCTCCGAGCATCAGTAATGTCACAGGTAGTTTGAGACACCACAGGCTGAAGAATTCTCCTCAAAGCGAATGTGAAGGAGGCGCATCAGCAACAACATCACAGCTTGATGGCAGGTTTAATGCAAGCAACACAAACTCCTACTTAAAGGGAGTGAACATGATCAGGATGTGCATTAGTCAGAGGGACTTCAAGAATGTGAACTATTAGGGAGCAGTTCAAACAATAATTAGTTAATATTAGTTGCTTTAGTAGATATCAGAAGTTAACATGATTAAAGGTACCTGAAATTGTAATAAAAAGCCCAATTATTTTGAGTAATCCTATTGATGCTGTTTATTTGCCATGTGAACTCATTTTTGATCTTGTGTGTTTTGTTCCACAAGCTCATTTAGTTTAGGAAACACACAAATCTGTCACATGATATGATCACGCTAATGTTTAGTAAAGTAGCCGTGGAAAACCACTCATTCATGCAGGTGTCTGTCTGAGTCTGAGTCTGGAGCCGCGGCTCTCACCTGGCTCTGAAATGCAGTGATTCCCTCCTGCTCACCAATCAGCTATTTAGTCCCTCTGTAGGTTTAGTTGAAAAGAACCATTTGTACATTAATCCAAGATCACTAGTCTTCATCAATGGCAATGCCTGAAATATCTCGAGGACCTTTAGAAAAGTTGCCATTTGAAAATGACCTTGGGCAGAGAACTCGGACTCGGAATGATCAACTTTAAAGCTGATTGTTCAGCTTTTGAATTTGCATTTGATTATTTTAAATTCACTTTTAATCCCACTTAGACCAGCTATTGCATATTTATAGTATCGCTGAAAGCAACATTTTAGCATGTCTGATAAGTGTATTAAAATCTGACTCGTACGCTTCATAGTTCACAACTGCAGCAACCTCCCTTCTACCCCCAAACTAATAAAGCTAGTAAAGATGAAGCCAGGTCGTTTAATATGGATAACCCCACTAGAAATGACCCGTTCTGGCACACACCCGTACACAAACAGTATGGGTGCTGAGACCCGGGGACATGCTGAAATCTGTCTGCTAGGATTTAATGCAATGGCCATCCCTCCTTTTCCTGGCCCTTCTGCAACACTGCTGACCTCTCCCTTAGCTCCTTTGTTAGTACAGCGCCTCTTCAGTATATAGAGTGATTTGCATTTTAGAATTAAACAAATACCCACCCATGGCTCCTTCTCCCCCCTCCCACTGTGATCCTCCACCCACTCTCCTGTCAAGGCAGCCAAATGTAATAACTAGCATACGGTGAAGGTTGTGCCAAAGTTTGGCCGAATCGACTGGGGTCCAATTTTGAATAATTTGTGTGAGTGAGTGAAAGGAATCATAAAACTACTTTGCATCACCATCAACATGCAAAACGCTCCTTAACTTGACAATGAATGACTTTAAAATGGTTTTGTTTCATTCGTTGAATGGCTCACTGCACCATTTCGTAGACACAGAGTGGTCAGATCATTGCTTTATCAAAAAGGGGGACAACTTTTGCCACTTTGGCATTTTGGGACTGTGGTGAGGCCGGTGCTGTGAGAGCCTGAGCGCGTGGGACTGCAGATCAATAGCCAGCTATTGGGTAGACAGTGGCGGGGTGGTGCGGTGCGATCTGGGAGTTTCCTCTGGGGAGGGATAGGTCACGGAGGGTGCGCAGTGTCGGGCTGCTTGTGTTGTTTAAGATGGGAGCACAGGCCGGCGATGTGTGTTTGTGTTGCAGCTTCTGGTGCGTGAAATGGAACTCAGGTAGCTGGGCAGGCCTCGGGCCTTCGCTGTATCTTCCGCCAAATGATTACTTTATTCCATTGATTTTTCTCCCTCCTCCACTGATCTGAGAAGATCACTGGAAGAAGAGAGAGGGGAGAACGCGGGAGGGAAAAGAGAGAGGGAGAGAAAGCGGAAAAACCATTGATTGACCCAGTGCCGAGATTCAACGATTGACAGCAGAACCTTGAGTGGCAATGCTTCCTGTTAGCCCGCTAATCTATGCCTGAGATCCCCGGTACATTCAGAGAGCACTGTTTTATAAATCCTTACAGATAAAGGCCAAATCTTTTCCTTTCCAAACATGTTGAGACATTCAGAAAAAGAAATGGAGCTGTACTTGTGAGAGTCCGTTGTTGTCACATTGCATTCGCCGTTAACAACCATGTGTAACACATTGACTGGTTAGGAAAGTGGTCATTATGGTTAGCCGTGCACATAGTATGTTTATTTCTTTCATAGTTTTATCAAGGTCAGTTGACCTGGCATGGCTGAGTAAATATATTCATGAGTTTTTCAATGGTTTATTTTACTCCATAATGCATCTTTCACACAGCATGACATCTCTTAGAGTCAAAACTACACCTTTTTACCTCAGAGGCAGATAACATAAACGTATATGCACAAGGTGCATTTCATTACCCTAAAAGCTGCAGTGGTTCTGTGTGTGTAAAGCCGTAAAGTGACCATTGAAGGATTGTTGCATTTTACATTTATTAGGATGTCTTGAGCCAACGCTTCCCCCACAGCAGACATTGAGATGGAGTTGAACTTGGGTGATAAAAGTCACAGATTCCTCCCGTTCGCGTCACACACAACAAGTCGATGACCCCCAGCGTATGAACAACTTCAGTTCTCGCAGAAATGCTGATTACTTACTAGTGAGTTGTTTATTGACCTGCAGCCCTTTCCAGGTCCTTATAGAGACAAACACTGGCAGAGAGAGCATCAGCAATCGGTTCCAAAGGCCTGTTGGGCACTAACAACCTGCAGTTTTTGATTTCTAGGGGATGCGTCTGGCAGTACCATATATTGTAGTTGTTGGCACACAACGAGAAAAGCAAAAGCATTGATATATCCAATGAAGTGTCTTCTGCCAGATCCTGATAATATTCATCCGTGCACAGAGAGCCATTGTCAGTGAACAGTGTTCCACTGGGTAAAATGTTTCTTCAGGAACACACGCAGTGTAATTTGACTTAACCCTGCATACACCGCTGCTGCTGTAAATACTCCCTAATCCACAGCTCAGGAGAGTTCTCAAGAAATACCTAATTTACTGCTGTACATACTCTGTTACATTCACCTTTATTTTCTTAGCAGAAATCCAATTAAGACTGCTACTGACTTTTCCCACATTTGAGCAATTTATTTGTTAACAACATTAACATTGTTATTGTTATTTTTTCTATTATAATTATTATGAATAAAACTATGTGTACATGGTGTGTGCGCGCGCGTGTGTGTGTGTTACATAATCAGATCAAGTTATTTGACATCATTTTTTCACACCAGAAGGATAATGTGAGGATCTGTGACTCAGTGTGCGTCTCTGTTTGACTATATTATTTATCTGTGAATTGCAGTGGATAAAAGCACAGACAAAAAGCCCATTTTGCAATCATTTGTACTTCAGTGCAATACTTTAGTACATACTTTCCTACTGAGTTAGGGCCCCTGTCGGGCAGCACTTCAGCACAATATGTAGAGGTCAGTAGGGGTCAAACGTGTGACGTTAGAACTGTAACCTTCCTCTGACACAGGAGTCACTTTCCGCACAAGGTTATCATGACACCTCGTCTGCTCACTCTGTACTGACGGAGTGATTGAGATAAACAGCGGGTACAACACCAAGGAGGGACATTGTAGATTAAATAACAGTATGCCG
Source organism: Gasterosteus aculeatus (assembly GCF_964276395.1). NCBI lineage: Eukaryota > Metazoa > Chordata > Actinopteri > Perciformes > Gasterosteidae > Gasterosteus > Gasterosteus aculeatus. Next base: position 15,720,338 of record NC_135694.1, read on the forward strand.
CACAGAAGTCAAACAGAGGTCAGTTTGGTTTGTAAAATCATTGAACAATAACATTTTATTCTGTGGAGGAGGAACAGAACGGTCTGCCTAGTGGACGGCGAAGGTCAAACACAGTGGTGTTATTGGTGCATCATAAGGCGAGGAACCACGTAAAGGCCACTGACGTGATTAAGACCCTGAACCTGTGCTTATCAGTGGCACAGTCTGGGTCTGGAGAGTGATAAGTGCTTGATCCTGATCAATAAGATGCACAGCCCTGTTGCCACTTGGAGAATCAATATTGTTTTATTTGGTGTTACAATAGGCTTGTCTGGTTGCAAATGAGGTCTTAGCCGCAGAGTTACTTTGGAAGTGGAGACCTTACCGTAGACTTCTGCCCCGGTCCACCTTAATAAATAGGCCAATAAGTGTCTGCACCGGTGACCTCTCCAGGCGGATGCCTGGGGGGGAGCTTCAGGAGAGATCCCCTAAGGAGAGAGTCATTATCTTCACATACAGACTGAGATCTGCAAGCAAAATGCTCACTGGCTATTTCAGTCAGCATAACGGTCTATTAGTGTTGAGTGATTTTATGGCATGGCTATAGTAAAGAGAAAGAGAGTCACCTTCTATCATTAGGACTAACTGCAGCAATTAAGGCCTCCCTAATATTAATGCCTTCCGACACAAGACAGTCTCAAACATAATGGAGCATATTGTCTCCATTAATCTGCCTTATATGTTTCTTAGATACAGAGGTGGGATGAGTTCATCTGGATTTAGAAAACACGAGGATTGAGCCTAATAGTCATGATGGAGCAAAGACTGGGATAGGAACAATGATTTATAGGATAGGAAGCCAAATTATGGATGGCGCTGTGCAGTTCAGATAATAGAGAAAGAGGTCTGGAATAGAAGGTCATTAATAGACTCTACAAATCTATTCACATTGTGTACCATGTCCATCCACCAGTTGAATCATAGATCATGCTAATGCTCTAGAAGATTTCACCTCACATTCATACTTGCTCCCCGCTGTTTAATTTGGGATAGTATCAGTTTCATCAGCTTACTGACACACTCTTACATGCAATGAGTTCAAAGGGGCTTTGTTTTATCTTTAGATTTTCCGAAAACTCCAATAAAGGACAAAAACACAAAACCCTTTTTCTGTGGGCGTCCCCTGAGAAAACATTACAAAAATGTTTCATCCTTCCTTGTGACCGATTCCCTTCGGGCATTACGGTGATATCGCAGCCACATGAATGGAACGGATGTGAGGTTACAGTGACCCTTGACCTTCAATGATTCAATTCAAATGATCAGGTCATCTGACTTTTTTTGCCAAATGTGAAGAATTTGCCTTCCTTAGACATTGTGTACCTAAAAGTGGGATGGACGTGAGGTCATGGTGGCCTTGACCTTTGCTGTTTGACCACCAGCAATTCATTTGGTTCAGCCTTTGGTGCAAGGAAATGTTTGTACTGGGTGTAATGAAAGTCCCTCATATGTTGCATTTACAAAAATGAGGCAGACAAAAGGACAGTATTTTGTCTATTTGTAGTAATTAACTACCATTGCACCTCCTACTTTATTGACCTCCAACGGCCTCCAGGTTTTTCATTCATAATGACAATGCGGGTGCAGTAATTTTGTTGGTCAAATGTTGATGCCTTCTGGGATTTCAGCTCAATATATATATATATATTGCTAAAATTACTAGCTTCCTTTCTTTGAGTTAGCCCTTTTCTCTCGCTTCCATTTTCCTTGTGATTTAGCTTCCAGAGTTAACCTGTGTGCAATCATCAACCTTGTGAATCTACATTTTACTTTCCGAGTCAGCCTTTGTGCTATAGCTACCACACTCAGGGTTAGCCTTGTGGTCTAGCTTCCTCTTCCTCTTTCCATGCTAGCTTCAACTTAATGAATCTTACTGTTATGAAGGTGCATTTGTGTCTTTATTAGGCAAACAAAAAAAACTCTTTTGAGATTTTTTGAGAAATTTCTTGCATCCCAAACAAAAATTGTAAGTAAATATATATATATATATATATATATATATATAAACTGAGAATAAATTATTAGATTATTTTTCTTATGAAATAGTTTCTATTGGTGATTCGACAGGACCCTCTGTGTCTGCATGTTGACAAAATTATTTTAAATGCAGCAGCACTTTACTTTGCTTTCATGTTGATAGTGTCGCAGTGTCTTTTATTAAATAACAATATGAAGGGCTGCTGTGTTGACAGGAACATGCGGCTCACCCTGTGTGACTCCCCTGTCACCGCTGTGGATTCCTTCCGTTTCCTGGGCTCCATCATCACCCAGGACCTCAAGTGGACATCAGCTCCATCAGCTCCATCACCAAGAAGGCTCAGCAGAGGTTGATCTTCCTGAGGCAGCTGAAGAAGGTCCACTTCTACACAGGCAAGCTGGTCCACTTCTACACGGCCATCATCGAGTCCATCCTCTGGTCCTCCATCACCGTCTGGTACGCTGCAGCCACAGCCAAGGACAAGGGCAGGCTGCAGCGTGTCATCCGCTCTGCAGAGAGGGTGATCGGCTGCAATCTGCCGTCCCTCCTGGACTTGTTCGATTCTAGGACCCTGAAGCGAGCTAGAAAGATTGCAGCCGACCCCTCTCACCCCGGGCAAAAGCTGTTTGTGCCCCTTCCATTTGGCAGGAGGCTCATCAAAAGAGCCCGGGTCCCCCACTGACTGACTCTGACATCCCACCGGTCACTCCCTTCACACTCCACATGTACATTCACTTGTCACTTTCTGTTCGCTGGTGCACTTTATTTTTTAACTTTTTAACTTTTTTAACTTTTATTTCTTTGTTTTTAAACTAACACAAATCCTTATATTCTAACCCATAGCATTGTATTTTATTATATTGCACTATGTCTGTCTGTCTGTCTTATCTGTCTTGTTGTCCATTGTCTAACTGTCTGCTGTTGTCAAATTCCTTGTATATCTGACATATTTTGGTAATAAATGTCTCCTGATTCCTGATGAAGCCCCACTTTCTACGTGTAGGGGCTTGGTTCTTTCCAACCGAGGTATAATTGTCGACACTAATCAGCTTTGTGGGATTGGGACACTACAGGTAACTTACCTGTGCCAGAACCAGATCTGCAGTAGATACTGGGTGTGCCATTCATACAGGACAAAATTGTAGTTAGTCAATAGAATTTAAATATTAGATGAATTTCTGAATATGCAATTAAAACTTGTGTATTCCTGGTGAGAAAACTGAATCATGAAATGCGTTCATTCATGAAATGAATCATGCGTTTAGTCTTCACATGAAGTCCAAAAAAAATCAACAAAACCGATTTGGTTAAATAAAGGCACAATTACTTAATAGTTGTGTAATTGTACTGCTGCCGGTAAAAAGCAGACTAATGACACAGTTAACTGGCTCATTGACATGAGTGCATGTTTCTGTTTGCACTGAGGATCTCTCCATCACCTCACTGTCCCTGCTGTTGTCCCTGAGGTTCTTCAGGTGTGGCCCTTGAAATCAGGGACAGAAGTTGTCGTGCAGCCTCCGTGGCCTCACGTGCATCGTACTGGAAAGGGATTTTAGATGTATGGACATGGTACAAGGACGTTACAGTGTACTGCACAGGCTGTATTGAAACAAATTAAGCTATTTGGTGGCGTGGGTGACAGTATCAATATAATGTTTTAGTGTAACCATTTAATCAAAAACAACAAGAAAATGATTAATAACTTTTGCCTCACTTTACTGTAACTACATGATGCCACTTAATTAAGCAGATCTATGCAGTTAGTAGTAAGTCCTAGGGACACTTAAACCTTACAGTAGAAACTCCTGGTTTGTTCAGCGGCCAAACTCAGATTGCAAACGTTTTTCAAAATACTTATAATTTTTACAGAGCAGACTTAAATGCCAGGTCTGTAATAGCTGACTAACATTCTCAGCTGTCATCTGCAAGTGTCTGTTTCCCTTATACGACAGTCAGATCCCTTCCATGTGACCTCTAGATTCAAACTCTTCCAGGTAAAAGGGAAACAAGGGGAATACTGCAGCTCAACCTTGACTGCGGCATCTTTTTGCCATCAACATCATCGGTCTGTAACTGCCGGCCCTCCTGTGTCCTACATTATCACCCGTACTCATACAATCAGATCAATAAGGGTGCACTTCAGGCTTCTCCACCCTTTAAAGATTTAAACCCCATGCTCTATATCCTCCCAGACTCCACCAACTTAATTACAGCAATGTGCCAGAACGCATTTGCCACCCTTGTAGTAAATGCTTTCCTTTCCCTCGCCATAATTCACCTGGATTTCACCTATGGGGCGCCATTTTGTCTCAACCAAACAGCAGTGCTAATAAGGCTCCATAGCTCTCTGTGATTATTATCAGTGACAGGCACGGTCAGGGACCGGCGGCTCTCCACTGCCCCCATGCACATCACATCCTGTAGCCCACTTGCCCCTGTGGCTCCTGGCCGACTCACCCTCTTGCCCCTTTGACACACACGGAGTACCGCATGGCCTTGTGGAGGGACAGATGGGGTTCAGGGGTTGGCTGGCTGCTGGTACCCACAGAACTGACTGCCGCAGCCGGGCCCTCCACGGCCCTCGGGCTGCTCTGTCTGTTCACCATTTTCCTTTAACCTTCATCTAGGAAACAATAAAACAAGAACAGAGAGGAGGAGGAGGAGGGGAAGAGAGGGTGTGAATTTTGGTGTGTTTGTGTGTGTGCGTGTGTGCGTGTGTGTGTGTGTGTGTGTGTGTGTGTGTGTGTGTGTGTGTGTGTGTGTGTGTGTGTGTGTGTGTGTGTGTGTGTGTGTGTGTGTGTGTGTGTGTGTGTGTGTTGCTGCTCTGAGTATCTGTGTGGGGCTGGAGATAGAGAGAGATGCTGTGGACATTTGACACATCTCCTTAAGCCAATGTCTACTTTATTATCCTTGGCAGTCCTTATTGGTTGCACTAATCAAGTGGAAGGCAGCGGCGCTGTGTTGGGGGCTAACACACTGCGTGTGACAAATATATTATTAACTGGAGGGAGACGGGCGACCTTGGCCGTGTCACCTGAGGACCCCGCCGGCGCTCGCTCTGCCAGCAGAAAACAACCTTCATATTAAATCCCTGCAGAGGTCAATAAACTAAATAATTCACAAAGGTTACATGCTTTGCGCTGAAATCTGCTGAAAGAGAGGGAGACAGAGAGAAAGAGAGCAAAGGAGGGAGGGGAGATAGCGAAATCTTTTGACTTGCGAGCAGCTGAACGAGAACCGGTGTCCTTGTCAGTGTAGTCTCTTCATTGGAGGGGCGTTTATGTGAACGTGTCAAAGCACAATGTAAATCCGGAATCTCTCTCTGTTTCCTTGCCGCTGCCACTCTTCCATCGATCCGTCACCCTGTGGCAGTGGTACAGACGGTGGGGAAGGTCAGTCTGCTCCCATAACACAGGAGCCCTTTTTGACACAGCAGCAGAAAACAGCTGTATTTATGACCACAACCTGGGTGATGATCCTATTTCTTTGAATTGAAAGGGAAGAAGGCTTTGTTTGGCCGCTGTATGATTTCCGGCTGAGGAAACGCCTGGTGTCGTGTCTATGTTTATGTGCATTGTAGAGTGATGGATGCCTTCTGTTCGTGATAGGTCAGACAGGGCTATTCTGGTGGGCAGGCGGCAGGCTTGTGCGACACAGATAAAGGTCTTGGTAAGAAAAATAAGGTTGCCAGGCTGGAACGGAGGACTGGGAAACGGGGGATGAATGGGGAACCCACTGAAAGAAAGCAGGAATGAGAATTTCCGCCACCCAGTTTCACGCTTCAGCTGACCAGTCAAGTTTAAAAAAGTGTATGTTTTTGTGTGGTCCTCCATGAAATCTCTAACTAATGACTCTCTATCTGACGTGCTGGCGGCAGCCGCGATGCCAGGAGGATGTCTCACAAGAAGGTATGGACACTCTACAGTGTGTAAAATAAATGTAGTCACTGCCCACACATTAATGCACATGTTTATACTACTTTATGGAAACTCTTGTTAATGCACAACTACTGCGATTACATTTCACTGGATTCTTACAATACATGATCACATATGAATAATTACATTGATTGGTTGAAACTAATTGAAACCTAACATTTGCAGGCATTTGGCAGCAAACTTCAGTAATTCAATATTCAGTGGAGAATTCAAGTAACAGGCCCTTTATTTTAATACGAACACAAGCCTGTCCATTTCAAACATAAATGAGCTCACATCGTTGGGGGACGGGTGGAGGGGGGGGTTTAAAAAGCGTCAAACATTTCACAGCTCAAAGAGTTTGCGGGGGATGTCTTTAATACGGCTGGTAGTATCTGCCTTTCCCGCGTCTTGCTCGTCTGCCTTTCAGGCCCGGCGGCAGATCAGACGCATCAGCGCCATCACGGCCTGTCACGGGAAACAATCGCGTCTTGAAATAACACAAACAGCCGCGTTCAAAGAACAGACATGAAAAGATGACGAGCACGTCAGGAATTCTGAATTACGTTTTTGTGCGAGCTGGTGTGTGTGGGTCGATGTGTCTGCAACATTGAGACAGATTGTTTTTGCACGGATGGAGAATAGAGGAGGAAAGGGTTTTACATCAGGAGCAGAAAAACGAGGGATTAAATGTGAATGCAGCTACTGTAGAAGAAAGACAAAGAGAGATGATCGGAACAGTGAGACAGGCGGGGGTGGGGTGGGGGTGGAGGGGGGTGGATGAGAAGGATAGACTTTAACTGTCTGAAGGACAAAGCTACTGACCCGCGGATCATTCAGAGGATTGCCTTTCAGTTTCAGAGCAAGGTCAGGCTGCTTATTTTACCTCAGTGTTTTCACTAATCTGCTTTTTGTGTGACACAAACAAACACACGCACGGACACGCGGCGCGGCACACACACGCAAACGCCGAGGCTGAGCCTTCCCGTACTGCCTGGAAATAATGACAGCCTATGTAGGCTTTGCTATCAATGAACATTAGACGAGCAGGCTTTGTGCCTACAGGAGTATCGCACTACCTCGGACCTGCCGTGAATTTCAATTGCCAGAAGGGGAGGGCCTTCAAAGACCGCACTTGTCAACGCTGCAATCCAATGTCTGTGAGACGTTTTCCCTCCGCTGATGATTCGGCCTTCAAATAAATAAAACACTGTAATCTTCATGTTTAAATCTGTTAGTTGGACATTTTGGCGTTGTGAGCTGAAGTCGGCCACGTTGACAGCTCCAACCGTGGTCGTCGGTTGGCAGCTCATTAGCAGTAGCCATACTACATTTATGTCAACATATGCACTGACAATCAGTGTCAGGGGGGGGGGGGAGGATGCTGGGAAGCTGAGGCGGTCCCGTGGGACGTACCGGTTGGCATTGAGCTCCTGGCGTAGAGCTCTGTCGTAACGCAACGACAGCGAGGAGTAATCGCCGGATTAGTCCCCCACTGTGGTTTCTGAAGGGTTGCTACGAAACGCAGAGGTCCAGAAATACTGCTTTGAGAGCAGAGTAATCTGCACCCGGTGAGCCCGTGGAGTGTCAGGACGTGCGTGTGCCGGTGCGTATGCGCGTACACGGGGGTTAAAGTGCCTCAGTGTGTTCCATGCTGATTTGTTAATGAACGGGCAGGGTCAATAAGATGTGAAGGGCCCCGTGGGAACGGCCCGTGGTGAATGGGTGGAGGAAGGACGAGGGCCCAGGGGCACGGAGCTGTGTTTTCAATGTCCTCACTCGCCGCCATCTGTGTGTGTGTGTGTGTGTGGGCGTATGAAGGACAGTAAGGTGGCTCTGTCCCTGATATCTGACCCATTAGCTCCGCCCTCGCTGTGTCCTCCCATTAAAGCCCCAGTCAAACAAAGCAGCTTGCCCAGTGTAAAACCAACAGCCAATACAGCAGCTTTGACTACAGATTATGTGGTGCTCTGCTGCTACAATGTCACACACACACACACACACATACATGTTCAGCAAACACTCACATGCCCACTGTGTCAGAAACTTGACTACAGAGTCGGACAGGTGGCGTGTTTTGGAAAGTTTCCGAAGCTGTTGGACAGAAATTTGTCAAAGCGTAAATGCGCGACTCCTCATGCTTGTTAAAGGCTCTGCTCGAATGAGGCCCGTACACCGCAAGGTGAAAGAGTAATCGGGTCCCACCAAACGCTACATGTGGGAGAGACCAGCAGTGGTGGCTGAAAGGCCGCGATACAGCTCGGCCTCTGATCCCTCACACGCACTCTTGGACACACAAACATGATTAAAGTACCAGTAATAGTGGGTCATTATGAGCAAACAAATCTAAATGAATAGGTGCCTTTTGTGTGTGGCAAGTGGGTGGTAGTAGAAGACCCATGATAGCACGCGGGGGAGGGAGGGAGGGATAGAGAGGAGCAGCAGGGAGCAGTAAAAAAAACATTGCATGTTGTGTTGGCAGGCGTTCCAGTCAAATCCCTTGACGGCTCAGGGTTTTTTCTCCTGACGCCCCGCCCTTGCCATCTGATATTCAAATGTGAAAAGGGAACTGGAGGAGAAGACCACCCGCGGAATCGGCGGGGATTAGTCAAAGAGCACCAACTAGGTCAACAAGATGCGGGGCCGGCGCGTGTTCGGGAGGGGGGACGCAAGGCAACTCAGCCACGCAACAGTCGACCTACTCTTTCGTTCCCGTTCACACGCGTGAACTGCGTGTCTCTCTCTCTTTCTCTCTCTCTCTCTCAAACACACACGCTAACACAGCACTGGAGACTGCCGCGCTTTACACGGTGACCTGGTTTTTTTCCTCCTACTTTGACAGTTATCCAAAAACCACTTCAAAATTCCTCTTGATTTTTCTGTTTCAGAGCAAGCGGCTGTGGGTTAAGCATCCGATATGAGGACAGGCGTAGGGAGATGTAAACATTCCCACTGCTGTCAGCAGCCTCGCCGTTGAGTCCCTGGCAGAACGTTTGCTTCGCCGGGCAAAAAAAAGACTGATGAAATGAAGTTTTAATACATGAGGATTTATTTTTTCCGCGCAAAATAGTCCCCTCTAAACTTTTCGACGTTGTGTGCGTTCAGGTCACGTGGAATGTTCAGCGACAGTCCTACTTTAACAAACGTGCTCCAGGCAGGTTGGCATCAAAGACTTTTTGTCTTTTTTTGAAACCATAGGTGTTTATTGTCCCGGAGTAGGTGCCAAATGGCAATGGGAAAGCGGACACCATCTCTATTGTGAGGTCTACCATCATGATATCCATCCGCAGGGCCGGTGTGGATCCTTTTCAGTCAGATCCCTGGCTCACCAGAGAAACTCAACACGGGACGGGCTGCGCTAACTAACACTGACATACCTACACTGTGAGCCTAACATCAACTGTCTGAGCGTCCCTCGGCGTCCCATGGTGACCTCAGTCAAACAAAATGGGGCTCTTTCTGCAGCACTTTTCCTGAACTTAAATAACTCAGAGTGCAAGCTGACTATGAGTCTGATGAGAGGAAAATGTGATGGTGTGAGACGGGGTCATCACACTGAATCAGTAGCTTGGCAGACCTTTCCTGACTGTGGCAGCTGTGGCTTTTTCCTCTCTTAGCTCGGGAATTATCTATCTTGTCTATCAGACATGGTTTCATCTCCCCGACACACGTCAAGGACAAAAGTGGAATATTTACCGAGATGACCGAGATGGCTGTTTAGCATGTCTGCAATAATCCAGTCATAATCACTCCCTTGTGTTTATTTTGAACAGAGGTCACGCATTTTCTGTCTGCGTTCACAGTTTGTTGCGCCAATAAGGACAGGTTTGCTCGTTAATGAGTAACCCGCTCATCACAAAGGCCGGCGACGAGTCCGTGGTGAGTGATGTCACATTCGCGGCAATGTTCCAGAGTTTGACCTTGTCAGAACTGGTTGGAAAAGTACATGTGGGTTGTTCCTTTGTTTACTTTGTTGAATTAAACAACGTGGCCCCCGCGGGGTTTCATTCAAACAAAAGCTGTCGAAAAATCCAAATTGTCTCGATGCAGCGTCACATGCTTGCAGTGGAACCCCCCGCCCCCACACACCTCCCCCGCCACACAGCTGTATACGTGGGGAATGTCACAACCTTCCCATACTCATTCCAGTTCAAAGGTCGCAGCGTGGTGTGACTTCCACCGGTCCCTCCCACTGCAGCTCGCACCTGCCTCCTCCCCAAGAGGGCCTTCCTTCCCTCTAAAAACCTTGGGAGTCACAGCGGTTAAAATTGGGGAGTATAGGTCGAAGGTCAGAAGGGTTAATGTCTGCTGACGCTCCAGCCCCCTCCCTCTGAGACTATCAGGCGTCTAATTCAAAGCTCTCCTCCGTCTGACGCCACCGAGGGGTCTGACCTTTGCCGACGCATTCATGTGTTTTCCCTCTGTTTTCTTTCTCCTTTACAGTTAAAAGCATGCAGCTTACTACAGTATACGTTTACAGAGGTCAGATCCCTCTATTCCTGGAAGAAGGGCGCAAATCAAATTAAAATTTAAATGATAATCTTGCCCAGTGGCCTTCTGCCGACATGGACGCCGGGTCTCAGATGAGCTGACTGTATCACAGCAGGCTATTACACACAGAGATATCTAATCTGTTGCATCGTTTTTAAGTATTTGTCATCATTTTTAGTATTTTGAAGTTGCTTCAAAAAAAACCTTTGTTTTAATTAATGAGCCATAGAGTGCTAAGTTGTTTGATGCAGGAACAATGTTCCACATGACCAGAAGCCTTTTACTAAGAAAAACACCTGAAATTATAAATGGTCATTTTCACTGTACTGCTGTTAGTTATTTTACACCAGGACTGTTAATTTTGTTAACAAGATTGTAAAAAGTCTGTATTGTTAAACAACAAAGCCTGTTTTCATAATGGCAGTTAAATGCCTGTTGACTTTCCCTTTTTTTCTCTTTTTCCTCCAGTCCTTTTGTCAGCAGCCACACACTGAAACCACTGTTAACATCCGTAACCAGCGGGTTAAGAACCGCATACATAAATACAAATCCCGACACAGTGTTTTCAAACACGGCCTCAGACTTCTTTTTGTCAGCCACAATCTGTCTGTATACTTGAGGTCAAAGGACAGTTTCCTGAAGCACACTTCTGTGAAACGCTCCTGGGGGCAAAGTTCAACATGTTCTGGTTGGGGGAAGGAATGAATGAGAGGATATTGTATCTCCATTTATGTGGCATTCAGGGGTCAGAGTTCAAAGATGAAAGGTCGCTCCAGTTCAAAAGGCTACGAGGCGAGATGGCCTCCAAAATGCTGAGCCGGTCCGCCCGGCTGAGGTCAGGCTGATCAACAAAAACAGCGTGCACTCGTGGTGCAATCAGACTATGGCGATAAACAGCAGCTAACATCAACTTTTCATGAATGGCACTTTGGCGAGTAGTTTGATCAGACTTTCAACTGCTGTCGCAATCAAAATGCAAATTGCAGGTAACACCTGCTGTGAAGAACAGCCCTGTAAAAGGAAACTATCCAATTTACCTGACTGACATGTTACGTGCTGCCTCTGCTTATACTACTGGCAATGAACTGGATTACTGTTTAAGCACCACGCTGGGGATGCAGCCGGTTAGGAGGCACAGTATCCAACTGGCTGAGTGCAAGCGGCCAATAACGCAGCGTGATGTGATAGAGCAGCGCAGTGGGAGGGGGGGAAGACCCCCCCCCCCCCCTCCCACTCCCTCCATCTTGAAAAAAGGAAACAGATACAGGGATGGGAAGAAGTAGGTTATGTTGTTGTGTTCTCGATTCATGAGAACGCTGATGTTCCCTGGGTCCTTAGAGACATTTTGTTCAAGGCCATGTTGAGCCGAGCGATTGCAGGCCAGTGGACCTGATAGCACTGATTAGCATAAGATGCCAGAGAAGAAGGACAGTTGTCAGACCTTCAAGCTTTTCATCTGCTCTTCCACAAGTGACACCCTGCTTCACACGTTTGCAGCAAACGTTCACACCTGGGGACTGCCTCTGTGCCTAGTTCAAGGGCACCTGCAGGGCGATGGCTCTGTTTTCACTTTCTTTGGTCACTGTGGTGCTGGAGAGACGTTGTAAATCCCCGGTGCTGTAGCAGATACATTCTTTGATCTGTCATAGTCTGGACCTCATCCAGACAGAGGCCCGATGAGTCGCTGAGGAGAGGCTGAAAGGTTGGTTGGGGCCGCTTCTTACTTAATTCCTCATTTGGCCGTTTTATTAATCTACTGTTGTTCTGAGGAGGTTATGAATTATTATGTGGTCCCCATCAAGGCTTTTGGTTTCAGGCTGCCTTTTTATTTGTATTTGACTGTTTATTATAAAACTAAACAAGAGGGACTGTGTACAAAGGTTCTAACGCTCTACAATTGTGGTTTAGGTAGTCTCTCCATCATGAATAAATATATTATATACATTAAATATATACATTTTTTTCTGGAATATTTATTTCTCTATTTATTTTTATTTTTTCTATTTATTTTTTCTCTATTTATTTGATAATTCAGTATCAGACCACCACAAAGTTAGGAGACTTATGACATGATAAATCACCTGATCAAAACAGACGCAGTTGAAGCCGGCATATTTCAATCTTTAGTCTGAACTATGCGCCAAGTTTCCTAAATTTACCATAATGCAACTTAATAGCCTCTTTCCTTTTAACATTCCCTGCCAAAATGCTCACCATCATCATCATTGCTCACCGGTACGTAGCAGTTAGAGGAAGCTATTAGCGGATATGGAATATAATGTTAACATCTATGACTTTGATAGTGTACAATCGCTAAGAATCAAAGTGTTTTTATTTCATGTCTACGTAGGAGTCTACAACGTTGGACTGAGATTTTTCTAAAGTAGCCCAGGAGCGAGAGACTAAACACTGGCTGTTTTTACACACCTTAATATTCTCCTACATGCTTATGAATCTGCAGTAACCTGTAAAAGATGTTGCTGCCATCTCTCATCTGACATCCGTTGCTCCTGAGGTTATTGCACTTTGGATGTCGTGTGAGTGAGCAGAGCGACGTTACCACGATATACACAGTGGCTCACGTTACCTGAGTGAATGAAGGTATTTGGTTGGTTACAATCTGCAACCAGAGCTCTATGTGCCCTTAAGCAGAACTAACTGCTCCTTCGAGACAGTTTCAAATATCGAACTGTATGTGTGTAACTGGTGGAGTGCTCTTTCAGTTATTCTGTAAACCCCTGAACTGACCTGAGTCCATGTCATGCTGATATTTACTGTGAAACCCTTTTTGGCGATGTTATGTTTCATCAAAAATGTGGTAAAATATAGAATACTGCTCATGCTGTTAAAGCTGCTAGTGCCACCGTTTCTAGTGGTGATCATTTTACTGTTGACTTTTTCACAAACACTGACAGTAATGACCCTGGTAATAAACAAGTATTACTTCATCAAACATCAGATAATTCTGTTAAAATTACAGTACAAGTACAAATACCAACTAACTGAACATAAACAATAATAAAGAGTAATTTGCCCTATTGCTCCAGCTATTATTGTTGTTATTTTTATTTTTATTATAGTTATCATAAGTATTAGTGTTATTGTGATATTGCCATTGACGTAAAATATTGCTACTGCTATTATTTCTTATTAGCAATTCACTATAATAATTCACTGTTATTATTGTATATTATTATTATTATTATAACCACTGCTATCATATTTCTAATTATGTTTATATTCTTCTATATTTTACTTTAATTGTAAATTCAACATGTTATATTTCGTGCATTTGTTGTCTCCAATGCTATGCACCACCCGCAATGTCAAATTCATTGTATGTCTAACATACTGGCAACAAATGTTCCTGATCCCTTGTTATTATTATTAGTATTGTTGTTATTGTTATACTGCTATTATTATTGTTATTATTAGAGCATTTGTGTCAATATTGTTATGGGATATTATCCCTTTACTATTGCTATTATTTATGTTGTTATTAAGAGTATTGTTGTGATCGGTATTGTGGGATATTATCCTTTTACTAATGCTATCATTATTGTTGTTATTATTAGAGCATTTTTGTCATTATGATCGGTGTTATGGGATATTATCCTTTTACTATTGCGATCCTTTATGTTGTTATTATATTACTGCTGTGATTATGATCAGTGGTGTTGCTGCTATTATTCCGATGCTGGCGGTGTGATGGTGACTGCGTGCAGTGGGACGTGGGGGCAGCAGCAGATCGTGGGCTTGTTCCTTTAAGGGTGGTGTCAGCGGCAGCAGAGGAGGAGGAGTGTGGCTGTCTCCGCTCACTTGTCCTCAGCGAGGGGACTCCGAGAATAAACAATTCCCACAGAAGAGTTACACGCTACACGCATCGGCCTCGCTCGCAGTCGCAGCACCCACCCACACAACCACGCACCCACACACACACACACACAAAACACAAAGGCATCTTTTTGGACTAACATTTTTGTTTTTTAAAAGCCTGCCTCGCCATCTTTGTTCCGCCGCCTGAAGTGTGAAGACGGACGCGACCGTTTTTCATTGGATTGTCCTCCTCCTGTCGACCAGGGCGATGCGCGTCTCCGGCTGAGTGCGGGGCGGACAACGCAGGTAGGCGCTCCTGGCGTGCTAACAAATACACGCGCTGCGAAATGTGGACGATAACCATTAGCTCGTCGGAATGGGGGGGGTGGTGGTGGTGGTGCGGGGGGGGAGTAATGACACACGCGATGTCCAGGACTGTGTTGGCGTGTTTTTTCGGGGCTCGCGAGCCGCTGTTAGCGTGTCGTACGGCGGCTCACAGCCGCAGACGGAGCGCGCGCGCGCACACACGAGCGGAGACCGGGTCTGTCCGCGCGCGGCGCTCCCGGTGTAGCCGCCGGGCAGCGTCCGTGTCGGGCCTACGGCACCGGTATCCGCCCGTGTGGATACACAGCCGAGGGAATGAACGGCGGTGCGTACGGAGCGACCGTAGCGCCCTGCTGCTTCTGCGAGTGTATTAATAGGCTTGTGTCACTATGGCCGCCTGATGAATGCCGGTGAATGGTCAACGACACCCCGCGGGGCCCAACCGTGTCATGATGTCACGTTGACGGTAGTACAGTTCATCTCACACCCGGTCAGCGCGCGGAGTGGGGCCGGCACCACCAAGGCTCCTTATAAAGTACATAAAAACATAACGAACAGAACGTCAAGGCCGTGAGTCTAGTTCTATGCTGAGCTTGGGTCATGCATGTGAAATGTGAGGTGTTATATATTATATACATATAATCTCATTTTGACATATATGTGCCGTGGATATATTAGGTTGCCTGATGCACAGACCCAAAGTTCACTTTGGGTTTTTTGTTGTACATTGTTTTCATGTCTTAAAGAGTCTTACATTTGCCTCGAGTACATTTATATTCCCTATGCGGTGGCATTTTCTGTTCCAGTCCCACTGGGAGGGGGGGTGACAATGACGCTGCTGCTCGTACAGTAAATACAGTGTAGGCAAAAGTAGTTCCTATTATGAATCCGCTATGCGTTGGTCTGTCCAAAATGTTGTATTTTTAATGCACCATAAACAGCCGTGATCTGGATTCATGGCTTCTGAATGATGCTCATTTTTTTGCATTGCTGCCACAATCCCAGAAACTGTGCTGGTGGTGTGTAACCCCTGGAAGGTCCATTCAGAACTTTGGAAGGATATGAGAGCAAAATGCAGTTGGTCTGTTGCAGCCTGTCAACATCACTGCACCATCATGTCAGAATTCAAAATACTGTTGATGTGTTTTTTTTGCAGTAACTACCAGAGAGCGGTTATTCTTTTGAATGACCTTTTGCGTAGGTGTTCATTTTTCCAGAAATGTCCTATTGCTTCATTACTTTGGATCGGCGCTGAGGCAAAAGGTCAGGGGCTGAGGTTTGCCGCAAGTTACAGGAAAGAGGGCAGAGAACTTCAGTTCATGTTCCAAAAGGGCAATTTACTGAGCTCTCCGGCAGCAAACCTGTTTGGATGTCGTAATGGGAGGATGAGGAAAAACAAAAAGCGCTCTGTTCGCTGCTACACTTTCCCAGAGCTGCTGTAACTTCAGACCCGACAATCTAAAAGTACGGTGGAGGGAAGTCAAACTTCTTCTAAAGCCTTCTAAATGCTGCCTGTGTCTGGAGGTCGGCCTTTTAGCCCTTCTTTTGTTGAGCATTTAAGCCGCTTAATTATTTGACCTGAACTTACGAAAGATGTTCAAGGTAGTTCAGCGTGTCCTCTTTTGCCACAGATAACTCAAACCTGCACATGTATAGGCCGGCTTCTTGAAGTAGCACTTTTGACGAGAACTGGTGTGCGTGTCTGACCAGTAACTCAAGAGGAGCCTCTGTGCAGGCCGCCGCTCCATCGGATTGGGCCGTCTGCTATGGTCCAGGGAGCTGCTGCTGCTGCGGAGTGATGTGCACTAGCCTGCAACAGAACCACAGGACATTCAAATGGAAGAATGCAAATGATGGGGAGGCTGCTGAGCAGTCACAAGTTTGGCTTCTTCTCATCCGCCGCCCCTCATGACGGCAGATCCTATCTAAACTAAACGCTGCCGCTGCAGCTTTTGCACATCTTTTGTGTTATATTCGATGGTATGTTTCATTAGGGCATTAAAAAGAAGTGGGTGAGTGCGTGTTGCCACTTTCCTCTCCCTATTTGACGTAATGTTTTTTTTTTATTATCCAGGATGAGGCCACAGACACAGGAGTACCTGCACAGGCACTTATCTCCACTAGCAGCCTCTGTAGCCACACTACCACTTTGCCAGCTCAAAGCCCCGTCGACTGTAAACATGTCAGGCACACAATAGCACGAGACACGCACATGGCTGACAAAGCTCTGGGTGGCATCTCGATTTCGCACACCGAAAAAACCTAATGTGCAGCCTACCAGAACAAGTGTCATGCATTTACTGCGGGTTTTTATATTTATTATAGACCTGGGAGCTGCCCAGCACTTTTGTTATTGGCCATCGAACACTGTTCAAGGGCACTTTGACAGTGGATGCTGAGGAGGAGAAGCGTTTCACATCTACTTACTTTGGCACCAAGGAGGATTCAAACCGAAGACCACGAGCTAATTTCTCTAATTGTTTCAGGATATAATGTAAGTGGGGAGTGTTTATTAAGCCAAATGTATTGTTCTCTTTTATTTTACTTGTTCAATTGATAGGAGATCTCAGGGCTGCTGCTGGTATTGGGATGAGATTTAAACCGTGGCAGTTAAGTAGTTCAGTCCAAACTCGGACTAAGACATTTATCTTTAATTGATGACACAAAGACCCGATATGAGATTAGTGAAGGATGCTTGATCAAAGGGTTTGAAAGGATCGTTTTTCAGTATTGACTCCTCTCTGGGCCTCCAGCTCTTCCTCGCTGCTTATCTCACACAAGGGTATTACACACCAGTGTTGGACACGCAACAGGGTCAGGTTGCATAACATTTGAATGGGAAATGTCTTGGAATGGACCTGACGAGGCAGAGGAGAAAACGCTAAGCCTTGAGTACAGTGTAAACGGACTGATGTAGCAACGGAATAGGAAATGAATATTAAGTCAGTCATTAGCTTGATTATTCTTTATTGACATCACAATTAATTTAGCACGGGTATTCATTGATTTCTGGAATAACATGTTTGTATGGCACATTCACATTTAAATCAACAGAATATTGCTTCCACTTTCACGTTTTGATACGTTACATCTTCTTCCTACCCAGAATTTAGTTCATTTTCAGCCGACTGGCAAAGAAAGCAATATTCAGTATCCTACGATAGTTACTAATTCAGTAAAGGTTTAGAGTAAGTTTGCAGCTGAATGCTGGACAACATTGAGATTGCTGCTAGTGACGGAGCTTTCTAATTGATATTGTCATTGATAAGGTTTGTGGGAGGTCAAAAACACGCCATGGTGATCAACCTTTGATTAGTTGTGCAGCCCTCATGAATATACTACGCTGGAGCTCCACGGTGCTCATGTTCCACTAGGAAGACAAGTCTATGGAGAAACTTGCTCTTTACTGATGATTTATGTTTTCTTTTTCTGAATATTTTGCCACTACAATACTTACAGAGAGTGGTGTGTGTTAGCCTCCCTTTCTTTTAGGAAGGCCTCTCATCGCGGCGCTATTTCATTCGGAGCTCCTGTTGGTGCTTCTATCACAAACGGATGGCAGCCAAAGTCAATGAGCCTCATTTTGATGACGAGGCAGGAACCGCTAAATGCGTCTTCGCTGCCGGTGCTCTTGGGCGCTGTAATGACGAAGTGCTCGAGAGAAAGAAAGATGGGACGCCTCAACTGCAGCGTCAGAGAGAGACACCAGCCAGAGCTCATCTGTTGAATGGCCCCGCTCTCCTAACCCTTCCTCCCACCTCACCTCCAACTCTCCGCCCCTCAACCTTGGCGAAATGACAAGGCCCCTCAATTATCCCCATCGATTGATCTCCGCTGATTGAGAGAGAGAGGGAGAGCGCGCAGGCCTCCCGGGTGACCTGAGAGAAGCAGACTGTCTTTGCTGGGCTGGTGTGAAACTCAGCCCCTCCCTGTCTGCCTCTCTCGCTGCCCCCGGGGCCGTGGAGGTGCAGCAGGAAGGTATCCTCCACGTTTGGGCTGAGCGTGCTTGTCGGGATGCTGCAGTCAGACGGAGGGGGAAGGTCTCTGCTTATGACACAAGCAGGCCAATGCCAGCAGGCTTCGCCGAGTGTGTGGGAGGGTCAAAGCCATGTTCATCCCCCTGTGGACACGGGATGACACTGAGGAGCATGTTGGTGACAAAGTGTGATGTTGATCTGGATTTTCCGTCGGGCCTCGCTCAAACCAGGCTGCTCCTAACGGGACCCCCCGCCCTCAACCCCCCTCCCCCCCCCCACGCGCGCTATCCGTGTGTCAATGCGTGTGTCCCTGACATGGCCTTAGAGGCCTGGAACACTGGGTCACAAAGTCCTGGGAGTGAGGCCGGCTGTTACTCAACTGTTTCTTATTTTAACCAGGTTATGTGGCGGCAGTGCAGGGGAGAAGCGGGGGCTAAGTGAAAATGCCACTCATTCCTGAAGAGTCCCTGGCCTCGTCAAGGTTAGTGGCTTGTCTTTGTAAGTTGAGGGATTGATGCATGAGCCTGTCTGGCGCTGAATTCAAAGTCCAAAGCTGTGACAGGCAGCAGCTCCCTCCCTCCCTCTTTGCAGGCTATCACAGGGCCCCGTCCTTCCCAACTTCTTAGCAGTCTGTCCTTTCGGGAACCTTGAGCAGCCCAGGCAAGGACGCAGTGTCGGGTGCAGTAAGCCTGTGCAGAGGGGGAGGCTTTACGTAACGCTCTGCTTTAAACACGGGTGTATGACTTCCCTGACATGGAGCAGTGCGGTGCAGCACCGCTCGGCTCGCTGGCACCCCTCCCACCCCACCCGGGGCCCTCCTGGGCAAGGAGGGGGCAGAGAGAGCCCTGCAACTTAATTATATCCTTTTCTTTTTAAAAGCTTTCGTTTGAAATTAAATTCTCCTAGGCAATTAACTAAAGAGGAGTCTTCAGAATTTATGAATGAATGATGGATGTATTGCACGGGTTGACAGGGGGAGGGAGGGCGGGAGGAGCAGGCGACGCATATGCAGAATGAATTTATTCTTTTTGCAAAATCGGTGGTTTGTGGGAATTACTCGTTAAACTTTGTACCTGAGACCTGCTCTCTCACTACACCTGGAATTTAGCTCATGTCGCACCATTCCGACGCCAGTAGTAGTTGTTTTTTTCCCATTTTTTGGCGCTGCAAGATGGGTGGAAAACAAAAGGAGCCTCATTCATTCAGACCCACATCCGATAGAAGCTGGATGTTACACGATAAGTGGAGATACTTTTTGGCTACTGGTGATGAGCTGTGTGGTTGCTGGGCAACAAGGGACCTGTGCTGGTGGCCGGGTGGAGAGTCGGAGCAGTGTGCAGCACGATGGTTTCTATTGGAGAAATGTTGCTCAATCCCTCTTGAAATACCTCATTCTGTGTTACTCTGAGCACACCGTTTATCCAAAAGATCAGCCTGCTAAGGTGCAGAATGACCATCCTTGTACTGGCTTACAGAAGACTCATTGCACCTTCAATGAAAATCTTTGAACAACACCACCAAGCGTGGACCCCAAACATTCGGCACAACGGCAATACCACTCTTTCCCTGAGTGGCTTCTGGAATTTCCCCAAATGCAGTTTCCTTTTGTCAAACGGTCAGGGAGGTGGTGAAGCTGGGTAAACAGGCCATGAAGGCCGTAGCTCGGGAAGCTCAGGAGTGCAGCTTCCTCATAACCGCGCTGGGAGACCAGCGGCAGAGAGGCGATTTGGGAGGAGCGGATGACTCCGGGCAGCCGTGTGACCTACTACTTTGGGAAAATGGACTGGTGACTAGAAGATTGCTGGCTCATACTCCTGCTCACCCTCTGCCCTTGAGCAAAAGCAATTAACCTGGATTCCTCTAGTAAATATCCAGCTGCAGCAATGGAGGGAGATGTGCAAGAGTGATAATCGCGTAAGTGACTTTGAATAAAAGTGTCCACTAAGCAGGAAGATTAATACGGCTTATAGAATCATAGCTTGTGTTTCCAAGTTAGCAAGGACTGCCGTACATGTAGAGGAGTGCACTCCCCCCCTCCGTCTCACCTCTTCTTGTGCACTCTCACCCACACTCCTCTTCCTTTCCTGTGGCATTAAGGCGGGAGTATGACCTTGACCCGATTGCAGAGGAGGCTTTTTAAGCAACTCTCCAGAAGGAGATCCAATCATGTGACACCCTTCACCCACGCCTCACCCCCCGATCCTCCCTCCTGACCTTCTATGTCCACAAAAACGAGGGAGGCGGAGACCCTGGCAGGCTGTCCTTCAATGGGGTTGGTCCCCCCCCCCGACCACCCCCCTTCTTCCAAGGTCAAAAGAGGTCAAGGTCGCGCCTTGGAAGAGCAGATTTCCGTGCCTAAATTTCAGAATGACCAGAGTCTGCCCCCCCCCCCTCTCTAACTGGGCTGTTGATACCGTCTCAGCTCTCAATCACTGATACCAGCATGTGTGCGGGAAAGGTGGTCTCATGTCCATAGTGATTCATGTCCTGAGTGAGCTGGCTGCTAGGATTTGTGTTGTTGCAGTTGCCTTAAGCCCCCCCACACGCACACCCACACACACAGCCCCCACACAGCTGCCCCGCAGTTTAAACGCGGCTCAACGCGTCTCGCCACAGAGTATTTTTATGTGCAACTACGGTAACATTTCCTCCCCCCTGGATATGTTTAGCATATGGCTGAGTAAATCGGGATAGCCCACTTTGTTAGAGTCTTTGGACATGCGGGTCAGAGTGTACACTGCTGTTTCTATACACTACAGCACTGAACTGGACCATCGAGGGGAGGCACAGTTGTCCTACAGGCACAACATGTCATCTAGGCCTCCGATTAAATAAAGAAAATGCAGTGTGACATTTTTACAATGATGTGATTCTTGAAATTTTAATAAACACATTAAAGGTAAGAGCAGAATGATGCTGTGTTATGTACTGTAAAGAATTTAAATAATTGTTTGAAATTGTGTACAACTCACAACCAGTGCAAATACTGTAGTTGGTAAGCTTGTAAGAAAGTTGATCTGATCATTTGTTAAGGCATGCCCTGATATGACCGTATTACAGTGCCTGACAGGAGAGCTGGCACTAAGGGTCTCTAGGCAACCACACAAGAATCATTTCCAGCCTTCTTTTCTATACTCCGTGGAGAAAAATGTCAGGGATTCTCAACCGCTGTGACGTTTTTAGAAAACAGGCCGAGACTTGAATAAAGCCACCCTGCCATCAGTCTGTCAGGATGGACACAATAAGTGATTCAGATGCAGTGAATTCAGGAGGTAGTTGCACCGCTTCCCATTTCAGTCCGTAACTTTCTTAGAAAGAAAAGACTCAAAAAAATATTCTGGTGCAATATTTGAAGCACCGTTGGTAGAATTTGCAGCTTCTTGTTCTATGGCAAGACAAGCTTTGCTGACGTGGATTTTGCAAATCTTCTTACTTTCCTTTCCTTTCAAATCTATTGCACATTTTAAACTGAACATTTTGAGAGCCTGCTTAAGAAAAAGTGAGTGCACACTTGTCTCCATCCACTACCATCCTGCACTTACAGGATAAGGAGTTGGCTTTAGAAGGTAAGCAGTAGGTGGGGTCCATCCTCCGGTTGGAGATCCGTCATCCAATGGTGGGAAGAAGAGGGAAGTAATGATGTAAACAACAGCAGTCGTGTCTAAATGACTCCAAAACAAAGTAGAAAGCTGGATGTAAATATAACATGGTGGTTGGTTTAATTTGTTAACGTGAGGAAGGTTACTTTAGGTGAAAGTTAGACTGGAGTGACGAGGAAGCTGATATAATCTACCTTTTCTACCTCAGTGGAGCAGAATCTCATCTCAGCCAAGCGTAAAATAAATTTTGTTGTGCCCTCTGTGCCGGAACACACTCGTCCGTTCTGTCTTCTTTTACAAATATTGACATTTTTCTCCGGTTCTCTTTTAGACTTTTTCTTGAATGGCCTCAGCGTGAACCAATCTCCAAATGGTTAGTGCAGGGCCCTCCCCTGTGGCCCCCAGCACTTCATGAGCTGCCTTGATTGTGTTCAGACAGTTGTCTTGTTCAACGTAACTTAAATAAAGGGGATCGCCTGCTGGGACTTGACATTTAAAATCAGAGAGACCTTTGCTGCCCACCCAAATACACCTTAAGCGCCCACACACACACACAAAGCAGCCTGAGGAACCTTTAGCTTTAGAAGTTTGGATTTCCAGCAAATCCGAGCTCGTCTCGTGTCAAAAGAAAGCGGCGAGGCACGGGTGTCGCTAACGTACCCGTCATTTCATGTCAAGCTATTTTCGGTTTCAAAGGTTATGGAAGATATACAAGCATTTACACACCACAGTGTTTCCCCCAGGTCAACCGCTTTGTGGGGGGTGGGAGTGCTGACAGGCGGACCGACAGCTTTCCGCTGTTGGGATTGTGCTCATCTGTGGGCGATATCTTGACAATGTAAATTGTTTACATGAAGATTGTATAGTACCTGGGGTACTTGTGTGTTTACACGTTTGGGGCTGGTGCTGTGTGGTTTATCCACAGCCTCTTTCTCTCTCTCTCTCTCTAAGCCACCTTCCCTTCCATTCAGCGTTGACCTTGGTGCTTATGAGGAGGCAGGGCTTGAACTACATCCACCCCCTTAAGCTGAAACTAGAACCTCCGCCAGCCCCCTCTGTCAAATAAGGAGACCTTCTAACCCTACTCCGCTTTCTCCAAGGGCCATTTTGCTCTCCACGGGTCGTATGCTGGATGCTTAAAACCAAAGAAAGAACCAGCAGCGCGTTCTTGCAGCAGAGGAAAGTGGAGCAGCGGGCTTGAGGAACCGACATGTCTGTGTGCAGTGGGTCACCATTAGCACGCGGGGGCTTAGCATCGGGCTGCTGAGAGTTTAGCAGCAGGTCAGCCTCTGTTTTTTAGAGCGGAGTGTGAAACTCTGGCTGATGCAATTGAGCGCTCACGCAAACACATGTAGCGGCTAGCAGCTGGTGGGACTAATGTTCCGGTGCGGGACAAACTGTGTGACACCAGGAAGCTAATACTTAAAATCTATTACAACATATTTTTTTCTCTGTTTTTTTAAAGACATAAGTCTTTAAAAAAACACGTCATGCTGTGGGTGCACAGAATTAGTCAGCTCAGTTAAATGTAAGAGGTGATTAATTAAATGTCACTCGCTTCTCGAACAGAAGCTATACTATGGTTGCTAAGCAACGCCGAGGCCCAGGAGTGAGGCTTGATGGCTTGTGGCCAGTGCATTAATATTTAAATCAGCAGGCAAAGGTGCAACGTCGATTAGGGTCCTCACAATGGCTTCAGACGGGGCGCGCCGGATCTCTGTTACAATCGAGTCACAGCCGCCGTCAGGGCAGCGCACCGAGCGGCGCTACGAGTATGGATGTGAGTGCGGGGGGGCGGTTTGCATGAAAGCGCCATGAATGATATGAGACTCATCATTAGCCGTCGTAGCCGGCGCGGAGGAATTTGACGAGGGTGGGGGCCGCGTCATGTCATGTAGCGAGAGAGGTTCATTATTAATTTTTTTCCGACACGTCGTACCTTCTCGTGTTGTTAGATGACTGCAGACGAGCGGTGTGTTTTTAAATTAGTCAGAGGATCCCATTTAGCATTCTGAGAAAGATGTGAGATGATGGCCACCTAGAAGAGGAGATGTGAAAAGCAGGAGGCGGGGCGAGGAGGTCAACGAAGTTGGCGTCTATGCACCCCGGGGGCCGTTGCATCAAGGCGTGGGAGTGTTTTTGCCAAGCGCTGATAAGGGTCGGCCCTCATGTTCCAGAGGCCACCGTAACGCATCTCCAAAGTGCAGCGGCTCATCACACAAGTCTCTCTCTCTCTCTCGTTTCCACTTTCCCTCCTTTGTCTCCCCTTCCCTTGTACTGTCTCCCTCGATCATGCTCTGCAGCACTCCTCACACACTGTTGGGGAGGAGGGAGAGAGAGAGAGAGGGAGAGAGAGAAAAAAAGGAAAGAAAGAAGAAGAAGAAGAAAAGTGGGTCAGGGCGACCTATTTTTTTTTCTTTCTTTTTTTTTTTTTCCACAGTTCACGGAGGCAGAGGGTGGCGGTGTTATCGTCAGTTAGACGAGGAGCAGTGCCTGATGGGTAGGCAGGGCCCCGTCGCCAGCACGCAGCCACTCAGAAGTGGGTCAGCAGCAGAGGCTGCGTCTTGTAAACGGGTCGTCGTACTGGGGAGAAAAGCTGCAAATGGACCATAGATTATACGGCGCGAGCTGAGCTCCCCCGCCGCACACTTAGAAACAGAACAACACACACACACACACATGTAAGCCTTACAGTAGCTCTGAAGCGCTGCCAGCTCCTACATGCCCCCCCACCCTCTCCCCTGTCCGTCTCCATTCATACCCCAACGATCTCTTCACATCTCCCCCCCCCCCTCCTACCCCCCCACACCCCTTGGCTGCTGTTTTCCGTGTGAAGGCTGCTCTCTCTCCCAGAATGGCTGGGCTTTAATTCAGGTCAGGTTATGTACTGAGCCGAGTTCAACTGTGTTTAGAGACGGCCGACACAGAGGCAGCCGCCTCTTTGCATATCATCTGTGCCGATGCCAGACATTTGAGGAGAACATTTGCATACATGCCCCCTCGTTAGGTAATGATTTTCTGTCTGACCAAAACAACAATGTACAACAACGAGGGAAAAAAAGTTTGCATGTCGCTTCCCTTTCAAAGGAGCTGCAATAGTGCTTCAGTGCCGGCTGAACCAGAGTTCATATGAAGACAAGTCTTAGTAGTGCGTAGGGATGTTAGTATAGTGTTAGGAAGTCAAAATCAAATATTTATCTTATAAATCATTGTATCTTATTATAATTGCTGTGAAAGCATCTCCTTCAGACCACCTGATTCATTAAGCTTGTTGGCCAAAAACAATATTTTTCAAGATCCTGACGACGTTATAAGTTACCTTTTTACTGAAAGAGCTTAAAATTATCGTAATGATACTTAATGCAATCCTTGTGAGCTGTAGTGATGATATATTTCTTTGGATAGCATACGTAATGAAAAAAGTGCTGACATACTAATAGTAAAAATAGTAAATACATTTCATGGAATAAATAAATATAGGACCTGGACCAACAGCTAACGTCAACTAGCTCTCCAGGGATTTATTGGTCCCAATGTTGCATTGTCAGGGAAAATTATAAGGATGGGTCTTTTCCATGTGATTGTGATCAGACCCGGTACCCACGTGTCACGCTCTACACTTCTGGCACCCCGGTGCTACTCAACCAAACTTCATGGGGCATCCGCAGTGGAAGGAGAATTTTGCTTGTGATGATTGTCCTCAATTGTCCTCAAGGGGTGGGGGGTTTCTACGGCCACCATGGATCTTTGCAGTGGATTTGAAATGGGTCTTTACATTGGTGTCCTCCGTGTCCTCTCACTGCTCAGACAGACAGAGCAGGAGGAACACTGGTTTTGATCTTGTCCTCACAAAGGATGGCTGTGGCCAGAGAATCTGGATTTATTCCTGCATCCGAGTGCTGACGGAGCAATGTTATTTCTCCAGGAAGCTGTGCGTCCTCTACAATCGGTTTATTTGTGGCTCTTCTATAGTGGGCCTTTTTTAGCATCACAACAAAAACTTTCCATGTAAATATACGGTAATATAGGTGTAATATACGTTGCCGGATATGGGTAATACGGACAATAAACTGAACATTTTGGGGTAATTTAACTGTATTTACCTTGAAAAAACAATATGACAAAACAAAATTTGTAATACAAATTTTGATATATTTTTTTTTACTTCGTTCATTGTCCATCCATTGTGAGTAGTACTTCATTCTTTTCATTGAACTAAAAAACATGAACGCTGACTAAAATAGTGTATTCCCTTTGATCACCGATGTGTGGGGTAAAATGAATTAAGCTTCTCAAGCCTCTGTTTTTAGTGTTTTTCCCTGAATCCATTCGGCTCTACGTCGCCCTACTTGTGCTTTTTGATGAACCCCAATAGCCGCGAATAATCCAGGCCGGTGTTTCCCCGAGGTCTGGTGAAGGTAACTGGAAATGAAAATGTCTGTATTAAATTGAACATGGCTTAAGTTTACAATATGCTAGATAATGGCCGAGAAGTTCAAAAACCACACAACATTTTATATTTACGGTTTACGGAGAATGTCCAGGGTCCAGCTGAGCTTGCACAGTCTTGTTTTCAACTACATATAAGTTCCCCGTTTTAGGCTTTTGCAAAAAGAAACCCATCCCTATTAGCCAAGGTGTCGCACTAGCAAGCATAACATAATACCCCGAGGTGGGGCTAAACATAGCGGGAGAGGGGGGATCGGATCAGCAGCGAGACTCCGGTTAGCTAAAGACACCGGGGCCCCTTCTCGGTGCCATAGCTCCAAAGCCCTGACGCTGCGGGGACAGCAGACCTGTCTTGTGTTATTCTTAGCCCCAGAACTCCACGTCTCTGTGCAAAAGCCCCTTAACGCTAATTGAGGAGAATACTCATTGCTCACGTCGCTCAGCGGCAGCCTCTGTGGGAGGAGTGAGCAGTGTGTGAAGGTGGGACACGCTGAGCACGAAACCAGTCAGGACCAGTACTCGGCCACTCCAGCCGGTGTTTTTTTCTCTCCTTTTTTTCCCGGGTGATCGGGAGTCACCACAGTGCCTCTAGCAGATGGTTTCCAGCAGACCTGCGTGTGACATGTGATAACATTACAGTTTTGAAAAGGTCAGGCATGAAGAGAACCAGCAGGAGGGCCGAGCCAGTCTCAGAGTGCCCCGACTTCCGGTGCAGTCCTTTACACACACACACACACACACACACGCGCACACGCACAGTACTGAACACACTGCCTGAAACAGGACATTGCAAATATTGACTGTATCACTTGAACCCTGGCGGCCCTGTCGCCATCGCGAGGAGGGTGCCGCAATATTTGCACGCTAAAGAAAATAAAAACCCTCTTTGTGCTTTTACAGTAGACTCTGCTCTCCGAGCGGAGACAGACTTTGGACTTTGCACCATGTGTTTACTTTGGAAAATCCAAGGTCTTCATTCAGGGACCCGTTGGGTCACTATCAACCTGTCACAACATGCCCCTCCGCCCCTTCCCGCAGTGGGAGAATGTTGATTGGCCGGCGAGCTCATCCTTGGAGCAGAGCGGAGGGGTCAGGAGTGTTTGTTTTGACGCTCCAGGTCAGCGTGTGCCAGCAGCTCAGAGCGGGGGGGAACAAACACCCTGGAATGTCCAAGCACATGAACAACACTTCTGGACGAGATGGCCATCTCATCACGCAGGTGTATTCCATAAAAAGACCCCCACCACCACCACCCTTTCCCTGGAACGCCACAGCACTCGGCCTTCAAGGAGGAGGTTTATAAATAAATCTGTGCAGGCCGGTCAGACATTTTGAAATTCTGTCTCTATCTCGGTCCGACAGCGAGGTTAAAGATACAGCATTCTGATAAATTTCTTCCTACCGGGGGGAACTGATAAGAAAAGGCAAAGATTGAATAAAAGAGCTGTGGAGAAAGGGGGGGGGGGTCTGAGATGTCTATCAGGCCGTTTTTTTCTTTTTCGTCGCACAGATCCAGTTCAAGGGCGCCCGCAGGCGAGGCAGCTCTCGCTCTTGCAGTGCCAACGCTGCTGCTCAAGGTCATACGAGCCGGCCCTGTGACATTAAAGAGGAATAGGAAAGGGGGCGTGGGGGGGGTCAGAAACCATCAACCACTGACATGCACGCATACACACACAGAATTAAGTTGTATAGGGAAAGAATGTCCTTCAACTTGTCAATTCTTTCCTGTGACTTTTGTGCGCTGTGGTTTTTTTTTTTTTTTTTGTGAGGGCAAGAGCTTTTTAAGGGCAGTAATGAAAGCGTCTTATTCTCTCTGCTCGGAGCCAAGAGATGCTCGGCTAACTGCTTTGTAGTTGCCAGCCACACATCCAGGCAGCGTCTGTGTGTGTGGGACAGAGAGCGAGAGGGGAAGATGGAAGAGAGAAGAGTCACTGTGATAAACCTCAAGGGGGACGGGGGTGAGGTACGGGAGAGAGAGGAAGATAGTTATATAAAGGGACCGAGAGGCAAAGGCGGACACTTCCAAACGGTTGAGACTATAACGAGGGTATTTAGCTGAAGTGAATCTAAACGTTTTATGGCCAATCGGCTGTCCATCCAAAGATGGCAGCTAAAGCCCACTAGCACTGGTTAGCTAGGTACATTCCCTCCTCGCTTTGATGATTTCCAAACATGCCAAACTGCATTCTCCTGCACACCAAGTTGGTTCCTGAAGTGTTCACTTGAACAACTCGAGAATCTTTTTTTGAAGCGAGGTATTTTGACGGGCGTTAGCAAGAACAGCAGTCAATAACAAAAGGAGTGATGGCTGAATTCCATTTAGCTGCTCAAGGTCCCGCCTGTGTGTTACCTTTACCGGTAGCACCTGTGCTTTCCCTCCTATGAAAAGTGTCTGTGGGGATTTGCTTCATAGAGCAGTTAGTATTCTGTGATGCGTCTTAGTCATTTCAGGATTTTCAAATTTGGCCCAAAAATCCACTTGCTCTCAAGGATGAATTGATTGTAGAACTGGAGAACGAATATGTCAATGATGACACACAAATGTCTAATAAGTAAACACAATGCGATACACATGGTTAAAGGCGGAAAACAACTGCGAGGTGGTTATTCTAGTGAATAAGATATGCTTCAATCTGTTTCAAGATTTATTTTATCTGTCGGAAACACGGAAACAAGACCTAATATTGGTCAAGATATCAGTTGTATGTATGTGATCTGAAGCCAACAGAGAATTCTTGCTAAGCACTAGCATTTCTTACTCCTTCTCTGATGGGGGTCAGGGTGAATAACCCTATTGTGTCATGTGGTCGCACTAAGAGAACAGCAGCCGCGTGAACTCGCTTGTCCACCTTTTGTTTACATCGTAGCCGTGTACCTGTCGGTCAATGGCGGATCAACTTGCAGTGCCCATTACACGGGAGAGCAGTGTGTCGCGCTACAACAGCGCGCAGTCAGGGGGGGTTCAACTGAACAATGAGTAAGACCAGACACTACAATTGAATGGGGTAAGATGATGTAACTCATAAACATCACTATGACACTTCACAAGCTGATTACTTACATTAGGACATTTCTTTCCTTAACGTTGTGTGTAAATGTGCAAATGACCTCATGTTTGAGTAAAGTGAAATGGGTTTATAGAGGGTATCTCTTTGTCACTTTATCACTTCATAAATCTAAAAATAATGTCATACAAAGCAATCATCCTTTGCCACCATCCTTCTGTTCGTCCATTTTCCTCCTCTTACCCGGGGTCGGGTCGCGGTGGCAGCAGGCCCAGACGGCTGACCCAGACTTCCCTTTCAACATTTCCCAGCTCATTTTGGGCGATGTCGAAGTGTTCCCAGGCCAGCAGCGAAACATAATCCCCCCAGCGTGTCCTGGTTCCTCCCCGAGGTCTCCTACCAGTTGGGCGTGCTCGAAGAACCTCCAGTGGGAGGCGTCCAGAAGGCATCCTAGTTAGACGCCCGGACCACCTCAGCTGACTCTTTTCAACACAAAGGAGTTCCCTCCCGATGTCCGAGCTCCTTGCCCTGTCTCTAAGGCTGAGCGCGGCCACCCTGCGCAGGAGACTTATTTCGCCCGCTTGTATCCACAACCTTGTTCTTTCGGTCACGACCCAGAGTTGGAGACGATGGGTGAGGGTCAGAACGTTGACCGCTCGGTAAACTCCAGAACCAAGACAGTCCGGTGCAGCACCTTAAACTCCTTCGCTTGAGGTAGGCAGTCAGTCCCCAAACTATGAGAGCAGTCCCTCTGCCATCATGTTATCAGTAATAAAACAGTGCCTGAAGTGGTCTATAAATTAGTTAGTATTATTTGAACAAACCCTATTCACAGATTCAGAATATAGAGAGGAATGCGACTGTAAAGGTTGGGGGATGTTAGAACTACTGAAGTGAGGAATTCTAGATCAGATACTAAAAATATTTAAAAATACAATCTGAAGACCGTATATTACATTAGCCAACGCTTTTATCCGAAGCTACTTACATCACAATTTAAACCCATGGCTTTTACATTTTGCCCAGGTAGCAATTAGGGGGTTAGGTGTCTTGCTCAGGGACACTGCGAGACATGGGGCAGCCGGGACTTGAACCACCAACCTTGCGGTTCCCAGCGCACCCGCTCTACCCCCTCCGCCATGACGACGACCCCCGTATAGATCAAAAGGGTAAGAAAAGTGTTATGTTATCCAAACTGGGCATTATCTAATAGTACTTATCAGTGACTTTAGGGGAAGTTTACAGTCACACATACGCAACATATTAAAATAAACACCTACATGTGTCTTTTGTATGATATTATTTTATCTCATGGAAGCATCATCTCTAAATAAATAAGGGTTATAGTGTCTGTAGTGTTAGGCCCTTAAGAGGAGTACTGGATTGGAGTTGATAAACACTCCCTTACTTTTGATTTCACACCAAAATACAATGGATTGGAAAGGAAGTACAAGGTGAAATGGGGCTGTTTTTTTAGAAGGAGATAAGGCCATGGTTTCTGGAACAGAACTAATAGCCTCGACTATCTTCTAAATTCCCTTGTAGATGTATAAAGTACAGGCAGACGTCGTATGAGTCCACAAAGTCAGTCTCTCCAGCCGCTAATGGAGCCGATTCGGGCCATGCATCAATATGACATTGCAGATCACAATCTTTAGACTTTGGGAGCACTTTAGGTACTTTCAGTGCTGGAGGAGCGAAGCAGGAACTGGCCGACAAAACACTGAGTCATTATAATAACAATCAAGAGAGGTGGGTGGAGCCTCCAGGGATCCAGCCCAACAGGAATGACTCAAGTCTTCCCAGAAGGCCTTGCGGTGTGACTACTGGTCCTGATAGGGGTTTTACAGTCGCCCTAATAAACATCACAGCATATTCAGTCTCACGGCTTTCCTTGCCCTATTACATTGTTCTATACACCCAAAACTAGTAGTATTTGCACCATTTCTCTACACTAACGCCGATGCCAGGAACTGTGTCGGGTCATGTGACTTGAATACTGTAATCAGTTACTGATTACATGCTACTCTGCAGCAAAAGTAATTCCATTCCTTCTGTGATAACTAATAGCAGCAAAAGTGAGGTTTTACATTGCTGTCAAGCCCAACATGGCCTTTGAAATACCCTCCTCCCATCTTCTGCATGTTACACGTGTACCAGTAGGAAACAAAGCCCCGGGGTTTAACGAGCAGGTAACCTACGGTTGGGAGGGATTTACCGACAGTCAACAGCTAGCTTAGCTACACACATCCTCCGACTGTTAATAACCCGCATGATTCCCGCAATGCATAACTAACTCTGCTCAGTGGGGCCTTGTTCTGCAGTGTGAAAGGCTCCTCCATGGAAACAGCACAGTCACGGCTTTAGAAGTAGAGCAAACTCAAAAATGACTTTAGTGCAGCATAACATAGTTATAATGCCATAGGTCATAAGAAAAGAAAGCTCCCGTTTGAATTTGTTTGTTCAAAAACAGGAAAGCGGTGGAATCCATTCCTGCATTTTTCTCAATATACAGTTTTATGATGATATATAGTGTTATTTAGACTATTTTCTGGAGGCAGAGACGGCACGCGGCGAGTTACTGGTAGAGTAATGTGTATCAATGGAAGTACCAGAAGATGTTCCATGACTGTGATGGTAGACAGTGAGCGGTTTGTATCCGTCCACAGAACACGTACAGTGAGAGGAAGTGGAAAAAGCACTTCTAGCAATAATTTAATAAATTGAAATCTGAATTTGAACTGCGGTGGGGACAGTCCCATCTGTGGAGCGTTGTGTGGAGCGAAGGGGGGGGGCAGTGTTTATCCACTGTGTACTTGCTTTCTGCATCAACGCAACTGGCCTGCGCTGTCCTGCCCTCACTTCTGTGAGGAGCAGCGAGGACACCATGTCCCCCAAACACCCTGGGTCAACGTATCTATGAAATCTAGTCTAAGTGTACTCCGTGAAGTGTACTTTCTACTCAGACAGGATTTACGGGATGAGTGTCCCTCACTCCAGTGATGCAATCCTTGAGAACAACAACCACTCAAAGCTGGATTTGAAGCTCTGAACTCTTGTGAACTCTGACATTTGAAGTGGAACCGGGGAAACGCAAGAGTCTCCTCGCATTTCAATCCCCACTGACCATTTTGACTATCCCTTTTGATTTGCTGAGGAAGCCTTTCAGACCAAACAATCAATAGTTACGGGCTCAAGTTGTGAATCGGCCCATAAATCACCCCCCACGCCCCCAGTCGAGTTGCCTCTGTATCATTTGATTACTTTCCCCTTTAGGGCAGCGCAGTGGTGTGGCGAGTAGCACGATCGCCTCACAGCAAAAAGGTCCTGGCTTAGAAACCACTCAGCGTGGAGTTTGCATGTTCTCTCCGGTTACATGCAAACAATGCCTGTAGGTGTGTCTCTACGTCAGCACTGTGATTGACTGTCAACCATTCCAGGGTGTGCCCGTCGGTTGGATTTACCGTAGCCCCCCTTCCTTCCCGCTGTAGTCAACCCTATGGAACAGGGGTGTCAAACTCATTTGAGGTTCGGGCCAGATACTGCCCACTTTGATCGAACGCGGGCCAGACCATTGAAATCATGCGGACGGTACAAATTGATATAAAAAAAGTCATCCGGCGGGCCCGCGAGTTTGACATATGTGCTATAGAACATATAGTAGGTGACTGACTGACTTTCCCCATTACCCAAAACAGATCTGTTTGCCGGGGATGAACAATCCAATTATTATTTTCATAACACAATATTTGTCAACCATTTTATTAGTTTAACTGGCAATCGGGTGTGTCTCCTGCAGTACCAATCTCCTGATCATCTCCTACAACTGGTGGTAACAGACAAGGGAGGGACCAAGGCTCATTTTGAGACGTGTACCATTAAAAGCCATTGACGTGCTTTACAAAACAATCCTATATATTGTGAGATGCATGTAGTGGTAAATTGATCAACGTGCTGGATCCTTCTCATCAACCGACTCGGGGGGATCAGGGATCCTGACAATATCCAAACTGTAGTCCGCCACCTCCCCTCCCACAACACAACAATACACAGACACTCACAGCTGAAAGGATTCATGTACACTCGCCCCCCCCCCCCGACAGTACGCTGCAGCCTTACTACTCCTCTCTTTCTAGCTCCCTGCTCTGCTGTGCTGAGCTGTGTGGAGTGTGTGTGTGTCTGTGTGTGTGTGCGTGTGTGTGTGTGTGTGACAGCTGCCTAATTGGGCATTCTCCCCTCATCGAAGCGCCTGCCTTTCCTCCCTCCCCTCCCTGCTCTCTCTCTCTCTCTCTCTTTCTCTCCTCCTGTCCAGGCCGGGACTGATGACGAATGGCAGCGGATTACAGATGAGGACACGGTGACCCGACTGACCTTGCTGCACAGCCGCGGTGGGAGGGGGAGGGAAGTAGGGTGGGGGGAGACACCGCGTTAGGGGTGGGGCGGACGGGGTGCCTGGACTGCAGAGGTGCAGGTTGGGGGGGGGGGGTGGCAGTGGGCATAGGTTGAGAAGGAGGAGGTGGATGGGGGGGAACAAAGCAGAGGATGAGGTCGCAAGAAGGTGGGCAATATGTCGGGGAGGGGGCTGCCAGGTGGCAAGGCGGGCGGTTGATGAGGCGAGGGACGAGAGTGTCACATGACTGCTATGCCCCTCCTTCCCTCCCTCCCTCCCTCCCTCCACCCGTGTCAGTATGTCAAGGGCACCAGCCCCCGTTGGCAAACGCTACTGCGGCATTTCCCACCACAGCCACACACATTTATTTCCCCTCATAATGTGTGTTTACGCGTCTCCATCAGACGAGCGGCTCGTACGTGACCGCCGGCTCGCCTCCGCACCCCCTCCCAACCCCGGGGGAAACGTAGGCGGCGAATCCTTACAGTGTGGTGAATTTTAATTTCTGTGCGTTCTGTAGATATTTCCATGCCCCCCCACCTTCAAAGCCCCACTGCCCCCCATCTTCCCCGCGGTGTGTGTGTGTGTGTGTGTGTGTGTGTGTGTGTGTTTGTGTGCACTGCCAAGGTGAGGTGTCCTCTTGTTAAGAGCGATTAATGGCACTCGTTATGTACATAATGAAATATCCCTGCCGATGCATAGGCTGGTTGTGTCTCTCTCTCTCTTCCCCCCCCCCCCCCCTCCCTCCCCGGTACACACTTTCCTCCACGTCTCCTGTGTGTGGGTGCGTGTGCGGTGGGTGTGTGTGCGCATTGTGTAACATCGATAGCGCTTTGTTGCAGCCTTCAGGCAACTCCGGTATGTGTTTGATATGGTGTAGAGCCCCCCCCCCCCTGTAAGCCGTCCCTCCAAATGAAAAACGAACAAAAATTAGGACCCTGTCAGTTGACAGTCGGGTTTGTTCCTCTCCCCCTCCCCTTAGACACTGCACAACACTGCACAACACTGCAACTCTCTGCATGACATGTGTTTCGAGAGAGATAGAGCCGAGTCGCGCTCTGACTGGCGGAGTAAATTTAGATCTAATCTGTGTGTGTGTGTGTGTGTGTGTGTGTGTGTGTGTTCTTTTGTAGCGCCGTGGAATGTTCACCCAACATCAGCTTTTAAGTTGACCTTGTTGTGCTGTTCGCTCCCGTGTTGTGCGTGTTTCTAGAACAAGACACTGCTGGCTTCCCTTTAGGTTTTTATTTTGACCTTGTGCGTGTGCACGCTAACACGTTTCTGTGGCGGAGTCAAGCTGTGCGAGCTCTTTTAATCCCACGCCCCGGTGCACGTAGGCTTGATTAGTGGCAGCAGTTATCTGCGCAGAAGACAGCCCGCCCGCCTTTAGCATTTGGTCAGGTCTAGGGCACTGGAGAGGCTTTGGGGGGGTGTCAAGTCATGAGAAAGGTGAACGAGGAAGGAGAAAGGTGGAGAGGGGCATGGGGGGGTTGGGGGTTGGAAGGAGGCCTGATTAGTATTCCAAAGGAGCACTCCTGCCGGTGGAGCAAATTGATTACTGCACTTTACCTGTATCGGCCTCCACAGCTCAGGATGACAAGGTACGCAGCAGCGTGTGTGTCTGCGCGCGCAGGATGGTTGTGTGTTTGCACAACGCTCACTGGGGATTCCTACACTACGTCGGAAACTTTTTCACCACATTTGCCTCGAGACATTTGTCCCCGTCCCCTCCGTCTCCTTCATTACAGGGTAATGGTCACGTCCTGGCCTCGCTCGCTCCTTCTGATTTAATAATCAACGGGCAACTGAGGACGGAGGACGGACTCTGTTCCCCACGAGCCCCCTGCTCCAAAACCTGCCCCATGGAGCCAGATGCTGTAAATAAACTTTAGTATGGTCAGATTTCCATCTCTGAACACATCATGTGTGACGCTTTTATAAAGAAAAGGAACCAAAACAAAGCCTAGACCTGCGTGGGACCTCATCGAAAACATTTTATTCTACCTTCCATAACATCCCATCCTGAACTATGCAACTATGAAACCATGAATATGACTCAGATTGGACCGATCATTTTTGTAAAATTCATTTTCGGAGCAGTTCAGCTCGCATTTTATTCTTTTTTTTTCATGATTAATGGCATGGTGACCAGTCATTTTGCACAGAAATGTGTCATAGATTTCTTTACATTGGCAACTGGGGGTGAGCGGAGTGGAGTGAGCGCGGTCGTCCTCCAATCAGAGGACTGGCGGTTCGATCCCAGGTCCTGCTGACCTGCGTGTTAGTTTAACCCCAACATTGCTCCTGTAGCTGTGACTACTGTGTGTGAATGTTACTTACTGACGGGCAGGTGGCACTGTGTACGATCGCTCCTGTCCTCGGTGTGTGAATGTGTGAACAATGACATGAAGTGTCAAAGCGCTTTGAGTTAAGCGCTATACAATCACAGTCCATTCACTTTCAGCTGTGGCTGTGCTCATTCCATCAAGCTGTAGACCTACATAGCAGATCAAATCAAAGCGACAGAGCGTGAAACGCAACAGGAGGCCAAACCAACGCAAAGCTGCACTCGCTGCAGTAGTCCGTCATCACACACCTCTACGACTACGGACCGGGCCGCAAACTATTGTCAAGCAGTCCGTGAGGCCAAAAAGGTTGGGCACCACTGGTTTAAACCACCGCTGGCAGCTTCCCCTCCACCTTTTATCATTGGAGACCCGACCTAATTGAAAAGAGAGAGCGCTCCATCTTTTCATACTGTGATTTCTTTCTCCGCCCAGAACATGTCTGTCAAAATAAAGTCAAATTATGATTCCCAATTATGTTCTGTGCTCCACCAAAGTGGTTCATTCCACTCATCATTTGTCTCCCCCCAATCAGATGTTGCTGGTGTAGGATAATCACAGAGGCAGTGAAGGCACACATGTGAGGTCATATTCTGTAATAATGAGTTCCTGACCAGAACGGCTCATCCACAAATACCGGCTTCTCTTCATAGTAGGAGCACATGCAGTATTAAGTAAGTGTGTCTCAGACTCTCCTGTGAATATGAGGAGGAGGTCAGGCTAAATAAAGTAGCTTCTGCCCTAATGTGTTGGAGAAAATGGATTTGTCTCCGGTTCAAGAGGAGATCACGGGGATCTTGGCGTACTTCAAGAAGAAGACTTTAAGCACACAAAGAGAGAGTTTGTTTGAAATCAAACACCTTAA
Organism: Gasterosteus aculeatus; assembly: GCF_964276395.1. Classification (NCBI taxonomy): domain Eukaryota; kingdom Metazoa; phylum Chordata; class Actinopteri; order Perciformes; family Gasterosteidae; genus Gasterosteus; species Gasterosteus aculeatus. The sequence goes on from NC_135694.1 coordinate 15,757,533, forward strand.
CTTCAAGCCGTATTTAATGCTTTTAAAAAGGCTCCTTATCTCATGGGTTTACATTCTTACACTTTTTATTTCATATATTGATGACACAAGGAGTCACTATTTATTGCAAATATTAGATAAATCTTAGGACCTTTTCAACGTCACACTACATTGGGATGTGGATTTTAAGTTAAGCTCTTCAGATGTCCAATATTGGGGCTCCATATCACAGTGTTTTAGGATTTACTGGACTAAGCAGTAATGCAGTAGTTCACTGCAGTACTCTGATCCATAAGCAGTGGAATGCTTCAAGAGAAACATGGTGGCTTATAACCACCTTGTTACTGAGATATCCCCCTGCCCGCAGCAACGTTACACATTTTCTGTGAATAATAGTGTTTGGTTGTGTTTAGTTACTGCTTCGGTCATATTTCATCAAGTGGTTCAAACTTGATTTTCAACTGAAATCCAAAGTAGTGACACAACAAGTCTTATCACAATAACTAGCGTTGTTTTCCCCTCACATTAACGTCACCATTGTAAGACCATTATATGCCACTGGTATAAAAGCAAGTACCCTCTTTCAAATAGCTGTGAATATTGAGACAATGAAACAATTTAACAGTTTTTTAAATTATTTAAGCATATCAAATTAAACCAAGCAAGCAAAACAATATATCCTGCTAATCTTGGGCTTTGCTGATAAGAAAAACAAAAGATGTACATTCATTGCTCTGCTGTTTATTCTGGCATCTTGGCTAAAATGTGAGTGAGCAGCATACAAACATAACAGGCAATATCCAGGTGACAACTGTGAATGTCATACAATAAGTCAGTAAATAAAAAGGATGGAGGTCATGTCCGTAGCTCTAATTATGGGAAAGACACGGTCATCATCCTTTGCCCTTTGTTGTAATTTCTTATCTCCACCTGTGCAAAAGAAGATAGTGAACATGTTCTTTTGTTAGCAGCTAAATGGTTGTTATTTGGTTCCCGTGGAATCAGTGACTGGTTTGCACGGCTGGGCTGCAGCCTGCAGTCTGAACCTGAATAGCCGAGGCGGCCGGCCTCCAGCTGATCCTTGGGTCTTCTCCGGGCTGCGGAGGAGGAGCAGGGACCAGGGTGGGGCGAGGTCCTTCAGGGTGTTGCTCTTAACAGCGCCCATGCTTGATCCTCCAAGACTATGAAGATATCTAATATCCAAGTATTCAGTGTTACTGCGTATTGGATACATTTGGGTTACCGGCTTGTATCTGCACGTGGGTTTGGTCAGGACTGGCAGCCATGGCGCTGTGCAGGACTAGTCTCATTGAAGTCTCCTGTTTGTTGGCATGTACTCCGCTCCGCCCTGCCAACTGGATCGGTGCTGCTTGAGAGATTTCCCCCCCGAAAAGGTTACACATAATTGTTGGGTTAAATGTATCCAATTGATTTAATTGATTCCATTAATTGTGGGACTTTGAATAGAACTGAATCCTTAAAATAAATCCTAAGTAGTGAATTGGATCGTAATGGAATGTCCCCTTGTATTATCATTCGCCAACCTCCCTCAGCAAGCATTAGTGTGATTTAAAAAATTGAAAGTAGGTCAATGGGAGCATTATGAACAGGCAGAATCATAACAAAGATATGTCCTCTCCTTTTTCTGCCACTTAGACCCGTGCCACGCACCGCATTACTCCAAACCATCCCAAATGACTCCCAGTTAAAAAGAGCAGCGGTTCCCCGTTAAACCAATAAAGGCAGACATCCTGCTGACTCACGGCCGTAGCCCTCTTAGGGCTGGTGCCAAGGATATTATGGACATTATTCATTAAAGGCCACTTTTTCTCAGCTGGTTTTATCCAGCTTTCCGGGCTGCCTGACGGTGGGACGTTTCATCTTGATTGCAAAGTGGCCCGTTTCCCTCGGACACTGCTTCAGCAGACCACGGCCCCGCCGGCCACGGGGCCCTCATCTGCTACCGTGTTTACAAACGGGAAATGTGTGTTCTTCCGGGAGGGAAATGAGCTCCATTTTAGACGGCCGATGGAAGCAGATGATTGCCCCGGAACCCAATAGAAATGAATGAGGTGTAGATTGATGGCGGCCACGGCTCATTAGGAAGGTGTGTGTGTGTGTGTGTGTGTGTGTGTGTGTGTGTGTGCTGCCCGTCTGTGTTTAATACACTAATTCTCAGCCACTCAGGAAACGGCCCTTGGGTGGGTCTTCAAAATGGCGCACAAATATTTACAGTGGACACAAACATTTTTTCATAAGCACCTCCGTGCAAAGCCTATGTATGTAAAGTAAAAGGGGTCCGTGCGATGATCTCATCGTTGCTCTGGCGACAGTTTGGCCGTGGCCTCTGCTGGGTCAGCTGGGCTCTAAAACGTTTAGATGACTCACCAGCGTGCACAAATTCCTTTACACTCTCGCTCCACCCCAAGAACTCTTGGTTCTGGTCCCATTTTGTCCAATTTCCAAACCGTGGCGCTCTGTGGTGACACACTGATCCCCCCCCCAATGGATCTCCTGCGCTACTTAACACCAGAGTTCTGCCTTATCTGTGTGTACAGTGCCTGTATGTGGCCTACATCCACGCTTTCTCTGTGCGCTATGCATAACTTGTTTGGTCAATGCATCCTTAGAAGTGGGTCAGAGTGCCCTAGTTCTCATTGTGTGGGCGTGCATGCTTGTGTGTTACATTGTTATTTTGTCCTGATTGACTTATCTGCAGGAACATTTTCTTGCCCTGGCTCTCCCGCTGTTTGAGAGCGTGTTGTTCCTCTTGTTTACCTCTCTCCATCTCAAGGTTAACAAAGAGCTTTTAATTCCACTTTCCTCCGGTGCACGCGCTCACTTGTTGTGGCCGGCCCGGAGCACCGGCGTTTGGTCAGGTAGCTTATGCTTTGTCTTCTTTAATCACGTCAGGCCATATTGGATTTACAAATAGCGGTCACGCCGCATGTGTAAGTGAGCTCCCCCGATGAGTATGTGCAGCGGAGCTGGGCCGCAGATTACATGATATAATAGTGTTTAGGTGTCGCCTCTCCTTAAATTCCTTTAACCTTGACTCTCCTTAAATGCAGGGAGAACACATCTGCCAGGCTGGTGTCAGACATTAGTAATACACACCGCTTGGGCAGCATTGTCACTTTTTATTAACGCCCAGCGCTTTGCATGGTCACCAGCTGTTGCGTCAACTGGAAAAGCCTTGGCGGAGTGAATGACCTTGACTTTAACTGCCACTCCTCCTGCTCTTCCCCTTTTTAATTCGTTTGTTTGGTCTCATACATTTTAAATGGATTACCATTCCAGACAATGAAGGTCATTCAGGAAGTTGGATAAAGATAAAAAGAGAAGCTGTATTAAAGAGGTGAAGTGTGTTCATGCCTGTGTGTCAGTGGTTGTAGTCTGGAGGTCAGCAGAGGGCTTGAAGGTCACATATTGAGATCCGAGCGTTGACCTCTGCACCGGCCCGTCTTTGCGTGGGCCTCCGCGTAATGCCTGATGCCTCCTGGTAATTCTATGTAGCTCTGGAGTGCACTGACCTTTCCAGTTCCCGGTGTCTGTTAAGCAAAAGGGGAGCGAAGCACTGGGAGCAGCACACAGAGAGCCCCAGCGACGCCCCCCCACCCCCCCTCCGCCCCCTCACATACACATCATTTTGTCCTCCCTCTCCCACGTACGTGGCCGACTGTGATGGTAAAAATCACTTTAGAATGGCGCCTGCTCTGTCATTGGCTGACATTGTCAAGGATAATGGATAATCACCACAGAAACCGGTGCAGTGGTGTCTCACCATGAGGGAGGGGGCGAGCGGAGGGGAGGGAGGTCAGCTTTTTGGGTGCCACCACCAATGAGATGACATGTTAACAGATGTGTAAGGTCATTTCCGATGTATACACCGGGAGAGATAATGTAATAGTCATGCACACATCACGCATTTGGAGAAGGGTAGAGGGGGGCTGTGGGGGCTCAGCTTTCCCCGTATTAACGTCATTTATTAGTTAACCGAGCTCTGTCATTGAGGGGAGCACATTTGTTCTTGCCCTTGCTCTCGCGGGGCCTTTTTCTGACACCAGCTCCGTCATTCCGTGTCTGAAGGTCCCCTTTGTTTAAAGTTATTTATGAGCTATTTATGCTTTCTGTGGGATAGTGAATGTTCTGCTGTATATTAACTCAGTGTTTCCCCTACCATTATAAAAGGGAGGCGCCCTGAAAAGATGTGCAAACATTTTTTTTTTAAATTAAAAATTATAATTGTTTTTGTTGTTGTTATTTTTCGACGCACGGCAGTTCCATACTGACATTATTATGTTGCGAATACGTCTGTGTGGCGCTCGCAGCAGCGGGGCAGAGAGCACCAGAGTGACTTCCCCGTTCAGCCAACTAATACGCCCCCCCTCCCCTCTGAAGTTGTAAACCTAGGGGACACACTGTAACTAGTATAGTGCAGTGTCATAGTGTCCCTACGCTGCCTTTTCTCCTCTGTATTGAATTGTCTTTGGGCAAAAACATAGACAAGGTCAACTGTGATTCCAAAGGTTCACTGCCGGGTGACTGCAGAACGATGAACAGAATGTCCCATGTCTGAAGCAGTGTTTCTTTCTCTCACTGCATTAGTTGCGTAGCCGAGCTGTGAGGGAGGTAAACATGTGTATGTCTGCACTGGGCTGATCAAACGCGGTGTTACAGGGCATTCTATTATAATTGCTCTAAGCTCACTGGCGGGAAAATAGCCCTAATCCCGGGCATCTAAGATTAGCATGACAGCAGACGTCAGATGGCCCAGTAGCACCAGGTTGGCTTTTGTTTTTGTCGGATTTAGGTCAGCCGCTTAAAAATGGCCTCGGACTGTAATTGACCCTGATGGGCCAATCTCGGTAAAATGATGCTATTGTATACATTCTTTACCGCGCCTTCCTGTTTTCCTGCTGTAACTCAGACTTGATTGCGCACTGATCAACTTGAAAACGGCTCTTAAATCCCAGCTCGTTTTCACGGGGCCACAGAGTTGCCCTTACTGTCATGACAACCTGTGGACCTTGGCCACCAGGATGGATTTCAGCCTGATTAGAAGCCTGTTGCTTTGTTGTTTTTGGCCCTGGCTACTGCTCTCTGAGAAGTATAAAGGCCGCGTAGGTTGCCATCGCCTTTCGTCATAATCAACGGCTGCTGTCCTGTTGTGTGACCTGCTATGTCGGTCCGCGCAGCGGACACCGAAGGTGAGGGCAGGCATCGGGTAAAGGACGGACAGCAGCCGAGGCAAAGGGGGTGAGTTCTGTATTAATTAACCTTTACTGGACGAGGCCAGGACTGTCTGAGGTGTCCTGTATCCACGGACACCACGCTGACAGGGTTCAGAGCAGAGGTCTCCCAGGGCAGCGCCACTGACACTGTCATGGCAACTGGCACAATGCTCACCCCAGTGTCACCGACTCTGCCCTTCTGACAGTGGTGTGGTGTGACAGGTGCACCTGATACTTAAGCCCCCCCCCACCACTCAATACACACACACACGACCAGGTACTGCAATTAGTCTGTTAGCTATATCCTTGGTGTGATATTGTCCACTGCCTTTGTACTGAAGCCGTAAACACGAGTTACATCATGTCAAGAACGTTCATGTTTTGTTTTTGTATCTGATTTAAAAACCTTTCAGGCTACAAGGAGCAAAGATTGCGTAGTGTACGTTAAGTATGCATGCACATGTATATTTTCATGTGCATATTCATCCCCATGTCTAGGCATGCGTGCTTATTCCTTACTTGTGTGGGTGGATGGCTGCGGCTTTGTGTGCAGGGTTGCGTCGTGTGCGATGCTGCTCAAGTGCATAAGGAGCAGTAGGTGGTATGGGGAGGTGGGGGCAATAATCCACTGAAATGACAAGCTGCATACGAAATTATTCACAGCTCTCACAAGGCCCTTCACTTTTGCAAGACATCGCTGTGAGGGGCTTACAGCTCAAGACCTGAATGTTTTCAAGGTAGCGGGCTTGCATTTTCAATTTGGATCCAATCAGGCCTAATCTACATTTATCGTCTGCTCGGTGGCTGTGAGGGGAGAGTGCAGAGAGGAGAAGGAGCCGTGTGCAGTCAATCTGAAATGTTGCTAAGTAACAGGGATCGCAGACACGGTGGTGAAATGAATGTGATAGAGTGCTGTGCAAATCCCTGCGTCTTACAGTTTCTCCTTTTTCTCCTCTTCCTCTCTACCCAACCGTCTCTCCCTCCCTCTTTCCTCTCTCACTTCCATAGGTCCCCCAGTTGAGATCTGCAAAGCTGAAAGGCGCCACTGAGAGGACCTCCGCCAGGCCTTAAGACCGACATCCCAAACACCCAAAGCCACGGAATGTGTCAACATCTTCGCGGTGAAAATCCTGCTGACTCCTCGCTTGCTGCTCGTGTAAGCGTGGAGCTGGGCCTTCTGGGGTCCTACGGTGTTTAAAGGCATACAACAATGCCTGGAAGGCCCACCTGCCCCAGTTTGCCTCCAGCTATGGATGCTGCGTCACCACAATGCTGACTGTGCCCACTAAAGAAAGGGATCACATCTGGGACTCTTCTTTCTTTGTATTTAGGAAGTACATGACACTGTCAACCAGATGACCTAGTGGACATTTGTTTCCTAGTAGCAGAGCTGAACCATACGAGGGGAACCTAGAATTGAACATGACTCATGGGGAGGAGCCTGGCCCTGAAACACACAAGGATTCAGCTGTTTTAACTTATCTGGAAGGTTTACTGATGCATCCAGTGATAGCCGGCCCTGGGGCCACGGCGAGCGGCAGGTCAGAGGCTGCCCACAGCAACCAGGAGCAGGGTGACAAGGTGGGCGGGCCTTTCCAACTGCCTAATCATGGCCCCACAGCTCCCAAAGCTGGGACTAACGGGCCCACACTGGGTTCTTCGCAGCACCCGAAAAAGGCCCGCCTGCTGCGCTCTGGGGTCTGGAACGATCCAGGGACCCAGCGAATGACTTCGCCCCCAATGGAGCTGAATGGCCAAGTGGGAGGTCTGCAAAATGGAACACTAGAGGGGTCTCCTCATGCCGGAGAGAGCACCCTGCTGGCGTCCCTGCTTCAGTCATTCAGCTCACGGCTTCAGAGTGTGGCAATGTCTCAGCACTCTAATAAACCCCCTAGTGAGTGTTCCTCTCCATCCAAGGCTCCGCCTGCGGATAAGGACCCCCTTCCTGTGTATGGGACAGCCTCAAGCCGTTTGAAGGGCCTGATGAGAAAGAGCAAACTTCAAAATCACAGCAACACCCCTTACAGTCGCAGGGGACACAGTCAGGATAGGCCATCGGAATCGCCTCGGTCAGCACACAGTGCAACACCTCCCTCCGCCCCGGCCACCGCTGAATCCGTGTCCTGTGCCGATCGCCTGAAGGCGGTGGCAAACATGGTGAAAATACGTTCTAGTCCCGCACCTTCACCCAAGCCCAGTGTGGCTTGTAGTCAACTGGCCCTGCTGCTGTCCAGCGAAGCCCATCTCCAGCAGTACTCCCGGGAGCATGCCCTCAAAGCCCAGCTCTCAGGAAGATCTGCCAGCGAGAGACTAGCTGCCATGGCGAACCAGCAGTACGGCCAGGACAGCAGGCCACCTAGTGTGGGAGGGTCTCTGCCTGGAGCCCCAGACACGCTAAGCTCCTTAACAACCCAAAATGGAATGACAACAACAACCACAATAACGACACTCCCTCGAACAGTGCTGTCCAGTCCACAGAGTCCCTCTTTGCTGCGTGGCAACAGCCAAGGCTCCCCACCCACTCCCCCACATGCTCCAAACCCCACTCCCTGCCAACCACCACGGGAGAAGCGAGGCTTTGACTCACGTCCAACCCGTCCCCCGCAGACCTGCAGCAGCTTGCTGCTGCTGCTTCTGAACAACCACAACAACCAGAAGCAGCTGACCAAGAATGGGCACCTAGAGGACAGCTGTGGTATTCTGCCGCCCAGTGGCTCATCTTCAGTCACATCGGATAGCGAGTGCTCCGTCCAGGAGAGGAGCCTAACCAAGGACAGCAGTGATGCAGAGAGTTCCTACTCGAGCTGCTCTCCCATTGACCTTTCCGTAAGAAGCCGGGCCGGCACACAAGACGCACGGCCAAAAACTAGCGCTCCCTCTTCCTCGTTCTACTTCTCTTCTTCCACCTCTAACCTCTCTCCTTCCACTACGGTGTTTTCTTCCCCCCCAGTTGCCTTCTCTCCCCAAGCTTCTGTTCAATCCTCCAGCGCAACCTTTTCCCCTTCCTCTAATATTGCCCCCTCTATTTCCACTGCTATTTCCTCATCTTCCTCTTCTATGTCTACCTCCTCCCTGGACAAACTAACAGAATCTTTAATAAACAAGTGGAAGCCAGAGCCATCAAGATCAAAGCTGTGCAAGAACAAGGAGCCTGAAATGAGCCAGGACCTAAAGTCACCCTCTAAAGTTACACTTATGCAGCTTCTTCTTGAGCGCCGAAATAATGAGATGGTTAATAAAAGTGTAGGTAACCCCAATTCACCTGTTGATATAATTATGTCCACCATGGCTCAAGGCCAACCAAAGGGACTCGTCCCCTGGGAGGAGACCAGGACAAAAAGCCCCGTAGATAGACCTGTTGCGCCAGCCCAGCCCCTCTACTCACCACTCACCCGGGACACTAGTGGTGCACTCTCCCCGTACTCCTACCCCTCCCCCCATGTCCAGTCCAGCCCGTTGGATTTGTGTAAATCTAAAGCCTTCCCTGCTGAGAAGGCTTCAGAGCCTGCTTTCAGTGCCAGCAAACTGTTACAAAATCTGGCTCAGTGTGGCACAGCCTCTTCCTCCCCACCCATCCCCTCTGGCAAAGGGCTCGTACAGGAGCTAGATGCCAGCAGGCCCCTTGCCCTATTGGAAAGGCTCAATGCTCCAATCCACAGGACCACCACCACCACTCCACTCTCAGACGGACCCTCGGGCAGTGGCACACCTTTCAGTCAGAAGGAAGCTTCTCCTCCTTCAACGCAGATCGAGAACCTTCTTGAAAGGCGCACTGTGCTTCAGCTCCTGCTAGGAACAGGCTCGGCCACTGCTACGGGCAGCCGCAAAGACAGGCCCAGCGGCAGTGGCAGGAGGAGTGTGGAAGTCGCAGGGGGGGGCTATGAGAAGGGTCCTGGGGCCTCCCCTATTTGTGACAGCTCTAATGGGCCCACTAGGGACGTGAAGGTCAAAACTGAGTTTGCGGAGGACGTGAGACCGTCCTTGGCCGTGTCTCAGGACTCTAGTGGCAGGAAGAGACCTAGTGGCTATGAAAAGAGTGCCCCCCCCTCAGATTGTCAGCAGGACTTAAAAACAGAACCACGGCCTACAGAGGTCATAGCAAAATATGGCCTCCTCAGCCAGCTGCTTAAACAACAGACTGCTACCTACTATACCAGCTCTGCTATGCAGGCTGAATCACAGCCCAGGCAAGTTAAAGAGGAACAGAGGGAGTATCCGAGCTCAGGTCCTAAAAAGAGACGCCTCTGCTCTGACCGGACTGAAAGGTATGATCATACCAGCATAAGAGCAGTGGACAGTGGCAACGTAAATCTTTATGAATCTTCTGCTGTTCAGGAGGAGCCTGAACAGCAGAACAACGTGAAGGAAGAGGAAGCTCCACCAAGGAGCCCACCAGGTAAAACCCTCACCAGAGAGAGCCGGGGCTTCAACGTGCTCAAACAGCTTCTGCTCTCTGACAACTGCTTGAAGGAGCTGTCCCAGCAGCCGCAAGGGACACCGAGTCCCTCCGTCCTGCAGGCCAACGGCAGCCATCTCAGTCAGCCCGCACAAAATCACAGCTTCCTCCACCTGCCGGGCTGGCACCCTCATGGTTCTGTTAACTCAGGGCTTCCGAGTAATCTCAGACCACTGCCCGCCCCCCCTGCGGGCGACAGCCCTATCCGCACCCCTTGGAGCCACCAGCCAGCTCCATGGCCGGTTGCTCAAAAACGGGACCCGCCTACTTTAGTCAAACAAGAGCCCGAGAGCCCTGTGAGATGGAGTAGTCAGGAGAATGAGGATGAGGACGAGGACGAGGGTTGTGACTCAAACCCGGACTCTCCACGCCTCTCGCGCTCCAACCCCATCCTGTATTACATGCTGCAGAAGGGCAGCATTCAGCTGAGGAAGGAGGTGCGGGATCAGGCGGAGGGAACCCACTCTATGGTCAGAGTTAAAGAAGAGCCAATCAGTGACATGCATGCTTATGAACACACTCTGAGCTCCAATCCGCAATCCCCGAAACACAATGACAAGCACAGCCGTGAGAGCCAGGGGCTGAGCCAATCGTATGAGTAGAAGTTGTATCAACTACAGAAAAATACAAAGTGGAATGGAATTCATTTACTCTTTTCTTTTTCCTTTTTTTCAACAACTTTCCAAATTGGTTTGATTGGACAAATAATAAAGAATGCAAACGTGACATTTTTGGGGGGAATAGAGAAAATCCTTATTCAAATGCATACTTGCATTGGTTTCTCAATTTTAAAAGGCAATGTCACAGAGTGGTATAAAACAGGTCTGTCATAGCAAAATGTTTAAATAATAATTGGCGAAGTTAATGTCACAAAGCTAACCTTTCCCATCAGTAAATATTACGCACAGATTTAATTTGGTCAATTATGAAGAAGTCCTCTACTATTTGGTTTTGTTTTACACTTTTTATTTTTTTACCTGAATTCTACACATATCACTATTCCATGTGCCCTTTGTTGCCAGCCATAAAACATTTAGAAAGAACATTTCAGGCAACATTTATTATTGATGACTCCAAAAATGTTAGTACTCAGTTCACTGGACATTTATTTATTTCCTCCATCAGAACATTTTCAGATAAGACAGAGGCCCATCAATTTTAGATAAGATTCCAAATAAAGCCATTCTAGTGGTGACACGGCGGTCTATTACAACAATGCACATGATAAATTCACTCAAAGGAGGACCTTGAAAAGTGTTCACACTGCAGTAGCTCCAGTGAGGATCTTACCCCGATGCATTGCTTCTCCAGATTCACAGTGTGGTTTACTGAAAGGAGGATAGAGCTACGGAGGTTTGAATGCTCACATCATTGAGCTATGCTTTCCTTTGAATTGAACGTTTTGTGGGCAATATTCAACAGTGCAAATTCAGGGTGTCGTGTTTGCAGATTGTGCCGTTTTGAGCAGATGGGTCAACAGGGCGCGTGTGGTGCTTACCGTTGAGCAGGTTTCTGGAGCAACAGTTAAAAGGCTGAAAAAAAAACGTATCTCACCACCCTGGTAAACAAAACCACCACTTTGTGCACATGAAAACTCCAAGTGTGACGCACGTTGCTTTGTTGCTTTTCATTTCACGTGACAGACCACCTAGAGTTTGCATTATGGAGAGCAGAGTCTTCGGTGTCCTTTTCCACACTCATTTAACATGGCATGTAATAAGAAAAGAAACGTCAGTATTGTTATCTGTTGAGAATTTGACAGTTTGTAATTCTTTTCTTCATCATTTCTTCAACTGTTGTGCTTTATGGACATTTTTTTTCTTTTTTTTGTGGCAGCCTCTTAACTCATAAAATGTCAAAAGAATTGCATGGTAATAAAGAGAAGACCACGGGTACATATTTTTTTCCCCAAGCAGCTGGACGTGTGTACCTGCCCCCAATAACCACCAAGACATTTGGTGTCTTGAGGGATATCCGCTATCTAGCTCCTTATTTTGGTTGTACTGTATTCTTTTGGGTTGATGTCACACACTGCTTTATCCATTTAGTCTTGTGATCTTTTTAATACATATACCTATGAAGTACGTCTCTTCAATTATTAATACATTTTCACAATGGTTAAATATATTTGTGTAAATAGTACTTTCAGTATGAAAGATGACTATTTTGTAATGTTTAAGAAAAGATATTACCCTAGTTTTTAATGCCCTGATATGTAAATATGAATTATATGCGTACAAGTGTACATACAAAGGCAGAGGATGCTATGCCCATCTTTTTTTGGTTGGTTTGTTCTTTGCATGTGTCTCTATGTGGTAAATGATAATCTATCCTGCGCTGTGTTGTGTAATAATGTCTGACTCTCCTCACTGCTGCCTGTTGCATGCAGACGCATGGGAACTACCTGTGTATCCCTATTGGTGAAGAGGGAAAATGTCAAGTCTTAAAAGTAGGTCTTTTTTATCACAGAGAGGTCCGTTTAGAATACCAACAGTCCCTAAATAACCGCAGACTGTCAAGCAAGTTGATTCTGAAATGTGTGAAAATAAACGTGCATTGAATATTTTTTGTGATTTTTCTTTTCTGTTACTGGTTAAGAGCTCCGTGGAAGAGCTCCAGCGATGGGGGATTGACGTACAATCATAGATCTGCATTGTGCATCTGACAAATACATTTGTAGCAGCAAATTTACGTATTTATACGTATATATATATATATATATATATATATATTACGTATAAATATATATATATATATATATACGTATAGATATATATACGTATAGATATATTTATATATATATGATATATATATATATAAATTATTTTTCATTTTTTTCATGTGAAAACCTGAAACATTCATTTTTTTTATGTTTTCATTTTTTTGGTGTTCATTTGCACTGATATTTCAAAAATAAAGTACTAAAATGCATGACCTAGTATGAATCTGTTCCTCTTTAAGTGTGTTGTTTTCTATCCAATGCACACATTGGGGCTTTTTATATTAGAACATAACACATTAGTTCAGGAAACATTTATATTCCTCTACATTATGCTTGATTATATTCTTCGTTCCAATGATCATGCGCAGCTTTGTTCTAGTTCATGTGAGACGTCACTTTAATAGTTCATTGATTAAATGCAACACTTTCATATCAATAGGCAGCGTCCCGACATCTGAAGAAAGAATGATGTTGTTCAAAAGAGACATCAAAGCCAAACGGCACTTTGTGTAATCACAGACAAGTCAAATTGGAGTGAGAGGATGTCCTGTATTTGCCCGAAACGTCTGCTTCTGTTCCCTCAGCGTGCCGAGTCTTAACAAAGGCAGGAAAGACGCTGAAGGCAGGGAGGACACACTGGGGTCACCAGATGTGTACCAAGGAGACCTAAATAGACGCCGTTGCTCCATCCCTACAGAACTTTAACTCTTCTTCAGATCTGAGGTCATTTTTTGCTCTGAGTAGATCAGCGCATATTGTGAGACTCCCTAAAGGTGAAGATGAGTTCACCCCAGAACTTCCCCTCGTGCTGGGTTTGAAAATGAAGTCCAGGCGAGCGAACAAACGGCTTTTTGTTTGCGGTGCACATTTAGAATTGCAGCACAGTTCCTCAGCCCTGACTTCCCCTTTTACTTTAATACTCCCCATGACTGGCTGCACTCTCTTTAAACTCCCGGTAACCTCTCCCCTCCGTGAACTTCTCTCATTTCAAAGATTCAAAGATTCTTATCAAGGCTGAACCGCCAGTAACCCCTTGATTTCCTCTGAATGCCGAGACGGGCGGCAAACATGAGGGAGGGAATCGCGAGTTTAAGCCGAGGTCAAGGTGTAAAACTTGACAATCGCCAGTTTGTCTGTGGCTTCTCTCTTTGATTTCCTGACCTCAGCATGAGGCCAAAAGGATGTGAGCTCCGCAGAGCAAGGCCATGGACTCGCAAATCCCCCCAACCGGCATTTTATGGTCACGAGGCCTTTCCAAAATCATATTTCCTGAAGTTTCTAACGCTCGTTCTTCGCACAAACAACCCAAATAGCCACACTCAACACGGCGGACCGGAGGCTCATCTGCATGGGAACATGTGCACTGTTGAAAACCATTGTGCTTCGATTTGAGTGTTAATGAGATATCCTCTTGTTGAGGGGCTTTGTTTGTTCACATGGAGCCCATACGGAGCAAACTGACACTGGTTGTCGTGGTGATTGGTGGGATAAATATGCTCACAGATGTTTAATCACCCTCTCCTTATGCGAGGGTTTGAACTTTGACACATGGTCTGACCTCACACGTTATGTAAGCACACACACACACAATGTCATTTGCATTTTATGAGTCGCGTGACCCCATTTGGAGTGTCACGAGGGCGGAACAGTTTCATGAAATGCTAAAAAACTTAGCAGTGAAAAAATGAAAGGATGCCTTGATAGTTTGAGGTGACGTGAAGCTGCTGCAGTGCAGACGTGCATGGGAGCAGCCGCAAGTCAGACATCAATAAACAGGCGAGCAAACACCTGGAGAAACCCCCACTCACAGAAAGGAGGTCAAACTGGTTTGTTTTTCCAACCTTATACTGGTCTCCCCCGGTCGGGCTTTGGCTTTAGAAGATGTACCTCTTTGTAAAGTCGGTTCCCCTATGGGTTCACAACCTTTCGCCCCCCCCCCCCCCTCCTCCTACTCGCCATGACCTGGCTGATCCTGTTTCCCGGGACAGTTGTGCTGCAGCTGTGGCACTCACCCTCCCTCTCTCCACACACACTCACACACACACACAAACCACGCAATACACCGGCAGCACCGCCCCCCCTGACTCCCCCCTCTGGCGTTACACTCAGCCCATTCTTCTGACATTTTGTGTAAATATGACAAGTGGCCGCATGGCTTAAGTCCTTTCTTTTACTTAATGCCTCTTGACCTGCTACTTCCCATGGTCTCCGACATGATGGGGTGATTAGCCATACACAACTAATAAACCAGATGTGCTGCTAGACAAACAACAGGTCACAAGGTCACAAGACTTCTTGCTAGACCAGACAGCTCAATGGAATAAAGTGCAAGTTTGTTTTGTTTTTTGTGTTTGTACAGTTGCTCAGATCAATGCAGGCTGTTTTGTTCAGCCTGGTTATTGGTGGCCCAATGCGGCAGTGTAAACACACGATGTAATATTCATGACGAGTGAAAGTCCCTGTGGTCCACAGTGCAGCCTGTCAGCTTGAGGGATCCTGGGCTAACGCTCGGTGGACGAACACGTGGGCTATTTTGTCAGATAAGCAGCCGGGTAAATGTTTTACAAAGTAGCTTAGGGAGAAGTAGCAATGTCAAGTCTCCGGTCTGCCGATGTCTTCTACCTCGGTCAGGCTCCTCAGGGGTGGAACCCCCCTTACGGTAAGTCTTCTCAGAGAAGCTCTGAAGGTTTTGATTCAATGTTTCCCCTGTGACACCGACCTGTTTATTCATGCAGAAAGAAAGTTGCAATGCCGGCGATCTCACCAAATCAAACAAAAAATCAACAAAAAATCTTCAGGAAATGTATTCACCACTATTTTCCGGTGTGGTTCATCACATCACATGGCAGAGCGGTTGATCAGCAGGGTCATGAACTTTCCATATAAACATTTCTCAAAATCCCGCCCCAGGTTGAAGGTTCTTGTCATTTCAGTGTCAACTGGTCTGGCTGAGACCAGCTCGGAATGTGAACTTTGTGCTGTGGGGGCTCGGGGCCATTTAAGACCAACCATGCCAAATGGAACTCCTTTGACTTTCTGCTCTCATGGTCCTCTAAGTGTGAAGTCATACAGAGGTGTAAATAATAACTTAACTCAGAGGGGATCTCAAAAAGCACGTAAGGAGCACTTAACGCATTTGAGCATTTAAATTGTGAGACATGAGAAGTGGTCACAATCATGTTGTGATATATTAAGCTATACTTTAAGAGCGGTGAGAGAGCACCAAATCATTATGACAGTCGAGGTTGTTGTGTAACCAACGTTGCATTTTATTCATTGACTGTTTTTTTTTTGTTTTTTTGCAATGTTAGCAATGTGGCTCCATGGCTGCCGGGGCCACCTCTTCAATATGTTTCAACAACTATATGGAATGCTGTGAAATTTGGTTAATAAGTTGACATTCCCCCGTCTTATGAATTGCAAAAACATTGGTGGTCAATGACCATTCTTCGGTTTGTGACCAAATACTTGCAAAGCTCATGACACCCTCATCATCCTCAGGTTTTGTTTTGTGCTTTACTGTGGCTAAGAGCACGTCCCCTACATGACCCATGGTGAGGCTGTCAACAGTCTCAACCTGCTCTACTCATGTAGTACTCTGTATTCAGTGTAAATCCAGCACGGCACTTGTGTGTTTAAATCAGAATTGCAACATTTGACAGCTTCTTCTTCTCTCAAGTGTTATTTCAGAAGAATATTTAATCATTTTGCTCGTTAAATCCTTTTACATGTGATGTTTCTTATATCCCTCAAAGGGCGCAGGGTCTACATTTGAGTGACTTGGGATTATGCATTAAACCCTGCTTTGGATCATGAGGCTGGATCATGAGGCTTTTCCCTTTTCTGTGCAACACTCTTGGAAGTTGACTGAAGTTCACATGGTGGTTAGTATGGTGGAAGTTATAGATTATGGTTTAAGGTATTAACTTGGCCTTTAAAACAATCGTAAAAGATATAATATGTTGTTATTACTAAATGGGACTGGTGGAAGTGGTGATATAATAAGAATTAGAAACCTGGAAAATGGCTGAAATCTTCTTAAAGCTCTCTTCAAGAACCACGGCAGGATTTAACTACTTCATTCTTTACCGTGTCATAAAATCAATGGCCATATTGCACAAAAGAGAGAAGGGAAAGGAAACAGTGTTGTTCATAATTGAATGAAGTTTGTATTATGGCAACCATGACTGCTTCTAACAAAAATACATTGACATGTGCTCTCCAACTAAAAAAGCTACCGGGCCTGTGAGGCCTCTCAGGTACGCCGTGTTCATATTTTCCGTATCACATATTAACATCAACGATAGACGTCTGCGTCTGCTTTTGATATTAAAAATGAGGATCAGCGAATGAGATCTCGTCCAGGCATTGTAATTTCCCCTGACCGCAAAACACAGCAAAGCTTATCTTGTCAGTGAAAAAGACCGAGACCTCGTCCCATGCTTTAGTCTTCTAGAAGAAGAAGAAAAAAAGCCCTTCAAGGAGATATTGTTTTTTATGGCTGCATGCTTTATGAAGGATTAATATCAGTAGCGTTGAACGTAACCCAGGGGTTTGCTGCAGGACAGCGGCTGCATTTGATACTTCCCTTTGGATGACGTCAACAAGTCACCCAGAAATCATCATTGCATATCTGTATGGCAGAGATACTAAAGATAAAAATTCATTTAAATCAAAATAATTCCATTTTAGTTTAGGAGATGCAGGCTGTGGTGGAAATTCACGGAAATGCAGTGTAATTTGTTCATATTTTCCATTGAGCCACTTGCGTATTCTGTGAAAGATCGCTAGTGTCAACGTGCTTGGACACACCGTCTGTTTCCAGAAGGGATCCTACCAATTATATAAAACTTCATAGCAACTGTGCCAACTCATTTAAACGTAAAGCCATTAGTCGATGTGATAGACGACACTTGTAAGAATCATCACAATTCAATTTCTTATAGTGACCAGCGGAATGGTCCGCCCTGGAGCCGGTGAATGATAATGGATGATGCTTTGTCAGCCACATTCAGAGACATGTAATTGCCGCAAGCCCTTAGTTAATAAAAAATGAATAGATCTCTTCAGTCCAAATAACTGTACAGTAGCCTTGAAGCCCAGGAGAAAAACATGGACAAAGAATAACATCCAGCACAAAAAGAAGAGAGGGAGCATAGATGCATTTTACGATATTGTATCAAAGGATTTGCAAAATAATGTGTATACAGAGAGCCAACTCAAACTGGCTGGCTGGAATGGGGCGCATTAGAGTGATACGGTCGACACCATCGATGGTGATATTTGTTAAAAACATTGTCATCCATTTTCTACAAAAACTTTTTTTCAGGATCCGAGGAGTGCAGATACAAGCTGATCCAAGCTTTAGGTGATTTACATTAAATCATTTTCAAATAAACATCCATTGAATTATCATTACATTTCTTGGGCTCCCATGGTAGTAGTGTAATATGTAGTAATGTAATATTTCTGTTTCCATGCAGGAACATGATGAGCAAGCAGATGTCCCAGGCCAGCAGATGATCACGCCCCCCAGAAGCCTCCACATCCACTGCAGATACATTTCAAATGCAACATTACATTTTAATCACTACATAAAATAGTTTCCATGTATGTTTTTTATTATCTAATATCATCAAGTTTGTTCACATTATCTCTATCCATCTTGTCAGATCATCCATAAATTGGCATGAAAAGTACATGTTTAAAACTAATCTTTTGTTACAATGTGTTGAATTACTGAATCACATATATAGAGGGGATAAAAAAATGTCCTGGTGCGAGTGAAGATATTATCATTCAGCCCCCAGGCTCACTTTCAGGATCCCTTTTGATCTTCAAAAAAGTCTAGGCTCTTGTCAGCCGAGGATCTATCCAGACTGCTACCGCTTGACTTTGCCAATTGACTCATCAACTTATTTTCTGATTGGTTTCCTGACAGCTCCCCAGATTCCTCTGAGTGATAGCTCTACTTCCTGCCCTGAGGTCAAACTGTGTGGCGTGTTGGCTCACACAGGAAGGCTGGTTTTATTGGACGTGTTTTGTGTGCTTTGGTCAACCCTTGCACACACACACATACACACACACACACTCTTCTGCTCAGTCAATATTTCAGCACGCTGCAACGTAGATGCTATGAAATATTGATTATGGTGCAGCGCTGGGGAAACAAAATTGAAAGCAGACTTTGTTATATATACGTGGAATCATTTTCATGATTCATTATCTTTTTCACATTCCTGCTGCCATTGTGAGAGTCTGTCGTTCTGCAAGCTGGAGCTCCAAAGGAGGAGGGTGCTATCTGCTGGAGGAGGGCTGAACGACAGGGCAGCGCTGAACAGAAAATGTCTGTGCTGAATAACAAAAAATCCAAAGAATGTAGTGATATCTAATATGAATGGCACCCTTGCATAATTTTAAGAATCAATCTTCCTCTGATGAAACAGCAGAAAACCAATCTATCTTGTTGACATCTTCCTGCACAGTGTGTTTGTGCTGCTGAATCTTTCCCCCAATGACACCACATGTTCTGAGTATTCTCATTAATATGTATATGCACTAGTTAGATGACACAGTTCATGGTAACAAAGTATGCTTTCTGACTCAGTTATGACTTTAACAAACAATGCGAACCCTAGACCTCTAAAGAATGACCCAGTTTGGTACGAGAGGATTGTTCTCTTCCATCTCGCTCTGAATTCATCAAAGCTGACACATTTTAAGGCCCCGTGTGAGAACGTAGGTGTTATTCTATCTGATCTCAATAGTTAGTGAAAATCTGACAGTTTAGTTTCTTTCTCTCACGCACAAGTGGGCAACAATTTGGTGACATAAAGACAAAAAAAAATGTTAAAAATTAGTTTTGCTTTTATGCACAGTTTAAGGAATGTGTTTAGCGCCCAATATTCCCATCGCAGTACATTATAATAGTATTTATAATGCAGTTTACAATCAAGTCCTGATTGGATAGCGGCCAGAAATTGACATGAATTAAATTTCCAGTTGATAATGTGGAAATAAAGATAGAATTGAAATGGCTAGATCAGCCACATAGTCACCAACATCTACCAATTTCACCCGGCCTCCTTATTCATAAGTTCAACTGTACTTTTACAGTGCTAGAAACAGAATTTTAGACTCTTATAAGTGTTGATATATTGCATTATAGTTATGTGTCATATGTGGCAACCAACGAGTGGGGGTGAAATCACCGGACTCGGATACACGTCTAGCTGCACAAAAAAGGGTACGCTTTATTGTAATGTACAAAGTAAGGAAAAAGGGAAAATTAGGTTCTTCCTCTTTTGAGGGTGCGGTTCAACGGGTTCATCCAGCCTTCGTCTCGTTCCTGCAGGAAGCACAAAAAACGGGATTTAACACGCATGCAAACAACCCCCAGCATGAAGCCAGCTTCTACTCACGTCTTGTCTCCCAGGCTGTTGGGCTGGTTGGTCTTTTATAGTGTGGCCAACCTTCATCAGCCTTGTGAGCTGCAGCTGGGCCGCTGGTTGTCTCCTGAGGGGGCGGGGTGTTTCCCCTTTTGGTCACCTGACCTCGAGCTCGTGGGAGCCCGTTGTGCTGCTCTCTTGATGCACTTTCCAGAGTGCTGCGCCCATGGGTTGCCACACATAGAAACTTGTTAGTTAGTTATCATTACAATGCCAGCAGCATTCTAAGTACATATAAACAAAGTGTAAATAAAGTATAAAAGGACAAATACACTGTATATTATGTTGTGTTCTGCGACCAATTTTTGGGGGAGGCGGGGAGTAAAAATAAAAATAACTGTGGAAGGATCACAGGCAATGAATTGATAAACAAAGGGGATTTATGAACAATAAATCTAAACATCCATACTAGGCACAAACTCAGAACTACTTTCCTAAAAGGAGAAAAGTGACACAGGTGGTCAACCTACCACAGTAAATCTGAATACCATCAACTAGTCACATACAAGCACACACACAAGCTCACACACACACACGCGCACACAAAAGGGGTATATGAGTCACCTGGAGAGAGAGACATCGAGAACAGGATAGACACCAGTAACATATTATATCAGTATTATATCATATATCATCATTTTTTAAAAGCCTAATCATTCTTAGTTTTGGATTTCCTAAAATATGTTTTTTTTACGTTTGAATCTGCCTATCAAGAATAATTTGACTTGATAAATCAAAACACCAACTACCTTCTGCTTTTGCACTTGGTTCAAGTAAATAAGACTTTCAGGACTCACTAATAAACACACATTACTTGGCTCATCTTTTACAGTGTTTTGGAAAGAAACTTAGATAAAAATAAAAACATTTTGTGTTATTTTGATGATGCACCTTGGGCCTGAGGGGCCGGCTTCACAAGGAAGTCTAAAGCACGACAGTATCACTCAATATCGTACTCAGTAAAGTACTCGAATACGCATTCTTAGTTATGTATCAAATCCAATATAAACCTGGGTTTCCAACAGTAACATCTTCTGCAGGTGAAGCATTTCTAAGATTAACTATTGATTGAATAGAGTAGTGACAAGGTTTCAGTACAACCTGAAAATGACTGACATGTATTATGTGTGATCAAACCATGATGATAGTTGTGCAAAAAAGCGTAAATTAGTTGCAATTAATTCAGAATTATACTCCTGAGTGATGATGTATAACCTTACAACTCACTGCGTCGGATCTCTTTGAACTTAGGTATATATTAAAAACATTATAATGATAAGTTAATGATCTAATGATCATCTAAAGCAAGTGAAGCAAGTGATCTCTTTTTTTTTGTTGTTCTTTATATAACAAATATGTTTAGAATCTTATTGGATGATTTGTTTGCATTGCAGTGATTACTTTAATTCTCCAGCCATTAATACATTGTCAAGTCTACAGAAACCACAATTAAAAGAGCTGTAGAAGAAAAACCTTTCTGCAAAAGAGAAATGATCAGAAATTGGAATCACTCACGGATTTGGTGAATCAGAAGAACAAGCCACGCACCTGATAGCAAGTTCAGTCACTATTGAGCAACACACTGCTTCATTGTATGTAGAATTGAATCAGTATTCATGATTCATGTTCATTTTACTTGCAGAATATTATGATTTGATTATCTATATGTCGAACATATTTTGGTTATAAATGTTCCTGATGAGCTACTTTCTTTGGGACTGGGTGCATATATTTCATTTTATTGGTACACAACATAATGTAATCATAAATAACAGGCCTATTTTTCATTATTCTTATTTTTATGCACGATTTCCGACCTAGAATCAGAATCTGATCCGTAATGCAAAAGGAGTTCAGGCAGACGTGAGTAGTCAATCCCAGAACTCTGGCAAAGCAGAGCAATGTTTTCATGCTTGGGGACAACCTGCGCTCGTCTCTCTGCCATGGCGCCCGCGATGTTGCTGATTGAGGAGTGGACATCGTAGGATCGTGTTTTAATTCGCTTCAGTCAATTGTGCTCTGTGCATTTTAAAACTATATGGTTGAATTGAATTTTATTAATTTATGAACCCACCATGACCGTGGAGCAGAATGTCCTCCAGCAGCATTCTCAGAAGGTAAGCCTACTGAAGCTAACTTGGGGGCTAGCTAACATTAGCGTTACTGTTTGGCCGCATAGCTGTAGAGCTCAAAGTACACGCAGAGACCCCCAGTCGACCTCTTGTTTGGTACGGTAACACGTATTTGGATTTTGGGGGACCGCAGGCTGTTGCCGAGTATCCGTTTCTAAATGGCAAGTAGTCTTTATTTTAAAGCTAGGCCTGTCGTTAGCCTAGCGTAAAGCGTTATCCAATACTGTGCTGCTGCTAACGGATAGCTAACGCTACCACGTAACGCTAGTTAGTGTTTAGTGCAGTTAAACCAAAGTATTGTTTTTGAACGTTGGGTAATCGCCAGATCATATGCATTAATGTGGGAAAACGCTTACTTTTGATAACATTAGCATCCCGGGCCAACTGTGTCGTCTGCGGAAATAAAAAAAAGGCCGAGTGTTATAACGTAACTGTCAGTGTCATAAACTTAGCAGTATTTAACGCTATGGAGTAACGTCACGTGGTTTTATTTTCACGGGGCACTTTGTTAAGGAATGCGTCCACGTCGAGTTTGTGAAAGTGGACACTTTGTGTGTGCAAGTGTTTCGTCGGTTACTCATCCCGAATCTAATGTTTGTTTACTACGCGGGGTCAGCGGGCTGCGGGGCGTCGGCGCGGTTCTTCCCGCGGAGCGGTGCTCAGGCTACGGTGGGTCATCCAGGGGCCGCTCCGTTAACTCATAATTCTAGAATTGTCACCATACCACGGCTCATTGTGCTTAAATCTAAGTTTGGTTAGATGGATACTCTGCTAGGTCACATGTGAATGCATTTTAGTTTTAAATTGGACATAGCTAGCTACATAAAAAAGCAACATAAGCTAGCAACGGGAGGTAAACATCTGATGGCTTGATGACAGTCAGAAGTCTGAATCACGGGCTAAAATAAATACTTGTTGACTCCAACTTAAAAGTAGCAGTGTAACACAATCCCCATTATGCAGTCTGACCTTTTGCGGCTGAAATGAATCCATGGTTAACAATGGAATGAAATTATCTTATTCCCTTTAAATCATTTTACTAGGAGTATGAATAGGCCATAACTTGGCTAAGTTTGTTTTGTCACGGCGGTGCAGGTTTGTATGTAGTGGCACACAGATGAAATTCTGTTCCTGTCCCAATTTAGTTTTTTTTGCAACTGCTTCACATGCACATGCTTCATAACAATGTTATAACTGCTTTCTATCTCAGGCACTATGAACACAGGCGGCCATCATAATCTCACTGACCAGCCTTGGTCGTAGCCTTTGTATAAAGCTGTGTGTCTGATATCTCTAATAAGCCATACGCTTGGTTGCAGACAAATTTGGTTACTGGCGTTGTTTATGTGACGTCACTCGAACAAAGCTGTGAGCTGTTTCTCAGCAGGTTTGGAATCGGGTCTCAAACCAATCTAATTAATGGAAAATGAATGTGTGGTTACAATTTTATTTACAAGGGACAACATCTGAAAATGCTTACAGTGTGCAATGTTTTGGATGCATGACTGACAGCTCTATATAATGTTGATGTATTAAGCCAGTAATACATCAACAGTGACTCAGGTTGTCTGCCAGGCAAAAAGCATCTTCCTTTGTGGGGAGCTGCTGGTTTGTTGATGATTTGAATTCAGTTCATGTTTGAGTATGTGTATACTCAAACATTTATTTATTAATTAAACAATATTTAAGCATGTGCGTGTAAAAAAAGTGATATGACTGATGTAACTGCACCAATTGGCTTTTCCAAATAGCTGTGCTGTTATTTTGTGTCCATCTGGCATCGCTGTAAACAAAATGTTGTGTATGTGGCAATCAGGTATGAGCTCATAATCACTCTCAGGCCGCATAGAGAGCACCTTTTCTTAATAGCGGTAAAAATGGAATACTTTTTTAGATACTGAAAGAGATGCCTGTAGTTCCCCAGATTATAATAAATAGAATAACATAAACAACCCACTTGGATTTAAATCATTGGGTCCTAAAAGCTGTAAAATGAAGGTTTGAATAGCTGAATGAGCTCTTGTTCGAGTCTCCATAAAGTGTGTAACAACGTCCTTGACGAGGAAAGTGCGTGGCACTTTAGTATGACGTCCTGAAACAAAGGAGACGCCTTTGAAAGGACACTCGTGTGTGATGCCTGCTGCACCAGCTTTAGGCGGTGCTCCTCTCACGCCTCTCAGCCTTGAACACTAAGCGCTCTCTCCCATTATCCGTGGTGCATTTATCGCAGCCTCACATTGCAGGTTGAGTGTGCGTGTGCAGTCAGACAGTGCGGTCCAGCCTTGTTTGACATCAGTAGGTCATCAGACTTGAATGAGAATTTATCACATCCGATTAGATCACTTATCTTTGCTTCGAGTTAATATAAATCATGTCAATGATGATTTATAACATTGTTATTCAACGATTCTCCTGTGATGTTCAGATACTGATGCGCTCTCTCCAATCATGCTCCCCTCTAAACTGCTGTGTATCATTCACTCTTCTCTCCCTCCAACAGCACCAGCAGACTCTACTTAACCAGTTGAGGGAGGTCACGGGCACCACAGACGTTCAGCTGCTTCAGCAAGCGCTGCAGGTACACGGTGAAACATTACAAATGTATAACTCTATACACCGCTCTCTTGTCCGTCCTTCCGTCTCTTTTGCAACTCCAGTGCCAATCTCTGGTCAACACAGAGTTTAGAAGTTGTTCCACACAATTACCCAGGGCAACCTTAGATGAGCACACTTTGTCCAGCTCACCGCCTCCTTGTTGAGATGAGCAGTTGCATTCCGCAACTCTTTGAAGCAGTTGGCTCTCGAAAGGAGCAGCTGAAGTCATCTGACCAGTACAATTAAGCTGAAAATACATGGAGGCTTGACCTGAAGCCGGCATCAGGTTCAAGTTGCAGTGTATTGTGTCCCATTATATCATGGGGGGGTTCCACAGTGTCTCGTTGTCTTTGTAGCGCCAGATCTGAACGGAAGTCATTTAAGGTTGCCCTTCCTAAATATCAGGTCTACCATATTCTTTTATTAGAATTAGAATATCTTAGGACAATTACTTGATTCACATGACGGCAGGTCATTTCTGTCTCTACATGCTTGTGCTTTTACACTGTTCTCTGTATGCATACGCCGGAGAAAATGTGTCTTGTGTCCGTCCCCCACAAAAAGCTGTAAACCTGAGGGGAAACCTTGAGCTGCTGTCCCTGCTGTCTATCGTCCTGAGTGTCCGGCCAGCTGACATGAGCCTCATAAATATACCGTTACTACAGGTGAGCAATGGAGACCTGGCCGAGGCCGTGGCGTTTCTGACGGAGAAGAACGCCAAGGTTCCTCAGCAAGATGACACCGCCTACTACCAGACGTCCCAGGTGGCCAGCGACAGATACATCAGCGTCGGTAGCCAGGCAGACACGAGTGAGCACTTTACTTCAACTTTTAGGGCCCGGGTGTTTACAGGGAGGATTAAAAGAAAACCAAAACATGTAATTTTCAGCCGGGTCTGTGTCATCGCAGTGTGGGCAGCGCCCCCCCCCATTGCCGCCGCCTCCGAGCAGGCAGCATGGAGGGAAACCAGCACTGCGATGCCAAAGCTGGCTAAAATCAGTCCTTTTTTTAAAGGAAACTCTGTGGACCATTTACTAAAGATCAATCTGTGTAATATCCTGCTCAAGCAAAACCAATTCCAGCTTGTGTGTGTTTTTATTTCCTGCAGATGTCATTGACCTCACTGGCGACGATAAGGATGACCTGCAGAGAGCCATCGCCCTCAGCCTAGAGGAGTCCAGCCGGGCCTTCAGGGAGACCGGCATCACGGATGAGGAGCAGGCCATCAGCAGGTGGGCTCAGCAGCATGACTAATGACAAGGGCTGTCACCATATCAAATTTGTTTGTATTTGCGATAAACAATGTAATAGCAATTTTCAGACGATTTTATGCCACTGACCAAACTTTTCAAAGCGGGTTGCTCCAATCCTTAAATGAATAACCCAAGAGGCCCAGATCAATCATCCTGAGCCGATCGGAAGGATCGTTGTCAAGCACGATCCAAACGTGTCCTAATGGATCGTCCAACAAATATAGATCAAACTTTGATTCTTCTCTACTATGCCCTCCTGGGTTTTGTCCACCTCAGCGTGTCACAGTTAATGGAGTGAAAAAATTTGTGAGCACATTTGATCGACCGTGTGGCATCCTGTAGCCACATCTGTTCTGAAGCTAGCTGGAGTTCTAAAATAACGGATTTATCACACTATAGTTACATGTAACAACAAATAATATCCGTCAAAGAGCTGTTTATTTGAAGTTTTGAAATTGGGTCTTGTACACTTTGTACATTGCCAGACAAGATGTGGAGGCCCCTGACCTGTAGTTCAGTTATATGCTTATATAATTCATTTGAAATCCCGTTGCTTTTGTTTTGGCTACACCTGTGGCGGAAGCATGAATCGCATTAGATTTTGGAGGTCAAAGGTCATGTTCAATGTGACCTCACACCCCCCCCTCCTCAACTACGCAATATTCAAGGGACCCCTTGAGGGAATTTCTTTTAAATTTGGCATACACGTCAACAGTGGAATAGTACATGCGGGAAAAACAAATCCCCATCCAAATAAAATATATATATACAGTAATCCCTCGTTTATCGCGGGGGTTACGTTCCGAAAATGACCCGCGATAAGTGAAATCCGCGAAATAGAAAACTTTTTTACAATTAGCAACTATTACATGTATACAAATACAGTGACTCACGTGTAGGCCGTTTCACTGCTCTTCAGACTGGGCCGCTGCATCCTGACTGCGCTCTGCAGTGTTCTCTTCTTCTGAAGCCCGCGGTGCAGGTGTGTTTGTTCGGGAGAAGAACATAGTGATAGGCAGCTGTTGTCGCTCTTTTTTCTTCTTTGCAAAAAGATCCTTGTACACCGACATACCACCATCGATTACGTTGGAGAACTGTAATGAACGGCTCATCAAAGGGTCCCATTCCTCAGCTACTCGCGGGAGTGAGTTTTTAGCGAATCAGAATGCAGAGCACAATGCACCAAAAAAAAAAAAATGCATTATGAAAATCCGCGAAATAGCGAATCCGCGATAAGTGAACCGCGAAGTGGCGAGGGATCACTGTATATATATATATTTTTTTGCAGCCCACCAGTTGAGAATCACTGCTCCAATGTCAGGAATGCCTCAGGAAAATGTCTTACCATCAGTCACAAAAGGACTCACATGTTGGACTGACAAAGACTGCTAAGTTGTGGTGCAATTGGATTTGTATGTTTTCTTAAATGTATTTTTTGTTTTTAGAGTTCTGGAGGCCAGCATAGCCGAGAACAAGGCGAGTCTGAAGCGGACCCACACAGAAGTGTGGAGCGACTCCCCCAACCCGCATGACAGGAAGAGGATCGACACCTGTCCCGTCGGGCTGAAAAATGTTGGCAATACCTGCTGGTTCAGTGCCGTCATTCAGGTGGGCACACATTTGAGCAAAGTGTCCCCGTCCAATACACCCAACCCCTAACTGCTCGCCGGGCGCCTTTACGGCAGCACACTGCTCCCACTGTGGGTTATAAAATAGATGGGTTAAATGAAGAGAATAATTTTCCCAACGGGGAATAATTAAAGGATACTTTCTTTCTTTAGAATGTGATCACGCATTAATGCATTATTGTAATACAGATTGATGAAATCCAGCAGTCTGATTGGTTGAGAGTGAGTCATGGGGGGTGCATTATTGAGCAATAATGTACAGTTGCTGTTTACATTGACCCGAGCGTTCCATATCACTGCACACTCAAAGTAACAGGTTGGATTTTGCGCGACCGTTAGTTGACATTTTAGCTTTTAGCTCGGTGGCGATCGCCAAAAAAAGACCGGAAACACCACAAATTTTTCTCTAGACTACTGAAATGCGATACAGAACGTTTGGTGGCTAATACTATTACTATTTACTTTAGAATTTATAATTTTGCCGGTAACCGTATTAAAAAAGCAATAAGGTTCTTGAGGCAGTACTTCATCTTCACAACAGTTCGAGGTTAGTTGTTAGGAGGATCTCTCACATTAAGAGATCTTCAACAACACACATGCATTGAGATTCGACTGCACAACTTTTCTGCTACAGTTATGGACCGTTGGCATGTAATCCTAATGATCAATGCTTTCATCCACAGTAGCAGCCATTGGTAAGACCGTAATCAGAGTTTTAAAAAGCTGGGAAATGCTGGGACATTTTTAGCCCAGCTGTCACAAAGACTCAGTGTGTTGTTTGCTGGAGTCGGTGGTAGAATGTGACCTGAGCGAAAATATGCCTCATGTACCCTGGATACAACATCACGCGGTGTAATGTAACCTCCACCCTTCCAAAGGAGGCAGCGCTTGAACCTGATCCCGCTGCACTTGGTGCCAGAACCGAAGTAAACAACCTTTTCGAATGAGACATCCAAATCTCGAGATCCTTCCTGTCCACTCATGTCCCAAACAGAAATGACCCTCCATGACTCTGGATCCTAGCAGGGGGAGTTAGTGGCTCTTGTTGCACTGATGCCTCGGTGTGTGCAGTATTTCTTACATGAAACCAAATCTCACCAAGCTGAATTTTGATATTCTGGCTTTTTAAAGGAGAATTAGCAATAATGCGTTTGGGGACTTTCCTCCTTCACCTCAGGCTGTGTTTCAGTACGCATCGCACGCTGCAACAAGCACTCTCTCCATAGTATTCCCCATAATACAGAAAGGTTACAGGCTGATGTCATATTTGGCTATAGTCCAACTTTATTTCTGTTTTATGAACCACAGTTGGCAGAGGCATGAGATGGATGGACTTACTAGATGAGAGATCTCAATATAATTTAAAGAGAGAACTATGTTTTAATTAGTAGAATGTAGTAGAAGTCCAAAAATATGGCCGTCAAAATTGCTCAAAAAGGATGTTCGAATATTTGCTTTAAAAAAAGACATTTTCGAATATCTGGTTGCGCATTAGGCACGTCAATAACAGGACAAATTTATACAATCAGACAACTACTTGTATAGGTAATTTATTTAAGTTTAAAAATATTGAAGAACATATTACCTGCACACAAATAAGTAGATTAACTTACGGCCAAGACCGCAGACCTCTCGCTCGCACCGCCACGCTCTCTGCACAAAGCGGTTTAAATGAACGACAACAATATACAAATGCTGTGTGCTAATCAGGAGTTTTGTGCAAGCAATTAAAGGTCGCAATTCTTGTCCCATATACGTCAGGCTTCAAGTTTTACAGTACCGACATTGAACGCTCCGAGCGAGCTGAGCTCTAAACACGGAACTTTTTCTTGGCATGAAACGGCAAATAATCAAACCAGTGCATGAAGCTGTTGTAGCCTGTCTGGTCTATTTTATTCATGCAATATACAGTCAGTAGTCAGGCGCGCGCCCGCTAAGCAGACAGTCGAGTTGCCGTTTTCCTTCTTTTTTCTTTTTATGTTCGAATATTAATTTTCACATTCAAATAGTTATTTTTAACAACTATTCGAATATATATCCGAATATAGAATATTTGTTGACAGCCCTAACCGAGAAGCAGTATCTTGCACATACATGTAGGTGTAGCAAGTACTATGAATAACTCCACAAAGTGGAAACAGTTGTTGATGCGTTACAGGAAGGAAAGCCACACTTTGTAAAATGTCTAAGCAAGGCCTCTCTTTTAAAAAACATTTTTTTTAGTCTTTTTCTCTCTGACATGAATCAATCTTTATTAACACGTCTCCCACTTTCCTCTTCAACCCTAAAGTCTCTGTTCAACCTGCTGGAGTTCCAGAGGCTTGTGCTCCACTACTCACCGCCAGCCCGAGTGCACGACCTGCCTCGCAACCAAAAGGTAAGACCGAAGGAGGAGTGGCATCACCACACCATGTTGTGTGGTCTTTGGACAACAATAAGCTGTTATCACAACGTCTGCCACCACACAAGTTTGTATTTGATTCAAAACAGGGGCCTGCCATCAATATTACACAAACTCATATAACAATGTAAGTTACCGTATTTTCCGCACTATAAGGTGCACTTAAAAGCCTTTTAATTTTCTCAAAAACAACAGTGCGCTTTATAATCCGGAGCGCCTTTTATATGGATTAATTGGTTAATTAGTTGATCCATACTGGTTGTACACGGCGCTCTGCCAAACATGCCAAAGCTCGGTCTACGACGGCAAGATGCTGAGCGGCGCTCAAGCGCATGAGATACGGAGCTTGTTTCAGGGCGCGTCGGAGAAACAAAGCTGTCGTTCTCGCCGAGCATTTAATGAGATTAAAGAGCGAGAGACGGCGCCCTTTTCTTTACAGTAGCTGAACCATCTTAACGGGGAAAATAAGTTATTCTAAAAGGGGCCCTTGGCAGGCGGCGTGGCTGGAGAGCAGCCGGAGATTTAAGGCGTGGATGGCGAGGGGGGCGGCGGGAGCAGACGCACCTCGCAGCATCGATCGGACCCTGAAAGCACCGTCTCCACTGCTCTACCTTAAAGGTCGGCCCGTCGGAAGTGAATCCGCTCACTTTATTTAGCAGGCGACGCGTTCCACCCAAGAGCTGGATGTGGGTCTTGAGGAATGGTTGCATTAATTCTCTGAGATAAATAACTCACACTCTGAACTCTCTTTCTGTAAACTAGCCAACCCACTCAGGAATCAGGAAACATTTATTGCCAAAATATGTCAAACATACAAGGAATTATTCTTGGCGGTTGGTGCGTGACAGTAGACAGTGTAACAATAGACAACAAGACAGCAGTGCACAAGTAATAAAATAAAGTAAAATGAAATGCTAATGCAATGGGTTAGTAGAATAAGGCTATGGATTAGTATAAAACAAGAGAATAAAGTTAGTTAAAAATTTGAAATATTAAAAAAGTTTAAAAATATTAAGCATAAAGTGCACTAGCGAACAAGTGACGAGTGACGACAAAGTGAAAAATGACAGTTAAAGTGACATGTGCAGTATGAGGGGGAGTGACCGGTGGAGTGTTATAGTCAGTCAGTGGGGGACCGGGCTCTGTTGATGAGCCCGACTGCCGATGGTAAGAAACTGTTCGTGTGGCGGGAGGTCGTAGTCCTGATGGACCTCAGCCTCCTGCCAGATGGAAGGGGCACAAACAGTTTTTGTCCGGGGTGGGAGGGGTCGGCCGCGATCTTTTTAGCTCGCTTCAGAGACCTGGAAGATTGCAGCCGATCACCCTCTCTGCAGAGCGGATGACACGCTGCAGCCTGCCCTTGGCTGTGGCTGCAGCGTACCAGATGGTGATGGAGGAGCAGAGGATGGACTCCATGATGGCCGTGTAAAAGTGGACCATCATCGTCTTTGGCAGGTTGAATTTTTTCAGCTGCCTCAGGAAGAACAACCTCTGCTGAGCCTTCTTGGTGATGGAGCTGATGTTCAGCTCCCACTTGAGGTCCTGGGTGATGATGGAGCCCAGGAAACGGAAGGAATCCACAATAGTGACGGGGGTGCAGCTGTTGGTGTACAGGGAGAAGAGCAGAGGGGAAAGAACGCAGCCTTGGGGGGAACCGGCGCTGATGGTCAGAGAGGCTGAGACATGTTTCCCCAGCTTCACGTGCTGTTTCCTGTCAGACAGGAAGTCTGTGATCCACTTGCAGGTGGAGTCGGGCACGTGCAGCTGGGAGAGTTTTTCCTGCAGCAGAGACGGGATGATGGTGTTGAAGGCAGAGCTGAAGTCCACAAGTCTCACTGGCTAGAATCACTGGCGTTGTGCAGTTAGCACCGCGGGCTAACCCCATTAGCTACTGAGGCTAGCACCGTTTGAAAGTCCAGAAGGGGAACGTCACATGGGAATTTCCAGATTAGAAGCTGATCTTAAAGATGATCAGATGTATGAATATGTTTTTACTTTGCGTCTGTTGTGTGGGATCGTTGATTGTTACCGCCACAGACAGACCCCTAGCTTTCCATCACCAACTACACAGCGACAGTGTGATGCTCTAGCCAGCGTTTTTCCGATTGGTGAGAGGAGGAGAAACGGTCTTGATCTTCGCAATAAAACATCTTTGACGTGACGTAGAGTCTTGGCCAATCAGCGCTGAGTTGTGTACAGCGTCTTCATTTCCGACTTTTCATTCTTTCACTCCAAATGGAAGTTACCGTGAATATTGTGTTCAATTGAGTGTTAATGAGTGTTATTATTATTATTATTATTATTATTACTTTGTCACCTTTTTCACCACTTCCACCTGAGGGTCGCCGAATGAGGTGCGTACGAACCTGCCCAACGCGCACCGCCGGGAGGAGAATACACAAGCATTACAACTTGCACCACTCATGCAGACTCACACAGCAGTCTGAAGTACAACATCTGTCCCCTGTGAAAGGTAGTTTTCTCTTGCTGGTCATATTGTTCAGACGAAGAGAGGTGCTTTATCATCTGAAAACGTAAATGACCTTGTGGCTCGGTGCAGAGTGAGGCAATGTTAAGTTGGATTAATGGATACAAAAAGCGGAACTCAAAAGTTAATTTTGTCATTAGGTAGCTGCTCAACTTGCATCACTGAAAGTGTTTTTTGAAATCCAGTATTTTTGTGCTGGGCCACTTTACCTCCTAACGGTGATGTTTACTGCTGAACATGGGCTGCATTATGCTGTTCCCTGATGAAACTACAAAATAAAAAAACGGATTTGTTGCGGTGATAACTTTAAAATTCCTCTCTGACAAACCGTGCCAAATTGAGAGTACAAAAGCCAAGCCATCAAAGCGTATGAATCATAAATATTTCCTACCTTTGGCGTTTTCTGTTTTTCTAGTGCAATATGGCCACCCGCAATCTTGCATGTCTCACACATGGTGTTATGAGGGTTTGTGACTCCATTTACAGCCAATCCTCACTCTCAAGCTTCATCTTACACCCTACTGATTATGGGAACCTGACATAAGACAAAAATCAGGACTTTCGCCTGATATATAGGGGTCGTCGTGGCGCAGGGGTTAGAGAAGGTGTCCTGGGAAGCACAAGGTTGTTGGTTCGATTCCAGGCTGCCCCATGTTCCATGTCGAAGTGTCCCTGAGCAAGACACCTAACCCCTATTTGCTCCCTGGGCAAAAATGTGAAAAAGCCATGGGTTTAAAATGTAATGTAAGTCGCTTTGGATAAAAGCGTCTGCTAAATGACCTGTAATGTAATTTAATTTAATATACCCATGTTTATAGGATCTAGAGGCTTGTTTTTTTTAAGGCAGATTTCAAAATTTGAACTTTTTTTTTTGTTATGTGTAATATTGTTATATTTCTTCACTAGTAACTGATTTTGACACATCATAAGTCTCACAGCGGTGCCCCTTTATCCTACAGAAAACAAATTGTCCAAATCGACAAATAGATGAAATAGACAAATAGTATTTTCAGAGTGACTACACTTTTTATCATGGGTATGCCAATTTTTAGTTTAGGGCTGATAACAGCATATAATACACTAGTTTTTATTACAGAAAATTCTGCAATTAATCAAATTATATTATTTCATCTTTACCCAACACTAATATTTTAGTTTGAAGGGACCAGAGCTGTCAGAAAACTAAATCATTCATAAAAAAATATGATTTATTGAGGGGCGTAATAATCCCGTGACACAACGAATCAATGAAATTCATTGCCATCTCTATTAATAATAGTCTTGGCTACAATATCCACTTATCTGTTTGAAAATACTCCAAACACAACTCCAACAACTATTATAAATCCCAATTAGTCCAGATAATGTGCACATGTAACATGCACCTTTCCTCAGCGAAGCACGAAGCTAACAAAGAAAACGAGACGCTGAATCGTGAGCCCAGACGAAGCGGAACATGCTGACATAAGTATAATTTCTCTCGGACAAACTTTGCCCTAAGCACAGAAAAAATAGCCACCAAGCATCCAGCATATGAATCGTGTACTCCCCTTTATGGAATTATGAAATTAGTCCTTTTTTCTTTTTTTTTGAGCAATAGACTCACTGCGGCCATTGTATGTGCACCACAAGCAACCAATTCACTGCAGTTCTATTGCTCCTTATCTCATATGCTCTGACTACAGCAGACGGTTTATGATTTTCTAATATGCTCAGGTCCTCCCTTGAGATAGAGAACGCTGGCTTGACTATTTAATTCACTAAATTGCTGTTTGTTTTAACCCTGACCAGGAGCACAGGAACCTGCCTTTCATGCAGGAGCTGAGGATCCTCTTCTCCCTCATGGTGGGGTCCAAGAGGAAATATGTGGATCCGTCACGAGCTGTGGAAATCCTCAAAGATGCCTTCAAGTCCAGCGAGTCACAGCAGGTAACCATCTCCTGATGGAAGCCGCTGCGTGTGATAAATCTCCCTAAGCAGAGGCACCGCTTGTCATTCGAGCATCATAGCTTTTGACATAACATATAGGCCTGCGCCACCCTACATCCCTTAACACGTACTAATGACACACCGATCTGTGATCTTCTCATAGTTTTAGAGGCACAGCTGTTTGTGCAACGTGATTATTCCCCTAACTCAATGATTAGAAATGTATTAGGCAGATGCTAAACTTTAAA
Source organism: Gasterosteus aculeatus (assembly GCF_964276395.1). Lineage (NCBI taxonomy): Eukaryota > Metazoa > Chordata > Actinopteri > Perciformes > Gasterosteidae > Gasterosteus > Gasterosteus aculeatus. Next base: position 15,792,046 of record NC_135694.1, read on the forward strand.
TTCATTACTGCTGTACAGTGATGATCAGCCAATTATCAAGCGCAGGCTTCACTCAAATCTCATTGTTTTTCTACTAACCTCACGCATCTTTAACTAGTAATCCTCAAACCCAACCCTCTTAACAATAAATAATATTCAGTGTAGTTATCTATGTATTGAGATGGAGTCATGGTTATAACTTTATAACAACAATTAATAACCCGCAAACCCTCTTTAACAAGGTAAAACACCACAACACAACAGTTTGTGACACGTTAACAATAACGTTAAAACAATAATTGTACATTTATAAATGTATGCCACAGAACTGCGTGCTGGGTACAGTTCGCCCGCTATTTCAAGAAGAAGAAACTCTGTGGCTACATGAAAACATGAAAAGGGCTCAGAGATGCACCAACACAATTAGAGATCAGCTAAACTGGAGGGACTTTGGACCTAGTTAAAAAAAAAAAAAGGAAAAGAGGCGCCACACCAGCAGCTGTTCACCACTGGCCAGCCAATAGGGATCCAGTTGTCCAGCGAGCGATGAAGGACTAGCGTTGAACAGCTGTTCAGTTAGTCTGCTGTCCTTTTCGGCGTCAATGAATGAATGTGTTTACTCGGGGGGGGGGGCTACTGTGATATACCGTGAAAACTCACAAAAATGCAAATATGATTTTGGTCATACCGCCCAGCCCTAATGTGACGTACAAATGTTCATTGCACAGTGCTGCCCTTCTTACATGAGCGTCCATTCTGTGCGACCGGCTAACAGGGGTCAGCCTCCATACTCCGTCATGTCACTACTCTGTAGTAGTCGGAGAGGCGTTGACCTGAATTACAGGCTGGCATGGATGTGAATGAGATGATGGCCTCGTGGCGTGCTGGTCCTCTTTCAAGTCCAGCAATCTGCCAACGCCTCAGAAGGGTACATCAGCAGATGACAGACGCAAAAATGATTTCACTGATTGGACTGTCTCGCTCCGAGGTCCAGTTAAGTCCTGTAGTATGACTCTGTGACATGCACGTCCCAAAGGTCGTCCTTTAATTGCTGTGTGTGTGTCTGTGTGCTCCTCAACAGCAAGATGTGAGCGAATTCACCCACAAACTGCTGGACTGGCTGGAAGACGCTTTCCAGATGAAGGCCGAGGAAGACAGGTAGCCAAAAGTGTCCATCTTGAGAGAGGACATGCAGCAGGCTTTTAAAGCATAGTCAAATAAACATTGTTTACATTGAACTGAATCAGAAATCCCTCTTGTAAATAACTTTTTTTCTGCTTTCAGGGAGGGCGAGACGCCAAAGAACCCCATGGTGGAGCTCTTTTATGGCCGCTTCCTTGCTGTGGGCGTCCTGGAAGGTAAGATGAGCTGATTTAAACCAGAAAAGAGAGGGTTGTGTGCTCCGTCCTCGCCCCTCGTAATGAAAAGTGACCTTGTCTTAATGAGACGCGTCCATGTAAAAGAGGAGAGCGGCTGCATTGATCGTGGGAGACCTTGATGGCTGATTGACATTGTGCTTATTATGCGTGACAATACTGGCCCAGAGCCACCAACACTGGGCCAGTGGACTGCTGCTCATGAAACGACCTTACTGCCTCATCTGCATGTCCGCTAGCAGCTCCTCTCCCTTTGTTTGGTTTTATTTTGGGTGGGGGGGGGGGGGCTCATCAGTAATTGATGCGAGGAGGTCTGTGGACCTGTTTAATGTTGAGTGAGTGATTGCTGAACAAGTGAAAATCTAAACGAGTGTGGAGTTATTACATTTTGTTCATGCTCTGTGCCTCCCAAACTATCGTATCACACCTGGCACATCTGTGACCTTTGTATGCTTTCTCCCTGTCTGTCTGTCTCCATGTTTGTCTGTTTGTCTGTCTGTTTATTCTCTCCGTCTGTTTGTCTCTCTGACTGTCTTTTGTTATTCCACAGGTAAAAAGTTTGAGAACACAGAGATGTTCGGACAGTACCCGCTGCAGGTGAATGGGTTCAAGGATCTCCACGAATGTCTGGAGGCAGCGATGATCGAGGGAGAGATCGAGTCCCTGCACTCGGCAGAGAACGCTGCCAGGTCCGGACAAGAGGTCAGTGTCAAAGCTGCACGATTATGCTCCTTTACACAAACGTTCTTCTGCAAAATGATAGAAAAGTTAGTTTAGGTCGAGGCGCACTAGCAGTGAGTTAGAGCTGACATTCAGCGTAAATCATTTCTGATTGATGGAAGACATCCTCTCCGAAGGGTGAACCCCCCCGGTCCCTATGTGGCACCTGTGCTATTCTGGCTGTGACCTCCGGTTAGCTGTGGCCTCGCTTCCACGGTCCCGCCGCAGCTGGCAGCAGCTAATTACTAGGCCAGTGCACTGATGAATATGGCACCCAACCCAATGGAAAAGCACCAGCAATCACAGGGGAGGGAGGGGGTAGGAGAGATACTCCATCCACATCATTTAAGAATGTAGGGTTTCCCAATGAAAATTAAATAAACAAACAAATAGCCCGAAAATGCTGCCAATATAAATTCGATCACATAAGTTTCTATTGTGAAAAAATGTCAACATTTTGCATTTCTAGATTACTCATCATAAGTGTTACTGTCCTATGTCACTGTGGGTGTTGACGTGTTAAGGGCAGCCCAGCTATATTTTGTAGTAAGGTAAAAGTACCACAAGGTGGCAGTAGCGTCTTTTGAAGCCCCATGTGAGAACATTCCATGCCACTTCATCCTGTTCCTGTTTTACAAAAAAGCCCCTCCACGGAAACACAGCTTTAAATTTAGCTTTAAATTTGAAAAAGATACAGGAAGTGCTGAGCTCGTATTACTAGCATAGTGCTGTAACAAACAAAGCGAAATATCAAACATGAGCAGCTTTAGAAGGAGCTTGATTATAAAAGATGACGGAATGTCCCTGATTTGAAATAAAAGCTTGTCTGTAATGCGACCAGCTTCACATTCCTCTCGTACAGGAGGTAAAGCTCATGCTCACTATTTCAGAAATGTCCAGTGATCCAGTTCATTTCCAGGGATGCTCATGTATACGTAGTGCTAACCAGCTACGTTAGCCGCACTGCACCTGTGTAGTGATGTTTGTTTAGGTTGGTGTACTCGCTCACCACTGCGCACACACAAGGAATTAGATTGTTTTTGACCTTAGTGAGTGCAACAGAGGGACAGAAGTGTGATCAATGTCACGTGTACATAATGAATAACCATCCAAGAGAAAATATATATATATATATATATATATATTATATACGCACACACACTGTCACTGGCCACTTTACTAGTAAAAGGTTTGACTTTTTGCCTTCAGAACTTAATTCTTTGTGGTTACTTTCAACAAGGTTTTGGAAACATTCCTCAGATATTTTGGTCCGTATTGACATGATAGCATCACTCAGTTGCTGCATTATCAGAAGATGTGTACACTGTGATCCTAAAAGCATGGACATGGTCAGCAACAACGCTCAGGAAGGCTGTGGCATTTAAACGATGCTCAATTGATATTAACCCTTTATTAAAGGGTCCAAACTGGGCTAAGAAAATATCCCCACACCAAATTCTGACCCTACCATCTGAATGTCGCAGTCGAAATTGAGACTCATCAGACCATCTTCTTATATTCTACACTTTCGGGGACCCTGTGCAAATTGTAGTCTCAGTTTCCTGTCCTTATCTGAGTGGCACCCGATGTGATCTTCTGCTGCAGCCAATCAGCCACACCATGAGAAATCACAGTTCCTCATGATGTGCGTTCAGTGATGGTATTCTTCATTCCTTGGTTGTAACGAGGGGTTATTTGAGTTACTGTTGCCTTTCTATCATCTCATACCAGGTTGCCCATTCTCCTGGATAGTTTCTCTTTCTCTGACTTTCTCTGTAAAGCCTAGGGATGGTTGCGTGTGAAAATCCCTGTAGATCAGCAGTTAGTGACATACTCAGACCAGCCCGACTGGCACCAACAGCCATGTCACTTTCAAAGTCACTTAAATCCCCTTTCTTCCCCATTCTGATGCTTGCGTTGGCAAGTTATCTTGGCCACGTCTACATGCCTAATTGCATGCACGGTATGTCGGTGTAGATCCCTGATTGAGAGCTCTCAACATTTAAGAGATTGCAATACTTGACCAACAACAAGTTTCTGTTGTGACCGGCATCCTAAGTAGTGAGCTCAAACCTGCGGAACGCAACCGTGTGACGCAAATCCAGTGCTGGAGTCAGGGAGAAAAGGTTGCTTCGTTCACAACCAAGCAATTTAACTTTTTTACTTTTCAACCTTTTTTTTCAGCCGCCGCACATTTTTTTACAATGAATAAAATTCTCCGGCAGATAGTATTGATGTCCCTGCCACAGTTCAGCTAGTGATTCGCTAGCTTGGAGAGCTTTTCCAGACACATAAGTTACCTGTTTCTCAGTTTGTGTGCGCAGGCAAACAAAATAGCTAATTTCTATTGTTATTATTAAGTCTCATGATGACGTCTAAGCTTGCTCGGGACCATGGCGCCTTTTGATAGCTTTTCCCCACACACCAAGCATAATGGAATCGGTGCAATCGGATTCCCGGTGAAGTGGGTCCCAAATGAAAGGTAACTTTCACTGTACTGCCTTAAGCTCACAGCTTTTTCTTTTTTTTTTCTTCTTTTTTTAGCACCACTCGTAATGGGCTTTTCATCCGGGTCGCCCAGGGCCCATTTGAGAGTCTGCATCTTTATTTTGGAAATATTTCTCCGAGCATCATTTAATCCTACTATCTTAGAGTAAGAAGGTAATTACTGTGCTACCTACTTCCCCATACTGGCATGGAAGAGTATTTAATTACTGCTCAGACGTTCGCAAATCGCAAATGATTTGCTTCAGCCAAATAATATTTTTCCCTGGCCCAAAATGAGTGAATTTGGACATTTTCCCAATCTCCCATGGCACTTTGGTGTGGTTGAAAATCACTGAACTAGAGAAAAAAGAAAATGAATGTCATTTAATCTACTAATTACACTCAGTATGAAAGGTTTGATTCAGTGATTTAGTGTAATGCTTCCATACCAAAATCCTGGTAAAATATATATTTTCCTAAGACAAAACAAACTATGGATCCAAACATGACAATATAATTAACCTCAAAATGAACATCCTGTTTTCCTCCAGCACTGGTTCACAGAACTCCCTCCTGTGTTGACCTTCGAATTGTCAAGATTTGAGTTCAACCAAGCCCTTGGCCGACCAGAGAAGATCCACAACAAGCTGGAATTTCCCTCTATGCTCTACATGGACAGGTAACGGAAGGAGTCTACACTATTTGTCTCTTCAGTGGAAAAACTGCTGATGGCATGTAGAAGACTGAGGCTCCTGCTGTGGTCTTTGTGTCGTTAGGTACATGGACAGGAACCGGGACGTAACCAGGATCAAGAGGGAGGAGATCAGGAGGCTGAAAGAGCACCTGACACTGCTTCAACAGCGACTGGAGAGGTACTACTAGTCCACCCATAGCTGACAGTTCAGTCACGTCAACAAAGCTCTCCAGACAGCCGTGGCGAGCACCTCACTCTGCACCCTCTTTCAGATATCTGAGTTATGGCTCTGGCCCCAAGAGGTTTCCTCTGGCAGATGTTCTCCAGTACGCCATGGAGTTTGCCTCCAGTAAGCCAGTGTGCACGTCCCCAGTGGAAGACATTGACTCCTCAGCGCCCCCGGGCGGCACAACAGGACAACCGCTGTCCCAACCGAGGCAAGTTTCCTCCCAACTGCACGTTTTCTTCAATAGTTTGTTGACTTGATGAATTCTGTCTGCTCATCAATTGGCTCCGGTTTCTCAGGGTGGGATTACATTTACAATGGCTCTTTACTTCTTTTTCTAACCTGTTTGCTAATTTATGTCCGCCTGAAATAAGATTTTCTTTGGTCTTTACAAGTTGTAAATCAACATGTCTAATTCTGAATTCGATAAGACAATCTTATCACCTTTAGTCTTTTCTATTTGCTGGTTTAATGATTGATTCTGTAACAAGAAGTGGACCTTTTGCAGTGCATGTTTGAATTTAAAACATTTAAGAAACTGGCTGTGGTGTGTGGTGCTCTATTTTAGCTTTAAGTTTCATCCGATATCCCGTGTGTCTCTCACCCCTGCAGCACAGCCGAGCAGGACCCTTTGCCTCCCTTAGAGAGCTCGGGCCCTGCCTCGCTTCCCACTACAGCTGCCACTGCAGCCCAGCAGCAACGAGTACTCCATAAGCCCTTCACCCAGTCCCGGCTGCCCCCCGACCTCCCCATGCACCCTGCCCCGCGCCACATCACCGACGAAGAGCTGAGGGTGCTTGAGGGCTGCCTGCACCGCTGGAGGAGTGAAGTGGAAAACGACACCCGTGGTTGGTCTATTGTACCTGCCTCCTTAAGCGCAAATTGCCTGTGCCACATTAATGCTGCAAACGGCGCCTTACTAATAGATTTTGTATAATTTTTCTTCCAACCAGACCTGCAGGGCAGCATAAACAGAATCCACAGGACCATTGAGCTCATGTACTCGGACAAATCCATGATGCAGGTGAGAGACGCTCCGTCCCGAAAAGCCCAAGGTCGAATCAGCGTTTGCCGATTTGTTAATCCACAGCCCAAATCTCTCTTGCGTGGTCCCAGGTTCCATACCGGCTCCACGCCGTGCTTGTTCACGAAGGCCAAGCCAATGCAGGCCACTACTGGGCTTACATCTACGACCCACATCAGCGTTGCTGGATGAAGTACAACGACATCTCCGTTACCAAGTCGTCCTGGGAGGAGCTGGTACGGGACTCGTTCGGAGGCTACCGCAACGCCAGTGCCTACTGCCTCATGTACATCAACGACAAGAAGCCTTTTCTCATAGAAGGTAAATATGGACAAGAAAAGACCCTTGTTAACCAACCAAACTCATCCAGGGCTTTAGTTCTGTGCCACTGTCAGATCCTCGAGCGCATCAGTCCTCACCACAAGAAATACTGACTTTTTGTGAAAGCTTGTGTCTGAGCGCAAAAGTGTTGATGTTATTTAATCTAACTATGTTAAATGACTTTCTGTTGGGCAAATATACAACATAAACTGTTATTACAGCAAGAAATAGTCGGGTTTTTGAGCAGACCAGATTAGAATCGTCTGTTTCTCTGTGTTTTCCCTGCAGAGGAGTTTGATAAAGAAACGGGACAGATACTCAGCGGCATGGACAAACTGCCTCCAGACCTGAAGCAGCATGTGAGGGGGGACAATGAGCTGTTTGACAAGGAGGTCCAGGAGTGGGACGCCCTGCAGATCCGCAAGGCCCAGCAGGAGAAGCTGGCCCTAGTCGCTGCTGCCGCAGCAGCAGCAGCCGCTGCCGCAGGTGCCACCCCGGCGGCTTCCAGCACCTCCCCCTCTTCCTCCTCTCCTCAACCCATGAGCATTGAGTCCAGCCCTCCAGACAACACAGGTCAGGGCCATGACACTCAGACCAGAGCAGTGATGAATTAAGAATCAAATCTTTGTAGGAGGATGAACACAGAAAGTGACATAATCAATTACAACTCCCTGTGGCATGTGTTGGCGAAGTGATCTCTGATGTGCCTACACACACACATTTTCCAAAACGCGGTCTCTGTCCGCTGATGTGCGGCGTGTGTGATCAAGAGATTGGTAATAGTAAACGTGCGACCATGTAGAGACAGAAATGACATGACAAATAACATGAAAGTAAAGTTTGTTTAATAAAAGAACAAGGTATACATAAGGCTTGCATAAGAAAAGTAACCTGGAATTAATTATTTCGTGATCCAATGCAATGTAGGTTATGGAACCGTTGAGCGCCCCAGTATAATGCTAGGGGAAACGCTGAAACATGTTGGATCCCATTTGATACTTCTAATGTGGACATGCTGATATTACCGCTGAGAGCTCAGAGCCACATATTTGTACAGCTGGTGCGCTGTGTGTTGAAAAGGAAAAGTCAAGTCACGAGCCATGCATCTCTCTTGCTCCTCTCATGATACGTCTGCCCCCCTCCAGTAGCCCAGCAGGAGCCAGAGTACATGGAGCAGCCGTCCCCCACGAACGACTCCAAACACCTGCAGGAGGACACAGAGAGGGCCATCTCCAGGGCCGCTGCCGAGCAGGAGGGGAGGAGCCCCGAGGCTCTGCTAAACGCTGTATGTAGAACACCTCTCACACCAAGTCGGGTTAAGGGCTAAAACCTAAAGATGCTTCCTGATCAACTCAGCCTGTCACAGCCTCTTTTATTTTCAGCAGAACTACATGAAGGAGAATAGGTTGTGTGCAGTGAATCCGAACGTGGATAGAAAGTTCATATCCATCTTTCTAATACTTCATATTTTGTCCTCTGTGTATTGGTCCCTGCGTCTCCATCAGTACCCCTTCCTGTTTCATCTGTCCCAATCTCTCTGCAGTCTCCTCCCGCTCCCCCCTCCCCACAGCCCAAAGTCCAGCGTCGCACCCCCACCGAACCCCCTCTCCCTGAGCTGGTCCTGGCGGACGAGTCCCCCGGCCAGCGCACGGTCGAGGTGGCCATTCCCAACGTGGGGACCTTTGTCATTGAGTCAGAAGAGGGGGGGTACGATGACGAGGTAGCGCTCGCCCCCCCCCCCCATTTCTTTGCTGCCGTCTGTGCCTGTTTGCTATTACATGGAGTGAGGGCAGCGTTGCCGGTTGGGGTGGCTCTGCATGAGGTTTCTCACGCTGGAGACAGTGTGGTCCTTTAGGCGGCCCATACCTGGATCCGTGCTGCATAGCGGGACGCACCGCTTCTGTTGCCCCCACTCATCCCCCCCCCCCCCCCTCCCGCTTACCCCCCCTACTATCGTGTGAATCTGCATCTTGGCACCTTTTAGCAGATAGCAGAGCTCTTCTTGGTCCCACTGTGTCAGACATTTGTCGATGCCAACCTTTCACCAGTGTACCAAACCAAATGAACACATGGAGAATGTTGGTTATAGTTTTCACATATGTCAGTGTGTTCTGAGTGCATTGCTGCTGCTTAGTACTCCAGACTGCTGCACCGTTCACTCCCTGCTATCTATACATCAGGGCTGTCAACTAACATTCTACATTTCAATATATACACACACATCTGTAATGACCTCAGAGAACTGAACCACAGAGAGCGAGATCGTAACAGAGCGTGTTAAACCATCATATTTGTCAATATAGATATAATATGCAATAGAGATCAGACAGGAGACACAACAGCCTGGAATTTACTGTAAATTACACGACACTTCCATTACACAAGTTAGGAGGCATCATTGGATAAGTCCTCACTCGTTTCTCCCGCCCCCGTTGTGGCGACAGGAGTAAATAAAAGCTGTGTGTCTGACGAGAGGTCTGACACACGTGGCGCCTCGTGGCTCGGGGGGCCGGTTGGGACATGAAGTGCTTTCCTCCGGCCGCCGCCCACAGCAGCCACACGGCCTCATCGGCGTTCCCACGTGGTCCTCAGGAGGACTCCACATCGTGACGGGGATCTCTAACGACGGCCTCGCTCTAACCCATGCATGGGCTTGCTGAGTGAGGCATGCGCCAACGTTGGCACGCGCTGTTGTTCGTGGCCTCCGAGCACATAGAACAGTGGGTGACTTTGCTCGCTGTCGTCCCGAGAACCTGTTGTTTTGTTTGACATGGCTCCTGCTTCCCCGGGCAGGCGATGATGACCCCCAACATGCAGGGTGTAATTATGGCCATTGGCAAATCCAGCAGCGTGTATGAAAAGAACGGGCCTGAGACCGCCTTTTTTAAGGTACACACTCCTCCCTCTCCTCATCCCTCCTCCATCCACCTTCTCTTTAATGTGTGTCTGTGTCTCACGTTCCCCAGTGCATTTTCTTATTAAACAAGTTAGATTAACTCTAACAGTAAGAGCGGAACTCAACTCAATCCCTGAGGGGAAACTGGTGCTTATCTCTAAACCACTCGGCTTTCTGGAAAACACATTTCACATTGTTATTAACTTATCTGGAACATCCGTTCCAAGTTTTTTTTTTTTTGTTTTGAACTTTTTAATAGTTTGGGTAGATGCTTGTAGCCCATCCTTTTTAAATGTAGTACTTGCCTTTCAAACGTGCCACTTCAAAATACAGATCAATTCCTAAAAGAAGGGGACAAATGAGCGTCACTAAATTGACTCCATCTCAAGAATAATCTTCTTAAAGTTCCTATGCCACGTTTTTTTTTTTAAAGAGCAAAGAGCTGAAAATAGATCAATTGATTGGGCCCGAATTGTTTTGATATTCAAACACAAATCACCCGCTGCACGCTCTCCGTACTGTGTTCGTCTGAGCGCACACTGAACACGGGAGTTTTCTACAACACGACTGCACACCCGCATTTGTTATAAACACGTTATTAGGCAGCGGCTTAGTGCAACATTTACACAATCCATTTGACTGTTGCAGTCCCACCATTTCAATTTGATCTCTTGACCACGTTTTGCAGAATTCTGAGTGGGAAGTGCGTCGTGACTACAGCCATTTACTAAAAGTTTTCCCTCCCGAGACGAAAACAAACATGGTGGAAATGAATTTGAAAGCAAAGTAAAGCTCTTCCGCCGGTTCAATATCCACCATTTTTCCATTCCATTTTTTTTCATGTCCGCTACACAAGAGGACGGGAATAAGAAGTAGTGTCCATGTCCATACATGTAACCGTGACTCGTCCCCTCTCTGTCCCTCTGCTCAGGCCATAAAGCTGGAGTACGCTCGCCTGCTGAGGTTTGCCCAAGAGGACACGCCTCCAGAGAACGACTACCGACTACAGCACGTCATCGTCTACTTGATACAAAACCAGGCGCCCAAAAAGATTCTGGAGAGGACTCTGCTCACTCAGTTTGCTGACCGGAACCTGGCCTTTGATGAGAGGTGGGTTAGGCCACTGGCTCCCAACCCTGGGGGGGTTGTGTTTTGACACAAACTTCCAGGTGTTATAAAGTCCACGGTCAGGGTTCATTGTACCTTTTTGTTATGCATGGCACATATATATTAAAATATAAACAAAATATGTTAGTGGTCGTAAATCTGCGGTAGAAGAAGTGGCAGTGACTCCAAGCTCTGCCGCAACATTGTGTTTTAATACAAAGCTGTGCATTGGATTTAATGAACCTACACCTAATGACCAGCAGAGGGCAGCCGAGACCTTCCCCATGACTCCGTTCTTATTCCCTCCCAGTTAACACTGTGTTGTTCACGTCTTAAGGGTACAAAATGCCCCATACTATCTGTTAAAACTTTTCAGCCATGCTTGATGGCCTTGATCCATATTCATGAAAAGAATTGATTTCTCCCTTCTCTGCTATTTCGAGCGAGATAATTGGATGTTAGATGTGTGCATGTGGCCTAAAAAGGAGCCCCCGGAGGAGCGTTTCACTTCTCCTCTCAGCAGTGAAGAGTGATTTGTTAGGCCATGTTGAAGCCTCGGGGCAGGGTGGACTGTTTCTTCTCCTGGAGTAGCTCATCATCTCGTCACTAACGCCGGCTCCTCTGCCTTCCCTTCCCCACAGATGTAAGAGCATTATGAGTGTGGCACGTGCCAAACTGGACCTAATCAAACCCGAGGAGGTCAACATGGATGAATACGAGGTCAGCAGCGGTGTCTTTATTCATCTACTGTAGGATTTAAGGCAGTATTGTTCTTTGTTCTTTGCTGTGACAGAAATGGCCAAAAGTGCCAGTATTTCTTCCAGGACGATTTTTCGGTGTTCGCATCCACTAATCTCTCTCTATCTTTATCTTCGGCAGATGTGGCATCAGGCTTACCAGAATTTCCGCGAGACAACAATCCTCATGATGACCGGCCTGGAGCTCTTTCAGAAGACAAAGTATGACTTCTCCTGAAATCCAGTAGCGGAGATGTTTAACTGTTTTTGTTAAAGTTTTAGCTTGCAGGTTTAATGTTGGCTTCAGTTAATTTCCCTGGGTGGCCGTTAAATGTTGTCCCCTGCAGGGGGCGGCAGCTCCCCAGCTTATTACTAGTGCAGGGAGTTCACCGGGTTTCTCCAGTCCTCAGTACAGCTTTGATACTGTTTTAGCTCAGTGTCTCATCTGTTCATCTTCTCTTCCCACAGCTACACGGAGGCTCTGATGCATCTGATTTACTCATACCAGTACAACAAGGAGCTTCTGTCTAAAGGGCAGTACAGAGGGCACGACGACGAGCTGCTCGGTCATTACCGTCGAGAGTGTTTGCTGGTGAGGCCACGCGGGTGTTCTGTTGGAATGAGTAGAGCGATTGACGCAGTGGGAGTTACCTTCGTGTCCCTGTGATCTGCGACGCCCCCGTTTCAGACTTTCCCCTGCTAGTGACTCGGCAACACAGACATTTCTCCTCCAGTACCGAGCTGTGGCGGTAATCAAATTTGCTCTCGCTGAGATATTGCCTTGGCAGCCCACAAAAGATTCTACTTTTCTTCTTTTTGTTCATCCAATACTGCCAGATGAAAATCCTTTCAGCGTTTTGCGATTTTTGTGCGTGCCCTTTTCATTTCAACCCCCCCCCCATTGCTGCGGGCTGGGCTCTGTGTGTTATTGGTTAGGGCGAGGGTATTTTGGTCAGATGGGCCTCGCACTGGTCCTCAGCGGTGCACTCAGTAACCTTACACCGGCATTGTGCTCATAATGTAATCATTGCAGTGGGAATAGGAAGCAGGAGAGCCAGCGAGTGTAAACACATTACCATGAGACACAACGTGTCCTCAGCTAACCTCAGAACTGAGCCCCGGTCGGTCGTGTCAGATCTCTGGCCAGAACCTCTGGCTCCGTCCGCTCAGCTCCTTACCTCCAGCTCTTGTTTTAATTGAAAACACTGTTAACATTGACACAGTTAATGTGTTTTTTTTCAATCCAGCCCTGCAGTCCCTGGTTCCAAACTGGCTCGCATAAATGGAAAAATAAAAAGCTAGTTTTCTCAGAGAGGAGGTCAGGAAGTTTGTCTGTGACAGTAAGGGGGTAAAAGAAAAGCTTGAATCCACATGGTTGCAGGAACCCCAGGACCTTCGGTTCCAATCGGCAGGAGGATGTTATGTGCCATTAACGACCATCGTCTTATTCTTTGTTTATCTTCGTATCTTCAGAGTCCAGATCAGAGGTTTTCAACCTGCCGGGTGCTTCCCTGTGCGTGGCTGCAGTTCTGAAACACGGCGCACCATTATCCCCTAAATCAAAGTACGCTAAAAGCCATAAGCATTAACAGGCTGGGTGAAATCACGAGGCCCTGTGGCAGGGTGGGGGCGTGTTTGCGCGGGGGGGCGGCCGATTGCTTGGCTCCTCACAGCGTTGTCTAGAGCCAAGGAAGTGGAGAGGAGTTCAGATGTCACGTTGGCCTGCACAGCATCCAGCAGGCGACGTGCTCGTCCTGCACCTGAAGCTCCGCCCACTTTGTTGTTCCTAACTGGACGTGCCCTGTGGGTTGTTCTATTGTTCCTTGATTTAGAGTAATATGGGAATGAATGTATTTCACTTTTGTCTCAGTAACCTCTATGCCCTCCCCCTCCTCCCCACAGAAAGTGAACGAGCAGGCAGCTGCCATGTTTGAGTCAGGGGAGGAGCCGGAGGTGACCACGGGCATCGGCATCATGAACGACCTGGTGGTGCCCTGCATCCCTCTGCTGCTGATCCATGATGCTGAGAGGGACCTGCTGGCAGTGGAGGACATGAGGAACCGCTGGTGCTCCTACCTGGGCCAAGAGATGGAACGTGAGAGAAAGAAAGATTTCTTATTTATTTCTGGAGATTTGAGGTCCTAGGTTACTAGGACATTCCCTTTACCTGCGTCAGAGATGATCAGAATCACGGGTCACGGCTCGGTTAAAAGGGTCCAAAAGGCTCCAAAAGGCTTTGAGGTCGGGCAGAAGGTTCCAGTCGTCCTGGGAAATCTGAAGAGCTAAATGTTGCTTGGATGGTTTCAGAGCTTCAATGAAGCCCTAGTCCCAGAGATTACATGACATGTTTACTTTAAGTTCCCCAATTTACCATTTATATTTAATAAATGGTTTAGGACTCACACATTAACTGTGAGGACACTTTAAGCGCTGGATAATGTACAGTATTTCTCAACAAGTAAGCATGCAAGTATTTGTGCAATTGGTTTACTATATTCTCATGGTCAATTTGTGACCAGTGGTTTACTATATTCTCATCCTCATCTGTTTATACATCAGCCTCCACATATCATCCACCAGAGAAGAAGTATTAGTTATTGATGAATACAAGACTAAACTGTTATACCTGCTAATCCTGTGTTATAAACTAGAGATGCTACAATTACAAGACAAGTCAGCAAACAGTTAATTCATCAGCAAGTCATTTAATGATCATTATAATACGGATTGATGAAATCCAGCGTTCTGATTGGTTGAGAGTGAGTCATGGGAGGTGCTTTATTGAGCGATAATGTACAGTTGCTGTTCACATTGACCCGAGCGTTCCATATCACTGCACACTCAAAGTAACAGGTTAGATTTTGCGCGACCAATAGTTGACATTTTAGCGTTTAGCTCGGTGGCGATCGCCAGAAAAAGACCGGAAACACCACAAATCATCGATTTTGGGCAGTGGGAGCTTGAGAAGCTGGGAGATCTTGCAAGGAGACCCAATGCTGTTTACACGTACGGGGACTACTGAAATGAGACACACAACGTTTGGTGGCTACAACTATTTTGTGCTGAAAGGCAGCTATTTACTTACTATTCATAATTTCGCTGCTGAAACACCTCCACTGTTACATTATTGGATGATAAAGTCCAGCTTCTCGTACCATATTTACTGACTGAGAAGCCAGTGAATTAAATCCAAATTATGTAACGTGCAACACTAAAGTAATTACATGATCATTTATTCTTGATTTCACTTGATATCTTGAACTTGAACCGTTGGTCAGTTGTCGAGTAACAATACGTCAATAAATAGAAGGCCGAACATATGAATTCATTTAAGCTGAAGTTGTTGCCGCCCCACATACAACAAAAGATGTTCTGTCAGATCGCCAGAGAAATCTCTCCGGGAGGCAAGTCTTTCTTTGTAGAATAAAAGGCAGTGAGGAGGATTCCGCTCTTATCTGGTGTTCCAGGATCGCTCTCTCTACAGTTCCTGGCCCGTGTTCAGGAAAGAGCGGAGTATTATTGTTCGCTCCACAATCTGTTTCTGTTATGGAACATGTGACATCACATGGAAAATATTTACCCTGTGATTTCTGCCTTAAGGAATTTACACATTCACCTCTTGTGTGTTGCGAGGCCCATCCAGTTCCTCATCCCTTTGCCTCTGTGTTTCCTCCTCCTGCAGCCAACCTCCAGGAGAAGCTGACTGACTTCCTCCCCAAGCTGCTGGACTGCTCTGCTGAGATCAAGAGCTTCCACGACCCTCCCAAGCTGCCCACCTACTCCACGCTGGAGCTGAGCGAGCGGTTCAGCCGCGTCATGGCCTCCGTGGGCAGGGTGCCCTCCAACGGGAGATGAGCTCCAGAAGGAGGGACATCCGACCCCGGCTGGCATCCATGGAATTCTCTTACCCCATGCCTTCCTTCTAACTCCAGGCGTCTCTCGCTTCTAGCTGTTACTCCTCTGTTGCTCTTCTGCTGCTATAGATTTTACCATTAGAAATATCATTTCATTTTTTATTCCGAAGCAAAACATAACAGGAAAGAGGGCGGACTGTTTGGGAGGGAATCAAGAAAAGTGAGGAGATGTAAAAAAAGAAAACTTAAAAAAAAAAAGAACAAATCGTGGCAATCCTGCAGTGGTTGAAAGCCAAGCACACTCTGCTTCAGCTTTTTATCATTTTTTTAATAAGAAAACACGTTTGAGGGTTTTTCATAGTTCATTATTGTTGTTGTTGCTATTTGATTCAAGCTTCCAGACCGCACTCAAGGCCCTTTCTGAAGCCCCCTTATCTGCGTAAAAAAAGACCCGCTCCCCGCCCGCCTCGCGTTTGGCACAGTATTACCGCGTTTTGTTTTGAAGTGAGGATGAGAGCCTTCCGATGCATCAGAGGGTCTCAGAAGGGTCTCGTGTCCAGAATGAGGGCTTTGAAGTGCTGTGGTAGACGGCCACAGACTTCTTGTGGCTTGTTAATAAATTGAGAGTATAAAGTTTTATTTATGGCCCTTTTAGGCCAAATAAACAAATGTTTTGCCTGATATGGATTCCTCCTTTATTTGCTGTGACATCAATATCATAGGGCGGCACGGTGGCGTGGTGGTTAGCACCGTCCCCTCACAGCAAGAAGGTCCTGGGTTTGACTTTCTGTGTGGAGTCTGCATGTTCTCCCCGTGTCTGCGTGGGTTCTCTCCGGGTTCTCCGGCTTCCTCCCACAGTCCAAAGACATGATCAGGGGATCAGGTTGATTGGGGACTTTAAATTGACTGTAAGTGTATGGATATGAGTGTGAATGGTTGTGTGTCTCTGTGTTAGTCCTGTGATTGGCTGGCGACCAGTCCAGGATGAACCCCGTCTCTCGCCCGAAGTTGGCTGGGATGGACTCCAGCCCCCCGCGACCCTGTGTGCAGGATAAACCGTTTGACAATGGATTGATGGATCAATATCATAAATAGTGTTATTATCGACATTGCAGACGATTTAAAGTGATTTATTACCTTGTTTGTGTGTGGTTTTGAATGTTTTTTTTTAAACATAAATAGCTCGTAAATCAAAATCCTCAGTTTTGAACATGCTGCGCGGTGGTCTTGAGTTTGGCTCCCAGCCACAACTCATGCTGTCGATTGATAAACTATAAGGAAAAGTTGTATTATTGGGGAGGAGGAGCTAGCTTCAGGCACCTCCAACTCACTTCTGAGGGGTCCCGGGATGATGAGGAAAGAACAAAGAAATGAAATTCACCAACACTGACTTTATTTAATATCTGGACTCTGAACAGAATATTTGATTTGTTTAATTTTATATGTCATTCTATATGATTAATGAACTATGAAGACTAGTGGATTGAAACTACAATCCTCTCCTAATCGTGATAAAGTCTTGAGAACCTTGAAGTTGTACTTAAGTACAGTAATTGAGTACATTTACTTTTACAATCTTACTTTTCAAAAGTTTGGAATTAAGGTTCTTAAAAGTTAAGACAGAGTGTACCAGTAACAAAAACAAGCAAAAGATTCCAAACAACAAGCAGTTTGAGTGAAAATGTCTGCACCCGAAATAAGAAATACACAGAAATCCCAAAATGAACACATACTTTTATAGCAGCAAGGCAGCTATACATCTATTTGGGTTCCTGTGGTATAAAGCAAATAAACTGGCATGAGGAAGCCGAGCTGAGTGGAGGAGCTCAACCATAAGGCAGCTTTGGGGTTGTCTCACCTCTCCTTCCTTCGCTCCTGCATCCTGAGCAAACGGATGGGGGCAAACTTTCCCTTCAACGCACCTTCCTCCTCACTGAGACAGCAGCTAATCGGGATCCTTGTCATCAAGTCTGAGCCCCCGGCGACTCGCTGTGACACCTGATGGGCTGACTGAATGTTTGGTCCTGACACCTTACGGCATCATCTGATATAATTGGGAGCGCCATTGGATGTTTCACCCAGGTTTAAAAAAAACAATAATACCAGGCCACGAGTTATTCTCTGAATCGCTGTGTGTGTGTGTGTGTGTGTGTGTGTGTGTGTGAGTCTGAGTTTGCCTTTCTAGAAACGTTGTAGCCCTGTTTGGGAGTGTAAACGTTTATTGGGCATTCATTATTGTTATTGTCGGCATCCCCTAATTTTGCTCATTATTTCTATTGACTTGAGGGGGGGCACGGGGCCAAATGCTGGGATGATTATGGAGTAGAGACCGTGGCAGTTTAATACGAGCCATGATACTGATGGACAGTTAATTAGAGGTTTGAACAGCTTTTCTAACAGCATCCAAATTGAGGAGCCAGAAGATGCAAGGGGAGGACAGCTGAGACAAACGCACAAGTCCTTTTAACGATATATTCATGAGCATCACAATAGCCTGCGCATACAGACATACACCCACTAGGCTCCATTCAATGGGTGCGCGCACTTTCTCGTCTTGCCAGAGACATTTCAATCGAGTCGAGGCGACCTAATAACGAGTAGGAGCAAACACCGTAAACGCAAAACAACGAGCTGCCTGTTAGAAGAACCATTCCATACATCCTGCACGCGGAGAACTTGCGCTGGTTGGAGTCAAGCCGGGTTGCTTTCGTATGAAAGTAAATGTGTCCGTTAGTAAGTTGTACGTAAGCTCCCGCGGTCTACTGCGCATGCGTGGCGACCCGCCGTGATTTGTATACCAGCGGCAGGCTGACGCGACCTGTCGGCGCTGCCTTGGCGATCGACCTGTCGCCCCCCCCGCTGTGTCCCGTTCAATTACCAGCATCGGTAGGTGTCTTGCGCCTCACCACACACATATGGTTTTATTTTGTGTTGTTAAAAGTACATTTGTGTTGAAATAAAGGGGGATTCATCATTTTAATGTAATGCAGTAGAACATCCGGCATTGTTTGCATAGTGCAGTCGAGAAACAAAGTTACTAATTATTTATCCGGCATTCTGAATTTTATGGAAATGGTGGTTATTAGGAAGCACACGCAGCCTCTGGTTTGATAATTTGATGGTTAGCCTTTGCGGGCTTCAGCTAACAAACTCCTTTCAATACGTATAATGACATAACTAATGCCTGCTGAGAGTTGAGTCCTCTGAGAGCGGAGGCAGAGGCGGAGCAACCGCCATTTTAAAGCGAGTGTAGTGCGGCGTCTCAGACATTCGACCAAATTGATACTTAAAGAGTTCTTTTGCACTTTAGTTGCAATTGTACATCCACAACGATGTGTCACTATTCTGACCCACTGCCTCTTGCGTACAGCTTTATTCTAATGAACGTTAACGTGCTGGTCTGCTAGTTAACGGCCGTTCGTTAGCACGCGCTACTGCTTACAGCACACACATGTATGGCGGCAAATCACTGTCAAAATTCCAGAGCGCAAATCAGGTTGATGCGCGTCCGTCGCGAGATATTTGTTGGCTCGCGGAATGTGAACCTCCTCGCTCGCGAGGTTAATCTCTGGTCGCGCTCGAAGGTGTTTTATACGCTCTCGGTGTTGTTTGTCTTTTTGACAGTAAGGGGGCGGAGCCAGTCACCATGGTATCTCTATCTAATTGGTTACAAACCCCGTCTTTGGATTGGGTGGAGGATGCATTCACACAACTATAGAAGCCCATTTCCGCACTAAAGAAAGGGGATAGAAAGTCGAAATTATGAGATAAAACGTTGTCGAAACACAAACACAGACACCTCTCTGTAACCGTAGTGGACCGTAGATGACAACCAGCTACAACCATCATTTACCATCGCATTGCTCATGAATGTTTGATTTACGCGCACGCCTCAACCTGATTTGCGCTCTCGAATTTTGACAGTGATTTGCCTTCATATTATTGGAAGCAAAAAATAATAATGGCGGGCAAGCAAATATTAGTCATCAGACTAACATTTGCTTTGGCTACATTTGATGTGGCTAGCACAAAAGAGCTGGCTCAAATAAGAAAAACCTGCCGTGTTCATTGTCACAGCTACTCAAGGTCAAACCCCGGGCAGACCGAGAGGGAATCCAGAAGCCAATGCATTACGAGGCTTACATAGGAAACAGATTAGTTCGTTTTTTTACCTCAAAATAACTGACAGAATGCGCCAGTACTTAGATTATATACAAATCAAATGTATACTGCTTACGACGGTGTGGGGTATAAAATCAACACAGCATAGGATTTAAAAAATGTGCAGTATTGGTCGAAAAAAAAGATGTTATACACAGCGCTGTGCCATCAGTGTCTGATTTCTTTAACTGTTGGCGGGATGCACCTCGTGGACGTGTATTCAGCAGCAGTGCGGCTACGCTTCAACCACGACTCCTTTGAGCTTTCAAAGCACCAGTGATTGACAGGTGATGAACGGGGGGCGTGTGCCAGGTGGGGTCAAAGCATCCTGGTATGGGGGAAACTGGATTTTTGGGACAATGAAATGGAAAAGCGTACTAAATAAAAAATTCAATATAGGAATTTTTGCTTATTGAATAACTCATCATTGAATCATGCATGTATTACATTCACTAATGTAAATGTATTAAATGACTAAAAGGATTTTTGAATGGATACTCACGTAAAAAAAAAAAATCCATTTGAGAACCACTGCAGTAGATGGGGCTAAGTGGTTTTGTGGTGAGGTCAGCAGAGGCCTACTGCCATCATAGAGACATCATAAGACACCACTTTTCAATTAGATGTCTGTACTTATTCTGGATTTTTAAAGAAGAAAGGGTCAAAACATGGATATGACACATGCATTTTACAAGCAGTGTCGTGTGGTAATACTACGAACATGAGTGCCACCATCCAGCAATAACAATAACCAATAACAGCTGTTAAGTCAGCTGAAAAACCAAAGTCTTCTGAGCCCAAGCTCTACAGAGAAGAGGAGATTAAACTCGAGGAATCGCTGAGGACAGCAAAAAGTAGTGGGAGTCCTATGTGGCGGCACGTCATCTCACTGAGGAATGGAGGCTATTTGCCAAATCTCAAACTGCACCCTTACTCACACAGACTTTGAGGCGCGCTAACTCTGTAAGGCTTTAGTTCTGTCCCATTGTCAAATCATTGAGTGTCCGAGGGCTCTCGGGCCCACGTTCTGGGCCCTTTATGAACCCTTTCTGTAAGTCAGCAAGGGATGCTGATTACGTCATTGCAATGTGAATCCAAAACCAGATAGCAAGTGAACGCATGGATGCGTAAAAAAGGTAAACCAAGACGACGACACACGTGTGTTCAGACTGTCATAATAGAATGTATACATTTAAAACATCACTGAAGACAGAGAAAAAAAACCCACATGAAATCAGACAATATTTATTCATCTATTCATGGATTAAACATTTTTGACCAAAAAAAATAATAAATTTTCTTAAAATGACATCTCATTTTATGAAAGATGTTCAAATCACAGTAAAACATATAAAATAAATACCCTCAATTGTAAATCATTTTGACATTGTCTGGGTGACGTGACATGTGGCAGGAAAGTGCTGTCCCATTCATAGTCACACAATTTAATGGCCTCAAAGAATAACACTCAACCACTTACCAGGTGACGTCAGTTAAGTCCCTGAGGGCTCAGGGTTTAGGGTTTAGGGTTTACGGCGGATTGGGATTGGGCCTAATGTCCAAACCAGAGCCAGACACGGAACTCCCAACGTTTGCATCCAGGAAAGTTGGACTACTGCCACAGTAACAGTTATATTTGTCAGGTTATGACAGGTTGAGTGACTGTGTTGGTGTGCTTGTAATAATAAAATGAAAAATAAATATGATTCGAAGTGATGATATTGTATTGTATGACATCTGGTGACTCCCATACTACTACTTACTGTGTTCTTCTACATCCACGGAGTTAAACATTTACCTCACAGAGAAATGTTTCTGGTTAGGCTGCAGATCGACACATAAGACCAAATATAACAATTCAAATACGATGCTTTTCCATTTATTAAACCACCCGTATCAACAGCTCATCCTTGAATAAATGTTAAGTATATTAATGTACAATGTGTTTTTAATTCCTTGAACACTTAAATGCACTACTTTTACAGTGTGTTAATAATAATTAGAGCCAGTCACGGAGTCCACCATCACAATGTCCCCAGCTTGAGACTGGCACCAGTCATTCACATCAACATTAGCTTGGTGATACTATAACTGGCAGGGTGACATACGCGCTCCCAGCGCTCCACTCATTCTTAAACTGGCAAGCAGCAACAGGCTGCATAGATATGTAGATACTTTAAAGTGCTTTAACTTTGAAATTACACATCAGAAAGTATGAGTGACGAGAATTCTTCCTTTTCACCAGCGAGAAGAAAATATTTTTCATTTGTGTTTTTCTTTATGAACTTATGGAAAAATAATGAAATAATAGGAATGAATATTGCTGTCTCATGTCTATTAGTTCAGAACACCTAAAGCTGATTATTGTGTCACGTATTGTATGCCATACATATTTCATAACATAGTGTGTCATAAAAATGTTATTAAGAAAGGCAAGTACGGTATGCCATAAAAAAATAATTGCATTGTATAATAAAAAAGTCATCTAAAAATGATTTGTATTGTATCCTTATACAATAGATCCTAAAAAAAATCACGATATAGTTATATAATGCTAATTATAATCCCTAAAATCCGTTCTCTTCTGTCTTCATTTGATTTCCGTAAAGTTATTCGTGGTTTTATTTGGTTTCAGCCGGAGCTCTGGTGCAGAACGCTGCTGCCACAAAGACGAAGAAACACAGCCGGCTGGCTGACATTCTACTCTGTCTGGACCAACGTTGCTTCCCAAGGTACCGATCTGCCAGTTACAACTAAACGCCCCGATCACAGCCACACAAATGGCCAGAGCCACAATTACCAGCTGCAATTTGACAGACAAAGTGATCAAGGAGTGAAGTGTGTCACAAGTCTTTGTTTAGGCTTGAAATTGGGTCGAAAGGTGGATATCATTTGATCCAGATGGTCTTATTTGACTGCAAGGATTTTATTCTTCAGAACTGAAATTCCATCCCAATTAGCTACTGACCAGCATAGCAGCGGAGCCTAACTCAAATAACTGAAAATACGCAATACTAGATAGATAGGTAGAGCATCTGGTGATTTGGACCACGTTGAGCGAGGCAGCGACGCCTATGAAGCCGATAGATGATAGAAAAAAAACAGCGCATGGTTTGAACTTTGCAGCTAATACATGTTTACACACTCGTTTCTTCCGCAGCAGTGTTAAATATCTCACCTTTCAAATTTCCCTTTAGAAAAGTGTAAAAGAAATCACTGTGTTGTGGGAGTCCAACCTTGTGCAGCTGCAGTGGGTGAATGGCGCCGAAGCCTCCCAGGGCACGGCCGCCACAAGTTCACGCTGCTGGCAATTTGTAGTTCGCGCTGAGAGGGCCTTCATCACACAGCCTGAACGCGTATTTAACATCTCTGCCCGCGTGGGTCTCCCCCTTGACCTGAATATCAATTAAATTGCACCTCTTTCTGCGTTTGAGAATAGTTGAAAGGGGGTTTCAGAAAGTACTGCCCCATTCGGTTACTGCTCCAAGGCTCTGAGAGCCCCGCCCTCCTTGGGCTGTTTTATTGTTAAATAAAAGTTGTGCAGGGAGACAAATGCCATCTGGGCTTTGTGCCAGGGCTGGTGTCTCACAGCAGCTACCGCCTCCCACCGGGGCTGTGATGAGAAAACTTGGTGGGAGAAAGGATCTGAGGTGAGCGGGGGGGAGAGAGGGGGGGAGACGGACTCTCAAGGTGCCACTTCCATGGTGATGCAGCTGGGCCCGAACAAGATTTCCATCAGCGGTCAAACAAAAGAGGAGGTGGCCGCTTGACTGCCTCATTACTGGAAGCCGGCAGCTGCCATCAAGCTGCTGAGATCGGCTTCTTTGGGAACGTCAGCGAGGGCGACACTCCTCAACCTGGGGTGGTAATGAGGGATGCTGAGCATCTTTTCTCATGGGATTGACTGTATTGGTGCTGTTGGTACGGTTGCTGGGGAATGAGCAGCTCCCTGCTTGCACTTTTCATTATTTTTGAGTTAACCCAAACCTCCAAACTGGACATGCTTTCTGTCACTTGCTTTTGTTTAGTTTTAAACCCATTTCTGAATCAGTCTGCTCAGCGTTGTCAAGGACCTCGAAGACGAGGGGGAGAGAGAGCAGTGAGGTCACCTCATACTCGCCCATCCCTCTCACCACTCCTCGTTCTCTCTAATCACAGACGCTGGGACTCTCGGAGAGTCGGCTCAGAAAAGTTTAAAGAGCCAGCAGTCTCTTTCCACAAAGAGTGGACGGTGTGGTGTTTATTTGAACAGCACGTGTGGAAAAAACCCAGCATGTGTTTGCCGAGATAAGACGGCGACAGGATGAAGCTCTGGCAGTGTGGCCAACCCGGCGACTCGTTAGATTTAGGGACTTGTGAGACCTTCCTAGTGACTTCATTTCTAAAAATGTGTCTAGAAAAGGGAATGGAAACACAATAAATATATTTAAATATACTGTATTTCATTGCCATGTATGCTGCTCGGACTAAATCCCCCTGTAGTGAGTTTCTATGGTTATGTTGACACTCCTGCTCTGAAACTATTTTTATCATCTCCCTTCCTTTTATATATGTGGACTTATCTTTCTGTGTTATTTTCCTTTTTAACTTCTTTTTTCTTTAAATATGCAATGTCCCTGTAGTGGCTTTGGTGGAATTTGACTTTCCCACCTGGAATGGGATGTGTCCTCCCTGGCACGGAAGGAACTGGAGCTGGTGCAGGAGATGGAGCCCCACCAACTTTCTATGGATGCCCCAACTTAAGTTCTGCTGCAGAGAAAATGTGGGTCTAATCTAATGGCAATAGGAATCAGGCACTAGGAATATATTAAGAAATATATGGCGGGGGGGGGGACCAAGTAAACCCTATTGTGTTGTCAACTAGGAATTCAGGCTGAGGTTCCTTTCCAACAGAAATGTCTGTGCATCTTCTGGGTGGACCATGTTCAAACCCTCCCTTGTGGAAACTGCTGCTAGGAGTTGTGCTCAAAAGGCCATTGGCGCCTTTCATGGCAGCAACCAGCAAACCTTCATCACGCTCAACAAGGGCTTTTGTGCTCGGTTGATCCAGGAGCCCCCGAGAACGGCCGACAGGTACTTGTTGGAGGAGACAATGGAGAAGGCCTTTCGTTTGACCTCAAGGAAATCCTGGCAAACAGTTACATGACAGTAACAGTGTATGAGTGTCTTAAAATACTGTCGACAGACAGTATGAAGCTCACTAACTAAACCCCCCACAGTGATCATGGTAAAATAATCAGATTTTTAAAAGAGTATTGTCGGAGCGGAATGCAGGTTTTGTTGCTTTCGTTTATCTTGAGGGAACCAGCGAGGGACATGCAGTTCCTACATTTGATCACATGGTGGCACATTACCAGTAAAATGCATATAAGTCAGTGCCCGCTAATGGGAACAGGTGTAGACATGAGGCAGAGAGTTTTTGACCGTGTTGCAGGTGTCAACGTGTCGTGTCAACGAGGTGGCGTCTAATGTGTGTGGTGCCTGTAACCGACAAACGTAATGCAATGCAAGGAAGGTGACATCGGTTATTGTATGCGGAGCACGGATTCAAGTGACTAAAAGACACACAGCGCACTGGACAGTGAAAATTGTTTATGGCAGAACACGGGTCCGAACATGCCCCCCCCCCCTCCCACGTTCGCCCTAGTGGCTTTAACAGTACATTTAAAATAGTTAGGGCCTCTACAAGTACGATAGGCTGCGTCCTTGTAGCCTTCGGCAGCCTTCTCGGGAGATCTGGACTTGGTCCTGCAACAACCGCATAGGCTGAACTGAAATGGGCTCTGAAATGGGACGGTCTGGCCTACGGGGGGACTTCCTTCTTCTTAAAAGCCAAAAAACTTATAGAGTTCACATAAAGAAGATAAACTTTTTTTTATTTCATTTAATTTAGGAAGATACGCTTCTTCCTCCAGAGCATGATATATTTCAGACTGAGAGAAGAACATTTTCCCGTTATTTTAAATTCAAATTAAATCAGTTAATACTTTTCTAATTTATAATTACCCTCAGCTAAAAGTAATATTGCAGTCTTAAGGCAGAGGGAGAGATCCCATCAATGTTGTCTTAAAAAACAGAAGAGCAAACACATTTATTAAGGACTTTTTTTCTTGCATAGGATACAAGCTATTTTAACTGTAAAATATTACAGACTATGTCCACGCTGCAGTAGCTTAATGTCAATAGACACACATTGTTGTCCTTCAGTTTGATGCTTCCTCCTGACTCTAAATGTAAAGTTGGTTCATAATCACACCACAAAAGGACCAGTGCAAGTTAAGTCTTTTTGTGTATTTGTTCTGTAACGTTACTGACTTGAAGTGATTTTTCATGTTCATAACTTGTCTGCCCGGGTTGACTTTGATCTATTTCTGTTCATAAAATGAAGTATAAACTATCACAGCGTCAACCTCTAAAGTGTGATGGTTAAGTCATTAAAGTGACGAGCTGCCGTTAACAGCGCAGCGGCTCGTTGTGTATTTGTTATAAATGTGTCTTGGTACATTGATATTCATTGGAAGCAGTACATGGACCCAGGGGGGATCAGGTGAGAGTCTGGGTCGGGGGCTGGGATATGCTGGGCCGCAAAGGATAGATCAGGTGTGTCCTCTAAACCGGCTCCTGTTATTACCACAATAGCAAAGTCATCGGCCGGATTCGGCCCGCAGGCCTTGAGTTTGACACCTGCTTTAGAAACAGTAGTTTCTAAAAATCTACATTTGATCAAATATTTTGCAGCCAAATCTTGATAAAGGCATTAAATAGTGCATGCCTATGAGCTATGAGTTTGCACTTAATTATAAGTCCTCCGAGGCATGGTGGTGGGGGGGGGGTGTCAAGGGCTCTTCTGGGGTCACTTGTGTTCTTTCTTATTTTGCAGAATAATACAACCAACGGGACGGTTAGCATAAGCACACCTTTGTGCGCTGATTGCATCTTTTATTCGTTGACGGCAAACATATTTCCAATAAATACAAGTTTATATTTGGACAGCATTCCTTTACTAGAACAAAGTGTTGCTCTTGTCTGCTATAGAGATGAGAATCGGACCACTTTGAAGTAGAGGTGAGTAGAAGTGTCTAAACCACATGCTTTATGAATAAGCAGAAGAAGCCAGTGAAAGCAGTTGATGTCGGCCCAGGGTGCACTTCACCCTTCACCAATGACCACAAACAAGGTCCTGATTGATTCATTGTTAGCCAAGCCAAGAGATCTCAATAGATCTTAAATCAAAAGCAATAACTCTTGTTGGATGTCAATTGGTTTGATAATAGCAGTAGTCTAGGTTAACAGTTTTGACCTTTTTCTTCTTGCATCACTAATGGTTCACATTCATGTACATATTACGCTTGGCCGTGCACAGTACTAGCCGTGACATTTTAGTGAAAAATAAAATGATATGATAATGATATGATAAGAATTTACCCACAATAACCTACATGTACCGGATATCAGAGATCTTTATTTAATTCAAAAAATAAAATCATAATTTATGTTAACTATTTCCCTGGGACTGGTTGAACACATTGAATATTTGGTTTGTATACCTTTTGTTACAAGCACTGACTGAACACATATATGTATTAAATTACAAAAGAGAGGTTAGGCTTAAGTCAAACAGTTTTATTGCTCCTATAAGTACGTATTCAAACAGTTGTCCAGATATTTTCCATCACCAAAACAATATCTTGTTCTGCAACCTCAATCAAAATATGCAGATTTATAAAACCTCTGTGTTATGTAAGCATTTAAGCGTTGCCTCATTAGGCCCACTTGATGGTAGCAGCACAGCTGGGGCCTGGACACCAATGCTACACGTGTGTTGTTCGTCTTCACGACCTTCCTGTAACATAACGAGAAAAGTAAAGTATTTTTTTTATAATCATGCACAATGAGTTTCCTACTTTATTTATATTAGGCACTGCTTATTTGCATGTTTAAACGCTACTGCAATCTACTTTTGGGATTTTAATCTATTTATTACGCTATTTATTTTACTCTTATTGACGTTCTATTTTGCACATTGTACGTGTAATATTTGTTATAAATTCTTCTTTGACGCCTCCCTTTGGGATTGATTGAGTTCTGTCCCATCTCATCTCCAATCAGTGTTCTATTCATAGTGCGCACACACACACACACACACACACACACACACACACTCAGAGGCTGACCTGGGTGTCAAGGTGCAGTGACTCTGAGGGTTGTCTAACTGGGCCTCTTGAAACTCTTGCCTTGCATTCCTGCGCTCGGAGGAGGGGGTTGTTGCAGCCAGGCATGTTACCAGAGAGAGAATGTGTGTGTGTGTGTGTGTGTGTGTGAGAGAGAGAGAGACAGGGAGAGAGAGGTGGGGGTCGAAAGAAGCTGGAAGGTATTATGCACTATTTCCTCGGCTTTCTAGTCGCTCTTGCTTGTTCCCTCCCCCTCCTACGACACAGTAGAGGGGGGCGCTGAAAACTTGAACCTGCTATTCTCCAGCTGCCTCGGCCTCCTAACTAGCTCACTTGTTTTCCTGTCCTTCCCGCTCCGTCTCTCCCGCTCTCCTTCTCCAGGCTGTGTGTAAGAGGATCACTTTGTTTCCGTTGTTTTTTTTTTTTTTTAGTGGAGCTGCAGACACACATGAAGGAGAGGACCTGATTTGAAGGAGATACTGACGGGGGCGCACAGCTGCAACAGTGCCCGCCACCCCCCCCCCCCCCCCCCCACGCCCCCACCCCACACCGTCTCTCTCTTCGTCACACTGTGTGTTTGACCTTCTCTCCGTCGCACTCTCTCTGCCTCTCGGAGGGGTGGGGGTGCCATATGGGAGCTGAGAGAAATGGACCTGGGATAGGCAAGAGGGGAATGTGTCACTCTCAGGCTCGGATGTCGGGGTCTACTTGGATCGGTAAGTAATGATCCTCTCCTTCTCTCTCTTGGTACTTTTTCTTTCGTGGGAAGTTGTGCTGTGGAGTCTCCACATGCACAGATCCTCCCTGTTGTCCGGTCCCTCGTTGCTCGTGATTCATGTGCTGCCAGCCGTTACCTGTTTGGGGTTTGAACAGCCGGACGCTGTTTGCTTTTTGATCCTTTTTTCTTCCCTTAAATTTGTCAGACTGAATTAGTCAGCTCTGGCAATAGAAAGGGGGCTTTGTGCGTTTTTGTATTTGCACCAAAAGTTTTAAGGTTCGAGGTACAGTGGATACTGACGGGGGGGGGAGAAGGGAATCTCGAGGGGTTGAATAGAATGGGAGGCTTTACAATGGCTCCAAACACTTTCTCTTCTTTCTTTTATTAGGACATTTTCACTATAGAACATCAAAACCTGGGGACTGCATGTTTCAGCTGGCTTTGTTGCCGTTCATTTCGCTGACGAAGCCGATCAGTTGCTCAGCGGTTGAACTTTTTTTCTGAGTGGTTGAGTGAAGTTCTGGGATACCGAGCATCGTAGTTTGTTTGGACATAAATGTTACGCTCTTTGTTATACATATTCATCTAAAAGCTCACTGTGACATAGAAGATGAGAAATGCATTGCAGAGGGTTTTTTTAATAAAAAGGATGCAAGTGGGGCCCAGAACACCTCGCCACATGAGTCCATATTTTGGCAAGCCTTGCTCTTTGGAGATTTTTAGCAGTTGGTTCATTGCCGTAGAAACAGGTCATGTTGGAGGTTGCTGACGGTGCAAACTCATGCTTCACTGCTGGGTGACTTAATGGTGTCATATATAAATATTTATTCCATATATATATGTGATAAGAGAAACCTCTTGGATTTGCATACATATGACAAGGCTTCACGTTTGTTTGGTTGTTTGTTTCTATTTGAATAGATATTGTAGATTTTAGTAGTACATTTATAATCTTGCAAGCTATGTTCTGCATAAATTCCATTGATTATCATATTACATAAGAAATGGTTAATCATTTTACATAAAGTATTTTAAAATGTTTTACACTAGGTTTGTATATATCATCCCATATCATTGCCTGAGATAATTATCTTTTAAAAACCACACACGCCCCCTAGAAACGTGTCCCTCGACCGATAATATATATAAAATAAAATAGAATTTTCTTGAATTCAAATACTCAAATACTATTTTCTGTGGAGCAAAAGTTCCTCAAAGGTTTGCGCCGTTGATTGAGAGAAACCACGGCCATTCTTCTCCTCCCCCAGAATGGCTTAAAGAACTGGTGCGCATGTATCAGGTGACGCGTATCCAGTTAAGTTGAGGGAGTCAGCAATTGAACTGGAAAGCAGTAATTTGCATGTCCCACCTCGATGGCTTATCTCGATGGCTTTGACCCCGCTCGCTCCCTTAATTAGACATCTTAGTAATGTGGGAATGTCTCGGCCCCCATTACCGAACCCCTTCTTCCTGTGAAAGCTGTTTGAGACAAAAAAAGTTGGACCTTTCCGATTGCATTGTTAGCGTGCTCTCTAATGCAGCATGGTGCAGTTTTAACGAACTAAGCATGCTGGGAAGATCTTCAGGATCTCACTCACTGCTCCGTTCTAAATCCACTGATACCGGCCCATGAAGGATCTCCTTCTCTGGTTGGGGCGTGTGGGTCAGCAGCTAATGAAGCAGTGCTGCACTCCTTCCTAATGACGTCACTGTGGTAAAGTAGCCTTCTGTTTCAGCTGTGTAACGGGACAACGGCAGAAATACAACATACATTTATGAACTACTTATTAATAAAGACCTTCTTTCACTGTTTAAATATAATATAGTCAGTTTAATCTATTAAAACTCATTATTTTAAATCATAAAGCAAAATTGTTAAATTATTGAGTGAAGACAAAGGAATAATAGACAGGATCAGGTCACTTTCCCCACTAACATTAGGACAGTTTTGAAGGCGCATTAGAGTCAAATTACTTTACCGACAGCAATTATTTGCCATGTTATCAGTGATAAAATAAAAAGGTTGAGAAATATAATATAATATAATGAGAAATATAGAGAATCATCAAAACTGTGAGAGTTACACTATGAAGACACTCCAAATTAACTAAGAAATATCACCATGTTAATTGACCAGTTTAGGAGACATATTTTATGTATTTCTAAATAATACTCATTTGGCGTTGTTGGTTGTCCTTTATGCCGGGTGAAGACAGGTCGCAAGATAACCTGCCCGACCTGTACCGACCATTTTAGCCTCTCCCCCATACCTCCTCTGGTTATAAATTAGCCCGGGTTGCTGTTTGCAAGCAGCGAAAGGAAAAGCTCACTTAGTAGAAGAGATTTATTAGCTGTTAGCTTCCTGCTGCCATGTGAATGAAAGAGGTGCCATTCAAGAGGAAAATAAACTCTGACAGCAGGCAGGATCGGACTTCTCCAGGAAACAGGAGGTGGGTTCCATTTACTGCCAGAAAGAAATGCACGGTAATAGTGCTCCTGCTAATCCCTGTGAGTTGTTTGATCGCAACCATCCCCTGTGCAGAGCTACAGGGAAACAAGAAGCAGCTAAGTACTGGACTGGGAAGAACTACTTCGTTTACTATTGGCCTTAAAAGCAGGTGGCAGGCGTCTTTCTACAAACATGATCCTTTGCGTACGGTGAAGCCTGCTGTGTGAGTGAACAAGAGAGACACAGATGAATCCCTATTTTCACTCACATTACTGATACACCACCACCATCCACAACCTGATTTCCTGAAACCCAAGAGAAGCCAGCAACAGGTAACCAAATAGCCAGAAGCACATACTTGGCTGGGGGCCCATGGGCACGTTGAAGACCCTCCCCTCTCTGCACAATATACCACGGCCAACATTAAATCAGCACTCTCCAACTAATAAACACCGTTGCTCCTCATCAGTTAACACAAAGGAAAGAAGGCTCGTACAAAATACTTTGAAGCTTCTTTTGTAACCTGCATCCTGAATCAACATTAAATGCTACACAGATTTTTGTTTGGCTTTTGTATGCCTATTCATCATAATCAGGCTAGTTACACTCTTTATTTGTATTATACTATTTGTAGAAGTAGACTCAAGTGGTGGCTGCATATTGTTTCCCACTTGTCTGATCCAAACATTTCCACTCCAGATGATAGATTCAATCATTTTCAATTAATATTTAAACACTTTCACTGGAATACCATATATGAATGGGCTATTGTGTGGAGGATTATTTCAAACCTTGCATGGGGAACCTGTCCTCTAACTCCAGAGCACTGTAAAGCAAACCAGTCACCAACAGTATTGGCAAGGGGCAGCCAAAGAAATGCTTATCAAGCACATTACTACATAAAAAGAGAATCCAAAGGGACAGACTCTCGGTGCATGAAGGATTATTGCTGGCAGAGCCACTGACATCAAGGGTCACGAGGAGATGGCTGAGGAATCCATCTCTGTGAATCGAGTTGTGGGTACTCCGTTTACAGCCATAATGCAAGGAAGATAACTTTGTCAAGATGACAGTCCCAATAACCTCCACAGCATTTTGTCCCCCACAAAAGTACTATGGCCAACCAACCAAGTTTCTAATTCTGTCTGGGGGTTTCTGTTTTGATTTTAAGGGAAAATGTGAGGTATACACTCCAGTTCTTCTCTGACAGACCAATGGGGGACAGTTGGACAAAGGGCCTCTACTTGACTGATGACTAATTTGGGCATAAGCTTCCGTCCTGTTCTACGAAGGCATACGAAGTGAGTAGTTATGAGAATAACTCACCGGGCAGCCCTCGGAGTTCATTACCATGGAGCGTCTACATCTCATGCCAGCTGCCGAGTCTGTCTTCAGGGCTTGGACTTATTGCTTCCTTTGGATGACCTCTACAGGTTGTGGGATCAGCTCCTGCTCAACACTGATTATTAAACATCTTATTTTGTGTCTTTTATTAGCAACTTGTCTGCTCATGACCATCCCCGTGAACTCAGTCAATGGGCCTGTCCAGTAGTTTTCCCAGTGAACAAGCGCCTTTTATGCTTCTCGAAAAGTCTGTTGGTTTTGGACTTGATTGGAGTAGGTTTGGGCGAGGGACCACGCCCAGTGGACGTAGCAGCAGACTAATATGAACCCATGGGAGGGTGAGGTGGGTGATATCGATGGCCTAACCTTTACTTTAGTTTCGGTAAAGCATGCAGTTGGTATTGTAAAGTTTATGGGAACGATTTCCCGATGCAGACTGGGCTCCTCCTGCACAAAGCTGGAATACTCAGGTTGTTGACAGCAGCCCCGTGTTCGCATCTCTCAGTCAATGTGGCGTCAGGGGATGTTTTAGAGACGGTGACATCATTTTTCACTCCTCACAATGTGGCCAGTGCTTATCTAAAGAAATATCGATACCTCAACGTGGATCTGAAAGCAAAGCAAGACGGCCCAAAAGCCATGACATGTCTGCCGTGGATTTATTGAAACATCAACTTTATGAAAGACAGTCCTGGCACATCCCTGTTTGATTAATAGTATCAAGGAAATATGGATACAAGATGCCGTTCAGATTTGCATCATAAGTCAGATTCTTTATTGAATTATTAATGATTTGCCTCCGTCAGTGGATAGCCACACAAATGTGTCCTGCAATCAATGACTATAGCCATGGCTACCTACATTTTCCCTTCAAACTATTATTGCCATATGAGTAAGAAAAGCAGAACGACATGTCGGTGGTTGAACCACCAGCCACAAATGGGTTATCACAACGACAACCGAGATGCCGCTTGCGTGCACGCACACACATACGTGTGCACACACAAGGACACAGCATTGAATTCTAGCACAAACAGCTCCCAGTGGGTTGCTTATGGAGGCAGTGAGGTCATGTCTGTGATGGAGACTGTGTCCCTTTACCAGCGATCCATTTCTTATCCAGCTGTCCTCACTGACACAAAGCAGAGAGGGAGAAAGGAAAGGACAAAAGAAAGAAAGAAAGCCAAGGTTCGCTTAGCTTTTCTCCCTCCCTCATTAAAATGTGCCTTTGGCAAGTAAAAGCATGCTAAGATTACACATGCTGCGGTCATTAAAGCACATTCATTTAAAACAAAGTGCTGATCTTTGCTTGTGCTTCGGTGACTCTGATGTTGCACATCTTATTTTGTGTCTTCTTGGGTCAAGAGATCATTAGCAATTTGTCTGCTCGTCTGTGAGATGAATGGAGCTTGTCCTGCTTGTTTGCCAGGGTAGGGGTGCAGGACTTCTTTGTGGAACCAGTTGTGTATTTGTGTGTGTGTGTGTGTAGCCACATGATTCTCTACACTATTTTAACCTGCCTCGCCCTCTTGGGGGTCACACGGATGTGGTGGGAGAAAGGTTACAGAGCTCAGGGGCACACTGGGAAATGGCTCCCATGCATTAAGCATTTCCTCCTTTGAGGCAGGCCTGTGTGTTGCAGCGGGGTTTGTCGCATCAAAGCCGGGCAGCGAGGGAGGGGGGGTGGAGGCGCTGGATAATGCAGACACAATGGGCTAAGGCAAACACTGGGAGTGAGACAAAGGACCCTCCACTCAGGTCACAGGGGGGAACCGAATCTTTCCATTATCTGGGGAAGTGATCTTAACAGAGGGACTTCGTTTTCAAACCCGTCGGCCGGTGAGTGACCGCGCCATGTGCGCCGGGTCATGACAAAACCCTGAAATTCATAGCAGAAGCCCACGACTGCCGCCACCACGCAACGCAGGGCTGCGCTCGCCATATCACTGTCACAGTCCGGGAGCTGCTTTCTTTCTCACCCACGACAAAAAGCCCCATTCATTATCCGCTGGGTGCATCCTTCCCTGCTTCAATCAACCGCAGCACAACCAGGCAGCCTCTGCGTTCCGAGTTGGGATCAAACGTTAGTTTAGGAGGAAAAACTGAGTTGAGTTGCGCCAATCAACTAATGGATAAATTAATGCTCGACTCCACTAACCACCAGTGCTCACGTGTTGGTCAGCTTTTAGCATCTCTTATTAGCTAAACAGCCTGTCAACCAGTTCAAATTTATTGCTTGACAACAAGTCCTCAATTACATGCTAATTACATGCTCTTAAAGCCAACGCTTAACTGCTGGACATTATGAGCATTGCTTTTGTCGTCTCTTGGTATACATGCAATTTGGGGGTTTCTGTTTAGCAGCTGGGAAACAAGAGAGTCAATTAAATTACCCGCTTAGTATCAAGTTAGGAAGAATGAAGACCGGCAGAACTGCAAACGTTTACATACTAACAGTGGCTCGTCCAACTGTGCGTGTTGTAAGCTTTTGTTAGTTTCTGCACGATACTCTACGCGTGTTTGTGTGACTGAAGGGCCGTTATGGGACGGGCTTTTAAGAGAGATCTGGGAAGTGGAAACTTAATACTGCCCGACTGCTGCTCTTGTGTACATGAACGCCACAGCTGCTGGAGAGAGAGAGAGAGAGAGAGTAAGAAAGCGAGGGATGAGGGAGAGAAAATAGGGAGGGGTTGGGGGGGGGGGGGGGTAGAAGAGGATTTTGGGTGCGCCCAGTAATTAGTTGTCTGGTTTTGTATTGACCAGTCTGGTGCCGGGACCTTGGGGACTGTTACATTTGCTATTGAAAGTGAAAGGATTATGCGCCCAAAAGAAATTAAACAGGAGTAATGAATAGATTGTGGACCAGGCGGTGGAGTCCGGTGGGTCCCGTCTTCCACCGGCCTTCACTCTTCTTCAGTGAGACAGGGTCGTATTTTCCCCGTCAAAAACGTCTCTTTTTCACCTCGTAGGTTAAATTGGAAAAATGCACTGCAGGGTCCTGACAGTTCTACGGCGTGATAATGGCACTTCATTTTTAGGCCCATTAAAGTGTAAAACACACGTTGGCTTTCTCACTGTCAAATTGTTTGTTGGGGTCCACTTCAGGAGGCACCGGCTCATTTCCGCATGTTAACCGCCGAGGGGCGCGATCACGAGGGTGTCAGGAAATCTGTACGAATGCAGGCGTGCTGATTGGTGGTAATTGATGTCCCCCGCGTGGAGGGAAGGGAACTTCGTGTCAGGAGGGAACATTGCTCGCGCGCGCGGCCCAGGGAGGCCGCATTCCCTCGCCGACATTCAGCGCGGCGGAGCTGCTGTCGCCCTGCGGTCTTTGCTGTAATAAAGTCCAGACTACTTGTGTTTTTGCTACATGATGTTTCATGGTTCATGACTCTATACGCGATGTGAAAGCCCAGAAAAATCAATGTTTAATATTACAATATAATAAAACAGTTTGATGAATATATATGTAGTTTTGTTAAGAACAAACACTTTCTGTGCGTAAAGGCCTTGACAAGAAGTATAACTTACTGTTCTACCTAACATAGCGTGTTTTGAGAGCTGACCTGCTCCATCGGGAGCAGCTAGGGTTTCGGTGCCTTGCTCCGGGGCAGTTGGAGCGGGACC
The DNA here is from genome assembly GCF_964276395.1 of Gasterosteus aculeatus. NCBI lineage: Eukaryota > Metazoa > Chordata > Actinopteri > Perciformes > Gasterosteidae > Gasterosteus > Gasterosteus aculeatus. Next base: position 15,827,937 of record NC_135694.1, read on the forward strand.
ACGTGAAGCAAAGATCTCTTGCTCGGTGAGTCAACATGAGCCGCCATCTGTATGCAGCACTTGAACCAGCTGAACCGAGAGGCTGGAGGGATGATAGAGGGGTGATATCATGTTCTCCCTCACTGTTTGTGTAGCTGGCAGAGGGTCAGGCCAGTGGGACATTTGTCCAAAAACAAAAACAAGTTTTTAAGAAATTTCCCCTTTTTTGGCCTCTTTAATTCTGTTTTGACATGATGATTTGAAATCTTCCATGCAAACAGTTTTTTTTTTCATCAGTTTGAATCTGGTAACTGTTTTTTTATTCAGCCGGAGTAAGCAGAGCTCTTTGTAGATAGCACATATCTCCAGAGCTCTCACTGTAAAAACAATCGGGTTAAGATCCCTAAATGTAAATACAGGAGAACCCGTCTACAGGTGGCAGGCGCTCAACTGAGGGGGACCAGACCGGACCCATCCGCACAGAAAACACCAGTTACTCTGGTAACCTGAAACATAGTGGAACAGGTCTCAGCGTGCAGCAAAAATCGTAAGCCGGCCTCACAATGAATGGTGCTAACCATGGTCACCTGTATCCGAGACGAATCCCAGCCGTCTGATTGGCTCTGAATGATTACGCCGGCACCAGTGATTAGCGGTGACAGGTACTTTTGCTTGTGTCCACGCCAAACAGTTGTGAAACAGAGCCCTGTGTCAGGGAAAGGAAAAGTGATGGTTCTATATTAATTCTGATAAATGCACATGTGACCTTTAGACACAATGACTCTGCAGAAATACCGAGCCGTTACAACACATCCTGCTTGTCACATAAACATGTTGTCAAATTGCATCCACCTTACTGGGCACAAGTAATATCTATTCTAATATCGATATTTATTACCAAATATCTTGATGATGGTTTGATACTATTTACATAATGAGATATATAACCATAAGTAATGTTGATGTAATGCAGCCTTTAAAATCAGGAAAACACACTCAAGGTATCAAAAATCATTTGATAACATATAGCCTAAAACAAAAAAAGATTTGACCCTTTTAACCACCTTAAAAATAAATTAAAAAAATAAAAGGAAAAAAAAAGATCAACATAAATTCAATTTTTTTTATTAGGATTTACTATCAACTGAACGTAATGGCATGTATGCAAATAATTTTTTATTGTTTCTATTCATTTTATTTTAATCAAAAGCAAGAGCAAGAACTTGGCAGCGGGGACATCAGGAGGCCCTTGGCAAACACACACTGGGACGCAGTGTCGATAGTGTGTCCCTTCAGCTCGGCCCACCAGGTAGAGAGAGAGAGAGAAGGGGCGGAAGGGGAGATAGGGGGGATACGGCACATCCCAGATCGGTCGTCTCCTCAGTGAGCTGCTGTTTGTCCAAAGAGGACAAACGTCCCGCTCATTGCTCATTGTCATTGTGCTTCCTGCTGTTTGTCTTTCAGGACGAACACTTTTGTCACGCTAAAGTCTTTATGCAGTGGCTGGAAACGTGTGTGTGTGCGCTCGTCCATTATGGAGCATCTCTAAATAAGTTGCGGGGCCTCAGCTGTTTCCATCGATAGGAAATGTGTGTGTTTAAGTTGTCCTTTTATAATTCTTATTTCTAAACGGGCTCGCGGTGTGTTTCTATCGTTTGCCATGGGGGAGGATACGGAGCCTCCCTGGTTCCTCACCCTGCAGAGGCTCCCTGGGACAAAGGTCCTGCCTGTGTTTTTTTTTTTTTTGCCAATGGCATATTCTACATTCATATGGAAATGATTGGAGGAGGGACAGAATCTTGCATCAACTTGATATATTCATGAATAGCTGGCAGTATTTGGACTGACCCAAAGCTGACTTAAAAGCCTCAGCCGCCCCGACACCACAGAGCCAAGCACATTGTAACACACATGCGCCGACACCGGAGATGAAAAGAGAAGTGCTGATCATTTCCTAGATGAGAAACCCTGAGCGCTGTCTTAGTTTCTGTCACTTTCTCACGGACATGGCGCCTTATATCACCGCGGCAAAGCGCTCCTCTTCTCTCTCTCTCTCTAATCCTTTCATTTCATGAACCCTGACTCCTCTTGTCCACACATAAACCATCCCCGATCACACATGGAGGGAAGAGGGAAGTTTCACTCTTGAATTGAATTGAAGTGTTGCTGATGCATTTTATTGTGGCAATCACTGGCCAGAAAATGCTCAAATAATGCTCAAAAAGCTAATACATTTACATCATTTTCATTACATTTTAGACAACAATTAAGTGTTCTTAATATTGTTAATTAATGTTGTTAATTGTTAATGTTCATCCGAGATAAAAGGAGATGTCATCATTTTTATATTTCATCAGAATAAGCTGCCGTTAAAATAGAGAAGAGAAAAGCGCAAACAAACATGCTAAATGTTTTCCCAAATATATTATATTGTCCTACTGAGAGAAAAGCCGTGCAGGCCTCTGTGTGCTGGTTTTTCATGTGAATGCGTTCCGTGGCTAATGCTGTCTGAGTGGGTTTCCTCCTGCAGCGCCCCCCAAACAATGGGCCTCCCAGACCGGACCGCTGCGCCTGGATCCAGCAGCAGGGATCCATCAGATCCGTCTCAGTGGATTTGCTGCTTTTTAGTTCCTTTAAGATTAGAGGCCACAACCCATAATCCACCCTCGTCCGCCTCTGTTTGTTTCATACTCTGGAAAGAGAACCAAACATCTGCCGGCAGACTATAATTTTATCATAAATTACCTTGTTTTTATTTTTTTATGATCTCTGCAATTCGGCTTATTTAAATTAGCTTTTTGTACAATATTAAAAGTAGTAATAAATTAAAGAACAAATGAGCTTTCCTTATAAATGAATGAAAAACTAAATTAGAGAGATTATTTATAGAAAGATATAGCAAATCTTTGTTAATTTAAAAAAGGTTGCAGTGCTTTTTTGACCTATATTTGTTTCTTTATTCTAGCAGTGTTACAAAAATAATTTAGTATTGAGTAAATTGAATACAATAAAATTGCATTCATAATGTGTTAATTTAGAATTCACCACTGCTTTTTCCGGCATATTTTCACTGATTCAAATAATTTGATTAAAAAGGTAATGGCCGTTTTTCGGGGGCTGTTCCGTTACATTTTGAGAGTCAGCCGTTATGTTCAGTTGCAGCATTAAATCTGTAGATCCAAATCATGACAAGTCGTCCCTCAACTCACGGGCACATCGAGTCCTAAGTCGATAAAAAGAGCAAAAGGAGGGCAGGAGGGCCTCTGTGTGTGATTGTGTTTTGTCTCTCCATTAGCAGCCATTCAGGAGACAATGAGTCAGAGAAGCAGACGATGGGCTTGTTAACACACACGCATTAGTGAGCCAGTGTGTGTCTTTGTACTCCTCTGGTGTTATGACGGGAGGCTTTTCACCGTCGACGCACTCCACTCCAACAAGGACAAGTGTGCGGCCTGTGAAAAGGGAGGATTTGTGGCCCCGCACCTAATTAAACAACGCTTTGAGGAGGGCGAGGGCCCCCTTTGTTCCAGCTCACCTTCAAAGCACCTTGGAAGGCTTAATGTTTGACTCCGCCGACAAGAGGAGGAGTGACAAATAGACAAATACGAAAACAACCCCCCCCCCCCCCCCCCTACTTAAAAATGGGATGCTCTTTGCACCCCGTTTGCGACCCATCCAACGAGTGTTTCATCAAGCGCGACTCGTGCAACTTTTCACCAAGAGAGGGTTTCAATTTCCTCGAGGGGAAACTCTAAAGGCCAAATGTGGTTTTTCATGCTCTGCTTCATGAGATTTCATTTCCATAACATTCCTTCTTTCAGACTACTGGGAAGAAAAAACCCAGAATACACATTTAGACGTTTGTTCTACTACATTTAGATAACGCCTAATTTCATATTTAAACATATCTATTTCTTTTACCATATCCTCTGGTAATGTCCTGTCCTCAGTCACTATCAAAACTGAATGTTTTCATATTCCGTCATTTCATCTTCATTAAAATGGGATGATGCCGTGAAATACAATGAGCCAGATAACAAAGTGAGGTTTTGGATTCTCTAAACTTGGATTTAGAGGGTCGGGGGGTCTCTGAGAAAGAGACCACAGATCACCAGTCTTTCGCGGTGAGTCCAGCATCAGCATGAGTTTAGCATCATTTTGATACTGAGGCAATTTGTAAAAATGTCCTATTCCTCACGCATTTTTTCATTATTTTTATTTAAAGTCTCCCAAGGCTCTCTCTGTCTCTGACTAAAATGAAACCCTAAAATAATTAAATCAGTGGGGATTTTGGGGGAATTTTATGTCAAAATGCTCAAAAAGCCTTTAACATTTTTAAGATCCTGACACTTAATACAATCTGCAAGGTAAGAGGCCTCAGAATGGTTTATGTATACATTCTTCTAAATATTTCCTGAAAAAAATCCAGCCAAAATCGTGTAGAGGAAGAAACAATGCTGTGATGATGTGAGCAGCAGTCCGACGGTTTGCTCTCTGCGCGATCTGCTTTCAGTTGAGAATCGGGGGCAGGAGTGAGGAGAGGAGACCAGAGGGGAGGAGAGGGGAGGAGGCGGCCTTGTAGCGATGCTGCTCACACGGGGGTCGGGGCTTCAGCCTCAGCAGACGTGGCGGACAGGCAGTTCCCAGGCAGGAGGATGAGGATGGTGGTGGTGATGAAGCTTTCGCTGGTCAGCTTGTATGTTCCAGGGAACATCGGCCGAAGCTCTGTGTATGTGTGTGTGTGTGTGTGTGTGATCATCTTACAGAACCTACAGATTTGTTTGAGAATCAGTTCATGGGGAAGAAATAACTATAATTTGGATTGGTTCATTAGGGGAATATATGAAATGTGTCCTGATAGTATTTCATTCCCTGTTGTACACAAAGCTCTGCGTCAAATAATTATATTTAGTTTATTGTCTCTAAGTAAAATATGGGCTTGTGCTCTAAAATGTAATATGAGACACGTTTGTCCGGCCTGTCCTTGTCCCTGTCCCTTTGTCGGTTCAGTCGACACTCTCCCCCCTCTCCTCACACTGATTAATGTTTGAGGGGGGGATTTTATTTTATTATTTTATTTTATTGTTGTTTGTTCCCTACCATAGCTCTTAAATGTTTCCCTTTTATTGGAAAATATTCCCTTTTTAAAAGAAGATATTTCAATAATATTAAAACAATCGGATAACAGCGCATTCACGCTTTACTTTTTAAAATGAACTATTCATATGCATGTTATTATCATTTAATGTAATTATATTTTATCGAAAATATGTTAAATGGCAGGAATTGTAATGTCAATTGTAACTGTAGTTGTAACAGATATTTTATAGTAATAAAACTGGAAAATAAATGACATCACCGAATGATTCTAATACAAATATATAATTTACGAAACACTTTTCAGTTAATTTTTTTCGTATTGTTAAATATGATTGTCTGATCATAATCTCAGTAAGTGTTAATCACTTAAACCTAAGGAATTCTACCCTGGTGTTGAATGGTTTTGGTCGCTGGTTGGTGACTTTTCTCTTGGGTAGTTGGAGCCTCATGGATTGTGGACACAATGCCTTTTTACTTCACTGGTTCCTTTGCTCTCCTTCCTCTTTGAATTTGCTCATTTTCTGCCCCGTGTTGGCCCCCCTTTGATTGGCCCCCACAAAGCAACGCGTCACATGGTGCATGGAAGCTACAACGTTCCTCTAAATTTATTCATGCCTATTTACTATTTTTATGTGCTGTATTTATAACAGCTCATTATACGGGAACATTTCTTTCTCTCGCAACTCTCATTATGCAACACATTGAATTATTAGAATGCATTAGTTCTCTTAAAAAAATAGTTATCATGATGACATAAATGATTGATAACTGGCTTTATGAACGTTTGTAAATGAGATTCTGTACGTCCTTTAAGCGAAGGGAATGTTTAAATTTTGTCTTGGGAACGAACCAAAGGACGAATTCTTCTGTTTTAAAGATGAAGTGCTCATAGGAGCACATGTGAAAACATGGAATAACAAAACGAGCTTCACTTTATGAAACAGGCTTCCATTGGACAATATTGGTATGTCAACATTTGTCTCACCTTTTTGCTGACGCTGATGGAGGTTCTTTCCTGCCTCCTCACTCCCATCGCCTTGAATACACGAATAAGCCTCCGATGTAGAAACGCACACAATTTGTGTTCACGTGAGCAGACCAGAAATAAGGATTATATCAAAATAATTGCAGTTGCCTGAACTTAACAATTTAGTATTTTATATATATTTTTTTCATTCATTAAATCCTCCAAATAATAATCCAGGTATTCATTTATTATTCTCTCTGTATAGAATTTGTTGAAATGCTGAGGAAAATCATCCACCACAAGCAGTTTCTAGAAATCTAGTATTTTATTTTTTGTTGTATTTGTCTCCCTATAATATTTAATAATTAAATGCAAATAGTTACCAATCAATTTGAGTGTAACAAATGCAGCAAGAATTTAGTAAATCGTTTCTTTACTTTCTTATCCGATCCAACGCTTTACTTTTTTTTTGTGTATACATTAAATGCTAATTCTGAAATAAACATTCTTAAATGTACACTCAAACTCATCAGGAAATCCAACAGACGTCCTTTATGCGTCATTCTTAATATCAGTGGACATCACGGTTATACAATGCAGGGATTATGAAAAAGAGAGAGACCAAAACAAATATTCTGAATAAAAATGACACAATTAGTTTTACAATTAGTGCGTAATGAATTTTCATCTGGGCCCTGGACACGGACCGGCGAGGGAGGACAAAATGCTTGCTAAGCTATCCGTTTCACACACGCAGGGACAGAAGGTTCGATATTCATTCGATCGATAAATGAAAAGGCACAATGGCAAAATCGGCACGGGCTCCTTTTTCAAGTCCGCGTCTCCAATGCCCCCCTCCGCCCCCCCCCCCCCCGACACCCCCCCACCCTCCTCGCCACCCCTCCACAGTCTGCAGTCGCTGAGCGGCTGGTGTGGCAGGCAGAGAGAGAGGAGAGAGGAGAGCAAGGGTTACATCAAGGCTGCTCCCTGGACCGTGCAAACAAGTCTAGACCGGTGACCCGCTCAATGGCTCCTTTTGAGGAGCGGGGCAAGTTCGGTCAGAGCGAGGAGAAAAGCAGGCACAGCCTCTTTTCACTGGCGAAGCCGCTCACAGCCTGGGATCGACAGGAGGTAAGGAGGGCCGGGAGGGCAGGCATCTGCTTCCATGGTTACGGGCCGGGTATGGGGACCCTGCCATTGAGGAAGCTCCGTTCTCATGCTCCCACAGAGGCAATGTCACGCATTTAGAAAAAAAAAAGAAAGAAAAATGCGCCAGGCCGGGTGCGCGGAGGACCACGTCCACCGGCGGCACAGTCGCTTTTTAAGACGATGGCACGTCAGTTGAAGGAGGCGGGGAGAAGAAAAAAGGGAAGTTGTGAGAGGGGGGGGGGGGGGGGGGGGGGGGGGTGCACTTTGGGATGTGCTTGGGGAAAGAAAGAAATGCTCGCGCAAACCCGAATTCAAAGTAAGATGTTTGTTTGTTTGTTGTGAGCTCTTACTGAAATAGTATTGTTTGGAAGCCTGCCGCAGTGGTGATTTATCGTCACAGGGAGCAAAGGTCAAGGTTTACGTGGGGAACCCCTTTGTGCAGAGGCACATCTTGATTAGGGTTCTCTCCACACAGGGCGACGCTGGGATCTGTTCTTAAACATTTATTGTCTTCTGAGTTTTCAGATCAGCTGTAGCAAACCGTTGACTGCCCCCATCACAGAGAGTGAGGGCTTCGGACTGTAAATCTATCAAATCGGTCTGTTTGTTTGCTTGTTGATTTGTTTGTGTTTGGGCACAAGCTGTGTGTATGTGTGTGTATTGAGTTGAATGGATGCTTTGGCTCTTCTTTTTTCTTTCTGTGAAAGAAACACCCCTCGTGTGTTGGAACGTTGGATTTGGTCATGCAGCTGACGCTTTAGCCCCCAACACTCCCCAAACAGAGCGGACAGATGGCCGGCCCTCAGGAAGGGCTCGGGGCGTCGGATTTGCTCTCGGACCGTGGGAAAGTCTCCGGCTGACTTCACCTGCTCAGGGAGCCGATGTGACTGGATTAAACGGCAATAGAAAGGGGGGAGAAAAGGGAAAGCTAGCGGGGACAACGGCCGCACATATGGCTTTGTGCCGGCGAGCGTTTTCCTTCATATCTTGTTTAAGAGAGGAAAAGGCTGCAAATGGAGAGGAGACGTTTGAATCTGACAGCAGACATAAAATACTGTTTTTCTCAGCAGGTGCAAAGGGAGACGGGTTGGATGGGTTCACTCTAATTTTTGCACGTCTTTGTAATCCTAATTGGAACCAGTTGATCCTCAGCTTGTTGGGACGTTAGACTTGCTTGGCCATCTCTCTCTCTTTCTGCTTTTGATTGCCTCGGCCATGTGCACGCTTTGATTTATTGTTATTAAAAAAAGAATAAGGCCATCTTGTAAGGCTTTCATCCGATTGATGCCGAGATGCATTCAGACTTCAGATTCATGCTCATACGACACCACAGGCCTCGCTTTTACGGTCGTGGATTGTTAATTATCTTCTTGTTCTTTACACTTGTTTCATCAAGTGTGTGTGTGTATGCTGAAATTCAGTCAAAGGTGCACTGACAACTGAGCAAATGAACGATCAAAAAACAAAATCGCTGTCGTAACTGGGACAAGGATCAGTGTGGCGTGAAGTCCAGACCCGGGCTGCAGCTCTGTAGTCCCTCTGTGATCACCTGCACTGATGACAGATCCCTTCATGTTCTGTCTCAATTACATTATTATTATTATTGCTGTTGTTATGCAAACTCATATGATATTTCGAGCATTATCACCCAATACCTTTTCTCTCAAAGAAAATCCTTTCTTTCTTCCTAATTTAAGTCAGTGGGGAACACAGAAAATGTATTTGACAAGCGTCTTTAATGCGTGGCAAATAGTGTTATGTTCATGACACCGAGCCGTGGCACTGACAATGTCGAGACTGATTCTCAATGAAATACTCCAAGGCAGCCGGGCCACAGAAAGGCTTTATCTTTCATATAAGTGGAGTTCAATTTGGGTACGAGTCGAGTGCTCTTCATCTAAGCTATGTGTGTGTGTCTAGTGGAGGGGAAAGTGGAGAACTAATCAAATGTGGTTATTAACAGAGCACCAACGTCAGTGTTTGACAAGAAATGTGATCTTGACTCCGCAGCCCTCCAGAGGACCCTTCAGGACATTTAACTTCACATTCCCAACCAAGCCGCATGCTTTTCTGGGAAGGGTTTGCGTCGCAGGGATGACATCATACAGTTGTACATTTGTATTGAGCGGTGACGACAGCGTCGACGGTGCTCCAGCCGCTCTGTGGTTACCTGAGCACACCAACAGATACTCCTTCTCCTCTGTGTGAATGCAGAACGCAAAAGCCAAAGCATGTTTGTTTTTTTGGGACTGTAGAGCTGCATTCAGAGCTCTAATTGGGTCACTGGAAGTCGTCCCCCCCACCAACGCTCACACACTGTGTATAAATACACAGTGGCAGACATTTTGTGCTGCGGCCTCGCTGACCCGCTCACACACTTATTTTTACAGCAGTAATTTGCCATTGGTGCAATGGTTTGGTTTCAGAGGCCCCCGTCATTAATCACTGCGGCGTGATTACACTTTCTGTGAGCGTACTTATAGCGATTTGGCAGCAGTTGAAACCGCAACACCCCAGGATACTAATGAATGTTTGGGGGGGTGTGTGAGGGGGGGGGTGGAGTCAGTGGCAGTGCTGTGTAACCCCTTTAAGATCTTTCTGCCACACGAAATGCACCCCCTGGGGTGTGTGACACATTTTGTGTATGGCTTCTTCAACGGGATTTAACGGGTTAACAGCAGACAAAGGGAGCGGAGACCATGTAGCCCAGCAGGGGGGACCCCAGTGGAAACACCAGGGTGCCTCCTAATCCCCTCCACCCCCGCACCCCCCTCCGCTCTGTGCCGTCCCAATCACTACTGACTGACTCACTGTGCGGCTTTGCGGGCTCGAGAGCGGCCTCGTGTTTTTCATTTGGAGCGCATCTCTGCAGAATCTCTCACACACACACACACACACACACACACACACACACACACACACACACACACACACACACACACACACACACACCTTGAGCCCACGTGAGGATATTGTCACGCTGTTGGATGGGACAAATGCTCCCGATTCCTAATGGAGGGACGAATGGATGGTTTTATTGTGTTGACCAGCTGCATGTGATTTCCTGCTTTAAGTCCTGCTCCATCAAACCGAGAGGGTCCTACATTCCTGGTCCCCACAGTCCGTGTCCATACGGTCCCTTCCGTCCGGGTCTGGGAGCGGGTCTGACTGTGTGCTGCACACCATGGATCCCTAGTACTCATTTCAAAATGAAGGGCTTGAATCATTTTTGCAGCATTTATTTTTTCTGTGGTGTTTATTTTAGACAGACTCTCTGTTTGAGAGTCTGATGCAGTTTGATACCCAGGAATCCACTGTAAATTACACTTAAAAAATCTGTCTTAAAATAACAATGAATACCAAATGGGCTTCTGCTTATTTCAACCCCAAAAATCCTTTTTTTAACCATATTGTTATGAGCAAGTGCATTCCATCCTCTTCAAAGGGGCTTTACCGGGATGAAAGCTTGGAGAATAAAGTTGCCACAGCATTGGTATTTTCATTAATCAAAATATTAGGACATAAAAAAGCTTTATAACATGTGTAAGACAACTCTTCTGCAAACATTATCCAGAATGACTGTGGGTTCTACTCATGAAGCAACACACATTGAATGAATACAGTACCAAGCTCCTTCTCTTGTGAAGCTCCATCGTGTAGATATTGACTTGTTATTTAAATTCACGTAAGTAACTTCAATAATATAACAACTGGTACTTATTTTATCTCTTATGTCTGATTGTTTTTGCAAGGCCTCAATTAATTTCTGTAATTTCTGCAAATTCAGGTCATTTGCAGTTTTCGTCTTCCAAATGTCCGCCGATTGCCGCGATAATCTTTTTGGGGGAAGCATTTGGAAGTGACGTGCCGAAATATTCGATAAGAAGTCGTCTTTAATAAGTTTAATACTTTGTGTCTAATATAGATATCCAAAATCCCTAAAATGTTAACTTAATACATACATATTTGATAAGAAAATACATTTATTTTGTATTTAAATATACAGTTGATGTCCAACAATTAGTTAGTTGCAAAAAGCATATAGATAATATATATTAGTTCAGATGTTTAAACCTCGTCACCTGTGGTTTTTCAAAGAGGAATCTTTTCTCACACTTCATGGAAGTACACATCAGATGTGCGAGGCTCCTCACTGGCGTCTGTCGTCTCTCCGGCTGTGTAACACATTGGATTTGAGCACAATGGAAACCTTCTCTCATTGAGAAGTGCTCATTCTGCCTCTACGTAAATGCCAAACGGAGCCTTTTATTCCTCCATTGTTTTTGCGGTATTGCCCGAACCGCCTGATGGTAGACGCCGGTAATTAAAACTACAAAGCCACGGGAAGCTCTCGGGGGCCAAAAGGTGCCGCGCCGTCCGAAACTGTTTTAGATGTCGTTTGAATTCATTTCAAAATGCTCAGGTCAATTAGGAAGATCCATTCCTCCGCCTGCGTGTAATGTCATATTCATCGATCCGCAGAGCTCCTTTATGCGCTCATGTGTAGGAGACATTGGTGTTTCTGAAACTCTGCTGTTTGGAATTCATTAGGTATTGATCCCCTTGTAGTGACGCACGGTCCGATAGCCTCAGTCTGGAGCCGGCTTATCAAATCAGATGCCCTTTAACTGTGCTGTTGTTGTGCATCATTTACATTTCCTACCCGATCACCAGAGTTTCTGCACGCAGCATCTCTATTTGTGTTGTGCGATAAAAAAAGACCAGGCTCTATTCTCTTTTTTCCGTCTCGCTGTTCCTGTTGGGGACTCAGCGTGAGGTTTGGTTGTCTCTGCGCAGCCTCCTTCCTTCCCCTTACCTAGCTCACTGTGCGACTCCTCAGCCGTTCCCTCCCCGAGCGCGCCCATTGGCCGCTGCTCGGTCGGCGCTGGCCAATGAGCCTCTGCGAAAGATCCCAGTGTTTAGTCTGGTGCTAGGCAGCACGGTCAACAGACAGGTGGGTCAGGCAAAGTCATCCGTTTTGACGGGCTCCACGGCAAGAAGAGAAAAGCCTCTGTGAGCTTTATAAAGCAACTCCATATCCCGGCTTTACGAGTCCCAAAGCAGCATTGCTGTCACCTCGGTGAGAGTCAACAACCGGCCAGAATGCCGAGACGCATCACTCTGACTTTTGCTTGAGGTTTTGTATTTTTTTGTTGTGTAACATGTACAGTGGATGCCTCGTGTGAGCCTGCTGGGTGTGCATAGTAAGTAGTTTTACTAAATGAATGTCAATGGTACAACTAAACTGAAGTCATGCAGCTTCTCCAAGTGTCCTGACTGTCCGGTTCTACCTGTTCAATGTCAACACATCCTATTTGTTCCAGTAGTGAGCTGTGTTAGCCAGTATGAATCAATATCATCTCCCTGCATCGGCTGTTTACGGCCTCAGATGTTTTCAACAACCTATTTTAGGTACTGTTAAGCTGTAAAACCAGAGGGCACGGTGGGCTTTGCCTTGGTTTGGCTTGACTTTTTTCAACGTGGCGGCCAAACGTTGAAATAGAGAAACAGGCAACACAGTAAAAGGATGATGCTTCATATTTGACCAACGCTGTGTTTGATAGCTGTGTTGTCCTTGGAATCTGCCCAATGCCGCTATCAGCAGTAAAGGGATGTAGAAGCACCTGGTGATGTCACAGATTATCCATCCCGTGTGCTGCTGTAAGGATATAGGGACAGTTTATGGAAATTTACCAGAAATATGTCTCTATTGAATGGGCCAACGGTACCAGGCCGTTGTTTCGAAGCCACCAATGTCGTTTGTTCCCACGTGTGCACATGTGATGTGTTTTGGTGCCACCCTCCCCCACCAACTATAGATTTTTCACATCTAACAGCGTGAGAAGTCCGTCTGGTTTGTCTGGCCCTGTCTGGTGTGCAATGATATATCCCGTCCCATAGGGAGGTGCAACAACCCCCCTCACCCCCATTCTCATTTGAACTTCGACCCTGGCCTCCTTCCTCTCAGGATATGAAATGACCATCTCAGTGGGATTTTTTTCCTTTTTTCGTAGGTAGCAGATGACCACGTGAGCCGCATGGCCATTTTGTTGATAGATCTACTTCAACTGTTTTTTGTGTCTTAGGTGGACTCGCATATATAATGCGCTATGGCGTTGCATGGAATGTGACTGTAGCGGTTAATCGCAATCTTCTCAGCTTTTCACAGCACCGGTCTAATGTATCCACAGCGCTTCCTTCAAGCTAATAACAATAGAGAGGAGTAGTGTGCTAATGTGAGCAGCAGAGATGAGTTGACTGCATGTGATAATATTAAACATAACGTGCATATACGTCTTTTCCTGCATTAAAACCATAAACCATTCAACAATCCAGCTGTGTTAATGATGTGTGGTCCGCAGTGGAAAGAAGAACTGTCTCCGCTTGTCCCGGTCCGTAATGGAGTCTGAAATAATATGGTTTACGCTCTGATACAAGTGTTTGTTCAAAATTACTGAGGTATTCTATTTGTTGTGAAAAACTGTCAATAAGAGACGTTTAAGCTCCCAAACATTTTGAATGAATTTAAGACATTTTAACAGCGGATTCAATTGGAGCCCCCCTCCTTGATTTGTCACAATATGTTTGTTCTGAAATGTCCTGGTGTCTGTCATCGTCCGTACCGTTTATCTTTAGAAGGTGGCGGGGGGGCTGGAGTCTATCCCAGTCCACATCGGGCGAGGGACGGGTTCACCCTGGACCGGTCACCAGTCAATCGCAGGGTCTCGCATTCACACACCCGCAAGGGTGTCAGCAATTAACCCCCAGAGCATGTCTTTGGACTGTGGGCGGCAGCCGCAGAGAAGCCACACAGACACGGGGAAAACATGCAGACTCCACACTGAAATTCTGCTTGGTTGTTTCAAACCCAGAACATTCTTGCTGTGAGGGGGACGGTGCTGACCACTAAAACCACCGCACCACCAGGTACGCAAAGGCCATAAAATCTGATAATGAACACCAAATAAGCATTATGAATGCTCAGACATAACCACGGTTTGCAGTACATTTTTCCTAATGATCTCAGGTGCAGGCTAACATTTAGTGCTTGATGTATCTTCATTAGATACATCATCTTCTTTAATGATCGTACGTAAGTGTGACCAAAGACATTTGTAGAGTTTTAATATGCAGAAAAATAAACATAAAAATAAGGGTAAAACTAATATGGGACAGAGCCACAGCTCTCACAAACATGTCCTAATTGATTCATGGCCAGAGTTCGACAGATGCACGAGAGGTTTGGTGTCAAATTGAGCGAGAGAGAGTACTGAGCGGCTCTAAAGGCCTTAATCTGGACCCTGGCTCTTTAGTGAGTCCCGTGTCCATGACATTATACCTGTACTGTTAGGAGCCACTAAACACGCTCATTCAGTTCATTCAGACTAATCTGCCATGTTCACTCAAACAGGTAACTCAGCAGGTTGAAATGTAACATCACTATGAACCTGATCTGCTCAGCTCACATGCTTCAGGATGAATCCCGTCTTTTGTTTGAACAGAAGCGCGTCAACTTTCATTTCACCAGTTGGAGCGGGAAGAGCGGCCAGTCATTTGTTCGCCCCATGTCCGCTCTTTCGTTTTGACCCTGTTAAAAACAAAATTCGCTGGCGTCTGAACTGAAATCTCAAACAAGCCGCACGCCCGCAGAGTTGACTTTGGAAGGCACCGCGCATTCCTGCTTGACACCATATTAGCCCCCCCAACACCACCTTGGTGTGCTGGGCAGTCTGCCAGGTGGAGGTTGCCATGACTCCTAACAGAACCCTTCACATCCCCCCTCCCCAGCCCCAACCCACACACACATACACAACAGCAGGAGGTGCCAGGTTTTGGGAGGGGGGCGGCCCGGGCTGACGTTTAGATTTGGACAAAAGCTGTCTTTACAATGTCAGCAGAATACTTACTGGTAATGCTGCGGCTTTTTGGTGGGAAATCATGTGATCTCTCCAGCCATGTTTTGTGATGGAGCCAGGGAGGGAGGGAGAGGGAGGGAGAGACAGGGAGGGAGGCAGAGGGACAGAAAGGGGGAAACTTTGAATAATGATGCCAGCAAATCGTTTTATTCCAGTATTTTTCTTCTCTTTCACCCTCCTGTTTGCTTTTCGGAGGAAATGGCGTCCGCAGCGTAACCAAAACTGAGCGGCGCATTGTCAGCCAGCTCGCTTTTTAAGAAGGTGCCCCCTCGGTTCCTTTTCCTTGTTCGTCTCATTACCGAGAATAAAACGACACCAACAAAAACGCTGCTCGCCACCAGACATAGACGCCATAAATCAGGCCCAGTCCTGGGTAAGTGGCGTTTTTTCTTCTTTGCTTCAGACTTCCCTTTGTCGCACTGCGGCCGTGGGAATATTGCGCTGGTTGCAGTGCTCTCTGGCACTGGCACAGCTAGTGGTAGCCGACCGTGGCACGCTTCGTTACACTGGCAGCCCTCCCTGCTCTGTGCGGTGTTGGCTGAGCAGGACCAACCTCTCGCCAGAGACACGTCTCTGCTGGCCGCGAGGAGGACTGCTGCATACGGGGCCAGTTGCTGCTGGAACACGGCAACAACGAGAGTCACTGAGATATGTGGGAACTGGCGAGGTTTGTGGCGCTCAGTAGCTTAAGGGTGTAAAGTCACTCTGCAGTGTTCGTGAGGATCTGGTGTTCAATGTTGTGCAACGGTTCTTCTTCACATCACAATGGTTGCTAGTGTTCCACAAAGCACTAAAGGACTTTCTTTTTCCTTTTCTTTTTAAAGGAGAAGAACTCCGAATCGACCCAAACTCCACTCCCTCCTCGGCAGCAAGCCTCTTCCATGAAGGGTGAGTTTGTCTGCTTTGTTAACTTTCATTTTAAGGGACTCAACAAAGGCTCCTGCTGCAGTTTCTCCAAATGCCAGCAGAAGTAGATCCTCTGCTGCCCCCTTTCTACTCGCTGTCAGCGCTCAGTACAACAGGCACAGGCGTTTTGAGGTGAAGTCGCCTTGTGTGATTGGCTTTCTGCAGTCCGGGACACGTCACACTCACGACACACTCAGCCAGATGAACCGTAGTCACATTTTTTAAAACCGTCACTGTTTTGCTACTTTGGCCCTAACCATTTGGCACAAACCCGTAGATCCGATCTTGTGGCAAATCTGACAGCACAAGCTCGCCTCTGTGGGTCTTTGTCATTGTGGTGTGAACGTCGCTTTCTAACCTTTTTGGGGGGGAAGTCTTTATTGCTGTAGGAGCGTACACAGGTGAAAAACCAGCAAGAATACACTGAATTTAAAGTAATCTGACCTAAAAACTAGCTAGCAGCTGTCGCTCTCAATGTCGCTACAAGAGAAAGTGGCCAAACCCTCCCCTCCAAAGCCACCCCCCCAAAATGATCATCAACGTAAACAAGCAACATGGCTGCTGATCCCTACTCACAGCTGTGATTGAACTATTGATTGCTGTCTTCATTCAAAGCGAAGTTTGACATGTATTTATTTAGGCTAGTGGCATCTGATGTGCTTCATTTCATGAATAGAGAAGCTATATAAAGCTGACAATGTGTGCATCCGGGTTGAGGTAGTAGGTTGTATGGTTTAGAATTACACCCTGGGAGTTAACTGTACAACCTTCTAGCTTTCCTTGGAGTACACGTATGACATCTGTCTCCACTGAGAATACTTCTAATGCAGGGCCTCTTTGGGTAGCATTGCCTCATGCAGTGATGTGACCTTTGCCCCCTCTGTGGATCTCATTTCTTAGCTGACCTTTGACGTATGCTGTATTTTTTTACTTTTAGACTGAAAGCATTATGGTTGGAGTAACTGCACTGCATTGATTGCGTCATGGT
Organism: Gasterosteus aculeatus; assembly: GCF_964276395.1. Taxonomy (NCBI): domain Eukaryota; kingdom Metazoa; phylum Chordata; class Actinopteri; order Perciformes; family Gasterosteidae; genus Gasterosteus; species Gasterosteus aculeatus. Next base: position 15,844,942 of record NC_135694.1, read on the forward strand.
GTCCCTTCAACTGCAACACACACACGGGCTCCACGTGAGCAGACCGTGACATTCTAAAATGAACTAACTATGTTTATTTATCGTCTCATTTGGAAATGGCCATTTCCCTCATTGAGGTGTAATTGTGTAGCGGAACCTATTTCACACAGTAATGGCTTTGCTCCTCAAGCGGTTGCTCCGCCTCCGTGGCCCCGTTTAGTCGGCGTGTGGGCCGCGGCGTTGGCCCCCGTGGGAGCCGCGCACCAGACATCGTGATGCACAGACGGTTTGATTACAAACACAATAATCAAAATGAATGTGACTGCCTGTGTTTAACAGATTCCTTCCCGGTGACTGCCATGCCCCGTGGTTTTACATTACTGCTCTCGCTCAGTTCATTTGAATATTTTGATGGCAGTTTACTCAAGTTAGATACAGTTCTTAGGGATTTGGAGCTCTAATTATCATACCTAACGTGTTTAAAGCCGTTGGCCCCGAGCTGCCTCCGCAGTAATAGTCCAAGTTCATGCGTGGTCTTTGGGCCTTGGGAAATAAGGTTTGCAGGTTTCATACAATGAGCATTTGTGATAAGAGGTCCAGTTTCAGGTTGAAGCTATGGCCTCAGTGACACTGAAGTCTCTGTTTACGGTGGTCTGACCTCATCGCTGTCTGGCACCGAGCCAGCGCTTGTAAAATCCTCCAAAGCACCAACACATACCACTGTTTCTCTTCTGGACGGCTTGATTAGAAAGACAGCATGTCTAGATCACGTCTGTGCTTTTCTGCTGCAGTTCTTTATCATTGTGACAGTGTATTTGGGGTTTGATGGATGTAACTGCTTTGCCGTGTTCGGGACGGCCCCCGCTTAACCTTTGTTATTTATGCAATTAGCTTTTTGGTCTGAAGTGGGGGAGGTTTTTGTTCATGGTGTTTGATGCTCAGAGTTTCCTCTGAACCGGCCTTATACCAAGCCAGATGTGTTGTACTCAGAGACTTCTAAAGGCTGTGTTTGCTCTTCTCTTTGGCTGAGGGTGGCACTTATAATAATAACAACCAAGTGGGGCCAATCAAACTACACTAATGATACTTATCTATAAACTCCTTATGCTCATCTCCATTTCATCTCACCTTCAACTGCTTATCCCTGGTTGGGTCCCGGGGGCAACACTTGCAGCAGGAGACCTCAAACTTCACTTTCCTGGGCCACAGTTATAATGCTCATCAAGTCCAATTTCTCTATCTGTAATATGTCATGTCCAACCAAATATGATTGGGTTGGGTTGGGTTTCCAATAACACTTTGTTTTGGTTGATATATTGCAATAAGCATAAATTGGACATTGGAAGGGAAGCCAAATGGGATTGGCTTATTGAACCACATTTTTTCTGATCTAGTCTAAAATTGACTTCTTAGTCGTCTTATTCCACAGTTTGTGGTTCTGCCAGGACACCCACGTTTATATGTGCACACGCTCTAAGACAGAAGTGACTTTTGTATTTCACTTATTTCCCTTTTAACACACAGGCCAGTCTTTTGGGTTTTATTTACATAGGTCAGATTCCCAAAACCATCTAAGGCACGTTACCCTGGAAAATCACTTATTTGTTTCCTACCAGTGCAGATATATGATGGGATTCATCTAAAGCAGCTATTTTTACACATGAGTAATGAAACGGGGGCCGATACTATCAGTTCCATTGAAGCTCAGTGATCCTGCTCAGCCTCGCATCGGCAACAGAGTCCATTGTCATCAAACAAGTGTCTGTGAGGAAATAGGATCCCGGTAAATCCCTGGAAACCCAAGAATCCCTTTTATGTCCTGCTTTTGCCACCCTGGTGTTCGGAAGCTCATGCCTCCTCATTGAGCCCAACATCTCCGGGGCTCACGTTGACAATGCTCCCAACCGCTCGCTTGAAAAATGCTCCCAATAACTGCTGACAAGTGGACAGGGAGGCAGATGGAATTTCATTGTCTTCAAATGAATAACTAAGGGCAGGAACAAATGCTTTATTTGATTAGAAACGGATCACCTCCCCAGCTGTCACAAATCAAACATGGCACAGAGAGTCGAGATGTGTCTTGGGTTAGGGTTTATTTTAAGAATTGTGATTTTCTCATCAACCCTCACTTCTGGATTTCAATCGCTCCTCCAGATGTGGAGGGGGAAAGTGTTGAGTCGCTGAGAATCATCCAGCAGCCCACAGCAGCACAGCTAAAAGTCATTGGTTCCAGCTGGGCCTTCATTTATGGGATGGTTGAACAAATACATTATGCAGTTCAGATTCACGAGGTTTTGAGGTCCTTAAGCTGCCTTTAGAAATGAATAAAAATAAGGTTAACGTTATGAAACTTAACGTTATGAACTGAAATCATTTGTAGCAGAAAGCGCTGGCAGTGTGACAAAGATCACTACAGCCTTGATCACATCTGCTTCATTTCCTCACGGCCAACACAAAGTGGTTAATTAATTCTGTGTCAAATACGTGAGCTTGCTCTTTGACATGCGAATCCAAGCTTCAGGTCACTATGAATCTCCTCAATAGAAAAGCAAAACCACACCAAAGTATGTACATTGTGTTCACATGGCAGATCACACTTTCGTGATCAGAGAAACTATTTATTCACGCACGGATAGAACCTCCTGCTCAAGGGTCGTATAATATTTCTAATATTTTCTCTGCCTCAAGTGTTCAAGAGCCATCCAAATCCATCACAGGGGAGGGGCACTCAGGCACTCTTAAAACCGGCCAATCACAGCGTGCGTCTACAACTGCTCAACCCCCTATTGGCTTTCCTGCTGTTGATGTCAGCGACATGTGGAAACCTTAGCAAAAAATGGTCTGATGGTTGCAGGTTCTGACCCGGCCGCGCGCTTCACCTCCGCCAGCTCATAAAATCTCCCTCTCGAATGAAAGAAAGCCGCCCCGAGCACTATTTCTTCCAGAGGAAGCATATTCCCTTAATGTGCTCGGGGTTAATGGCAAATGAATAATCATAACACAGCGATGGCAGACGTTGGGGGGGTGGGGGGGACGTCATTGATCTGTCTGGAGTAAGCCTGCTTCTCCTGCTGCATCAGCCACCCTCCCCCTATTGATACGCTCTTGCCCCTTGACCCGTGGGACAGATCAATGGCATTGATCGGAGAAGGGCATGGACAAGGGCAGGATCTGCTGACTGGCCCGACAGCTAGTGTGACCAGACATGATCGTCATTAATGTCCCGCTGGCTGGCTGCCGAGGCGCTGTGCATTACATATTTACCTCGTCTACCTGCTATGTTTTCCCATTGCGTCTCAGATAAGTCAGTTAGATACCTTTCTGATGCCTGCTTGTGGCACCTGGATATGGGACCAACTGTAAGTGTCGTGCCGCAGAACGTCTCGCTGCTTATTGTGAATATTCCGACTCACAGCGACGGACGTCTCCGATCGATGCCTGATCCCCAGCGCCTCTGTGAAAATGTGTCGGCGGTACCTAACAGCAGCTATTGCCCGCCATTTGCTCTCGTGGGGAAATTTCATCACGCCAGCGGGTTCTGTTTCCAGTCTAGACTGGAAACCAAGTGGGTAATGTTTGTGTGTGTGTGTGTGTGTGTGTGTGTGGAGCGGTGATGGGCGGGATGCGGCGACAGCTCCAGACTGCAGTGACACGGCTGTAATGGAGCTGATTGATCACCTATATGGTCGCCTGCTGGCCCCGCTGGCTTTAGCATAGAGCACCCCTCCTCCTCCGCCCCCCCGTCTCTGCGTCAGCGGCGCCATCACTGAGCCAATCTGCGAAGACCCACCATCCCCCATAGACTTCAACCTGGCCACGGTTTTGACATTGGCTGCAGGATTCAGTTGGCGTTGCCCCCCCCCCGCTCCTCACTGTGTGCACAGAGGTGCCGACTCTTTAACGAGGGGACATTTTACAATTCTGCCTTTTATTTTTGAGTGCAAAGGAAAAGAAAAAAAGGGGCCGTTTTCTATCTGAATTAAAGGGCGTAATCAATCAATGATAACATTTGCAGATCTTCCACCCAGCCCCTTCCGTGTCACACGGGGTCACAACCCTAATCTATCCAGGGTGTTGAGGGGGATTCGACTTTGAGATTAGAACAAGCTGTCAAGGGCAAAACTCATTTAGACACAATCAGAATAGGAAAAAAAAGTTTTGCATTTTAACAATTTTTAACAATACAAAAAAAAATGTTTTGTATTGTTTTATTTTCTACAGCCTTTCCCTACAGTGGAATTATATACATTATTATAGACACGGTACAATAATACCACAAAATACATTATATTAAATTCAATAGCTGTGCTGGCAGAGAGAGGAGACATTTAGGGGAAGATGGAGAATTAAAAAATACCAGACCGATAATCAAGGACTAGCCGCCACCTGCCCGTCCCGTCGGACTGATTGTCCCGTGCCTCGGGCTGCTTCCTCCAAGCCTCGGGCCCCATGACAGTGACCACGTCCACATCCAGGCGACAGCTTGTGCGTGTTCGTCTTTCTGCGTCCTGCGTCCTGCTTTTTCCATTCAAACCACGTTGGCTATCTTTCATCTTTTTGTCTGTTTGCTGTCGGTTTTGCATGTGCTGCCAGTTGTGTGTGTGTGTGTGTGTGTGTGTTGTCTGTCTCTGATGACTGTTTGCTATTTTAGTATCAGAGCCTTTATCTGTTGATTGGTGTCTGTGTCTCTGCCAGCTGAATTCATGTTAGTAGACCATGGGATAGTTACAGTGCATCCTGCACCATGGCTGTGTGTGTGTTTGTGTGTGTGTGTGTGTGTGTGCGCGCACCGCAGGAAAAGAGAAGAAATTGATCAGCACAGAGAGGAACGTGGTCGCCAGCTAAGGCTGGATGGAGGGTGCGTGAGAGAGAGAGAGGGAGAGGGAGAGGGAGCGAGGGCTGTCGCTGCACACTGCTGCTGCAGTATCTCACTTTGGGTGAGCAGCTGCACACGGCGAGAAACAGACAAGACAGGCAGACAGGTACAGGGGAGGGGACGGGTGGGGGTGTGGACATAGTGGTAAAGGAAGGACAGGAGATGCAGGAGCAGCAGGGCTTGGTGGGGGTGGAGGGCTCAAAAGCTGGAGGAGGGGTGGGGGGGGTGAGAGCGAAAGGTAGCGGGATGCGGCGGCAGGAGGAAGCAGACATTTTTGGCTTTTCCTTTCTTCTTCTGCAATGGCAGGCGTCGCGTTGGACCTGTGGCGATAGAAAATGAGTAGAGGAGGTGGGGGGGTAGATGACAGTGTCAGTGGAGCTGATGTGTCCTAGTGTCTGGATGGGGGGAGGAGAAGGAGTGGTTGCAGGGATGGAGCTCTGTGCTGGAAGGGGGGGCGCGGCGGGCGTCCCACCTCACTGACCTACGTCTGGCTGCAGCCTCCGGCGGACACCCCCACGCCATGCTTCTACCGCTGCCCTTTTTTCCCTCTGCACTTCCTCGTCCTCGGAGGCGGACAACAAAAGGAGTAGTCGGCGGGCAGTCGGAAGGCAGTTGGGGAGGAATCGGGGGGCAGTCGGCGGGCAGTCGGCGTGGGCAGGAGGAGACGGAGCGTGTGAGGCGGCGCGGAGCATTCGCTTCCGGAAGCCTCCACTCTGCCGGTTCCCCAGAGAGGAGGAGACAGGCAAAGGCATCTATCCCATTTTTTTTTTTTTGTCTGAGGGGGAGGAGTTGTGAGGTGGCTGGCAGGATGGGGAGGGCGGGTGGAGAGAGGGCAACCGGCAGTGTGTTTGGGTACATGACAGGCAAAAAGGACATGGGAATGTCTTCACCATGACTTTGTTCATATTCACCGGGAAGTCCGTGTGCACCTGCAGCATCGAGCCTTCTCCTCGGTCCTCTCTTGGATCCATGGAAGCTCTTTGTTGCCTTCAACAACTTATTGCATGCCAAGCCTGCGACCGCGGTTGGCTGGGTAGGCAGCAGGGCTCTGCCATCCAGGGCGTTGCAGTCAGAGTGGCGTTTTTTTTACAGTGTTCTTGTTGATTGATTAGGGTTTTTAATATATCTATTTTGCAATATGTATGTATACATATAAAGCACACGGCCCAGCAGACGACTGGTCGAGCCGCCCAAGAAGGGACAAATGTAGACTGATGATCAGCCGATGCTCTTCAGGACAAAGAGGGGAGCCCCGGCTGCTGGAATGGGGGGGCTTTTCCTCTCGCAGCACAAAGGCTAGTTAGCACAGAGCAGGCTGCTTCTGCCTCTGGGTGATGAGGGTTGTTTAAGTCTGAACAAATCGACGCATTCAACCGCTTTTTCCACCTTTTTTCATTTTCCTTCTTCGTTGTCGTCCTTTAGCATTCGCTGTGCGTGCTAAGAAGGTTTCTACTTCTGCTTGTCTGTGTGCTGAACCCGTTCGAACAACATATCATCATTGCGGGAGGAATATGGATCCTCTTTTTATTTTTTTATTGCAGCCAATGTCTGGTATAGTACAGAGACGTTGTGGCTACTGGTGCCTTCGGGAAGAGATTGGGTACTTTCAAGTAGCAGTGGCTGACGAAGTGTGTGTGTGTGTGTTTGTGAGAGAAAGATAGGGAAAGGTTGTGTTGCTACGCGGCGCCCTGCAGCCGACTGCAGCTCCTCAGTAGACTCAGTCGTACTTCACCTGCTCCCTGAGACCCTAACTTGTGAGCTCTCTTGATAAAATATCACGGGTTAGGCTCTCGGGACGCGGGTGGACGGCACAATCGACTTTCAGCCGAGCGGTCCCGAGGGTGGAGTCGGAAAGAAGCACTCCCTGATTTACCGCTAGAAATATACATACTAGGAACGACGCGGAGGACGGGGTAGTTGAGACATGAGGAGGAAGTAGCTCAGGCAGGTAGCTTTTGAACCGTATGTGTAGAATAGGTATGTTTTCAAAGCGGCTTTCGGGATCTCTGCATCGTCATCGCCATCAAACCTTAAGCGCTGGGCCGAGGGCCGACATATCATCTCTCTGCGCGTCGAAATCTTTGTTTCAATACATGGGATCTGATGATGAGACCCAGGACATCTACCACTCCACAACCACACCCAGCCCCAGAGTGGTGCTGGCTGGCCCGTCAGCACCGCAGCCCATTTGTCTGTCTGATGGTCCATCACTGGACAATTGGCCCTGAGCCGCATCCGCAGCAGCCGCTTGCACACAATGTCTCATACACATGTTTCACAGCTCTGCTTCCACTAACTTAATCCCTCCACTGCAGCTAAATCCATTAGCAATTATTTTTTAAAGTCCTGTCATTTTTGTCTCGGATTACTATAAGAAAGTGTGCAAAAACTTAATAACCATATAATATATTTGTTTGCAAAGAATACAAATATATAAAAATTAAGTGAAAGTAATATCATTTGAAAAATATTTTTTCCCAAAGTTTTAAATTAACGTTATTAATTTACAATTAGGTGAAAAGCCAAATATTTATAATAATAGCTATCTTTTTTTTTAATAGAGACTGGAATGTTTAAAAAAACTGCACGCGTCATGGTCACGATTTAAATGTGAGACAGAAAGTAAGATATCAAGGGGCAGACTGTGGAAATGAGAGACAGACATCTCATTGTGTGTTGAAGATCAATGAGCAGATTTTTGGATTGTTTCATCAGTTCCACAATCATTTTTTCTTGCTTTCCTAATACAATAATTTCCATTTAAATGTTCCATCGACAGAAAATGTCAAATAACCGTATACGTCAATATATAAACATTGTGAATTAGCAGGGTGAAAATGACCGTATAGAACAGCGGGCTGCTGACTCTACACCATTATAGAGTCAGGCCTTTTCCTTTATGCAACTCAAAGGTGGTATTTCTTTCACCATTACAGCTTGACCTGATTTTTTAAACTCTCCCCTTTTCCCAAGGCAGCACGCTTTTCTGAAAACCTCATTTCTGCTAAATTACCCATATTAGGAATGCAGTTCAAAACAATCGATTTTCTCTCTAACACTCCATCTCTCTCCCAGTTTCCCTTTCGCTCGCCAATTATTATTTTTTTCATTTTCTTTCCCCACCCACCCCCGGTTCCCCCGTTTGGTTTCACGCCGAACAATGCCTTTGCCAGCTAATCAGTGTGTGCCTGTGCCACAGAGCCCCCAGCAACAGCTGAAGGAGCGCCGTGCCCCCATGAATACCAAACAGCTCCGGCACAGTGCGACAAGTGCTGAGCAGTCAGCAGAGCTGGTGCCCACAAAACAGCCAGACAGTTTTATTAGGGTCTGTCTGACACGCAACACCCCCCCCCCGTCCCTCTTCCCCCTCTGCCTCCCCCCACCCTGACAGTAACAAAGCAGCATGCTCAGAGCAATCTGCCAAGGATCCAATAAATAATAACCCGTAAAAATCGGCTCCCGGCTACTTCAGTGACTCTGCTGAATGGGAATTAGAAACTTGGTTCAAAGTCAAAGCAGTTCTGAGGAAGCCACTGCTCATTGATCTGTTATGGGCCATAAACACACTACACTGCGTCACACAAAACAGGCAGGGGAACCCCGTTTTCTGTTAATACTGCAAGTTTATTGACTTATTAAAAATGAATTCACTTTTTTATCTTGAGCTTTTGGGCATAGGGTCAAATTATTTCCTCATCACAAATTCTAAACCTGCTTCACTTTTTATCAATGTCAGTTGGTTATGAATTAGCATATTAAATGTGAACATATTTCGCATTAGAATGTGTTGTTTTTAAATAAGAGCAGTGATCGTAATTTCCCTTTTTTGGTCTTTTGATTTTTGCAGTAACAGTGAACCTGGAAGTGGTTGTCAAGGTCACATCACTGCATGGTGCGAGCTGTTTGAAGTCCTTCAAGTATATCTTCAGTATTATCTGTCTTAATATTGTCTTTAAACACAGCGCAGTACAACAGAAAATATTATGTTTTTTCTTTTTTTTTAGCAAGTGGGATGTTGAAATCTCCTCAAAATCTGAATTCATGAAAGTGATCAATAAGCAGAACTTCAGCTTTTCCTTTATTCTAAGGTACCTAAATATTTAATAAAATGAATAATGCAAGTACGCTCTTTGGTCACTGACCATCCTGAACCCCGTGCGTACCCTGCTCTCCGCTCGTCCTTTACTTCCTGCAGGAAGCATGGATGCGGATGCAGAATGGGTGTAGATAAACCAAAGGCTCCAGCTGACGGACCCGGTGTGTGTGTGAGAGATTACTCTCCATTGTTCAGAGGTGGTCATGTAGCACGCTGCGCCCCCTCGTCGCTCGCCGATAAAAGTAATAAGGGACAGATTAACGTATTTGGATTCGTGGCTCAAATGGATTTAGTAAAATAGACGGCTGGTTTTATTTACGTTTTTTGGGGGTTAGGGTTGACCGGCATGTCGTGTTGGCTGCTGAAGCAGCTTAGTGTTCGCTGGATCTCTTATCGCAGCAGGGACAGGGGGGGGGGGGCGTTCGGTATGCCTGATAGAGGAGCAGTGTAGAGAGGGGGGGGGGGGGGGCGTCTGACTTTCCAGACACTGCGGCAGGAGGCCAGACAGTCACCTCAACACACAAACACACACACTGTGTGCCGCTGGCATGAGCAAAAACATGCAGGCGCACATTTAATACACAATAATCCCCCTCCAGCCCTAAAGTCTGCACTAAAGCTAATTCAATCTTGTTTGGAATTCAATCAAGGCTATAAATTGTAGTGCCACTTGTAATGCAATTATCCCCGTGCATCAAGCTCAAATAAAGTTTGTCTTTTATTCTCCGGGCGACAGGGATGAGAGATAAACCCCATTAACCACTTTGTTTTTTTTCTTTCAGATTACAGTAAGTGCTGTGAGAGGTGGAAGAGGGAGGCGGGGGAGGGTGGAGGGGGATGTAAAACGGACAGTGGAGCGGCGCTGAGACCCGTGTTTATCCATCGACAGCGCTTTAGAAAGAAAGAGAAAGAAAGAGAGTCGAAAGAGCCGACGCCGAAGATTGAGAAGCAGCGAGACCGGTCCGGAGGTGAATGCCGAATGGAACGACCCCCCGCCCCCCTCTCCCGGTGTCTTATCTCCGGTCTCCCTCTCATCTGTGATTCACTCCGGGGCGTTGCCAGGGAAACCTGGTATCTGGCCAGCAGCTTGAGGAGGTTATTGATAACTGTGCTGTGTCTAGCAAGCTGGGACTTGAATGTGACCCGCGGCTGGCCTCAGAGAGGCGCCGTTAACCCCTCGGCGGCTGTGACCTTATGGGACGTGCCTAATCAGAGTTCCACCTCCACGCTCTCCGTGACTCTTTGGTGACGCCGCATTAGTGCCGCGGGGGGTTGTTTTGGACGACTTCCAATTAGAAAGGAAGGGAAACGTCTCGCTTGTACTGTAGCACGTGTCCGGCTAGCCCGGTCCAATCCCGCTGCTTTTTCTTTGTGCCCCTCAAACGCGACCTTGACCAAAAATTCCCAGTGTGTCCTTGAGTGCATCCGCTCAGTCCCCGAGGCCACGTGGATAATTACTGTGCTCTTTGTAGGGCCGGTCCTTGATAATCCACCACTGAAAGATTGAACGTTTCAGACAAATCCTGCTACATTGGTTTCTAGGGGGCTTCCGGTGGGCTTAATAAATATAAATATATAAAGATAAATGTCTGTATCTCTATCTGAGGTAAGACAAATCCCTTCTCCAGGTGGGGACCCTTCCTTTCATGGCCTTCTTCTGCGCAGGCCTTCAGTCAGCTGACAGAGTGTGAGGGGGGGGGGGCAGTGCTGTGGCTTTTGCCTGCGCTTCTCACAGTAGCGCAGTGAGTCAGTGAAAGTGTCAGAGCGGCGTAACGCGCTGCCTGCGCCAGCTAATTAGCCTTCACGCCGTCAGGGGGCCGCTGCGCTCTGCCCAGGTGCCCACTGCACAGAAAGAGCCCAGACGACCTTTACACTCGGCGCCGGCCCAATGCAGTCACTTAAAACGCTGATGGATGTCAGCGGGCCGCTCCCTACCAGGCCGCCTCCTCCTTTCTCTCTCTCTCTCTCTCCGCCCCTCCCTCCCCCTCTCTCCCTTCTCCTCCCGTTCTACTGCTCTTCTCCCCTGTTCACTCTCTGCTCTTCAGGAATGATGAGGAGGAAGAGTAAGAGGAAAGGGGGGGAAGAGCAAAGTCAATCTCCCTCCCAAGACACACGCACGCACACACACACACACACACACACACACACACACACACACACACCTCGGCTCCTCATTAGTATGCAGCGGCGGTTGCACAGGGGACAAGCATCAGCAGCGTGGAGGGGAACCGGATAGCAGGTAAGGACAATAAGAAGGGGAAGAAATACGTAGGCAGACAGGGAGAGAGGGTTGAATTATTGTAAGGACACACACACACACTGCCTTATATATTTGTAAAATATAATAGTCTGGGTTTCCAAAAGGCATCAATTGACAAATATTTGTTTCTTGTATTTTACATCCAAAGTGAAAATGTATTAATTATTGGAATAACAACTTTTTGTTTGTAAATCATGGAATTTCAATAAATGTTCCAGAAGAATATGTTTTGCCTTTCGTTATTTAAACATCTGATGTTTTGTTGCGTAAAAGCAAACAATGGAGAAGTCCTGCAGTTTCCCCTCAAAACAATTTCACCTGTGAGGTTTTCATTCCCCCCATGATATGTACGCTATTGGTTTTGCTGCCAAAGGCAACAAGGAGAGGTGTATTAGACAAATAATCATACACTCTGTAAGTGTGTGCGTGTGCGTGTGCGTGTGTGTGTGTGTGTGTGTGTGTGTGTGTGTGTGTGTGTGTGTGTGTGTGTGTGTGTGTGTGTGTGTGTGTGTGTGTGAACGAGCGTTGGGGGAGCGGTGCGAGCCTGGCTGCAGATATCATCCATCTCCTTGTCACCGGGCCCAAGGGCTGCTGGGAAAGTGGCAGACAGCTCACGACTGACAACAGAGGCGGCATCCTAATTTTCCAACACAGAATACTTGAATTAATTTTTTTAAAAGAAGCCACGGCTGCTCCTCTCTCCCACCCAGTAAGGAAAACCATTAACCCTCTGGACCCAGATCCAAACGTGCACCTCAGCCCTGGACATCACATCAGCTCCCATCATGCATCTTGAGTTGCAGACACTGCAGGGATTTCATCCGCATGATGCATTTTTCAAAATAAAAGTCTTCTTGGCAATAGCGTGTTCTAACTGGATTACATGCTTTCTGGTTGGCCTTGACTAATTGTGTTATAAAGCTGTTGTCAGACATTCAATGGCTTTTGTTATATTTTGCCATTTCTCCAACAGCTTCTGTCTCTCATCTCTGTTTAGTGAAAAGCTTTTCCAGTCCCGATAGAGATATCTGCGCTTTACAGAGTACCCATAATGTACCAGTGTTTATTTACTAACCAGTGTGGAACGGACTGGGATCATTCTTTTACGCTTTCCTTTGTAATTTGTCTAAATGTAGCAAGTAAATAAATATAAATAAATAAACTGTTGTTTATTATTAAAATAATACTTGGTAAAACAGAAGCTTTGCAAAAAGAAAATTGCAAAATTCACATTAGTTACAATTTAAGTATAAAACCTTGTAAATACGTCAATGAATTGGTAAAACTTTAACAAATAATTTAAATTCCACTATGTTTTATTCTTAGTATGTGAACAATGATAGTTCCCATTGTGAGCCATAACTATTACTGGTGCATTCCCATCTCTGATCCTACATGTGAAATCAACATTGGCACGAGGATTCGTTTATAGGTCATGTGTGTAACTACGTGTGCTTTCTGCTCTTTTTTAGGTTTTGTAGTTTCACTTAAGAAAGGAAATTAAAGGGTCGTACATTTGTGATGGTCAATATAATTGTGGAGACATCATGGAAATAAAAGAAATAATTTAATCATTACAGTATTTATTTGGTCCTGCATTAGTAATATGATGATGTGTAAAGGACATCTGTCGACGCTTTGAACACATGAATGAAGGATATCGAGAGGACGAGGCCTGCGAGCTCAAACACTCGGCCCTCACCTGTCGGGTGGCAGGAAATGTACGTTACAGGAATAACACTTGTATGTTAACAGGAGAGACAAAACACAACCCAGTGACCATGTGGGTTGACGAGAGAGTGTGACCTCGTTGTTTGGGAGGAATAAAGTATATATATATATATACACATACATATCCATCTATCTATTTAAACACCAGGTCTTAGGCCTGGGGCCCTAACCAAAAGGGGCACAAACATACATGAAATTACTTTATATATATTTATAGTTAATATACTACTTACTGTGTACTATGAGGAAATCATTTTAGTATATATACTTAATCTTGAACATTTGCCTCACAAAATAAAACAAGACACAAATAGCATTATTATTATTTAAACTATCCAGAATCATATCAGAATTCAGCAAATCATCGTGAAAGGACAATTTTGCCTTTTTTCATTTCTCACTTGAAAATTGAATACAGTTTATTTAGGTTTTTTAACTTAGGTTACGTTGTCCTGAAGTCCCAAATGGCAATGTCTACCAGTAAAAAGCCTCAGTCTTAAGTAATGATAATGAATTGTTGGCAACATGCAATAACCCACTTATAATAAAATATACATGGGAAATCTGCCTCATGCATATATATATATATATATATATATATATATATATATATATATATATATATATATATATATATATATATATATATATATATATATATGTTTTAAAGCCGCCTGTGAATAATTAGTCAATGTGTTTTAATGCTACTGTTATTGAAAACAGTAGTCCATAACTTTTAACTCCTTTCTTTAAATTGTGTATCCTCTTAAGAGTACATTAGAATGTTTTAAAACAGGAATTAATTCTTGCTCAGAAATACTATTTGAAAGTGTTTCCTTCCTCTTCTTGTATCCTGTGGTTGTTATAAAGCAGAGTAAGGCGTGTTACATTCACCGTTAAATAAACCAAAAGGACCGTATGACCTTCTGCTGTTGTTTTTTACTGACATTAAAGAAGAAAGAAAATAGCACACAGAACTATCGGAGTTTGTCATTTGCGGTTTACGTCTCTATGTTTGGCTCGCTGTAAAACATGAACCCTTAACCAAGTGCACATGTGAACGAGCTCATGGGAGGAAACCCAAATGTGCACGCGACCAAGGACTCGTCTTGGAAGCTTCAGCGTGCTCCACATTGAAACACTGCTCGCATTTTTTGCCAGGAGATTATTGCCTGCATGACATGGACGCCGCATGAGCCACTGTGTGTTACGGCAGCAGGTCAAAGAAACCAAGTTCTGGCCTTTTTTCAATAAACTGTCTGCAGCATCTGGGAATGAAATAACCTGCTTCATTTAACCAGTTCCTCTGTATACCCCCCCCCCCCCCTTCCCCCCTCCGTTCCTCAGACCTGCTCTGGTGCATTGCTGCGAGCATGAGGGTTTTGAACGGAGCTTCCAAGCTGTTTAGAAAATCCCAGTGACCGTGATTCAACCACAGCATGCTCAAAGAGAGAGGTTTCTGAGGCCTGGGACCGTGACCCCGGCCGGGCACGCAGACGCCTTTGGTTTCTGATGGAAGTAAACATCATGCTTGAACATGTTACCAGAATCTGCTGACTCTGTCGATGCCAAGTGGCCCCGGGGAATCTCACGCGGAGGAAAATGAACGCATACTGTGTACAGTATATATATAGTATGTAGGGTGTGGCATTTAATCACAGCCTACAAATCATGTGTATAAATATGGTTTCAGCATTCAGTCAACTGCAGATAATATCTTGCACCTGTGCTTAGCTCAGCCGTTGCACACATGCTGTACATATGACATATAATGTAATGGAATGACTGAATGGAGTATTCATTTCCCCTGTTACATACAGTACCCATGACCCCTACCACACGGGATCGCATGGCACACAATGACGTCACAGGGAAACAAAGACCTCCGCCCGTTCCAAAGAAGACTAATCCATGCTCTCCTTGTGTCCCAATCAGAGGAAAGCTGGAGGGATCTGAGACAATAGAATATTATATAAGCCGTGCTAGCTGTCTGTCACTTTGATTGAACTACTGGACTGCCATGATACGTGGCGTGGACATTAATGGTCCTCCAACAGGGTGAAGGCCAGTGAAATAAAAGTACATTTTTAATGCACATTTTTAGATTTTATAGTTTTTGTTAAATATTGATTTATATCTAGTTGCTGAATGCTGAATGTGTCAATAAGTATCAATCAGTATCTTATACATTCATTACCTTTTCTTTCTTGTAATCTGGTTTCAAATGTCTGATGACTCATCCTGCCCCAAGGGGGGGGGGGGGGTTACTAAATAAACCATCCAATCGATGGTCACACAAATCAGCATTTATTTGAGCTTACGTAGCACTATGGAGAGAGAAAGGAGAAGGTGTGTGGGACAGAGGTCTAATTCATTCAAGGGACAATTTGACAATTTCCAGCCCTCTCTACGTCGCTGCTGATTATTACTTGCATGCTAACAAGCTAAACTAAAATGGGACATTGTCTACCCCCTTCATCAAAAGTACTGCTCCTCAATAGAGCCCCATAGCTGCCAACCCGCCTCCTGTTTCTATGAGAGTTTTTTCATTATTTTTACATCAACAGAAATTACCTACCACGAAACCACATCCTCAGGCCAAAGTCTATTTAAAACCATACGCATTCCATTTTCTATTTCATTTGACTCATCTTGTTTATGAAGACCAACTGTGGGGTCCAGATTCTAAGATTTCAGCTGAACACACACATCTTTTTTGTCCTATTATTTTTAGAACTGAATCCTGTTTGATGAAACCATATATAAAAATGATTTAAAAAAAATGTAATGTGTATTAATGTATTGACTTTTAAAACACGTGCCATTTATAAAAGTTAATATTTCAAATCCTCATTGAGACAGAACAAACGGTTAAAGACTTGCAGTCGTTTGATCATCTGAGGATACAATAAACATCCACATGAGCACACACATCTTCAGTGCATTGATTCATCTTCATGTCACAGTCTCAAACAACAATGATGGAGTTCCACGGATCACCACCTCCTCGTGTTGTGCCAAGCTGGGCCGGGCAGCACATTGCTGCGGTAGAGCACACGACGCGCTGCACAGATGTGTCCGTCTCTCACAGGCTCACTGGGGCCTGCGCTCACACAGCGGAGCCGTCAGCGGAGGCGCTGAGCTCGTCCTCGTGATGCCGACGGGAGGACAGACTTGTGTCGGAGGCAGCCGGCGGAACCGAGCAGACAGAGCTGCTGCGTGAAGGAGACGCCGTCTCATCTGTAACGAGCCAGTTTCGGCGCTCAGGCTGGACAATGTGACAGCTCTTCATACCGGACGGGCCTCCGTGTTCAACACAACCTCTGAGAGGAGACGCTACGTTCATACAATGAGATGTATTACAGTAACAACGATGAGGCCGTGATGTTATTTCTCTGTGGTCTAACATCCTCTGATCTAACACTGTGCAGACCTGCCTGTCAGCTGATTGGATAAGACCCGCAGCGCTGCCTCATCAGTGGAAAGAGCTCTGCCTCCCCCTGGTGGTCGATGTGAGGACGTCACCCGTCGAACGCCACACTCCCCACCCAAATCCCTCCTACACTTAGTTACTGTAACTGAACTAAACTAAACCTCAGAGTAAATGTAGTGGAGTAGAAGCATGTAGTATGACATGTGTGTGAGTGTCAAACAAATATTCACATTTAAATAATCAGCACTTTGCTGTGTCGACTCTCTCGTGTGAATTCAGACGTATTAATCAAAAAGAAAAACAATCCCTCGTGGTGAAGAAACATGCAAGCACGCCGCTGTATCAAGCGTGGCAAAGGCAGTAAACAGACATGGCGGGGTGGGCAGGAGAAAGGGATCATCACAGAGATGTAAATGAGATTCATCTACACTGTGTGTTCACGGGTTCAGGAGGAGCAGAGCGAGGCTGCCGTGCTGTCAGCGTGGATTAGCCTGCCTGTTTCGCTCCCCAACAGAGACCTGCCACCAGGCGACAGTAACAGGCCGCACGTTCCTGAACCGACTGCTGTGTCTCCATGTTGGTTTTGGTCTTCGCAGGTGGAACCGGCCGGGGTCGAGGTCGTCTGAGAATCAGCACGCGCGTCGACGCCCCGTTGTGCAGAGTCAAAATGACGAGTGTGTTTCATAGCTGACACTGCAGCTATGAGTGTTTACCCAAAGAAGTGAAGCAAACAGCCGGTCAAAGTACCATTAAACAATGGACATGACCCTGACAACATAAATCATAGGGTAAAACTGACAAACTCTTTTTCCACCAGCCAGGAAACGACTTATGTTCCCATAACTCCAAGTTAAGGGTATTTTTAAGCGTATTTGGTTAGTTGAGTAAACACTACATTTAGAAGCATTTACATGTTAAAATAAGACTAAATAAACATCATCAAGTAGAAAGCTAGTCCTTTAGACTATAATGCTAGTTCTAATTCTGTCAATCCATTCGATAAATCCTACTGATTTATCTGCTAAAATTAGATGATTTAAGCATTAATACTATTATGTATATATATGTCCCACCCCGGACATAAACTGTTTGTGCCCCTTCCATCTGGCAGGAGGCTGAGGTCCATCAGGACTACTCAACAGAGCCCGGTCCCCCACTGCCTGACTATAACACTCCACCGGTCACTCCCCCTCACACTGCACATGTCACTTTAACTGCAATTCATCACTTTGTCACTTGTCACTTTGTCTCTTGTCTGTTACTTGTTTGTTAGTGCACTTTATGCTTAATATTTTTCAACTTTTTAATATTTAAAATTTGTTTAACTTTATTCCCCTGTTTTATACTAACCCATAGCCTTAGCCTTATTCTTACTAACCCATTGCATTAGCATTTCATTCCACTTTATTTTATTACCTGTGCACTGTTGTCTTGTCTTGTCTGTCTACTGTCGCGCACTAACCGCCAAGACTAATTCCTTGTATGTTTGACATATTTTGGCTAATAAATGTTTCCTGATTCCTGATTCCTGATATATATATATATATAGATGTTTCACCCTTTTTTTCTTTTATAAATGAAATCTTGGTTAATATTATTTTGGCTCAGAATCTGCACAAAAAAAATCATTGATGCCAAAGTGAAGAAAGATATTTACGTTACAGATTTTAAATGTCAATTAATTAACGGTATTTAAGTTCAAGAACCCCCCCGCTTTAGGTCAGTATTTAGTAGACGAGTCAGTGTCACTCAGTGCCTAAACATCTAAACAGCCATTTTCTCAATTCCTTTTAACAGCTCAAGGTGTGTCAGGTGGCCTGGGGATTGGGCGTGAACAGCTCTTTAAATCTAGCCATAAATTCTCCATTGGATTGAGATGTGTGCTTTGATTTGACCGTTACAGAACATTCCCCTTGTCTTTGAACCGTTTCTGTGGAGCTTCTAGTAGGTGCTTGGGCTTGTTGTCTTGCTGGAAAATAAATCTTCGTCGTCATCGTAATTCTCTTGAGGAGATTATTAGATTATTCTCCAGGATTTGGTGATATCTTTCTGCATTCATGTTCCCCTCTACCTTTATAATTTTTATAGGCATTGTATTCTCTATTTTACTTAGGATCTATTTTATTTTGTTTTGTCACGTCTGTAGTGTTGGTGATCATTTAGATTGCCAGAGGGAATAAGATGATGCTCAACGGATCTAAGAATATTTTGTTTGGCCACGTCAAGGTGCATGTTAAAGTGGACTAATTAAACTCCTGAGCACAGGGAGCTGTCCTCTAACATAAACTTAACCGCAACCCAAACGTGGTTTGAATTTCAGTTTAGTAACTAAGGTTCTACAGTACATTGTGATAGAATGCGCAAACAAGTGCATGCATTGATACAATGTGCTTGCTGAACATCATCATCTTCATCGTTGGCGTGTTGGGATGCTGGCGTCAGCAGATCGCTCAAAGCACATCTTTGGTTAATAAAAAGTAAGGCTAGCCTCCCACAGCTGCTTGCATGGCCATCAACTTTGCCGTAGACTGTCTGGTTGCCTTAAAACGGCATCCTGCGGGCCAATTTTAGAGGTAGTCTCATTAGTTTGACCACGATATTGAATCAGAACCACAGTGGTTATGTTTCTTTTCACACAGTCTGCGCAGCAAGTTTGACTCTGAGCTATAAATCACTTTTGTTATTATCATTAACAAGCCAAATGGTGCCAATGTTACTGTGTGGTGCTGCACTTTCCTAGTGACCTTTCAGTAACTCTTGTTCGAGAGAGGTTACTTTAATCCCTCCTCCAAAGGTCATGATGAATGGATGTGTCTAGCTCGGTCATACACTAATGGTAAAATATGCCTGAAAGTCCATTATGAAATACCCATATTGCCCTTATTTTTCTTTTTGTCGAACATTTTGCATTGAAGCTGAGTGTGTAGGTGCGCATCTCATCTGTAATGCTAATAGACTGCTGCAGGGAATTCAGGGTAAAAGGTAAAGGGATTTCAATATGAACCGTTTCCCTTCATCAGTGAGCAAAATGTGACAGTATATAAGTGACATAACTACCAGCTTCTAGTCAACAGCAGTTTGTA
The DNA here is from genome assembly GCF_964276395.1 of Gasterosteus aculeatus. Taxonomy (NCBI): domain Eukaryota; kingdom Metazoa; phylum Chordata; class Actinopteri; order Perciformes; family Gasterosteidae; genus Gasterosteus; species Gasterosteus aculeatus. The sequence continues at coordinate 15,864,400 of NC_135694.1, forward strand.
TTCTGCTTTTTTTGGCATGTCCGTCCTGTTGCTGTGCTGATTCATCTTCACCGCATAGCAGACAAAATAAAAAGCAAGGTTGTATAGCAGAGGAATCAGAATGGGCTTTATTGGCCATGTATGTTTGCACATACATGGAATTTGACTCCGGTTACACGCTACTCTGTCATACATAGATATACAAGTAAATAACAGAATATAAAAAATATGGAAAAAGTCATTAAGGAAAACAAAATAGAACACGGAAACTAAGCATAAACATTACAGTATAAAATAGTGATGGCAAACAGCACCGCATTGTATCTCAACGGCCAAAACGGAAACTGTGACGCGGCCACTTCGGACCTGTTTTATGTACCTTTGACCAAGCAATGTTTTCATTTCCACCAAGATATGTGTGACCGCTGTGTGTGAGCAGAGGGGTGGAAAGCTCTGAACCTCCTGCAGAGGACAAGAGAGGCAGTGAAGGGCAGAAGAGTCAGAGCTTTGTTCAGGTGGTTTACATAAATTCCTGCCGCTTCTGTGTCCACTGTAAACATTGTATGGATCCATGTTATGTTTTACATGTGAGCAGTAAAGTCATATGCAATATAGGGTTGCAGGTAAACTGATTCAAACGTATACTGGTAACAATTGATGACGCTCTTTGGCAAGTGGCAGAATTTATTTCTGCACGTCATTGCAGAACTCTGTTGGAGCTACTTCTCTTACGTGTGTTGAGTCTGAGTCATGGTTATAACTTTATAACAACAATAAATAACCCACAACAAACACTCTTTAACAGCACAAAACACCACAACGCAACAGCTTATGACTCATAAACAATTATTACTAATTACTAATAATTGTATATTTATAAAATTACCCTGCCAAACTGTATGCTGGGTGCCGCTCACAACAACAAGTAACTCTGTTGGTACATAAAAACGGAAAAGGCGATACAGGAGGAACAACCAGAGATGCACCAACACAACTTGTGCCCAAGAGAGGAGCGGTGTCTGTTTGGAGGGGTTTGGAAAATCCATGTTAGTCAGAAAACGATTTATTGCAAAGTAATAAGGGTCAATGAATTAATACATACATACATACATAGATACATACATGAGACCATTAACAATAAGTGGGGAGCACGGTTGTCCTCCAATTACAGGGTTGACGGTTCAATCCCAGGCCCGGCTAACCCGCATGTTGATGTGTCCTTGGGCATCATTGGGCATCATTTTCACAATAGCTTGTTTAATTCAGTGGTCCATCTGGTCCAGCTGGTCCAACCCACACTCAGCAACCTGCTGCTGTTGAGTCCCTGTTTTAGTTGTTTGATCAGGTCCCCTGATTAAACCACTGTGAGTGAACAGAGGGATGCAAGCTGTCTGAAATGGACTCATTGGTTTGCTCAGGCCGGCAGTCAGTATGACTGAATGTCACCTTCACTTGTGGCGTAATCCCTTTTCACTCTGAAGTCCCTTTGTGTCTTGGAAGAACTCAGATTCGGGCACAGATGAAAACATCACAAAAATACCGGAAGTAAGAACTGCAGTCACAACTTGGGAGGGCAGCAGTGATCAATCTTTGGAATAATGATGCGAACCACTTGGTTAAGTGATGACAACTAATGGAAGATTCTTGGATGTCACTACGTCATATTTTGGTACATTGTAAATACAGAGTGGAAATGAGAACTAGATGATAGAAGTGATACTGTACTGCAGGTTTATATTTAGATACAGGCTTGCCCAAAAGTTGTGTTGTATTGCCGTAAAAGTATTGCCCTCTGTGTGTCACGGTTTGGGTTTATTTCCTGTTTTACTTTGTAGTTTCCTGCCTCTTGTGTTCCTGGGTTAACTTCACTTCCTGCCTCGTCCTGTCTCCCCTGTGATTGTCTGCTGTGTCTCTGATTGGTTCCACCTGTGTCCAATCACCTGCACCTTCCCAGTGTATTTAAACCTGTGTGTCTTTTGTCCTTTGTCATGTCATTGAAGGTCCTGGTCCTGGTCCTGGTCCCGGTCCCGGTCCTGGTCCCGGTCCCGGTCCCTCGGTGATTCTGAATTTCGACTATTAAAGTCTTTTTGTTCGGAACTCTGCGTCTGGGTCCTGCCTCTGCTACCCGGTCTTGACACTGAGATGCGGCCAGTCCTGTTCACTTTTTGAACACATCCTTACTTAGGATGTTGCTTTTACGTTGTTCATTCTGTACATATGACATCTATTGCAGTCTGTCCATCCCGGCAGACGGACCCTCCTCTGCTTTTCTCCTTGAGGTTTCTTCCTTTTTTTGTGTTTGCAATTCCAAAGAGAGAAAAAAGGCACTGTAGAAACAGATGGAGCCGTGTGTCTTAAAATATGCCAGACTGGCTGTCGGTCCATTCAGTGTTTTTGACAGACACCTGACTGTGAGGCCTTATGCTTCACAAATGAAGCTTAGTCTCAAACTCATCCGAGCCTCTGGGAATAACACAACTGTTACAGACAATCAACGTGACGAGCCTGAATGTCAGCCAGCCCCCTGTGAGCTCCTCTCAGTCAAAGCATCCTGCAGCAGATTTACAGGCTGTGCGTCACGTCATCCTGTCTTCTTTAAACGACAATTCATTTTTACCTAAAAGATTGCTACTGTCCTTCTGGAATCTTCAGAGATATATTCCAAATACAAATCGGATCCTTCTTAGATACTGCAGCCCAAATACTGCAACCTTTTTTCAATGATTTCTTGAAATATGATGACAACACTGGCATGTCAACATATGAAGCTGTTGGCATTCTATCTACAAACAAGATAGGAGGCCCGTTTTGTAATAATTTTACCTAATAAATGTAAGTTAGATTTTTACACTCCTGTTATAGCGGCTCAGATTTTGAGGGAAATATCGGAGCCTTAAGCTAACCAGATGTTCAGTTAATCTCCAGCTGTGGCATTTGACAAAATGTCTCAACAAGTCATGGGGAGACCCTACTGTTGAATAGAGTAAAACATTCAAAGATCGATAACATTGTAACTTTACAGAGTTGACGTGAATGTGGTAAGAAATGAACTGATGTCACTATGAAACTTCCCTTTGCCTGTCAAGCCACTCCAGGACCCACCGTCCTGTGTTGCCTTTGGAGACGAAGGGACACGCTGATTTAACACCTCATTTATGTAGTTAGCGTTTGACATTTACCATACTGTGTTCCAGATGTTTCTGACAGGTGGATAGAGAAGAGGTCCAGTGGTGACCAGCACACATGTCTGATGCCTCTGCACAGTGCTGCACACGTGTAGATGTGTGTCGCAGGGATCTAGTTCACAGCAGGGTAAACAAGCTCATAAATCCACGGATTGAGGCTGCTTTTAGGGATTGGATGTGGCTGTAATATTCAATGTCAGAGCTTGCTGCTGGAATCTTGCCTGGGCCCCGTGACAGCTGTTGGTGAACACATTATCAAGGAACCTGTGCAGTCCAATATAACAACCATGCGCGAAACATTTGCGAAAGATTGAGATTCAGTTTTGATGATGTTATGTTGAGACCAAAGATTCTGACGCTTTCTTTTCTACTTCTACTAATATTTGACCAAAGTGAAAAGGCATCTGCTGCAGTATTGTCCGTTCTTAACATCGCGTTCCTCATTTTACAGTGCTAATCTGTGTAGACCTCTATTCGTAATCTGGCTATTCAGATATAGGAACTGAAAGCATGGTGACTAGAATCAGAGAGCCACGTGCTCTCTTTTCGAAGCACTGACAGTGAAGCGGGTCACTGGAGACATCAGGTATTTCATTAGCACTATTTGTACAGTCTACTTTCAGAAATAAGTGGTGGGTCTGATAAATCCACGGATTGAAGCTGAGGGGTCGATCATCTGTCTCGTGTCTACAACGTCAAGTAAGTGAGAGGCAAGTTGTTTTGGTAGGATTTGCACACTAACATTTTCTGTTTTTTAGCCTCTCTTGATGCTTTCAGAGGACACCGGGCACACAAACCGCTGTGAACATCATCCTTCCCTTTCTGACACAAACATGTTGAGATAGTCCTCAGCCCGTTAACATGTGGGAGTAAGAGACTTAAACCGGTTCAAACGGAATGCGTTTTAATGAAATACAACTTTACAGTCCAAAGCAGTTGACCATGATCAAACTGTAGCAGCCAGACAGAAATCCATCCAGAAAATCATTCCAATGCTCACCTGTGTTAGTAGGACTTTTTATGAGCATGGGTATCTGTTAAAAACACAATAGATGTACTAAAGTGAAATTATAAAGAGTCTATCCAGGATTTACCCACACGTGTTTGTGCAGTCGGGCGCTTGGCCAAATAATAATAATAATAATCCTAACCCGCAGTGCAACAAATCACGTCAAATCCTGTTTGAGTATTCGTGGGATGTGCAGCTCTCACAGAGGCCGTCGCGGCCCCGAGGCTTTCAGCTCTGTTCACCATTGCATTTCACGATGTATTGTCATGTTTCCTGTGACCTCAAATGTGTTGCCATGACTCCATAGCCGTTCACGCTGTGTCTGCCGTATCAAAGAGTCAGGTGGTCCACTTGGGAGCACCCGCGGGTGAAACTTCTCTCTCGTTAAACCCCGACTGGACCAGCATTTCAAAAGACTAAGAGCACGACCTTGTCACGTCATCATCTGGGAAGGTACTCCTGTGGAAGTCCACTAAAGTTCCTGCTATGCAGAGCTTGGTCAACAGAACGAATCAAGGGGTCGATCATCCGTCTCATGTCGGGAGTGAACGGGTCAAAGGAGGAGGCCCCCGAGCGTTTAAAATGGCCGTCCTGGTTGCTCTGGGCACAAAGCAGCCTCTCCTCTGTGATGGTGGCGTTCAGGAAGGCTGTGATGACACGCAGCTGAGGGAGAAGGGCCCTCTGCAGCTCCTCGTAATGCACCACCAGCAGGCGCCGTCCGAACTTCAGCCAGCTGAGAGCATGGGACGCCCACCAGGGGGCGTAGCTGGAGACAAATTCTGGCCATTCTGCAGGTGAAAGACAGAGCAGTTTGGGACTCAACTTGAAGGAACTGAGCTGTTGCACTATATAATATGTGTATGTCTGAATAAGTTTTTGATTATTTGACCCGCATGCGCTTTCTTTGTATGAGGGAGCTTGAAATTTAAGAATCACTGTGATTTCACGGCATATGAAAGTAAAGAGGAAAACAGTATTACCTTTGCTTTTCCACTGTGCGTCTGTGGCGTGGCCTAGATGTCCGGCACACTTGCGGTTAAACTCTGCCACAAGGGAGCGGTACGGGTTTCGAATCAGCAGGATGGAAGAATCAAACATCTCAATCTCCTTCTGACCGCTCTCGTGGGTCTTCACGCAGATGCTGCGGCCGCTCTTCCAGTAGTCCTTCTCCCCTTTGAAACCTGCCGGCAGTAAATGAATGAATGAATGGATAACGGTCAGCTGCGCGGGCAGTACGTCATCAAACCTCAGACTCCCGTTTGTCCTCCCCCACCTCTGTTGTAGAGGGTGCCGTCAAAATAGAAGCTGCCGGTGTAGTAGCCGGTCACGAGCTCGATCAGGTGTCTCACCCAGGTGTTGCCTGCACCGGGAAAACTAGAAAGGGCCACCAGGGAGCTGGATCTCTGTGGCAGAAACATCCTCTCTTTGCACATGGAGTCTAGAAGGAGAGGTCGTTATTTACTCTTTAGTTATTAAACAAGAGATTAACCCCATCAGATTTCAGTGGAAAGCCCTTTTTGTGATCACATCTATCCGGGTCAAATTAATGCAGAGGATTACCAACTTTTTTTGTCAAGCATATTACCATCTAATTGACATTTTTACATGGATATTAAGTAATTTGCTATTAAATGAACATTACTTTCTATATCAAAACACAGTACAGCTGTTTTACGCATCGTGCGCACATGCCAGTAGTGTATGTTAGTACATGTGAGTGCACCACATAGATTAGATCACGGCTGCTATTCTGCACTGCTCTTCTACGTCGCAGTTGAGGAAGCGAAGCACCCTGTAGTTCCCCCCCGGGTAAACCCTGTCAGCTCAGGTAACATATTTGCTGTAGTTTGCACTGTTAGCACCAATAGCTACGAGAAGCAAAAGAAATGTACTGTATTTAGCGTGTTAAAAACGCTTTTGTACAGAAATGATTCGGTCCCCAGATTGTTGATCCATGCTGTAGCTGTGATTACTTTAAGTGCTTTCCACATGCAGATGATTGTTATCTCACCAAGCACAGGTGTGTGATACACCTGGTAGTGGGCGAGCTCAGTGGGCGCCACGGCTGTGGAGTTGCCGGTGTGATTGAGCCCAGTTTGCTCCACACACTGCTGGTTGTCGGACTGCTGGTTGAGACTAAAAAGAGACGGCGTCCACGTACAGAAGCAGTGGGGCTTCTTGAACACAGCCAGCGGGAGCTCCTGCAAACCAAAAAGCACAACGTTCTCTGTGTCTTCCTATGACTCATCACAATGACTTTTCTTTCCAAAGATGTGTATTCTCCTCGTGGGTCTTCCGTCATTTCCATCATTTTTTCACACATTTCCAAGTGAGCAAAATGCTCAGTGTCAAAGCACAGGAACGAACCGTTTTAAACATTTTAGAGGATTTGTGTATAATCATATACATGCACTCACAACATGGTGTGAGAATTAATTCTCAATGCAATTGCCACCCCTATATATCAGCCAGTTTTGTTTTTCTGAGAAGACGCAGCGGCATCCATTAAGATGTCACGAAAGGGATCCAAACTATCTGCTTCTCATTAAAGCCACATTAGACTGTAAATATTCAGCAAAATCCAAGGAGCTCTACGCTCCCACATGTTCTCTCCTGGGAGTGGAGACAGCTCTCTGAGCTATGGGCTTAAGAAACAGAAAGCTTCTCGCAATATATTGATCATCAGGTCTGTCATTTCAGAGGCCTAATTCCAACCTTGTCTGTGCAGGTCTCGATGCAGGACTGCGTGGTGAGGTTGGGCTGAAAGGAATCGATGGGGAAGGTTCTGATGGTGCTCTTTGTCAACTTGAAGCAACCGCGGTAGTGAACATTTCTGACTGGAAATAGACAGACACACAAGAAAATATATAAATGGTAAATAGACTGTACTTGTGTAGCGCTTTTCTAGTCTGCTGGCCACTCAAAGCTCTTTCAACACGTGTCACATGTCATCATTCAGCCATTCACACACTGACGACAGCAGCTACCGGATGCAAAGCCATCTGCCCACCAGTAACTAACATTCACATCATTCACACACAGCAGTCACAGCGATGTGTGTGAATGACCAATGTTGGGGTTAAGTGTCCTTCCCAAGGACGCGTCAAAACACGGGTTATCAGTGCCTGGGATGGAACGGCCTATGCTCTGATTGGAGGACGACCGGGCTCTCCACTCACTCACAGTCGCCTAGTTGCATACTGGTGGCATGATAACAAGAAATGATTTGGCGGGATTCCCCTGCATAAACCAGCACTGAGAAGTCACTTAATTTATTCACCGATTAGCGCAAATGGAGGGTTTACGATTTTTAAAATTGGTTGCTCGACATCAGGGTTAAATTTAAATTATCTGTCTTGAAGTATGTCTGCCCTAATAATTACATTCCTATACTTAGTTCTATTCTGATTTTTACATTCACTAGTCAGCTACACATCTCCAGAGACACACAACCCACCCAGCCTGAATATTAATACTGAATATGGTATAAACTCATTATATAATATAGTTGACCATGCCAACATCAATAATGTTGCACATACTGTATTTTTGAAGTGCAAAACACAGAAATGGTGTGTATAATCTGTACTGCTGAATTTTTCAGATGACTTTGTTTTTCATTATTAAGATCTATATACTCTTCTGACAGTCCGATACCGACATGTTGCCTGAATATGTCATGCAGTTTTAAATGAAATGCACAGTAGCTAAAATCTGTCATGCTCCAGGAAACAACTGGTATTATTTGATATACATTATAGAAACTCCACAGCTACAAAGGTTTTCAATAGAGGGTTGAATTGCACATTACTCTTGCTTTATTAAAGGTTGAAGGTCTTTATTCTCTCTGTTGTTATACAAAGAGCCCCAAGTTATCCAGACTACTTTTGCTATTAAAAATGAATTCAAATCCAATGAGCTTGAGACATCAGAGACATTAACGATAGGGCTGGTAGTGTTTATTTTTCTGTGGACTCTACGGAACTCCTTTGTAACACATGTGTTTTTTTTTTTTTTTTAAGAAAGGCTCCGTACATTTGCTTGAGCAACTTGGCTCCGTATTTTTGAGTAGACTGGTCTCAGATAGAAATATGAGTAGTCAATTTGTTGTGGACTATTTTCAGCCGTGGATTAATACTCATTCAGTGCTCTTGTGCAGTGGCTGCTGCAACACACCAGGTTGTCTCGAGGACAGACCAAGGGTACTGCAATGTGCCGTCTATGTCTATACATCACTAAGAATGGTTGATGGTGGCTGTCCGGGACATGAGAGCTCTCCAAGTGCACATCAGACATAACATAAGTGTCACAGCAGCAGTAAAGAAATGGATCTTTTACTCGGGCGGCATCAGAATTTGAGACAACCAAAATAAGTCAAATTAGACTGTGTTAGACGGTGAAAACCACTTGGCTCACGGGGAGGGGAAGTAAGTTGTCATCTGAAAATCTGCTCAGCAACGTAACCTAAACCGTTTGGGACGTTTCCAGAGAGGAAAGGCCCCTGTTGATGCAAACCCTGACGTCAATTCATTTTTATCAAATATTTATTTACATCAAGCAGTAAATATGTGTTGTGTGTTCAGCGGCTTTCTATTGTTTAAATGTTCTTCCGTAAGAGGGTTGCCATAGTGAAAGAAAGAAATACCCATCATTGCCAAAAAAGCCCATGCCCATGCAGTTATAACATCCATAATAAAACAAGGTAAAATACAATACAACTATATAAAGACATATTTTTTGTCACGCCTTGTGAGTATTTCTGGCAGCAAAATTATGTATGTACGACTCACTGGTGTGTTCAGAGGAATTTATATATTTATGGTCTTGTGATATTAGTAAGAATTGATTTAACAAATTGTTTTAGCTTTTTTAGCTTTAGGTTTTTGCCAATCTGTACCAAGCCCAGATTTTCGTTCCAAAAATATAGAGAAATAAGATTGTACAAGTTGTAATGAAACCTTGTGAACCCCTGCAGTTTTGGAAATATTTTTTTGACTTTTATTGTTCTGACTAAAGTGATACCTCAAGTCCAGTTCCAGGTAGCTTGCTTTTTTAATGTAAAATTGCACAACAAACGCTGCAACAAACCCTTCAACCAAGCCAAATAAAGGATAGATGTTGTTTAAATATACGGCTTGAGATTGCCTATATGCGTTATATGACGGTTTGGAGCTTGCCACAAAAGCTAACATTAGCATGACGCCTGGGTGTAGGTAAGTTGAGAAAATAGGTTTTTGTTGTATTGAGTATACATGGGCACTATCGAGGGCTTATTTACAGGGCGGATTTACAGCTAAAGCTGTTTAGCGTAGCCCAAGGACATGAAACAGCTCGCCTGGTTCTCTTTGAAACTGTTTATAAACTTGTCGTTAAATGGACCACAGAAGGGTACATCATTGCATGCAGATTTCCCATAGATCCGCAGCGCATCTATGTTTTGAACTTCATCCCGTCCTGTTGCCATACATTTCTGTGCAAACAGCATTTAATTTCTTTTACCGGACGCAGCACACTGTTTAAAGAGGTCTGTGTCTTTCATTTAAAGGATTTAAGTTTTGTCGCTCGTCGGCAGCACCACAAAGCAGCTCATGCAGATTAAAAACAGCGCCTCTTCTTCTACGAGGCGAGTTAACTCACATTTTCTGTGACCTGGCAGCTGCCCGTCCACTTTGTAAATGGAGAGTCGGCCCACGCCTCCACAGGGAGATCCCCTCTCACCCCGGCACACCAGACCGCAGTCTTCCTCCGGGGCCCGCGTGCTACTGATTCGGTTCCCGCAGTGGCAGTCGGCTCCAAACTCCAGACCTGCAAACTGGTACCCGCTATCCACACACACACACAGGTAAAAACACAGCGTTAATGCCCTAGCCAAAGGCAATGCATCACCTCAAGCTCTCGCCCTCAGGCTAAACCGTCCCTCAGGACATTAATATCACATTTCTAAATTATCATTTAACACAGTTCCCAGCATTAAATCTAAAGCGGTGCCCGTCCCCAGTCAGTGTGTTTACATGATGGTATAATTTGAATCTTTGCTTAGTCGGACTATGCTATCTTTCGGGGCAAGTGCTATTATCCCAATATACATGGCAGTGAATAAATCGAATCATTGGCCGAAAGCATGTCATATCCGATACAGTAGGTGGCGCTGTTTTCATTACAACTAGTTGTGATACAGCCATTTCCGCTTGACCGCTTCACCACTACCAACAACAACCAACAACATCAACATTACGAGAAAGATGGCGAACGGAGAGCAAGGTGAAGCTACATCCCTCTACTCTTTGTGCATGATGTTAATAGGAGCACAGCGAATGCGAATGGCGCTATCGGCTGATTTGATAACGGAGAGAAGACGCCGTCGGGATCTCAAGGATGCGCAAAGACGCAAAGTCCAGTTCCTTATCCGATTCACCGTTACATGCCGCAATAGTCGAACTATCAACTGGATCGGATGGAGTTATCCAGGGGTGTTAGTCGGATCGTAGTCGGACCGCACATAGTCGGACAAAGGTGTTTACATGAAACGGATAATTCGATTTCAGTCCAACTAAGCCAGTTATTCAAATCCATGTAACCACGCTGAGTGATGTTCCTCAGTGTTTCTCTTTCTGCACTCATCTAACTGCGAGATGCCTTTTATTCTCTAGCTGAATGGCGGTCATCTATGATCTGTACTTTACATATCAAGGCTGTCGTGACTCATCCTCTCTTTTTATCCTCCCTCTTCGGGAAAGGCAGAGACGTCATCAAAGTTGACCTTTTCATATATGTTCTTTTGAGGCTTCCCCATAAATTACCTTGACTTTTTACTTTTTATTCAACGCGGTAATTGGCCCACTTGAGCACGACTGCCTTCCATAAGGACGGGGGCATGTGGAGGTGGTTGGGGGCTTTCGGGGGCTGTCTGACTGCATCCATCTGTCCTCTGCTGTTCTGTTCCAGCGGGGCTGTGCTACTTCCTCACTGCTAAGACGTGAAGGAGAATACCTCAAGCGGGTCATTCGTTGAGTTTCCCATGAACTGCCCAACTGCCTCCCCAACATTTCCTTGCAGCTATGGAGTGTCGTTGCAAATGCGGAGAATTCAGGTCACAGCGACCCAAATGCGATTCAAAGGCGGCCACAGGAAGACCCATATCTAACCTTTGATTTATTCACTAACCGCTGTATTCAACCCATTCAGCTTTCTAACAGACACACACACACCTTCCTTTTCCTGCAATAGATCAAGTCTTCTGTCCTGGCTTGCTCTTCACCCCCTCCTTCCCCCCCACATCTTTTACTGTCATCGAGCCACCTGGCTCTCCGCTGGCTCCAAACACAAGGAGACATTCATGGAGGGGACTGGGATCCAAAGCGTTTACTCAAACAGCCGGCCCTCTGTGGCCCCTTCCCCGGCAGCCCGCCGCGAACGCATTACCTTTCGGAGCAGGTGTCTTGACACAGAGAGCTGGTCATTTTGCGCAGGTCATAAAGCATGGTTCCTCCCAGCGCTCGATCGCTGGCGTTGTGCAGATAGCAGCCCATGTACGTTCCTGCATGCGAGTGAGAAGCGGTGAGAGTGACAGACATCCTAGAAAAGGAGCTCAGCTATTGTCACAATAGACGAGTGTCGGCTTGAAAAGTGTTCTTGAGATTACAGTAACAATGTAGTCAATGAATCAATTAGTCAACGAAACAAATGCACTTGACAATCAGGTAATCCTTTAGATAATTTGTCCATACAAGGTTTTAAACATTCTTTGTTTCTAGATTCTCAAGAGTGAGGAGTTGCTTTTATTTTATTTGAATATGACTTGTTGGGGTTTTGCCATCGTAAGCCGGACATGATAAACTATTTGAAGTTCTCACCTTTGACCTTTGGAATTAGCAATGGGACATTTTGTTGACCAAATGGTTCATTATTTGAATTGATTGCCAATCTAATCGAACATGAAACATGAACATGAAAACAGTGATCAGTTTCAGCCGTAATATATAATCAATATTAAATATTAAAAAGTTGGTTTCAGATTTATTTTTAGACTCAGAGCAATGTTTACCAAAAAAAACTTGAATGAATTGCGATAATTTGGCTTTGGATTCCCCACTCATCGCTGCATCCTTCTTGGCACTTACTTGCCCTATCTTTCAAATCGGCCTTCATTCCAATGAATACACACCTTTAAAGTTTTTCTGAAACATGAGTACCAGGTGTCTCAGGTGATACCAGTGAAAACACAATTCTAGCGTTGCTGTTGTGGCCAGAGATAATTCTGAATGCACTTTCTTCCATGTGACACGCTTCACTGATATGCGTGAGCACAATGCGGATCGATGATTAGCCGTAATTTGGACATAAACCAGACTTCATTTGGCACTGACGGGGTCCTCAAACAGGGTAAGAAAATCATCACTTTCTACTCATTATACAAGCCAGCATGTACTGTGAGCCATAATATCCAACTATTTCATAACATTACGAGGCATAATTGATCATCCAATATAGATTATTCTATTCCTATTTTACAGTGAACCAATTGACTTGCACTCAAATAAGAACTACTCCTGTAGAAAGGAGGATATACCGGTAACACGTAGGCAGTGACAAGACTCCATGGGCTCCATGTAAAAAGTCACCCGAATTCCGCCTTTGATGTTATCCTTGTCTTTGCCACATCGCTACATCAAACTCAGCTGACACATCAAAGTCTTCGTTTGAAAGACCAGTGTCTGTGTGGAGGGCAGCACATGCATTTCGTTTGTGTGCGGGCTTCATTTACATTCTGCCCTTTGTGTCTAAGACGGTTGTATTTTTAGGTGATATGCCAAATGTTCACCCTGGGAGTGTATGTTTTTAGTGAGTGGACTGTATGCAGGAAATTCCCAAATCCTGGCTTTAAGCTTTTATTTAACAGGCTTTGTGAATTTGCATACAAGGATGTTTTAGTGGTTTCAGGGACTCTGAGTTTCCCACATAAAAATAAAGTCATCTCAACAGGTCAAAGGGGATTTTTTTTAAGTGTTGGAAGGACTAAAGAGGTTCGGAAGCAAGGTGCACGAACAAGATGGACAAAAGCGACGGACCGTGAGGTCCCCTGGCAGCCCGAGCGTTGCAATATCGAATTTGTGATTCAATCAGTCTGCGATGTCCTCTGAAGCCCGTCCAGCGAGTTGCACCGGGCAAGGCAGAGCTGCGGAGTCGCAGCGGCGGCCTCGGGAGGCAAACACTCCAAAAGTCAAAAAGTCTATTGTAGGGACCATCTCAAAAGGTATCACCTAGGGCCTTTGGGTAAGGCCTTTTTTCTGCCGTTGTTGTTGTGGTCACGTTGCAGATCAGATTTGCGCTTTACACCATTCACAAATGTGTCCACATTGGCCGTGCATGTCACGTCGGTTCCGCTTACTTTTTTCTTTCTTACATACAACCAATTTTTACACCATTGTATTTGTGATGTGTTTGTGGGTTGGGGATGAAGTTGCGGTTTAATTAAAGTGATCAAAGGGGAAAGGCAGCTGAGGCTGAGGAGGCCCCAAATTCTAAAGATGATAGAAAGGACGGTACTTGTGGTACGTTTCCCCCCGAAAGCGAAGCGAATTATTCACGCGAGTAGATTCCATGCAAAGTCAATGCTCAGGCACAAATAGTTGCAAACAAAGCAAATTTTCAACGGGCGGCGGGAATGACACGGCGTGTAGGACGAGAACGAAGCGAATGGGGGGAAGCGAATAAATCGGATGACAAAATCTGCCCGCTTTTAAAGGTAACATGTTATATCTACGTAATTTAATTACGACAATAACACAGGAGTTTTATGTAACATTTTGTTTTGGCCTGGAGCAAGGATAAAGACTGTCGGTTGCCTGGCAACCTCGCAGTGACGCGGCAAACAGATTTTTTACGTTACAAGTTTTCGAGGATCTGGTAGGTGAATATAATGTGTCACTGTTTCCAGTTGTTATGCTAAGCTAAGCTGCTGGCATTAGCGTCAAATTTAGACCTGCTGGAGGGAATTAAAGCTTCGTAGTGTCGATCTTCTCAAATTCTAAGCAAGAAAGCAATAAATGTATTTATTCACAATGTCTATTGCTTTATTTACATTGATCAATAATCTGAATAATTTATTTTCAGTCAAATTAATTAATTCATGCTTTTGGCACTGACTGAAAGCGAGTCTATTGCTAGTGATAACTGTACCGTAGAGGGTTATGAACTCTGGCCCAAGTAGTGGCCTGAAGAGTGTTCATTTCCTTTAGATTTTGTGTGCTCATAAAATGTCTAAATGTCAATTACTATACTCAGTAATTCAAGTCGGGAACCAATAAGACTAACTGCCTTATGACACTGTGTATCAGTAACATATAAGAAAACTATATTTAGCCTAAACGTGGAGTTATGAATGCTTACATGGAATGTAGGGAGTTTTAGGAAAGACGACTCTGCAGTTTACCAACCCACAGCCAGCTCCATATCTCTTAAACTTCAAATAAATCCAATAAGAGGCCTGATGGATTCCTTCATTCTTGGTTCTTGAGTAGAAGCATCATCTGCAGTGGCCTGTTGACTGTATCACAACCTTTTTATTAAAACCACTTTAAAACTCAATGAATGAAGTTATTCGCACCGGCCTAAAGGTTTTTGAACACAACAATCCCTTTGCTTCTGACTGAGTGGTTGAGCATTGTCTATTTGAATGAAGGATTAACAGCTTTTGTAGCTTTTCAAGAATGAGCTGGAAGAACAAAGGCTCCACCAAAGCATATTCTATAGTGCATTTATCATTTTAACAAAATGTGAAAGGCCCAGACGATCAGTGTGAAGCAACAGAGTAACTGTCCAGCAGTCAAGTGACAATATTGGCACCTTAGCGATAGCATATAGGAATTATAGAATTATTAATTAAATATTATTTTTGTAATTTACAAATGTATTTTGGCATGCCTGCCTTTTCCTTCTCTGCTTTTTCAGTGAGCAATTTACCTCTTCTACAATAGCTGAAGCACCCTCAAGTAAAATGTCATATAAATGTATGATGATGGCCATCTAAATGTTTTAAGGTCATGATTATCTTTTCGTGAAATGTCAATGAATCCTGTTGAGTGCACCGCACAGCCTCGGCTCCAGGCCACCTGAGCTAAAATAGTAAATCACAAAGCGAAAAAATAAACTTGTATTTCCCCCTTCATATATTATTCACCAGAAAAACCCACGACTCAGTCAACACGTCTTCACCCAAGATATTTCAAACTTGCAAATCCTCCCTATGCTCCATTTCACATTTCAGAGTGTCAAAGCTGAGGGCTTTTTTCTCTGACTATTCCATTGTTTACTAGCAATAGGTGCATAGAGCCGGCTATACAAGGTCAGTTCACAATGTGCAAAAAACCCTCCAGATGATGTGACCACGCAACCACAAGTCTGTCGGGTCAAATGTATTTTTTACTACTGTATTGAGACTCCTTGAGGTTAGGAGAAGCAGAAAATGAGTGGGAAAGAATATTAATTTAGTATTTACATGGTCAGCTGGTTGAAACAGTCAACTGCCTCTTACATGTTAACATCTCACTTGCACACTATTTAATGTAAATAGGGCAAGCAGTGGTCACATGTTAGCATTTACACTGGCTGCTATTGGCTGCTGGCCAGTTAGCTATAAGGAAAGACCATTCAGAGTTGAAAAAATGACTAAAGACTGGTAGGTAGGTGGTAGGTATCAACTCAATGTGGAGCCCAACACTGAGCCTTAAAGCTATAAGGGGAGTAATCTTACAATTCTTATTGACCAAGAAACCAGCCTGAAATACCCAACCAGGTGATGCAAACTCTATTCCAATGACAGCAAGAGTGCAAAGGCAGAATGCATGTAAAGCAAATGTCAATGTGGAATTATCCGCCCGTTTAGTTGTCTGTGTTGACTGTGTGTAGTTATTTACCTTTATGTTTGCTGCTCCTGTGGAGAGGGACTCTCTGCTCTGGGCTCTCTGGCAGCAGACTGTGAAACCACTGGCGGTGCAAGTGTTGTACCCCCAGGCTTTGGGAAGCAGGCCACTGCCGCCCCGCCTTGGTTCCCCCTCCGGACGCGGGCTGAACCGCAGCAGCGGCGGCCCATCTGGAGCGGGCCCTCACGCCCGGGCCAAACCAGGCCCTGAGGACAGTGGGGGGCGCAGCCAGGGCCAGCAGGGGTGGCAGGCCGGCGAGGTTGGGCTGGGCCACCCTGACACTGGAGCGCTGCAGGAGCAAGATGCTGCCCGCCATGAGATAAGCAATTCCCAGGCCTAGCAGCAGCATTTGAGCGCGCTTCAAGAGGCATTGCAGCCTGTAGTGAGGCGTCGCCATCCTGTTCAACCGTCTCCCTGTCCTCAGTGGAAGGACAGCTCCTGGACTAGGAGGGACAAGATGGGTAACCTACCAACAACTTCATGATCTTGGAAAGACCTGCAGCACGCGGGGATGTGGAAGACATTGGCACTTCATCGTCCAATAGCAGCAGAGAAACAATAGATGTGTCACGACAGAGAGGGGCTTAAAATCCGAGCGGTCACAGACTCCAAGATGATCTCTGGGGAAAAGCTGAGGCACAAACACAGAAAAAGACTGATTTATAACAAGAGTATTTCTGTCAGCACAGTCTAAGGGGAAGGAAGTATATGCCTGGGGATTAAGTGCACAGCTCATGTTGAAATATGGGCTTGTTTCTTTGTTTTTGCAGCATCTTGCACCACATCCCTTGGTCTGAGGCTTCATTGTTTAAAACCCTACTTCAAGTAGTATTCTGCAATTTTCCTTATTTTATTTAAAAGGAGGGTGGGGATGTTCTTGCTTATGAAATGGGGACTGTCCTAGCAGCATGCAGACAATCGGTGGAAAGATGAAGTAAAAAAGAAAGGTGAGGATGAAGATGTGGACAATTCGGATGTAAAACATCCCTCCAGACTCTGACAGAGGAGAGGAGCAGTGAAGTGCAGGCTCTGCTTGTCCGGTGGCTTTTATTTCTCTGTCACGATGTACTCTCTTGCGGGATGATTTAGACTTCCAGCCTATAGAGGAGCCCACGTAGGATTAGCTGTGCCTGCACACCCCAACACGCACACACCGTCGTGCCCTTCGGCTCCACTTTTCGTCTCAGATCTCTCGCCCCCCCCAAAAAAAGAAAGTAGGGGTGCGGTAGTGCTCCCGAAGATTGAAGCAACAGTTTGCACGACGAGTCTCCGATCAAGTCCGAGTGCCCAAGTTACGTTCTATTCCCAATTTCTATTTTCACGCCTAAAACAAAAATGACCGCGAAACATCATCAACAACCCCGCGGAACGCATCAACAAACAGCAGGAGCAAACGCGCACCGCATACGCTATTTATCAATCAGGTCTTTCATCAGCCACCATTTACAGTGCAGAGGCTGCGTGGACGCGCCGCTCACCTTCACGCGCTCAGCATCCCTTTGTCGAGAGATCTCTCATCACTTTGCGGCCGTTATGTTCGCTCTTTTTCCCGTTTGCTGTCCGGCGAAGGTCCCTTTGGCTCCCCTCTCCAGCATTTTCCAGAGCTGGTGTTATATAATCTCACTCTCTTTCTCTCTCTCTCTCTCTCTCTCTCTCTCTGGCAGACAGCGCTGCTTGCTATCCGTCGCTCTGAAAGGCTGGCACGGCGAAATAAAGCCAGTATGTGTTAGTGACAGAGAGAGAGAGGGAGAGAGGGAGGCGTGAGGAGGAGGAGGAGGAGGAGGAGGAGGAGGAAGAGGGAGTCTCATTTGCATTGCTGATCTGAACGCGTCACGGCTCCGCCACACTGAGCGAACGGAAGGATCGTGTCCAACAGTCCACAGCTCGGGCTGCACATCGACCTCTTCTCAAAACTAGCAAATCATTTATTCTCAGTTTAGATATTTTTACTTACAAACTCGATTTTTATTTGGGATGCAAGATATTTGCTCTCAAAACAGTTTTTTTTTTGTTTGTTTGCATAATAAAGACACAATTATACCTTCATGTCTTGTCCCGAGACCCTGCTTTGCGTGCGCAGCTTTCCCCGCGCTCCGCTGCGGACCAAATCACTTCAGAAACCCCCGACCGGCATGCACGCTTCTCCCCGTCTGTAAAAACCACCGCAGAGAAGCTGATCGAAGAACATTTGGCTTTGCGGGTCTCTTGGTAAAGAAAGCTATGCACACGGTTGCTTTCAATGCCGTTAACCCGTATGATGAATGACCTGCAAGCGAAACCGGGAGACAAATATTACGTTCTCTGAGCCAGGACAGCAGGTCCTGATAGTTCATAGATCTAGAATCCAGTTACTGCCCCCCTCTATTGTTCACTCGGACTCAGGCTTGCACGCGCGTAAAGTTGAGATGCCGAATGAGTGGACCTGTGTCTCGAGTCACGGACGATACCCGTGTGGACGTGCGTAGCGGATCAGCACCACGAACAGCGCCTCATGCGCGTTATGACATGGACACCGGGAATTACATACAACTCGATACTGTGCATTGTCTTAACTATTATTTCATTCGCTTTTATTATTACTGTCTTAAAGTGCCAAAAGAGCAGATCAAAACATCTGTAAAACTTTTGAGAGGTTTCTTAATGTGGTAATGAGATGTTTATGGGGAATTGACCAACATTTCAAAACAAGATTAAAATAGAACAGAGACTATACCATCTTTTTAGGTTTCTTCTCGTGACAGCAAACCATGGGGTTAGCCTCCCATTTTCCATTTTTTCATGCTTGTAGGATAACACTGACATAGGAACACACAATGGCTTTAGAAAAAGGGTTGCATGCAAAAACTACCCATTTCCATGTTTATCGAGAACTGTCAGTCCAAAGAAACTATCAAGAGCCGTAATGATCAGCAGACGCAGTGAGGTCTGCAGTGAGGTCTGCAGTGAGGTCTGCAGTGAGGTTTCACTTAAAATATTGGAACAACCTCCCCTGAATTTCCCCATTTTTAGTTCAATATCGTGTCTCATTATATCAGAGGCTCTGTTGAACCTTGCATACATGGACCTCAGTAGTAAGCACCATGAACTTCTCTAACAAGAAACCTATATATTAAGACTACTTTACTCCCATTGACCTATGACCTCAACAATTTCTAAGTCAGGAGGAATCAGGAAACATTACCAAAATATGTCAAACATACAAGGGATTTGTCTTTGCGGTTGGTGCGCGACAGTAGACAGTGTGACAATAGACAAGACCGCAGTGCACAAGTAATAAAATAAAGTAAAATGAAATGCTAATGCAATGGGTTAGTAGAATAACGCTATGGGTTAGTATAAAACAAGGGAATAAAGTTAAAATTTTTAAATCTTAAGTTAAAAAAAAATATTAAGCATAAAGTGCACTAGCGAAAAAGTAACAAAGTGACGAGTGACGACAAAGTGATGAATTACAGTTAAAGTAACTTGTGCAGTGTGAAGGGGAGTGACCGGTGGAATGTTATAGTCAGTCAGTGGGGGACCGGGCTCTGTTGATGAACCGGACTGCCGACGGGAAGAAACTGTTCGTGTGGCGGGAGGTCTTAGTCCTGATGGACCTCAGCCTCCTGCCAGATGGAAAGGGCACAAACAGTTTTTGTCCGGAGTGAGAGGGGTCGGCCACGATCTTTTTAGCTCGCTTCAGAGACCTGGAAGCGAACAAGTCCTGCAGGGACGGCAGATTGCAGCCAATCACCCTCTCTGCAGAGCGGATGACGCGCTGCAGCCTGCCCTTGTCCTTGGCTGTGGCTGCAGCGTACCAGATGGTGATGGAGGAGCAGAGGATGGACTCGATGATGGCCGTGTAGTCTAACTTTGTATATTAGATCCCAACTAGACTGCTTAAAAAGAAGCTCTACCTTTTTAGTGTTAGGGTTGATGAGGACAGGATCCAAAAGCAGAACCGGGGACAAAGTCTTGTGGTCAACAAACGAAAATCTTTATTTCTCAAGAGGCTCGTGAGGAGAAGGTCGCGAGTGCAGGATCCGGAGCGAAGGCTGCGTAAGCGCGCTGGCGCGTGGCGTAGAGTCGCGTCGACGAGAGGTAATGATCCGACGAGGAGGCCTGGGAGACAGCAGGCTATAACTCGTGTCGGATTGCTGATTGCGAGGTCACTGATGGAGACAGGCTTATGGAGGGAAACATGGAAAGTGGGATGTATCTTCATCGAATCAGGGAGGATTAGACGGACAGAGGAAGGGTTAATTATTCTGGAGATTGTGAAAGGCCCCACATAATGGGACGCCAGCTTACGTGACTCGCATACTCAATCCAGGGCAGGAAAGAGCTCCAGGAGACAGGGTGAGGAGCGGTCACACGGCGTAGTGCTGCTTCCAGATCCTGATTAGCCCGCTCTGTCTGGCCGTTCGTCTGGGGATGATAGCCAGAGGAGAGACTGGCTGCTGCGCCCACGGCCTTACAGAAAGCGCTCCACACACGGAAAGCAAACTGTGGTCCACGATCTGACACGATATCTAACGGAATCCCGTGGAGCTTAAACACATGATTGGTTAGAAGGTTAGCAGTTTCCAAGGCAGAGGGTAATTTGGGGAGGGGAACATAATGCACAGCCTTGGAGAAACGATCAATGATGGGGAGTATGACTGTTACCTTCGGATGGGGGTAACCCGGTGACGAAATCCACGGCAATATGTGACCAAGGGCGACTGGGAATAGGTAAAGGACGTAGCAGACCAGCAGGAGGCCGATGGGAAGCTTTGCTCCTGGCACAAACAGCAGGCAGCCACGAACTCACGAACATCCTTCGCAATCCCCGGCCACCAGAAGCGATGGCGGAGAAAGATAAGGGTACGGTGGGCTCCCAGATGACACGTCAATTTAGACAAATGCCCCCACTGAAAGACCTGTGACCTGTGCAGGTGGGACGAAAAAACGAGCAGGAGGACCTCCTCCAGGATCCGGGACAACCTCTTGGGCCTCCTTCACCACCGACTTGATCTCCCACGATGCTGCCCCCACCACACCGGTGGTGGGAATGATGGGATCTGTATCCTGGGGACTAGAGGGCGAGTAGATTCGTGAGTGTGAGTCCGGTTTCCCATTACGGCTTCCGGGACGATAGGATAGAGTGTAATGGAACCTGCTGAGGAACAGCGACCAACGGGCTTGACGGGGATTGAGCCGGCGAGCATCGCAGAGTTACGCAAGGTTCTTGTGGTCCGTCCATATAAGAAACGCTTGCTGGGAGCCTTCAAGCCAGTGCCTCCACCCCTGAAGAGCCAGCACTACCGCCAGCAACTCTCGGTTACCCACGTCATAATTTATTTCGGTCATCTCATTGACCGATTTGGGCACTTCTAAGGGCTCGAGAGGGATTCTTGTCTGTGCGGCAAAGTTCTCATCAATGAAATTGATCGCTGCACGATGATCTAACTAAAGCAGTTTGCCTACAGCCAGAACAGGTTGGTGAATCATGCCGTCAACATGGGACTGCACCACAGTGAGAGATGACCGTGGACTTTACCCTCCCCAACACTGCCCAACGCCCCCGTCATCATACACAACCACAATGTGTCTGCTGTGGAGACCTTCAGGTCTCTGTGTCAGGCATGCGTGGGAAGGCAGGACTCAAATGCAGACGTCAAAACACAAAAATACTTTAATAGTCATAAACTCCAACACAAAATAGCCAAGAGGCAAAAACGCATACAGGTACCAGGGGAAAAAAGGCAGGCAGGAACTAGAGACATCCAGGACATTCGACAATGACGCGACAAGTGACACAAGAGACAGACTGCTTAAATACACTAGGGAGGTGCAGGTGATTGGACACAGGTGGAAACGATCAGACAATCACAGGGGATGACAGTACAAGGCAGGAAGTGAAGTTACCCAGGGAGACAAGAAGCAGAAACTACAAAATAAGACAGAAAATAAACCACACCATGACAGTACTCCCCGCTTAAGGACCAAATTCCAGATGGCCCTAACATGGCCCTAACCAGACCAGGAACAGACAAGGGGCGGGAGGGAGGGAAACCAGACGATGGTGAGCTGCCCGGGGAACTCTGGCGGGCGGCCCGGCGGGCGGCCAGACGACCGGGGAGCTTCAGGGGGTCGGCCCGGCGGACGGTCTGTTGGCCGGGATGCTTCTGGGGGTCGGCCCGGCGGACGGTCAGCGGACGGTCAGCAGTGACATGGCCACCGGAAACTTCATGGTCCTTTATTGTTTCCACTGTGAAATTGCTTGTCCCAACAAAAGAGACCCCTCAACGTCCTACAGTCGGTACAATACATTATTTTCTTGGCTGCATCATAAAGCTGCCATTCTAAACTGGACCCACACTTTAACTGCCATGAATGTATTTTGTGTCATTTGTATGATGTCCTGATGCAGTTTATTTGTTTGTGGGTTCTCAGGAATATTTGTTTGTTTTGGAGGTGGGAACTATGTTTGCTGGGTTGGTTTCGGGGGAACATGTTTTGGTGTCGCACAGCCAAGAAGCATGCGAAGAAACACTGCATGAAAAGTGGGATTTTCGGCAGTATACGGCACTGTAAATTGTCGTGGAATTTCAGGTTTGCGGCTGTTCACAGCAATTTGCGGGCAACGCCGAAAACTGCCCTAAATTGTCAAAAATTGATGTGGGCCTCCCTTGGCAGTTGTCGCAGAGGGAGTTTTAGCCCAGGTGACATTTTTTTAAAAGGTAAGAAAATCTCTGGTACAAATAGATCAGGGTCAGTAGCCTAATTATAGACTCTTACATTTGAGCTTGAATTGATTTATTTAATTCAAATATGCTAGATTACTGTGTACGCCATTAGCAATGGCAAATGTTATGTAAAAAAGATACACAAAATAACTTCTTAAAAAATTAGTTTTAATCAAGGTAAAATGAGCATTCCATGCAAACAACATTTGAATCAGCATGAGGGGTCTGCAGAGATCACAGTCTCCTAGAGCTCAACTACAGTGCATAGTGGCAGGACTACAGTGACCTTTTCTTTGGTCTTACTTAAATGCACAGAGGATGTATTAACCACACATCTTCTAGCAATGCGCTCAACTGGCAGAAATGATGCTGGGTATGACGTGTCTGTTCCCTGCGAGCCCCAAACTTCTTTTGGCTTTCCATAAAAATGTCTGTCCGGGTGGAGATGAAGCCAGGAAACTTGTGCAAGAACATGTTTAAATGCCGTACCCTTTTAGACGACGTCATTGTGTATAAGTGACACTGTTTACTGTTTCTCCTTCCTTGTTAAATGTTACTGTGACTTGCGTTTGATTTTTTTTGTATTTATATCACACTCATTTAATTGTTTTCCAGCCGCCTGTGAGACGTATTTTGAGACGGTACGCAGGAGCTTCAGGTTCAGCCGGACACTCATTGCGGGCGGAAGCTGCGAAGGATTCAGCGCGGAGTCGAGCGAGAAGAAAGAGGGTCAGAGTTTATTTGCTGACTTTTTTCAGGTGCATTGATAGATGTGTTGTGTCCGTACGCATCGCACAGTACTGATTCATTGTTGTTTTTACAGCTGCGGGAATCGAGACAAAGTGTGCTGGCTGATGACGAGGTGGAACTCTGGAAATACGCCACCGTAGAGCTCACGTCGGACGGAGAGGACGGCGTTGTTGGCGGGGTCTCGGGGTGGATTGTACGGTCCCGGTTAGAGGCGACTCAGAAATACAGATCCTCACACACGAGCCGCCTGCACAACAGACCTGCCTCGGAAAACACGGCGCCAGTGACGGTCTACAACCCCGAGGAGGCAGACGGACAGTTTACTGAGCTGTAGTTTTTTAAACCGCCTTTACCCAAGTGAGGGCAGATCTTCACTTTGTATGTAGTTCTTGTTTGTGTGTCGTTAATAAAGCTCTTTCTTTGCATAAACATGTGTCAAATGTTCATTTTCTCTATAAATTCATTGATGTCCTGGTTGGTATCCTAAGAATAGTGTAGTAGCCTACATAGGATAACCATGAAATGAATATACAGCATAATATGAATATATAAATAAAATGAGGCGGGTGACCAATAGCGACAGATCTGCCAACCAATCACGAGTGATTGAAAGTTGTGGTTTCATCCAATCATGAACAAGGAAACTCAAGCCTGGCCTGCCCACGTGTGGTTTTGCTGCCAATCACGAGTGATTATTTGTTAGTAAGTTGTGGTTTCATCCAATAAGGAGTAAGGATATTCAAGCCCGCTCGGCCACCCGCGTTTTCGCTGCATTCATATGCTAATTCGGGCCATTCGCACCTCCGCCAGCTCTCCACATACGTCATGGTTCGTTTCCGACAATTTGTGGCACAGACAAACGCGACGTGCGCGGGTTGCAAATTGTCGGAAATTGACGGAAATTAGGGAGATTTCCGGGCGTTTACGGGGACGAAAATCTCACTTTTCATGCAGTGAAAGTAAGGTCTCAGGTCTTATCTTACCAAGAGATAATAATGTTAAGATGTAGGTCTCACAAGGTAGTTCCTCAGCTAAAGTGTTATCATTCCCGCTCGGTCGTGTGCAGCCAGTGAGGTACGTTTGTTTAATGTCTTGTCATATCTGTTCGATACGTTTTTATGTTAGCTAATAGCTGTGTGTTTAGTTCGACGGTGGATGCCGGCGTGGACAAGCGGAATAAAACCATCAGTACGATTCGTGGTCTCGTGTATTTCCTGGAGGGAGTGACAGTCAAACTCAGACCTTCGTGAACCGTTCCCGACCTGCTCGTCAAGACGGATCACAGATGAGCAACTTATACGTTAAAGGACACACAAGTTCACCTGCTTGTCAGACGTCCATAAGTCAGACACGGAAGTGTGTTCTGAAAGGACAAAAGGATACCACAAAGAGCTGTGTGAAGCCAATTAACATAACTGTGTTCATCGGGTATGAAGGAGCATGTACGTAAGTGAGTGTTACAGCTTTGTCTTTCATTTTTGAATTTGAAAAGAGTATTCATTTTCTTAAAGAATTTTGTGTGTGCACCTAAGAAAGGTAACACTTTGACAGGAGTAATATCTGTGATATCTGCAAGCTTTATAATGCCTAGTTTACTTTAAAGGGTTAAGTTAAAGGAAAGTAACCTAACATCTTATTATTTTTGGGTATTTGGTAAATGCTTGTTATGAAATGCATTGCTTAATTGTGAAACTTGATAGTGTACAGCTTGCTTTCAAATAATTCAAAATGTCACAAACAAGTGAAGATAGTAATTATGAAGGAGCACTCGTAGAACAAGAGACAAAGCAGACCGACGAGTCCTGCATCGTACAAAGGGAAGTTCAACCTGAAGAGCCTCGAAGAGGTGAAAGAGCCCGCACATTAACAGAAAAAGGAAGAGAATTTCAAAAAGAAAAAAACAAAGAGCTACTACTTCACTTCGACAGTATCTATGAACGTTGGAAAGCTTTAACTAAGCTAGCAAAGAAATCTGTTACAAGACAGGATCCCAGTAACATCCTACAAGAAAACATCAGCACTATTCAAAGAGAATTATCCGAGCTGAATAATGTTTATGACGAATACCGAAGGATGGACAGCCCAGCTCACGAAATGCGCCGCAAGCTGGACAATTGCATTTCAGTCACCCAAATTGTCGTACAAAACGCACAGTCTCAAATCCAAGGTATAGAAGAAGAACTGATTTGGCCAGATGCAAGCTCTGTATTTCTACGTCTAGCGTTTCATCTCCAAACTCCAAGTGTTCTAAGGCCATTTCCAATCGCTCTAATGCATTCTCAATTAAAAGACAAGAAGTTGCTGCGAAGTATGCAGCCACCCAAGCTGTGTTAAAAAATTATGGCTGAGCAAGATTGCCATCAACAAAAACTGCAAAGACTTGAAGTTGAGGATAGGCTGATAGTTGCAGACCAAAAAGCAGCTGCACGAAGCTGTTCTCTTAAAGAAACAGCAAGAGGAAAATGCTGAAAGAAAAAAATCTGTAGAGGACCTGAAGAGAGAGCTTGAGCGTTTGGAAGAGCTAAAGAAACTGAATGCAGCCAGAGCAAGGCTTCAAATCTACGATGAAGATATGTTCAAGTCAGAGCAAGGGCTTACATCATGTAGGGTTGAGTTGCCTATGCCTGAGCACGCAATTAATCAGGAGAACACAGTGAATCAACGACCTCAATCTCTAATTGAAGTAGTTCCAAGCAGCATACTTCAAAACGAAATAGGAGAGCTGGTGAAGGTTCTAGCTGAAGCAAAATCAGCAAAGTGGAGATCCACTCAAGTTCAGCCATTGGAAGTCTTCTTTCCAGACACTAGTTGAAAATCAAAGACTCACTGACAAACTACCTGACTGGTTGAGTACTCGATGGAACCGAAGAGCCACACAATACCAAATGGAACACAGAAGATTTCCTAGCTTTAATTATTTTGTTACATTCCTGACAATGGAAGATAATATTGCGTGCAACCCAATAAACTCTTGCCATGCATTACAACAAAGCCAACATGACAAAGCGAAGATCAAGAGCCAAACCATAGTAGCCACTGAAGCCCAAACTGTAGGTGCAAAGACCTTCACAACCAATGCAAGTGAAAGAACCATACCCACATGTGTGTTTTGCAAGAAATTACGACACAGTCTACACAAGTGTCGAAGATTTGTCGAAACACCAGTTGCTGATCGAGTGAAGTTCATTCAAAGCGAGAGACTATGCTTCGGATGTTTGAGCCCCGGTCATCAATCCAAGAGTTGCAGTAGCCGGATGGCCTGTGACACCTGTTCAAAACGTCATCCTACATGCTTACACGGAGATCGCTCAAAGCAAGAACCAAGGAGAGAATCTTCTAAAGAAATGAGCTGTAGCAATGTAAGAAAGCCACAATCAACACAACTACAAGACAACATCAAGGAAAGCACATCTAACAGAGGTGTGCAAGATGGCAACATTACACAGACTTCAGCGATAGTTCCTGTTTATGTGTCAACTCTAAGCAATTCAAACAAGGAAGTTCTTGTCTATGCACTGCTAGACTCACAAAGCGATTCTTCGTTTATCCTGGAGGGAGTAGCAAACGTTCTGGATACAGACATGGAACCAGTGAATTTGAAACTATCTACAATGTCGTCAAAGGGAACGACTGTACCTTGTAAAAGACTCAGACTTACAAATAAGAGGGCTATTGTCCTCTAAGAAGATCACAGTGCCAACAATATACAGTTGTGGATTCATACCTGCTAATCGGACACACATTCAATTCAATTCAATTCATTTTATTTTGTATAGCCCAAGATCGCAAATTACAAATTTGCCTCAGAGGGCTTTACAGTCTGTACACATACAACATCCTCTTTCCCGAAACCCACCATCGGCACAGGAAAAACTCCCCAAAAAATGAAAAACCCTTCCAAGAGGAAAAAAAGGCAAGAAACCTTAGGGAGAACCTCAGAGGAGAGATCCCACTCCCGGGATGGACAGACTACAATGGATGCCATGTGTACAGAATGAACAATGTATAATACATGCAATTCCTATGACAGAAATGATTCAAGTAGTTGTGAGTATTCCAGTATTCCATTCCAACTCAAGAGACCGCTAAAGCATGGCCTCATCTGGAACATCTCGCAGAACACATTGCGCCACCAAAAGAATGCGAAATTGGACTGCTTATTGGGTACAATTGCCCTCAAGCGCTAATGCCTAGAGCAGTTGTATGCGGGGAAGATGACCAACCCTTCGCTCAGAAAACTGATCTAGGTTGGAGCATAGTGAGTTATGGAGACCCACAGAAGCACCACAGTGATGTAATTGGAGTAAGCCATTGCATCATCGTAAGGCAAGTGACGCCTGAAACAAACCCAAAGGTCAAGCTCAAAAGAGAAGTTCATTACGTCTGCAAGACTCAGATCAAGGAAGTGATGCCACTCAAGTGCCTTTTTGGCATTAGTAATGCCCATACTGTGCCCTCCAAAAAGCATTTACCTTCTCCTTTCCACCTTTCCAATGATCATTTCGACTTTACACTGAGTTAAGTTACGTTTCTTTGTTTTCCTCTCAGTTTTTGCCATGATTTAGCAATCGATGAATATTAATTTGTGGGCGTTCCACAGACTATATATGGGCAACTATGGGCGTGGCATGAAGCGGCAAAAGCTGCGCTGCATTTAGACGTGATTGTGATTTATTAAGGGAAAACTGCGTAGGACGTGCGTGCGCACGGTTTTATAAGTCTGAATATTTCTGTGCGTACGCACGTCCTATGTTTCATCCGTACGACACTTCTGGCGCAAATCCTACGCAAGGTTTTATAAATGAGGCCCCTGAACTGGGCCTCCAACATCAACACAATCAGAAAGAAGGCCCAGCAGAAGTTTAACTTCCTGCGCCAGCTAAGGAAGTTTAAGGGAGACCCCTCACCTCTGGTAGGCGCTACAGAGCCCTGTATACAGAGACAGGAACAGGAACAGCTTCTTCCCTCAGGCCGTCTCTCTGACTCTAATCCCCTTATTCAAATTCTATGCACATGAATTGTTTAAGAGTCATACGTAGGACTGTTTTAGGCTCGGAGCCAATGTTACTACCAGAACCTCATTCTCTAGTTCTCAACACTAGAGGCATGTAAAAATAAACTTTTTCCAGCACGAGAGTTTAACAAACTCTTTATTTGCCCTCAAATCTAAGAAGGTAATTTATTAACATTTATGAATACTATTTCTTAATACTTGCAAGATGAGATAGAATTGAACAGGTTATGAATCAAGGTTTCTCAAAGGTTTTCCTCTCCGGCTCTGAATTAAAAAGATAACACACATAATTGTGAAATGTCTGGACAAGATCTTGAACTGGTCTTTGTGGTGGGGCATGGTTCGGCTCGGCTGCACAGGGGACAGATTAGGGGAGTGGGTTAGGGAACTGTGCCATGTGGAGGTGTAATTGGCCTAAGTTGCATTCTATTGAGTGACTTGTTTATCTCCCTGTTAAATAAGCAGTATAGTAGTGATTCAGTGAGATCAAATTAACTCGATGATTGATGTCAAGCTATCTTGATTCCTCAACAGCTGGTAAAACAATTTTACTATATATATTATAATGTTATTTTGAAGAGGTCATCAGGAAGATTTTGCTTGTGCGTCCTATTTCAAAAGGGAGAAGAGTCGATTACAGAAACCATGATTTCTGTAATCGAAATCACAACAGTACAACGGCCAATGAACTCTGAAACTGCTGACGAGCAGATCAGATCATGAACGTATATGAGAAGTTCAAGAACATTTGAATTATTTCTTTCATAGGAATTGAACGTATTGTACGTCTTTTACGCTGTTATTCTTCTAATTTTGTACACATGACATCCATCGCAGTCAGTCTGAGTGAGGGATCCTCCTCTGCTGTTCTTACTAAGGCTTCTTCACTTTTCCTCCTCAGTTTTTCCTGTGACGATGTCAGGATTTCGGGACAGGGGATGTCGTAGGTGTATGGACTGCAGAGAAAATAAAAGAGCTATTTCCCCTTTAAGGAGCAGCAGCCACCCTACAAGATGGCTGCCAAGGAAGGAACTACAGCTCCCAGAAGGCCTCACCACTCACCCAGGTGTAGGTGTTTAGGCCACCTGATTAAGGCCAGACTTGAGGACTGGAGAAGGAGAAAATAAACTTTAAGAAGATCACCACGTGCACCAGTCTGACTGATTGAGTGTGAACAGTCGATGCTCATGTGTGGTATTCACCATGTATGGCTCAAGAAGGTCTTGTTTGTAAATTATTTGTTGTCTGCAGCAAGGGCGTTGCTAGGATTCAAAGAAATAGGAGGCTTAGCCCCATTGGTAGCGGTATGTCAAATTCTTCTGGGGCCCCCGATATTGATTGTTTCAGACAGTTCATAGATTGGTTCAATCAGTGTGATGTTGCTCTGTAGTTCTGCTTGCTTTCAGTATATGATACAACGAGCCATGGTGGAATTGACTTTGCCATAAAAAAACATAATGCTTTTGTACCGGTATGTCATTGACCAGATGGACATATGAAGATTCTTACGGAGAGGTGGCAGGACCGCCTAGTCAGATGAGAGATGGAAGCCGACAGGGCTGAAGGAAGTGGTTTGATGGAGGTTACTGGTCTAGAAGGAAACAAGTGGAGGTTTTATTTCCACTACAGTGGTAGAAATGCATATCTATGAAACGTCTGAAACAATGTCTGTTCGCGGCCCCAAATAGACCCCCCAAAAAAACTA
Source organism: Gasterosteus aculeatus (assembly GCF_964276395.1). Lineage (NCBI taxonomy): Eukaryota > Metazoa > Chordata > Actinopteri > Perciformes > Gasterosteidae > Gasterosteus > Gasterosteus aculeatus. Next base: position 15,894,673 of record NC_135694.1, read on the forward strand.
CCACGCAGACGGACCCATACCACTGGGCCTAAGCTCCCCCTTTCTTTGAATCCTTTACAAGTCTCTGGACTGACATGCACACATAACTCATGCACACGACCAATCCCATTATCTGCCGGCGTAGACTGTAGCACAGGGGTGTCAAACTCATTTCAGGTTCGGGCCAGATACTGCCCACTTCGATCGAGAGCGGGCCAGACCATTAAAATCATAGGGAGGGGTGGTGCACCGGCTTCGGCGGCGGGCCGTCCAGACTCTGGCAGCGGGCCCGATTTGGCCCGCGGGCTGTGAGTTTGACATATGTGCTGTAGCATGTACTGCTTCTCTATTTAACAGTCCAACAGACGTGCTAAATTACCTCAACATCCTTCCAAAAAAATGTGAAATGATTAATTTTCAATCACTATTTATCCTCCATATTAATGCCACGGCTTAGCAGAATCTGCCGTCAGCAGTAACTTTCTCAAACTCCAGGCTTTAGCAGCTGTCTTTTGACCTTCTCAGTCCTGATTTCCTTCCACAGCTTTGCTGTCTGTTAACCTTGCAAAGTTAATTGAAAAAGCTCCTTGGTTCTGACAAACATTGAAAAAAAAAATACCTTCTCTGAAATTGTTTGGCTAGTTTCATTTCTCTATTTATGTTGCATCCTTCCTAGCTGTATATTTATCAAAAAGAACCTTTTGCAAATTATATTTTTACCTTTTTGGAGAAGCTCTCATTTGAGATTTAAAGTCCTACCTTGTTGTTGAGTGGACGATATTTAAGTCTCAAAGGTGCAGAGCAATAATATAGCATCAAACTGCTATGTGTGTAAAGTGCATTTGAAGCAATTACCTGATCAGAAGATGAAGTCATTCTCCCTCTGAGCATCAGATAATGCCCTCGTCATGAAAACGTAGGACCCATCCGCTGTTCACACCGTTGGCTAAGAGCGGCCGTCTCAGCTGTTGAACCGTTGAGAGGCAAAAGGGCTGCTTACAATGTTGTTAACGCCTTTCATTTTTAACTTGTTGGTGTTGTCTAACAAACATTTTGCAGTGTGCTAAAAAGCCCCAAAGAGGCCCAGTACTGGTTGACTTGTCACATTAGAAATTCTCATTTATGTATGGTTGATTGATTGAACGGAAATGTCATATGGAAAAATCAATGGTTAATGTCCATTGTGTGAGGGGAATGGCTTGCAGAGATAACCTCTACAGGGGCAGTGTGCTCTGAAGCCGATGAAGTCATTGAAGTCAAGTAGTCCTTGTCATGTTTGCTCCCCAAAGAGTCTCTCGTGATTCATCACCTCACTGATGCACATTTCCCCTCACCGGGGCCCCCGCTGGCCCCATTTATACTCACAGCTGCAGTCCTATTGCTGCTCCTATTCTCCTCACAATCTACATCTTCATCTTTAGTGCTGACAATCAATCTCAACACTTTTTTGTTAGTCTTCGGCCAAATGACAATCCTGCGTCATGTCCTGCAGAGACAACAACCTTGGTGTGAATAGGTAGAAACATACGCCCCTCGGATGTTACAGAATCAACTGATGTTACGGGAAGCATGTTGCCTCACTTCCTGCTGTAAGCGAGTGTACTTTCTCAGCTAGCCAAAATAAGTTAGTTGTGTGATATTCTTTAGCACAAGTGGCTAATTATATGCTGTAATCTAATACATTTTAAACACACGTAGCTCTCTTTATCCTTTAGCAACTTCTCGCTTAATCCAACAGTTGTTTAGAACTAATTTAAAAGCCTGGTATTCAGTCTTTGGCACCCAACCTGCAAAACAATACTGATTCTCTTCAATTCTAGTGCACAGTGATCAGATTCTCAATTTCAAGTTATTATCAAGTTTTGTCTACTTAAAACAAAGTCATTTGGGTGATCTTTTTTTTAAATATTTACACAAATGCTGGTAATGATAGTCTTATGCTGTTTATCTCACTATTAGATTCAATTGGCTTCTGTCAATGTACAGAACCCACAACATAAGAACATTCAACAGCCTTCCTGCAGAATTATAAGACCATTATCTATTCATTTTTTAATTCCTATTAACAGAAAGCGCAAAAAACTTGAACGGTGAAGGCTCCAATTTCGAAGAATCTTGGTTAGTTTGGTAAGACATTTCTAAAGAATTTAAGCAGTCCCTCCTTAATGCAAGAGCATCTTATTACTGATCATGAATAAAGACAAATGAAAAACAATCCCAATATTCTCTTCAACACTGTAAACAGATTGACAGTCATTCCTTTAGCCCTCAGTAGTAATGACTTCATGAACTTCTCTAATGATAATATTCTAATACAGACCCTAACCCATCCACTGTTATTAGTTTTTCTATTCGTTGTCTGCTTACTACTATCAATACTAGAATCATTTCTGTCATGTCCCTTGAACATATTGTACATCTTTTACACTGTTCATTCTGTACACATTACTCAATTGCACTTGTCCATCCATGTTTATTCTTGTGCCGATGTGAGGGTACTAGGACAGAGGATGCTGCATGTTTATAGATTTTTATTATTTTAGATTCTCTAAAGGCCAATTTGTGATTTTGGGCTTAACAAAATAAATTGAATTGAATGAATTCACACACAATGCAACCTCTTCCTCTCTTGTTGTCTAAATTCCAGTCACCGTTTGTCTGAGCTATACAACTCCCTTTCTGGCTGGCCTCCCAACAGACCTCTCTCCGGGCTACACAGCTTGTACAGAAGGCTGCAGCCTGTCTCATTGTATCCACACTAAAATCTTCCATTTCACTCCCCCTCCTCCCCCACATCTCACCCACTCCTCATATTGAATTCAAAACCATGGATATTTCCTCCCTGTGGTACGATGACCTTCCCACCCCTGACAGGACGACACAGACGCTCCCTATCTCCCAGCCTGGCAATAAAAATGACCCTTGTCTACCTCATGCGATTGCATCTGATCTGGTAAAAAGTATCCATGCGTGCCTTCTTTTTTTTTTTTAACTGCTCCATTTCTTTGCCGACACATTTTTCTCTACTTCAACAGTTTCCATGCATGAATAGCAATGAGTGTGCTGAGCTCAAGCTTTAAACCCTATCTAGATTCCACAGTGGCCAGACATTTCATACTGCACTTGCAATGAATTGAAGGGTATTGTTTTTTTTGTTATAGTTTTTTATGAATGTGAGACTTGCATTCACCAATGCAAATCATATTGTACAAAACAAGTTTACTACTCCTGGACATGAAAAAGGCGTGAGACACCCTCTTATTGTACTTCTTACTTTGAGGCATGCTAGAAGCCTAGTTCCTATTTTCTTTTTCAAACGGACTTAATTATCGAACGGCCGCTGTTGTTTTACGCCCTAATCAAAATGAAGTCACAAATTATTCTGTGTTCAATTCCTTTAAAAGGATCCAGTAAGCAGAATCAGCTCAGCCGGAAGAATCTGTGACACAAAAAACCAAAGCCGTTACAGGCCCGGCTTCCTGCTCGATTATGATTCAATTACTGACCTACCGATATGTTTGGCACAGCCTACAAGTGATCCGTTTCGCTGAATCAGACCATAACCAAAAGCAAGATTGGGTATGAGTAACATTGTTGCTACATAAAGCATCAATGCAGTTAAATAAAAAATTTTAAGGTATCAATTTTTTTCTCTTTTTCGTTCATTTAATTTGTCATGACCAACAATCTATTCTTTCAATAATTAATTTGAGCATTTTTCCATTTGAGGGGAGGCTAACAAGCTTCTGAATGTATATTACCCCACGACATATTTTATGACTGACTTACATGGCATTTTTAGACAAGTACTCAACACTTAAGAGTACACATCGGTATGTATCCAAGGCAGTAGTGGCTACTCCCTACTGCAGCACATCAATCAAAACAAAAAACTCATGGAGCACATATACAATATAACATGTTGGAAATCACTCTTCAATATGTACGATTTTGTTATGATGTCTGAAATATTGAGACTAATGATAAGCAAACTGGAAACTCTTTCTGTTGAGATGATACAGCTTTCAAATACTGGACACTACTCCGGCATAAATATCCCACAATGCAATGTGGTAGGATGACAACCATCATGACAAACTGGTGAACAGCTCTGTAATTACGGGTTAGAACGGTATGCCATTTCACTCAACAGGGAGGCACCGAGGAAGTGAAATGATAATTACTGTTCATTCCAAAGACTAACAGTACAATGAGAAAAGGTATTTTCCCCATTCCTATTTTTATATTTTTGGCATATTTGTAACACTTAAACTTTTCAGATCATCAAACCAATTTTAATATCGGACAAGATAACCGAGTAAATATAAAATGTAGCTCATAAATGATTTCATTTATTAAGGGAGAAACAAATATCTAAACCTACCTGACCCAATGTAAAAAGTAATTCAATTAATTTTTATTTTGTATAGCCCAAAATCGCAAATTACAAATATGCCTCAGAGGCCTTCACCATCTGTACACATACAACAACCTCTGTCTGAAACCCTCCCATCGGCACAGGAAAGACTTCCCAAAAAAAATGGAAAACCTTTCGACGGGGAAAAAAGGGAAGAAATCTTAAGTAGAACATCAGAGGAAGGATCCCTCTCCCGGGATGGACAGACTACAATGGATGTCATGTGTACAGAATGAACAATGTAAATGATGTACAAGACATTCAATTACAGGGGGTCCGCGGAGGTACTGCAAGGGGGGTCGCAAAAATTTTGGTTGATAAGACCTTTTTTTTTTTTTTCAACCAATTATTTTTCCACAAATTAAAATGTCTTCAGAATCAGAATTGTATTTATTTTCTTTAAATACACATTACCATGAATCCAACATATTGTAGCGAACGGATACATTGATGGAGAAGATTTTATCTTTCAGTCCGCAACACACACATTCAGCTTCCCACAGCAGCTCTCAAGCTGCAGGCACCGGTTCATTCACAGCACCTTTCATGCAAATACAACTTCACAGGCACTAGCCGATCAGATCGTGTTCATGCTCACGTTTAAAGAGCGAGAAGCTCAAAAATAAAAGATGGCGGACCAAACTCCGTAGAATAGGGGTTCCCTGCTTCGTCTCGCCATCAGTTTGGGGGACCTTGGCCTGAAAAACGTTGATCCCTGTATTAAAATATTAAATATTAATAAAATATTGTGTATTGTGTAGTAAGCCATGTGTACGGCAGGACCAGTGCAGGGACAACCACCATCAGATAGAACCACCACCCACAGAAGCCCGTGGGAAGGAAAAGCACAAAGACTTTAGGAAAGGGTAATGCTGGTTTACGATGACAGTAATATAATGTGATATTTAAAATAATCATAGCAGCAGCCATTGTCAGCAGGGCCATGGCAGGAGGAAGGAACGGGGTCCAGATATAAGCATGATCTGCGGAAACCTGTGAGGTGAGAAAGCACAAATACTCCGTGGAAGAAACAAAGTTAGTGATGCGCATTAATGTTGACAGTAATAGTAATGGGAATGATAATGATTTTAGAAGCGGGAGGTGTCAGCAGGGCCAGGCAGGACCAGGATTCATATATAAACACGATCGACGGAAACCTGCAAAGCGAGAAAGCACAAAAACTCGAGGGACAAAGCTGAATTAGTAATGTGCATTAATGAGAATTGATTTATTATAGAACGAGATGAGGAGAGAGAGCGAGGATCTCAGTGTGTGCTAAAAAGTCCGTTGGCAGTCGAAGCCTATAGCAGCTTAACTAAGGGCTGGTCCAGGCTAACTTGAGCCAGCCCTAACTAGCATGCCTCAAAGAGGAAAGTTTTAAGCTTTGTCTTAACTGAGCTGACCGTGTCTACCACCCCTGAAAGTGGAAGTTGGTTAAGTCTAAATCTTCTGTCTCTTGGATCTGATTCCAATAAGGCGGCTTAAGGAAGTTTTTCCTTTTAGTTAGCGCGTGTTTACTGGATATTATGAATCTGTCACAGCGCCCAGCCAATAGATAGTGAAACACATTACCGGAGTAAATCCCCTTTTTTTTCTACCTTCATTTTTACTTATCAATTCAATTAAAAGTATGTATTATTGGAGTTTTTATTAACGTTTGGACAGTCAGGCCTTATGGATTGGCCTTATGCTAAGGCCTAAGCTAACTAGCTGCTAGCTTTGGACTAGAATTGGCTGAATGGACAAGTGGTATCAATCTTCTGATCATCATCTCAACAACAAAGGGAATGAGTGTATATATCCCATCATTTTGAAATGTAATGGATGGACCTTTCTGTTGACATGTAATGCATACAGTATGCTTCATGCACATCATCCTTTAGGGTTATAGTGTTTCCATTTCACTGTGTCACATTTAGCTTTTATAGACACATTTTTCAACATCAGGCAAGCTATAAAAAATGCTTTCCTCAATTTGTGCATTCAAATAGTTGAAATATGTCTATCAGCTCATGGACATGTCAAAGTGCTGCCAGTGGTAACCTTTCAGTTGTGGCACACACAGTGCAGAAGACTGTTTGCCGTTTGAACGCTTGTCTCCCTGGTGGTGTAGCCGGATATAAAGGAACGCTACCCCTCCCTGTCTACCCTTACAGGGTTTGGAGGGGCGGGGAAGCTTGAAACTCAATTGAATAATATCATCCCCCTGCAGCTCTTCAGCTAGAAAATAAGCTAAAATTGATTCAATTTAGATGAAAGACAATAACATTCACAACAAAGAGCACTTTTCATTGATATTCTAAATGTTCATTAAACGCTTCTGACAAGATGGTACTCTCAAGACGCATGAATACTCTTGCAATAAACCGTATTTGTTCACCAGTAAAGACATGCCTACAACTCCCATTATAGCGCACAGCGATAAACTCAAGAGATGTAACACTTTGCAGGAACACTGCATGATATGCTCCCACCTAACTGCCGTGCCAGCAGCTCATTTGAGCCTCTCCACAACAACTTGCCTTGGCATTCATGTTTGTGGGCAGAATGTGCCTCAGCAAAGCGATAACCAGCATTGGCAAGTTGTTCCATGCAGATGGTTCCCCCATCTTCCCACTGCTCACTGTGTTATTAATGTGCCATGAGCTCTCCCTTTCTTTGACAGACTGAGAATGAATTTTGATTTTGTCAATATTTCTTAACAACTGATCAAGCATTGCTCATGTACAGGACACATTTACTATCACTTTACCACCTACCTGTCGAAGCTGAAAAGACAATGTAATGAATTTTCTTTTGGTCTAGTGTGTTGATCTTAAGACTTCTACAATATTCAGACAGCCATGGTACGGAGTATGAGGCTGTATACTCGTGGCAGCAGTTCACTAATCCCACAACAGTTTGTGTGATAAGTTTGGTGATTTTTGTTTGTTTGGTGGTATTTGTGTCATTTTCCCCTTGTTAGTGTGTTCAGTCATTTCAAAACTTTTGTCTTCACATGAAACAAACTTTTTTTAGGTTTATGTAAAGATCACTTTGTGGAAAAAAAAATTAAAAGAAGTGGCGTTATCTAAATGTGGAAGTTGGTAGATTTCTTTCTCAGAGGGGCCATGTACGTCTCAAATTCCTTCCCAATCCATTTGAACGTATGGGACTGACTGACTAAGTGACTATAGAGCCAATGTTACTAGCATGACTACAAATGTGCTCACTAGCAATTCTGTACACATAATCTGACATGTCCATATTTCACATTACTGATTTGCCGCCGTTTTATTTATTTAAATAAAATGTCTGCGGAAGGGACATGCTTTGGGATCCTGCACCTCTCGGTCTCCTTGATTTAATCTGCAGGTTTTAGTTTTAATGAGGGTCATTTTTTCCCCCTGAGGTGTCTATCTCTTTGACGTGCCTCTGCCAAACGATCGCCTACACTAACTGAGCACTCTTCTTATTTGCTAGCTCAAGGTCATCGAACAATCAAGGGATTGACTATGAGCAAGCGCGCTGTGCCTGCCTCGGAGGGATAAACTGGATTAAGGTATTGGAAAGGCCGAGCGGTTAAAGCTTTTGAGATGGCAAACACAATCAGCATATCTCTACATGCTTTGCCTCCTTCGATCACCCACAAGCATTTCACCAATCTCCATCCTCTTTGTTGATCAGAAGAGGAGGCAACAGCAAAGAAATGATCCTTTTAGTACGTCTCTTATGGGATTCACGTTTGCCCTATGATACTCAATGCACAGTAGCAATAATAACATTAGAATTCTTTCCTTTGTTTGGATAAGGCAGCACTGATCCCTGAGTATTTTCCTCTCTGGTGCTTTGGTTGCCCGTACTAGTGCTTTTTGTTCCCCAGGTCCTGGGACACATCGCTCCATGTCAGCAATAGATGGGTTTTTTTCTGTCCTTAAATGTTTCAGCTCAACCTTAAAACCTTATTTGCTGTATGTTAATGTTGAATGAAGGATACACAGCATCTGACAGGGAAGAAAAAAAAGAAACAAATTGCTCTTTTCTCAAAAAAGCACAAACAAGCACTATATTACAGGTCATTTAGCAGACGCTTTTATCCAAAGCGACTTACATTACACTTTAAACCCATGGCTTTTTCACATTTTGACTGGGGAGCAATTAGGGGTTAGGTGTCTTGCTCAGGGACACTTCGACATGGAACATGGGGCAGATCAAACCACCAACCTTGTGCTTCCCAGCACACCTTCTCTAACCCCTGCGCCACAATAACCCTCAGTCAGAAATGTCAGTGCATTTTAAATGTTTTTCTTACTTTCATATTGCTTTAATGTAGCTATACAACAAGAAATAATAAATTCAGAATTCAGAATTATTAATTAATTATTAACAGAATTTTCCTTCACTAGCGTTCTTTTTTTTTTACAGTAAGTGTGCATTAAGATAATATAATCTTTTATTTATTTTATTTTATAATTCAATAAACGGATTTGTTATCTTTGTCTTCCTGAGCAATCCTGACCAATATTGTAGTTTTGAATGTTGACCCAGAAGTCATGAGACTTTTATCATAGAAATAGATCAGTATGTACATTAAACTCGCTTCCATTGTTATTTCACCATTACAAAACAAGATGTTGATTAACGGAGAGATGGCAGACTAGTAGGGCTATGTCTCAGTGCTGCGGAGCAGTAAGACGTGAGTCGAAGGGACCATTAGCCCTGTAGCTGCTGCTCTTTGGGTCGTCTTCGGTAACCACGATAGCACAGCATGATGAAATTACCAAGCTAGCTAACAAGACAGCCGGGTGGCTAATTCCACCACCTTGTTACTGTAAAGCCTTACCTCAGAGCCTGTTTAGTTATACACAGAAGTTGAGCCGCTGCAACGGTGACACTTGCAACTGTGCACATAAAAAGCCCCCCACTCTGTTCATCCTGCTACATTGATTTCAGTGGAAAGGCCCATTCTACTACTATTCGATTTGTAAGGATTTGCATTCTGCTTTCTAAGAGAGGAAAACAGAAATCAATGACACTGCATTTGCAATGTGACCTTTGTTCACACATCCATTTTGAAGGTAGGCAGCTAATTGGGATTTTCTCTGGTCAAATGGATTAAATAATTTCCTAACAAAAACTGTGTTGCATTTCAAAGGTTAGAAATCATTTAAATATTCCCCTTTAAACCTTTAGGTGGTAATATATTCAGTCAAAACGTTCCTCACTTACACTTACATCTATGGTTCATGATGCAGCTTTAAGAGCTTGGCTCGACATCAATACAAATGTATCTCAAATGATTGTATTATGTGTGATCTGTCGAACAATGGAGTCAATAACAGACAGGGCCGCCAGATTTGGTGTCTGCTTTTTTTAGGTAAACCATTCCCAACTGACTTCCTGTGTGACAAAGGAGAATATAATGATCCATTGTATATTTATATCATACCTAATCCATCTGACATGTTTGTTGACTAGAAATACACTGTGATTAATTGCAAACCTTTGTGCAGATAACTTAATGAGACATCTGATCTGCATCATTCTTTCAATCCCATGTGTAACATGATTCAACATAATTATCAATGCTGTTTAGCTGAATAGCATGTTGCCATGTTTATTAGAAAGAGGCGGTGGCAACACTTCAGCATGCAGACTGAAGATACATGTTGGGAAACCAAATGCATCAATTGTTCATTGTCAATGCATTTTTTGTGTCGTTAATCATTTGGGGGATAACTGTGATATCAAGGTAAGCAGTATTACGCCAATGAGGAAGAAGAGACTGATATACATCATTAATGTTGGCTAATTAGACAACCCATAGCTCAATCACATAAATTCACAGGACTGGCAGGATTTCTGTGCTTAACTAAAAAATCCCTTCAGCATTGAAATATTACTGCTGATGAAAACCACATACTTTCCCCACTGTGTTGCTTTTGCACCTGTGTGTGGAGCTCATGCATGATATGAGCCAGGCTATTTTTATCTCCAGGTTTCCTGTCATGAATACCAGATGATATACCTGATGGGGCCACGGCCCCAGTGTGTGAGGGGGTTATTGAGGTGTTCTAAATCAGTAGTCTGATTCATGCCTTGGGCTACAAATGCTGAGATGCTACACAGCAGATTCAATGAATCATTTCTACAGCCTTGCAGGACCACTAGAAGACGCATTCAGGCAGAACACAATGCAAACTGATTGATATCCTTTTCTTTGCAAGCACATGATTAGATACAATTGTAACTTCGGTCCAACGCCACCTTTTCCTGTTTCTAATTCACCATTGGTTCTTACAATAGCTGCATTCTTGAAAAGAGTTTGATAAAAAATTCAATTCGATTTGATTTATTTTTCATGCCCCAAAATTATTTAAAAATGAGCCTCTTTTACTATCTATAAATGTGACAAATGTGACATACAAAACTCTCCTCCCAAAAAATAACTTCAACGGAGAAAAGGGGAAGAAATCTGCAAAGGATAATCTTTTCTTCCGAGAAGGACAGTCAACAGATTTACAACTGCCATTTATCTGCAGTGTAGTTAATTGCATATAAAGGCATAATAAGTATCTATTAATCTTAATAATGCAACCAACCCGTAACAGCTTAGTAACAGTTTATAAACAATTACTGTTAGTTAAACCTAATAAATGTGTATAAGTACTTGTAAATGGCTATAAGCACAACAATGACAGTAAACATCTTATAGTTTAAACTATTAACTAATGCTTATAACAGGGATCTTTCATATGGTATTACAGAATGGATCATTATGGCAATGTAACAGCTATTGTAATTAGCTTGCTGATCAATGAAACAGTATTGACTTCAGTTCTAGCTGACATGCATGTTTTCATTTTGACAGGGACACCACAGTATGGCCCTTTGAGGATTTAAAAAACGATTGCCAGAAGCAGAAATCCAGGAGGAAATGAAAACAGCAGAGCAAAGGATTTGGGAAGAAGACGAGTCTCTTTCCCAGTCTATTTTTATGACTCACATTTTATTGCTGTCGTTAAATCAGCCCATGATCTTGGGCCACAGCTTTTTACGCCAATAGACATTTCAATTAATCCGTCAAGCTCCAATGCACTAGCTGAGGGATGAGACTAGGAGAATGAGCTTGCTATTTTATCCTCAGACTCCCAGAGAAAAAACTGGATGATGCTGGAGGGGCCACCTGCCGGTGGTCTGTTGTGCTGTTGCATTGATTAAATCAAAGCTGAGGCATGATTCATGATCGCCGATGGAGGTTGAAGAATTCAATTTGGAATTACTCTAGAGACATTCTTGTTACTGTAGGCGCTATTCTAAGGAGAGGCCTTGCTGTAATTCACACACGTTCCTTTCATCTATTCATCCGGTGTTTTGTTCAACCTTGGGCTGAATCTGCCTGTGCAAACGCAGTGCGTTACTTGTCCTTCAAGGGTATAATGACTCACCATCGGCTGTTCCTCCTGGCTCCATCAAAGGTCATCTCCTCACCGGCGTCACACTCACTCATTGGAATACAAAGACTGAAAGACACATTATCTCCTCTGCGCTCCCAGGTGCCTTTTAAGGGATATGTCACTGGGGTATAGCGGTTTATTAATTACCGCACGTGCCAACACTGTGCAACTGTTCAATTCAACAGGTGGAACATGTTGAATTAGCGCTGTCCTCGTGTAGTTTGCTGTGCTCTCAACTGTCCATAATGTGACGGCTTGTGTGACATTTAGCCAGGAGAAAGAAGCACGGTCTTTTAGGGACACAGTGGTGGTCCTCTGCAGACTCTGTGCTGCGTAGGATAGATGTTGAGATCGAAGTAGCCTTGCAGCTACCAACATGTTTTGGGCACTATCAGTCCTAAAGGTGTCCGTTTGCCACTCATCCCTCTTCTGTTTGACTCGTGGAGGAATTCCTCTGCACAGTTTCCCGCTGTATGTGGTGCCTGTTTGTTTTACTTTGATTGCAAAAAGCTCTTTTTACTTTGATTGCCAAAAGCTCTCTCCGTCTTCAACTAGCATCAACACACACTGGAAGTAAACAAAGTTGTTAACTGTGTTAAAATATCTTATTGCATTAATCTTGGCCACAATAATATCAACTTTGACAGCGCTAATATATACATATAGATATATTGAAATGCATCCAAAGTACATCCTTATGTAGCGAACATATTGCTTTAGAACAGCAAGGAAACATATGTTCAGATAGCACATATGTGTGTTTTTGTTTGTAAATTCATGGCCTCTCTTTTTCTTCTTTTCAGGATGTCGTTTTTCCATTTTGTAGTTATTAGTGTTGTGAAGTGGAGTAAGAAAAAAGCCAGACTGCTGGTGGTATTAGCAGATCCCAGAGGCAGCCAATGCGTTGGTTGACTGCTCTTGAACTTTGATGGTGTGTGTCTGCTGAAAAGGATTTTAGCGGTTGGAAATACTGCTGGACGAAACCAACAAGCGTAATGAGTGCCTTCTAGTTTCCTCTTCTCAGATTGAGTCAGTTCTTCTATATCAACACATTTCTGCCTCGCTGGCGGTGAATGAGGCATCGTGCTGCCGAAGCCGCCGTTTCCAACTGCCAGCCTTTAAAACGAGTCGCTGGTTTCAGTGCGTGTTGGAGGCTGCGTGCATAAACATGTTTGGGTGGTTTCTTTTCCAAATCAGACAATATACATCATCTCTCCCGCTCTCATTCCGCCTTCTGTGCTGTCCTACGAGACTGCCAAATACTATGTGCGCTGTATTCTATTTGTTCTTTCCCACAGACATGAGATGAGAGCAGAAATGATTTCCTCTTTTTAAGAACCAGTCAGTCTAGCTCTTGCTTCCCAGCCCACCTCAAAACGGCTCCTTTGGCTTATCTTTTTATTTGGACTCCTCCAATACTACCTTTTTGTAATGCCTCGTTCCATTGCAACATCAATCACTCCGCTCTCACTTTCTTCAGGCATCGCACACAGATTGATTACAATTCAGGAGTTCATTGTCGATGACAGGAGGCCAAGCTAATTTCTCGAGTGATAAATGGTGAGCTAAGTGACTGCAATCCACTGGGAGGCAAATGGTCGTGGAGTGGCTCTCTGAAGAGTGGTCCCAGCCTTTGGTGTGGCAGTGTTCTCTAATAATGGTAAATACAAAGACCGTCAAAAGCAAACATTCAAGAAACAAAGAGATAAAATATGTCATAATGAGATTGCTGCTCCTTTTCTTTTGATAAAGAGCCTTTGAGGGTCAATTTAAAATGGCAGAGGGATCAATGCTAATAGTAAAATGTCACATTAAGTAATACTTCATGATGGAAAAGGGTCTTCCTCATTTAAAAACAATTTTGTGAATTAAAAAGATATCTTAAATTTGCAAAATGGCTTTTGTGGCTTTATGAAGTAAAACGGATCAGTTCTATTATGATGGCTTTATTTTCTGGGGAGCATTTTAAATCACAATTATCGCTTTAATATTTAGGGCTGGTCAGCACCGACATTTTGGTACCTGAATAGAACCAGTGCAAGGATGATATGTGGTTTCAAACTGCTCCGGTTTGCATTCACACAGGGAACCCTCAAGCGAACCAAGAATCAGAACTAAAGTTCTGTAATTGGAACCCTGTTTGATTGTCATTGAAGCATTTATTTTCAGCTCAAATAATATTTTGTTTCACAGTTTTTACCCCAACAGAAAGGGGATGCAACACACTCATTCCAGACACTACCACCGGGGGAAACTCAGGGACATTCAGGGGACGGAAGTAAAGACCTGAGATTAAAGGGCATTAATTGGTCAAACAAAGCAAGTAGCGAATAATTAAGATGGAATCAAATTAAGAAAAAAATCATGAATATCTGAAAGTAGTAATAAGGATCATTGCCGGTTGGCCCCCTGAATTAAAAATACATTTTACAAATAGTCAATACTTGTGTTTTTGAAATATGGAATACAACCAGTATTTCTTAAATAAGATGTCAATATATGCTTTTCCTGCACGTCCTCTCGACCTGTCTGCATGTCTCACCCAGGCCCAAAAGACTCTGGTCTAATGCTGCGTTCACACCAAAAGCGAAGCGAATTATTCGCGCGAGTAGATTCCATCCAAAGTCATTGCACAGACGCGACAGGATGCGCAGGAAGCGAATTTAACAGGCGGCGCGGAGGATGCGAAAGGAAAAAGGAGGGAGAAAAAAAGAAATGTGCCCGTTGAGATGCTTCGCTCGTCATCACCGCCGTCCTGCTGCCACTCACCAGAGACACACACAGCTGAGACTGTAAAGGCCGGCGCATGCTTCCGCGTTTGCGTCGCACTCGTTTCAATTCATGGTTCTGCGTGTGTTGCAGAGCAATTCACCTCCAGAACAACAGGCGGAGTAACGTGTTTTGTTGAAGACGACCTAGAGAGTCACGTCTATTTATTTATTTGTTTATTTATTTATCATAGACTTTTTGCCCCGTGCATCACCACTGCTGCTTTTCATCGCGGACACATTTTTCCTCCACAACTTTGTGCACCTCTCGACCGGCAAACCGGCGTTTGCGGCGATCAGCCTCCATGAATCCAACCTGCTTCTGCAACCCGCCAATGACGGCTTGTATAAACGGCATATAATTCAGCCAATCAGCATCCTGAATTATATTCAGCCTTGGGCCATCGTAGGGCTGGCCCCAGGCTAGTCTCGTGAGGCGCCGAGCTCTATAAAAAACATATATCATTTTGAGCTGTAAGAATACATGTTACGATAGGGCTATGAAAATGTGGTGCAGTTTGAATATGGCAGTAAAAAACGAGCTCCAATCATTATATCGTTTTATTTTATTTTCAACATAATATACATTCAAACCTTCAAATAAACAAGACAAAAAATATATGTTTTGCAGTAAGTTAAAGACCAGCAATGAATTAACTTTTTACAAAAATCAGTAAGTGGTTTTGATATTTTTCACTTTTTTTGTGAGAAAATCCAGTCAATCAGTGTGTTTACATGATGGTATAATTTGAATCTTTGCTTAGTCGGACTATGCTATCTTTCGGGGCAAGTGCTATTATCCCAATATACATGGCAGTGAATAAATCGAATCATTGGCCGAAAGCATGTCATATCCGATACGATAGGTGGCGCTGTTTTCATTACAACTAGTTGTGATACAGCCATTTCCGCTTGACAGCTTCACCACTACCAAGAACAACCAACAACAACAACAACATCAACATTACGAGAAAGATGGCTAACGGAAAGCAAGGTGAAGCTACATCCCTCTACTCTTTGTGCATGATGTTAATAGGAGCACAGCGAATGCGAATGGCGCTATCGGCTGATTTGATAACGGAGAGAAGACGCCGTCGGGATCTCAAGCATGCGCAAAGACGCAAAGTCCAGTTCCTTATCCGATTCACCGTTACATGCCGCAATAGTCAAACTATCAACTGAATCGGATGGAGTTATCCAGGGGTGTTAGTCGGATCGTAGTCGGACCGCACATAGTCGGACAAAGGTGTTTACATGAAACGGATAATTCGATTTCAGTCCAACTAAGCCAGTTATTCGAATCCATGTAACCACGCTGTATCTTAGGCATGGACAAGCACGCCTCCATATTTGTGCAGTTTACTCTTTGAGAGTAGAGTTAGGGCTCCACCAGTATCACACTGCAGGTCAATGGCTTTGAGCTGAACATCGCTGGGTGTATTTTCCACACTACAGGTTAAAGGACAACAGATTGCATGCATTTCATTCTTACCTATTTCAAAGTCCTGAAATTGCTTTCAAAACTCACCCTGCAGCGCTCCCAACATGGATGAGTGCCTGCCGAGGTGATCAGGTGATCAGCCGATGGCGCGGCTTCCTTTAGTGTGGCAAGCGGCAGAGAAAGTTATCCCATCTTGAAAGCCTTCACTAAGCTGAACATTTCATTTACAAAAGGCCCTTGACTTGCAGATGATATTTAGTTTATTCATTAGTGCAGTCACATCAACATCTTTCTTCTCACAGAACTCATGAAGCTCTGCTCTCAGGTGTATATGTCACCTTTTTTAAATTTCAAGAAACAGATGGCAGTATTCCTTTAGTTCTGCACCAAACTTCCAGTCCTGCCATCACACACTGTTCCATTTTACTAAAAAAAGTTGATAAGATGGCACTTAAAAATGTATTTAAAGACATCCTACGGGTTTATTTTTCAGTGGGCATTTACAAGTCATTATTTTCCCAGCTACACTAACAGAGAGCACATGGGTATCATGGTAGCTCTCACTTATAACAGTGGCTTTGTTGTGCTGCCATTGTCCTTTGTAGACATTTGCGGCTTTCCAGAGCTTGTAGGGAAATAAAGAGCTCCACGTATTACTCAGGGAGACATTTGTTGCACCATAGCAGCCTCTATCCACCACTAGCTCAAGGTTTAAGCTGAAATATTCCCACCTGTAGACACATTAAGTACTTAATTATATTGCTTTGTGCTAATAGAAATGCCATGGCAGCGGTCAGACTCTTCTAACATTTTTATTTTTCAATTTTCCAATTAAATCTAAATTTGATTCGTTTCATTTTGTATAGCCTAAAATCCCAAATTATAAATTATCCTCAGAGGGTTTTGTGCACATGTAACCTCCTCTGTCCCAAAACCCTCACATCGGCAGAAGAAAAACTCCCACAAAAATGAAAGAAAACCTTCAACATGTACGAAAAAGGAAGAAGCCTTACTGAGAACAGCAGAGGAGGGTCCCTCTTCCTGGATGGACAGAATGAACAACGTAAGAGATGTACAATACCTTCAATGGATACAGAAATGATTCAAATATTGATAGTAAGCCAGATGTGAACCAGGACCGCAGCAGCAACAACCACCATCGGCTCAGGTTACAAGCGGACCAGTGCAGCAAAGAGGCACAGAGAGACAGAGAGGGAGAGAAAGATGGAGGGAGATAGCTGATATGATACCTTTTAAAAGTTATTCCAGTTGAAAATGCTTGAAAGATTTTTAGTTTTCTGATTATTTTCCAAATTCCTGGTACCAACAAAGCCCACAATTATTTGTACTCTTTATAATATGTTTTCAACTGCATCCAACACCCAATGCTTTTTTGTAGGCAATGCTGCATTATCACAATTTTTATTGTAGCCTGAAAAACATCTTTTTTGCCTAAATATTAATTTCATGGTTTTGCTGTCAGAGAGGCAATTAGCAAAGTTGACAGAAATGTGATTGGTTTGTGGCAGATTTTAGTTCCATTTATTCATAAACTCATGAGGTGAGAAAACTTGTCTAACATCTTGTGATCAAAATATGAAATTATGTTTTGGTCTTTATCTAGATTTCTTTGTTTTGCACAGCACTGATAAACAGTCCTTTTGTGGCTTGTTTTTCTTAACATTCCTACTGATGATGTTTGGAGAGATTTAATTTTTGCCAATCACAACAACTTACCAGGTACAACTGACAGAGAGTGGAAGCGTGGCTTGAATCAGTAATGGTTCCAGTAAACAAAAGTGACTGCACTGCTGTCACGGAAGAGGTTCATCACTTTTAGTCTGTGCCAGTGAAGGCCTAAGTGTACTGGTCATTATGCGCATTAGCCAAAATGAGATGGATTCTCTTTCTGCTTCTGCTCCGAGATGACGATTGCAAGGGCAACTAAAGGAGCCTTCGATTTGGAAACCCTATTCTCTAATGAGGGTTGTTGTTGGACATCACTAAATGTCAACTAATGGGGCTCTCAGACAGCAATCAACGTTTGCCCACAGTCGACTTGGCCTCTTAGAATTAAGGCGTGCACCTTAATTCATGTGACAGCTAGCATTACTCTTCTTCAAATATGACCTCAAATCAAAAGGCAGACGTTTAAGGAGCGTTTTCTCCTTCTCTTTCTTTAAGTATGAGGACAATATCTGCATAGTTATTGTAGCCTGTTTGTTATCAAATGTCTCAATAACTTTTTGTAAGGAGCATCCAACACATCTCACAGTAAATTAATTTGTGCATAATCTGCTCATTGTGTTTTGTGCAAAAATTATAATTATTCTAAGATACTGTGGGGAACTGTAAAATGGTTATGAAACAGTCTCAATGTGATACTGATACCTCTACATGGCCTTTTTAAGTGACAAAGACTATGAGAGAGAAGACCGGCTATTTTTAGTTAGTTATCCTAGGAACCTATCATCAAGTTTCATTCCCCATTAAATCAATTTACAGAATTTACAAGGAACTTCAGTTCCACAGAAACTCAGACGCCATTGGGGATGGATAGACAGACCCACATATAGCTCCACATAGCGTTGCTTCTCCGTTTCCGCTGAAGAACACCTGTGAAATGTTTAAAGTGGACATAGTCGTTGTGACGTCACCCCTCACCTTTTAGTCTGTTATTTTGAAGTCTGAGAAGCCCTTTGGCCATCACCATCTTGCCTGTTTTCTATGGCGTTATATTTGTGTCACAATCCTGAGCGCGTAATTTTAAGTTTTGAGCACAGAGAACTATATTTTAGCAAAGAAAAACATATTCCGTGCGCGCAGTTTACTCAGGTGCCCTCTCCACAAACTGGTTTTCTCCGCGCAGGCAGCCGTTGCTGCGCTCTCTCCACCTCTTCACTCACACGCTCGCTCGACTTGCAGCAGCGTTACATTTGTGCCACAAAACCAACCAATCAGAGAATTAAAGAAGGTCCATTGTGATTGGCTGTTGGTCTCCAATCACAACGCTTCCTAAAGAAGACGAAAAAAAGTGATATTAGAAGTCCGGCTAGCCACCATCAGACGTGACCGAAGCAAATGATGAGAACAGGCCATTAGCATTTAGCACGAATGCGGCAAACTTCAACAACTCGCTGAGCTTCCGCGATGCTGTAGGTAGTTCTACTAGCGTTGTGATTGGAGACCAACAGCCAATCACAATGGACAAATGTAACGCTGCTGCAAGTCGAGCGAGCGCGTGAGTGAAACGTCGAGCGAGCGCAGAGTGAAGAGGTGGAGAGAGCGCAGCAACGGCTGCCTGCGCGCAGAAAACCAGTTTGTGGAGAGGGCACCTGAGTAAACTGCGCGTACGGAATATGTTTTTCTTTGCTAAAATATAGTTCTCTGTGCTCAAAATTTTTTTTAACAATTACGCGCTCAGGATTGTGGCACAAATATAACGCCAATTTTCAACCGGTAAAAGATGTGACCATTGTTGGAATGGCGTTACGGTGCCGTATATAGTTCTTGTAGAGTTAGAGACCTGTCAATCAACAGCGCAGCCCTAAAGCATACCCTGCATACCCTGGTCTACTGGAATTTAAATGGACCATCATTTACTAAATGAACATCGTGAAGTAAGAGGCATTCCATCAGAGCAGTAATATGTGAAGTTTCCTCAAGGTAGTGCTTCTTTTCTCAAGGGCACAACCAACACGATATGAGATCCTCACAGCAACTATTAATTAATCTCTTTCTAGTTACTACAGTTTTTCGGGAGGGGGAGGGGGGGGGGGCTCTATGGATTATTGTGGTACAATGCGTCTTAATAGTTGTTTAAAAGTTATTTCTGCAGAGGCCCACTTGGTGCACAAAAGGGGCAAACAAATGCTTCCCCATCATTATGTAGCCCACAGAAATCTGACCTTTTGCGTAGGCTCTTTGCTATTAATTCACTGCCCAGTCTCCAAGCAACATTCTCCATTTTGTCCTCTAAGAAATCAATCTCAAATATGTTTGCACCACACTTGATTAATTCCCTTAATTACACGTGAGAGTGCCGCTCGCTCTTTCTTCCTGTTTTTCCGGTTTGGTTGCATCATAATCACAATTTGATCTTGTTAATATTTCTGCCCTAATTGGTCACTTTTTAATTCGCAAGAAGACAAAAACTTTCCCAAAGAAAGGCTCTGTTTCTGCAGGTAAGGTGTACCACAAATAATGTAAAGTAAGTACATATTTATCCCGTATGGTTGACTAAAATGTTTTCATATTAACAAAATACACTGCAAGAAATATAAATATTAACATCCATTTATCACGCCCATGCAAAAAATTCCCACTGTGACAGCTAGACGGCTATAAGTGCTATTTAATTTTCTCATAAATTGCATTTTAATAAAACCATCATATTGGATTTAGAATGTTCTATATATATTGCACAATTATTTTGACTGGCTGTATACTTTGGCATAAACGTTTCACTATGCTTTTCTGCTTTGCATTGAAAGCTGACTCAGTTGATAGACAATGTGTTGTTTAACACAATGGGCTTTACACACTGGCACATTTTAATGGTGCTTGCTCAACGCTGGGAATCCCAACAGTAACAAAAACAATCCTCCAAATTATGAGAAACGGCACGAGGGGTCACTCATTAAATCTGTGGTTCTCAAACTCTTTCTGTCACGGCCCTCTTTGAAGGAAAAGAAGATGTTCATGCCCCGCCGCTGAACAAAATTGTACTATTAAAATAACATTTTGTAACTCCATCTTTTTTAAATAATGGAATAATTTATTTAATTTATAAAAATATTCAAATAAACCCGATTTTCTTCAATAATGCACAACCATCTTGTTAGAACAATGCAAATAAAGTTCTATCTGGGCAAAACATAAGGTTTATTGTGGCTGTGATTAATCTGTTTTCCACTAAATGTGCAATCAAAACAGAATTAGTGCAGACGTGTACATACAGGTAAAACACATTTTATTAAACTGCTTTCCGCTACAAAGCGTTTCAAAACAGTGTTGCATTTCATTCTTGATGTGGATCGTTTTGTGAGAGGCCACAGCAGTCCGTGTACTTTTGTAAAATAGGAAGTTCTCAATAAAGTTCTTTAAGTAAAAGAATTTGCCTGTAATACCGCTGTGACCCGCTGCAGGGTCGCGCTGCCATAGTTTAAAAGTCACTGCATTAAATGAACATTGGAGTTCATTAAATGACACCGATGTTCAGTAGATTTGTCTATGTACA
Source organism: Gasterosteus aculeatus (assembly GCF_964276395.1). Lineage (NCBI taxonomy): Eukaryota > Metazoa > Chordata > Actinopteri > Perciformes > Gasterosteidae > Gasterosteus > Gasterosteus aculeatus. The sequence goes on from NC_135694.1 coordinate 15,915,953, forward strand.
GTAAGTGAACTTCTTATTTTTCTTGGGCAGTTATATAAAAAAAGGGCTCTCTCTTTTTTTTCTTCCTTAGACACTTTATATAACAATAGCTTGCTAATCTTCACTCAAGCATGCACACTTGTACTAATTATGCATGCACACCTCTTGTGATAACATGCTGTCACAATGCTCGCTGACTGCAATCAGTGGTGCCTTCAGGAAAACAAGACCAGCAAAAAATGTGGTATAATGGATTGGAAGAGGAATATCAGGGAAGGCGTTTTAGGAGGAGTTTTAATGCATGAAAAATATATAATTTGGAATCCAATGAAATACCCATTTGAAGAGTGAATCAAGGTGAAAGTTGGTCTTAATTAAGATAAAGATGAGTTACACCAAAGAGCTGTTTTATCTCCAGGCAGGACCTTACACTGTATCATCCTTAACTCATCATTCATCTTTAATTAAAGAAAAAAGTGTCTTATTTCAGATATTAAGATTAATTGATCACATATTCTGATAGGTCATACTGTCTCTTTAAACATTAAACTGTAGATCTAAAGATTTAAGTCCAAAATCACACCAGCGTCTCTAATAGGACGCAATGGCATTACAATAAATATATGGACCATTTTCAAAGCCTTATTGCATTCTAACCCAGTATTTTGGTATTGTCTGTATTGCTTTGTCATGATGTTACGCTGACAATACAATTATTCATGTTAGGAGATCATAGATACCCAAAATGTAATGGAAATGCAGCAATCTACATTTAGGATAGTTTGTCATTTGACATGATGTTGGCGCTAGAGGAAAATTTGAGAGTAAAATGGAGCAAATGAAGGGGGGCATGGTGGTGGGGTGCTTGGCACAGTCGGCTCACACCAACAAGGTTTTGGGTTGGAAAGCACCCGGTGGTTTTTCTGTGTGGAGTTTGCGGGTTTTCTGCAGGTTGCTCATGCTACTGATGTGCAGGTATAGCACTGTAGACGATCGCTCAGGTCATCAGTGTATGATTGTGTGTGAATGGAATACATCCCAGACTAATGGATTGAAGAACTTGATGCTAGTTTAGAAAATATTCATTCAATTTCGTCAGAATAAGTTCATAATAATAAATGACGGAATAAATTCATTCTTCTAATAATATTATTGGTTTCTATTCAATCTTTTAGTGTGTTTTGCCTCCGAAGAACAATAATTGAATCATTCCTTTGGAAAGCGTGACTCTTCAGGTAATTAGTGCAATGTTAGGATCAGGCTTAACCTAAGGTGGAGTCCTGGCCCAGACATTGTTGTATCCAGACCTGAACCCAAAACCAATAGATGATTCATCAGCCCTGCAAACACAATGTAAATCACATCAGGTAATGAGACTAATCAGATTTGTGTATTATTTAGGAGGTTCCCGACCCAAGCTACATTTACACACAGGGGAGAAGAGGAGGGAGACCGAGTAGTCTGAGAATATTACGGGAGTCAGAAGTTATATCACATGGTGTCCTCTAAAATGAGGAAAGTGGTTATGTGGTGGATGGACAGGCTGTTATATCTTCAATCCTCTCACCAATACTACATAGCTAGTATATCTATCTACTATATACATCTTAAACGAAGGCACAGATAATAAACACAAGAGCCCAATATGATCAGGACACCTTAATTCGGCAACCAACAATGATGTCAGCTTAGTCCCTCTCTGGAGCGGAAACAAGTGGTCTAAACAACCACAGGTTGTTCCTGCAGACAAAATCTCTCTTTTTGGAATTAAAGTAATAATATCACTTTGCCCTGAATGAACAATTCAGTCCAAATTAATTTATTAAAGCACGTACTTTTACATTTTTCAAACTTTTCAGTAATATTTTAATTAGTTGTATCAGTCCAATGTTTCTTGAAATTAAATTATTTATGTATTACTACTGACAGTTCAGATACTATTTATATAGATAGATATATATTTGATTTGATTTGATTTAAGAATTAGGGTTTAGGCTTTATGCTGACGTCTGTAGCACTGTTAGATATATGTGTTACTAAATCATTGCACAAGTTAGATATTGTGATGATCTGGACCTTTGCATGAGCACATTCTCTCTAAATTGACCTCGTAAATTTTAATTGAATACCTCTGATGTAGATTTACTAGCTTTAATTTTGTTGAGCAAACGAAAACTATGAGTGTGTGTGTGTGTGTCTGTGCATTTTAGCGTGAGGGTCACTTTACCCTCTTACCCTCCCCCTCGAGGGCCCCATTGACTGTAATGACTCTGCTGTTCCAGGCTATTTCAACGTGTCACATAAGTCTGCAGTTTTTCTTCCTGCATATGGAGCAGCAGTTGGAGCTTGGAGGTCTTTCTCGTTGCCACCGGCCTTTCGGTGTTCCATTCATCTTTGAAGCACCGATTCACCGGCTGTTATTCTGCGGCAACTCTTCTAAGATCAACTCCACAGCTGTCAGGCGCTTCTACTGCTGCACAGCCCAGTGTGGAGGCTGATGGAGGCCAAGTTCACCCTCTGGCAGCTGCTCATACTTCTTACGGCTTAGCTGCCCAAAATGACAACTCTGTTTCCACTCTTGTGGGTGCTGTCTGTGCCACTTTGGGTAACATCCTTGAAACAGGGGCGGCTCCTTAGGGTCCAAATGCAAGGATGGCCACTTATCTTCAGCCAGCGGGGCTTTGGGGAACTGGACTTAAAAACGCATCTCTCAAACTTTTGCCCTTTTCAGAATCAAGTTTGAATGCCTTTTCCAGCTAGATGCACACATTTAAAAGTCTTGACAACTATTTATTAACTAATGTTAATTGTACTCCAAAGGTAAGGAGGAAAAACGTAAAATCAAAATCAAAACGCATTACTCTAAATGAGTAAAGCTATTGATTGTTTTGCTTTGCAAAGCAGTTTTGGGCTTCGCTCAAACAAAGCACCAGTGCCATGGCTTTTATTATCCTGTAAATTGTAATTTTTAATTGTTACAAAATAAATGTAGGACCAACAATTGTCTGTCCTCATCTTTGTAAATTACTCGGATTATTTGCACCGATTGGAGTCAGCCAGGGTTGCGTTTTAATGCAATGAAATGTGTCCATTAGTAAGCAAGGACCGCTAATTAGCATTAGCATTAACTCACAGTCCCCACCGGCACTGCCTTAGCGATCGACCTATTGGGCACCCCTGCTCTAAATGGGCCATCATTTACAAATGACCATCATGCTGCATAATGTGGACGTGAAACTAGAGATTGAGGCCATAAACTTATGTTTACTATGTTGTTAACAAAGTTCAGCCACTTTCACATTGATTTCACCATACAGAATTGGAATTTGCCACCTGGATGAGCCGAGGACGAGTGGCCAACGTTGAATGTTGTGTGTTGTAGAAGCCCAACTGTAAAATGTAACATATTCCTTTCCTTTAAGAGTCCTTATGTGACTTTCTGCAGGGGAAGAGTTTTTATTGATTTGAACAAAGAGGAAACGGACGCTGTGCTAAGCTGCAAAGCTATTGTGAGGTTTAGTCCACAAACCAGGAAGTATTTTTACATTTAAATCTTAAATTTGATATTGTCTTCTATTACAGTTGCAAGTTCCTTGTCAACAGCTCAACAACCCTTTTAACACCACAAACATGTACAGTAGCATATCCCAGCTACTGACCACTGGTTCATTTAGAAACCAAATCTGATTATAGATTCGTGTATTTACATATTGTCATATCTCGATTGCACTGTAAACCGACACATTTCCAGTGTATACCGTTGACCTTTGCCTCACTGCGCTGCATTGTAGTATCTTAGCTCTGTCACTCTTTTTAGACATTTATCAGTGGGTGTCACTTTGCAGCCAGATGACCCAATTAACCCAAAAAACAGTAACTTGCCCTTTTCGTAATCAGCCATGTATGCACTATATTGTCATTAACAATCTATTTTCTGGAGAGGTTTCAGCAGCCTGATTGGGGTGTTGTGCTTTGTGTAGCATTATTCACACTGAACATATAAACTCAATTCTGATTGGTGAAGCAGTAACTTTTTTTTCTTTGCCTTCTTTCCTTATATTGTTAATCAGTAAACCCTGAACATACTGTGCCAAAACGACTGTGTCAAAAGTCACTTATCATTAACTTATCTTATCAAACTCTGTACATCATCACTAATAGACGAGCTTGGACAGTAGAAATAGGAGCATTTCGGCGGACAGGTGTTCTGTTTACTGGTCAAATGATCTGAGAAACTGCTGCTGGTTTCTTCCTTTGATTACTTTTGAAACAACAATAGTTCTCAGCATACCGCAGTAAAATGGTCTCTTTCTATTCTGTCTGCCATGTGTCATGTGTCTCCCTCTATACTGAGTCGCCGTTAGTCAGAGAAAAGCACGAAGACAAAGAGACAAGAGAGAGGGCGTTTGAGACAACTCCCTCTGTAACTTCTAAAGTACAGCAGAACCACAAACTCTCTTCTGACTCTGGATTTGACTCATTTGGAACTGGTGACATTTACTTTAATTTGGCACAGGAATCCATTAAGAACAAAAGATGAACTGATTGAAGTTTGTTGGTCAAAGGTCACTGTGACTTCACAAAAAGCTATTTTTGCATTTGACAAACAAATCTCAGTCTTTAAGGATTAATTTCATACATTCGTTCACCCATTTACTGTACCAAAAATATTTTATATAAGTATACACAAGGCTTACAATGTTTTCTTACTATATTATTATGTTATTCATACTTACGAACTATACTTACGTACTGCTTTTTTCAAACAGAGAGCTTGAAGCTATCCTTTTACACAACATTTCCTCCTAACTAACGTTCAGGATCACTGACCTTACTTTTCTTCAAGAAAAACAATTTCAAGAGTCAAGCAAGCAAAGCCAGTTAGTTCTGCAGCATGTGCTTTTTACAAAGGCAATTACAGAACACCAGATGCGCAAAATAAAATGTCCTGCTTAGAAGGTGATGGAGGTAGCAAATCGCTGATGGAAATGTTAAATATAGCCGTATGTGTTAAAGCTTGACTCTTAACATTTAACTACATGTTGAAAAAGGACACATGCGCTGCAGCCCAGCTTCTCCAAAGACGTCCCATTTAGTTCACAAACAGACTGAAAGACGGGCGTGCTTCCTTGTGTAATATTGGTGGAAAATCATCTCTCACATTATTGTTATTCTTAAATAAATGTTTTACAGATTTAATCATGAAATCATTCTGGGTATTAGTACCTTTTTAGAAGACATTTCAGTGGCAAATGAATGTGGCGTAATTTATGAAATCTTCCTATTTAGGTTTTCGGGGGGTTTTGAGGGTCCATCATGGAACTGCCGGAGATCCCCTTTTTTTGTCACTATACAGAGAGTGCAGATTAAAAGAACACAAACTAGTCAGTTCTCAATATGTTCTTGTTGATATTTATTAACCTGAATGTTAATCCATCCCAACACAGTATGTGAAGTCCTGGCTGGTGAAGCACATGAACCCCAGAATACAGATTTACTATTAATAACTAATTTGACAACTACAACCCTGCATGTAATTCAATTCAATTCAATTCAATTCATTTTATTTTGTATAGCCCATAATCGCAAATTACAAATTTGCCTCAGAGGGCTTTACAGTCTGTACACATACAACATCCTCTGTCCCGAAACCGACCATCAGCACAGGAAAAACTCCCCAAAAAATGAAAAAACCCTTCCAAGAGGGAAAAAAGGGAAGAAACCTTAGGGAGAACGTCAGAGGAGGGATCCCACTCCCAGGATGGACAGACTACAATGGATGCCATGTGTACAGAATGAACAATATATAATACATGCAATTCCTATTACAGAAATGATTCAAGTAACTGTGAGTAGTAAGTCAGGCGCACAGCAGGACCACTGCAGGGGCAACCACCATCAGATAGAACCACCATCCACAGAAGCCTGTGGGGAGGGAGAGCACAGAGACTTTAGGAGAGGGTAATTTGGTTTACGAGTACAGTAATATGATTAATATCTAAAATAATAATGATGATGATGATGATGGCAGCAGCAGGCGTCAGCAGGGCCACGGTAGGTGTCAGGACCAGGGTCCCGAAGGAACCACGATCTACGGAGACCTGCTAGGGGAGAAAGCTTAAAAAAAACTCCCGGAAAGAAGCTGAATTAGTCATGTGCATTAATAAAACGTGAATTATGGTAGAACGAGAGCGTGAGAGAGGAGCTCGGTGTGTCCTAAGAATTCCCCCTGCATTCTAAGCCTATAGCAGCTTAACTAAGGGCTGGTCCGGGCTAACCTGAGCCAGCCCTAACTATAGGCACAATCAAAGAGGAAAGTTTGAAGTTTTACTTTAAAAGAGCTGACCGAATCTGCCCTATCAGGATAACTTCCATTTTTTCTGAGTTTAGCATCAGGAAGTTGCCGGTCATCCAAGTTTTGATGTCTCCAAGACATTCTTGAAGTCTAACTAGCTGGTCCGTCTCTTCTGGCTTGATCGACAGATACAGTTGAGTATCGTCTGCATAACAATGGAAGTTTATGCGGTGTTTCCTGGTAAGATCGCCCAAAGGAAGCATATAGAGGGTAAATAAAATCGGTCCAAGTACAGAACCTTGTGGGACTCTGTGACCAACATTGGTGGTCTTTGACGATTCACCGTTTACAAGCACAAACTGGGATCGATCCGATAAGTAGGATTTAAACCAGCTGAGAGCAGTTCCTTTGATACCAATTAAATGTTCTAGTCTCTGCAACAGGATACAATGGTCTATGGTATCAAATGCGGCACTGAGGTCCAGCAAGACAAGAAAAGAGATGAGTCCTTGGTCCGATGCAAGTAGAAGATCATTCGTAATTTTCACCAGTGCTGTTTCTGTACTGTGATGCGCTCGAAATCCTGACTGGAAATCCTCGAACAAAGCATTGTTTTGTAGAAAGTCACATGTAATGCATCTTTATCTTTGACTAAAGACACAACTTCTTTGGTGTTCTCATAACAGCTGAGCCCCTCGCTCTCTCTGAAAGGACACTCGTTTGAAGGAGATTATCCGAACGTGTATGAAAATCTATTTTCCCCGCAAAGTCATCAGCTTTCAATGTTTATTGACCTCAGGATTTTGTAGTTCAATCAGTGATGGTAATTGTCTGTCTTGTCCCTGCGATGGTTTTAAATGGTTTCAAACAAACGTGGGTGGGTATGGAAGACGGGGAGCTACGAAAGCGCGGGGAGCACAGAAGTCAGACTCTTCATCGCGTTGTCCTCAGCCTCTCTCTTCCTCCTTCTTCCCTGACACTTTTCTTCCAACCCTCTACACTCCTCAGCCTTCTTCCCTCTGACATTTCACTGCTCTACTCTCTTTCGCTCTACTCTCAGAGGTGTTACAGACCAATTTCCCTCAGAGAAAGAAAAATCAATTCATTAGATGTGGACTCCGAAAGGGGCGAAAAAAAAAATAATGAATTGGGCAGCGGTGGAGTTAGCTGCCGAAATGAGCCTGTCCGATCTCTTAACACGTTTTGGGCTCCCTTAAAAGACCAATTAACTCCTCACAATTATTCAAAACCACTTCATTAACTGACTAACTTTACATTAGACGCCCCAAAAAAAGATGTCTGAGCCAAACTTTAAATTGGATAAGCAACAACCTCTGTGCAAAAACAGTATTACTTAGTGAATAATAAATCCAGTTTGTTGAAATGACAGTTATTTTAACACGCTGATATCTGTCAAGGTCTGTCAAGATCTAGTCAGGGAGGTATTCACTGACCTTTAAGTTAATAGGCAGGCGACCGTAGGAAAGGGGCACCTAGACGTGCACAAGCTGTCTGGGGAAGGTCGGCTTCTGAAATTGAAGTTCTCTTCTGTTAGTTGAGTTATTTAGTACCTTGGTTATGTCCAAAATTGCATGACATGCACAACATACTGAAAATGTGTATGTACTGTATATGTGTTTGAATCAACATCTTTTTTGTGAATTAACAGGGTTTTTCTCTTGGCTACCTCAGGTGACCAAACGATCATTTGTAACAACCATGAAGTCAGAACTATTCCAAAGCAGTCGTATCACGTACTTGTATTTATTGAAGTGCTCTTGAAATTACAGTGCTGTTCACCATGGTCTTTAAACCCGTCTTCTCAACCCATTCAATTTTGGGATATTAATGCCTGCATGTGTCTAGTGTTTGCATGATGTATTTTGCACTGGAAACAATATGTGATTACTATTTACATAGTATATATAATATATATAGTCAGAGTGCGACACTGAAAGTCTCCATGCTGGAGTCCAGAGGTTCTCCAGAATCAACACTACTGCTACTAGCAATAAAACTCACAGTAACGGGTTTTTTTTATACATTGGATGAAGGTACTGAAAATTCTAACTGAAACATGAATACTTATTAGAGCATCGCACATTAACTTTGTGTCAAAACACAAACAGCACCAGCTTTGAAGTCCAGTCTACAGCTCAGCAGCCCGTTGGAACTGAACCTAACTGAAGTCAAGCGAACAGAGCTCCAGCCAACTGGGATGTGGACAAATCAAAGACTAATGAAGGGAGCAGAGGGTTGACATGGAGAAACCACAGCGTGATAGCAGCACTGGGGCCTGGAGTTTTAGGGCAAGAAAATAGGATTTTCTCATTGCTTACTTAATATGCACTGGGGAGAATCCACATGTGTGTGGCTCTAACAACAACAACAGCTTAAGCCTGCATTAGTACAGATTCCACCAGTACAACCAGTGGGGGACGCTTTGTAGTCATGAGCCTCAAAGGTTGTCCTTTACATAGCTACCAAGGAAAAGGCTGAGTTCTTTTACGGTGCTGTAATGGGGGACCTAAGGGCGCAGTGCAGTGTAGCCAACACACGCGGCAGCCAATTGTGTATATGGCAATATGTAAACAAAGACACAAAGAAAACACACAAACAGCATGTTTTTTCAGCTTGTTTTTATGAAGCAAATGTTATTCGGGAATGTGTTTCCCACTTTGCCTGAGTTTTATTTCTTCTCTAAATGTTCCTTATGTGTTGTCAAGTTGAAGAAGTTCAATTGCATTTATTTGCACGTTGTTGTCACTGACTTTCTCCACTGTAGCCAATTCAAAGAGCCAGTTATTGCTGACAGTTATTTGTAACTTTTATCAAAGCAGATGCTTTTTGTTTTCTTTCTTTGAGGGCTCAACATGGAATAAGTTCCAGTGTGGACGCAGACATTTTTGAAAGACGCCCCAGATGTTTTTCACACTGTTGCGGGTTTTGTTTGCTTTCTTGATGCAGGCTTAATTGGAACAAACTCACCGTCCTCAGAATTCAGTTTGAGGAGGAATCAATGGCCGCGCTCGAGACGAGAAGAGGGTGTATACAACAATAAAAAGAGGTTGTATACAAAAATACATACCAAGCACTAAAGTAATAATCCAAACACGACACACAGTGTTTATCTGTGAGTGTGTGTAGTAAATAGCGTAAGAATCCCCCCGCCTTCCGCTGCAGACGGCTGAACCTCTAAGCAGATGAGCAACTCGTTCCGGCTAATGAAGAAAGCCTGGATTTAAGGCAAAGTGTGAGACTGAGGAAAAATCAAAGCTCGAAGCTCCATCAGGCGTTCATATTCATGATCCGGAGGCCTCTTCACCTTCAGGCTGATTACAGCCCTTCTGATCCCACAGCAGGAACCGCCACACTCCATTCCCAGTTTATCCCTGTGTGTCTGCGACCTCAATGTCAGCCGAGTTATCCGCGTTAGATAGAGAGACGATGGGGAGACAATGGGGAGACGATGGGGAGCGATAGGGAGACGATAGGGAGACGATGGGGAGATGATAGGGAGACGATAGGGAGACGATGGGGAGACGATGGGGAGACGATGGGGAGACGATAGGGAGACGATGGGGAGACGATGGGGAGATGATAGGGAGACGATGGGGAGACGATGGGGAGACGATGGGGAGACGATGGGGAGACGATAGGGAGACGATGGGGAGACGATGGGGAGATGATAGGGAGACGATGGGGAGACGATGGGGAGACGATGGGGAGACGATGGGGAGACGATAGGGAGACGTGGGCCTTTGTGCCCTTCTGCCACTGACTGTCTGCAGGAGCTTGACTGGCTGCAAGAGTTTTTGAGGCCTTACACGTCACCAGGTTATCTTTAGTTTTGTTTGCGACAGCTCTCTTCCACCTGGTGTAGTCTGTGCACATGCACCGCAGATACAAGAGAACAAAAACATGCTTTAAAGTCCTTTTCATGGTTCAGCGTGTTCACGGGAACCGTAAAATCCTTTGAGCTGCCATTAATGAGTCTGATAACCAGCATTTCTTCAGGAAAAGCAACTGCTTTTCTTAACTCTTTTTGTTTTTGCCCAGCTAGTTTAGCGATAGTTATTAATCCTGTTCTCTTCTTCAGTTGGTTGTTTTAAAATACTGAAGCACATTTCATAACATTGTTACACCCTTCATTCTCTCCTGGTCCTGGCACAGTATTCCCACCATCCTCTGCAGTACCATGACAGCAGTGTGTCTCCATGAGCACATTCTGCCGTGATGACTCACACACACACACACACACACACACACACACACAGCGTCTCAATGTTTCCATGTCAGACAGTGAATAATGTCTGACAATTCTTTCACTGTGTAACACTAGATGCTCCATTTTCAAAATAATCTACTCCTGCATTGTTTTAGTAACCTTGTTTGTTTGACTTCATCGGACATGATGTGTCGTCGTTATTGTCCACTCCGCAGAAAGTGACGTTTGTGGCAGTGAAGGAAAGATTAGTTACTAATTTATATAGTCAGTATTATATAGTCACCATGGGATAAAAAAGTAGATAAAGAAATATGCTTCAATATTTGCACCTGTCCAGACTTGGTATTGCGTCAGACACACGGTTGAATCATCTACTAGAGACAGATTATTGCATCCTTACATGTTGCAGTGTGATATTTTTGGCTGACTCAATGCCTCCTCTCCACCAGTTATCTGAGGAGCTCAGGGGCCACATTTCTTCCCCTGATCGACATGAAGCATATCTCTGTTGTCTCGTCTCCATCTAGTGTTGAGCAGTGAAACTGCTTACTGCTCGGGGAATCCAAACAAATCAGTAAAACAAGCAGCGTCTCGTCTCATCTCAACAAAAGGGCAGAGTAACACTTCATGAATGATTGAGTGGGGCCATCGTTTTCTATATAAAGACACAAAGATTATTCACCTTGTGGACCTTACAGTGTGACTCTATGGGGCTGTTGAGAGCATATCAGCATTCTTTTTCCTTGTATATGTGGATGTAATTCGGTGGGTTCAGCCTCCGAGGTACAGAATGTCTGAAGGCAAAATTGTCATTCACTATTTTTTGTCGTATCAAGGACCATTTCTGAGAAACTTGGTGCATGGGTTGAGCAAGAACCCATCCGATGTTGGAGTTAATCCAAAATCACAAGGCCGATACATTAGTTTAAGCTCACAGACGCATCCTTGGTGAAGTTCTGCCCCTCTTATTTGACACGTGATGTTACATAGATTTGCCATAGTCATGTTCTGTTAGAATTAAAAAGACATTCTTTGAAGTAAGCATTGTGTTTCTCAATAAACTTCCCTAAATGACTGATGTATATTACTTTGTTCAAGGTTTTTCCACAGTTCTGTTGTGTCAGGAAGCAATAATTCAGGTTTAACGGTCTTGTTTGTAAATGTCATGGGAACAAACAAAGGGACATATTGTCCACTGGTACCTTCACTCCCTTCACCTTCCATGTCGATGTCACAATAGCGCTGTGTGCATGTGAGTGTGTGTGTAGCAGGGGGTGGGAACAGTATGCAGAGCATCAACATCACTCTGAAGGCTGACTCATCGCCATATATCATGCAAACACACACACACACACACATGTCTAGGAATCATTTCTCCCATGTATGCTCGTTGTCTTTTCCATCAGCTCTGCAGTGGAGGGTGTCGACAGTCTGATTAAAAGGTGCATCTCGCCTGAATGTCGAAAATAAGGTAAATGCTCTGGTGAGCCACAGTTCAGAATGAGCGTCGACCATTAAAAGCATTTCTCTGCAGACGGACTCCACAGAGAATATGAATATGGATTCATAATTTTGTCATTTGGTCATTTTTGTGATTTTACAACTGGCCGACCTGTGCCTCCCACCCCCTGTTAGAAAGGTCAGCGTTGTTATCACCATTAGCTGCTGGCTCAGACGTCGGCATGTAGAGAGCCATTCGGATCAGAAACAGTAATGCTCTGAAATTTTTATTGTGCATCTTTGTGTAACTGATTAATCAATGAATCGTTGCGGCTGTTTCATGGTTCAACTGCTGTGGCAGTACCTTAAGGAAGATATTATCACTTATTGTGATGAACAGCGGCCTTACATTTTTTTGTAAATGCCGTCTTGTGTTTAATGTTTAATGACTTTTGTTGTCAAATCCATAAGTTCACAGTAAAAATAATTCAAACTTTACCAATCCTCCCATTCTGTCACTTTTCTCTCATAAAGCTCGGCTTTGGTTCTCACTCTTATTTAACAGGTTTGACGTAGATTTAGTCTCTGTAAGAGAAAGCAGCAACTGATCGAGAAAGTCAACTCTTCTTATAATACTGGCAGCCCCACGTTCCCCCCGTGGAGTCTCTTGAGGTCCCAGACAAGTCAATGAACTGGCAGTGAAGTGAGTGGAAGTCTCTCTGTCTGCCAGAAAGGGAGGAAGAGGAGACATGCCGTCACTGAGCGCTGTCAGCTGCACTCGTCTTTCGCTGGTGAGTCAAGGTTCTCTGGTGATTCACGTCTGCAAACGACAGCCTCAAAGTAAAGCCACTCTCCCCCTTTTTTCTCACCATACATCCCCCTCTTCCTATTATTTAACTCCTCCTCTATATTTATCTCTTTGTGAGTATAGTCCCTTTCCTTCCTGTCTGCTAATTGTTGTGGCACCACATAATTTATTTCTCGACCAAAGCCTGCAGTAGGTGTCCCCGGGCCAACTCTTTCCAGCGGCGTCTCAGGGTCCTCGTTGGGAGACCTCCGGGAGGTTCAAAAAAACCTCTTCACTCACCCTATTCCACCTGCGGGCCAGTGCAGCCCAACAGGGGATTTCAGCACACTGATGACGGGCCACAGTCTTCCTTCCTGAGCCCACATAAATCTGTCGTTGAGCCCTGTCCTATACTCTAATATTAAAGCTGTTTTCCATGACACGCTGCTCACTGGGAGGGCGGGGGCTGTTGTTGACATGAGCTGGTAAAGGGCCAGGAGGTAGAAAGTGTGGTTAGAATTGACATTGCTTGATCTGGCTGACCTACAACTGGTAACAATCTGACATGCTAAAATGTCCTTCAATGAAGGAAGCAAACAAGTATGAATACATTATATAACGCATACCCCTGCATGCTTATCACGTTTTAGCACAAACACTGTAATTGTTGACTCAGGCTTTTCATTTTACTGTGTCTAAAAAGCGCCGTAAATATTTTTTGCCCCAGAAACACACAACAAGAATAGACTTGTGAGAACGTTTTTCAACTGAGTGAAGGACCTCTGTCATCTCAGAGTAGTAGAGGCTACTGACCTCAGGCTATGATCAAACACATACACACACACACACGCACACACACACACACACACACACACACACACACACACACACACACACACAGACACTCACACACGGATAAGAATGCACACTAAAGCTGGTGGCGTGCTTGTGCAATGTCGAAGGCCTCAGTCTGAACCACGGCAGTTAGAGGCCAGCCTTGCTGTTATGAAAGGAAGCATGACGGGTGTCGTATCATTTCAACATTTAATTTGAAAAACTATGTACCAACTCTTTACAAACATTACAACGTATGCAATACGTAGTATAATAAATACACGATCAAATCTTTGTCCCATTTTCTCAAGATTAAGCCACTGTTTGATAGAAAACACATAGGACAGTTACATAACAGTGTGGAACATTGTCCCATTTGTGGTCTTTGTGGTTTTACGCTTATGTTTCATTTTAATATCATGTTACACCATTTCCGCGTCTGCAGACGTCCAAATAATCACAATGAGACAATCGGAATACAATTCCGTAGGTGAATTATCCACAGAACACAGTAACACATTCTTAATAATCTTTAACATTTTTTAAATGCCAGGTCAAAATACATTTAGCAACATATACAACATTCTGCTGTCTGGACTGCCATTGCACTTTTATTTATTGCTGTTAAATACATCACAATGTCTCTGTTCTGAAATAAGAGCCTGTAATACTGAACACAAAAGCCTTTTACTCCTTGAGGTCATTCAGCAGTTCACTGGAAGGATCAGCTTCAATCAGCGTTTAAATTGGGGGGCGCCCCAAGTCACAGTATGTCAGAGCCCAGAGAGAGGCTGGTCTCCGGGTAGCTCACCTGCCAGGGCATTCCCAGAGCTGGAGGCGGTGGCTCCACAAAAGCGTCCATGTATTTCTGCGTGCAGGAGGCCCACACGCCCTGCTGGTACCCCAACCCCTCAACCACCTGGGGGTACTGCACCGGGCTGGGCGGATGGTCGTGGGGGCTGCCACAGTGTCCATAGGGGGCGTAGAGCTGTCCCTCGTTGGGATAACAAGGGTAGTGTGGAGACGGGGGACACGATGACGCGGCGTTATCCATGTAGACGTGCGGCTCAGTGGGCAGCCGGTGGACGTGGGGCCCTTGTTGTTGCTGCATCTGGTGAGAGATGGACACGTGCCAGGGGCCATAGCTCTGGTGCTCCAGGCAAGGCACCGCCGCCCTGGGGTGCTCTAGTCGAGACGCTCCCATCACAGCTGGCCCCGCTGATGACCTGTTGCACTCCCGGTGGGTGCAGGGCTTGCTCGGGGGGTTCGAGCTCAGGAATACAGAGAGGGCAGAGATGCGGTTGATGGCCCTCTGCAGCGTGGCGATCTTGGAGAGGCGTTTACCACTGAGGTCATGGTTCAGAGTGACGCGCAGGGCGTTGAAGGCCTGGTTGTAGTCCATGATGCGCTTCCGCTCGCGGACGTTGGCTGCCATTCTTCGTGCCTTTGAGCGGACGGGGCGATTGCGCTTCTTGGTTTGGCCTTCCTCCAGGTCACTTGGGCTGCACGCGGAGCCTTCGCTGTCTTGGAAAGATGCCTTGGTACTTCTCTCGTCCTGCCCTTGGCACAGCACACCGAGCTCTAGCTCTTCCTCAGAGAACTCCGATCCTGAAACACTGCTGCAGCTCATTGTGTCAAAAACCCAGACACTGGGTGAGTGCGGGTAAAGTCTTTCTGCCTGTATTGTTGTTGCAGTAAAGAGGAACCGTTTGCAGACTACTCCACACACTGGCCGGGTGTTGCCCAGTTTGTTTTGTTGGGGCTGTCGGTATTTGCTGCTGCGCCGACAGCCCAGGTATTCTCCTCCTCTGACTCCTCAGTTGCCTCTTGATTACTTGTGCCTCGACAAGACAGGTTGGCCTGCTTTTAAAGCTCTTGGAGTCACATGGTACAGTCACCTATGAGGAACGGGGCACTCTCTCCTCCTCTCCAAGTTTATGGGTGCCCTACAGGCAAATGGCACCGTCACCACCTCTTCCACCCCCTCCTCCTCAGACTCTCCCTCACATCGCTTGCAGGCTCTTACAGAGGAGTTTTAGCATTTAACCTCAGTGTAAAATGCATGCAAAACATACTAATTATTTGGATAGCAGTACACTTCCTTTAACACCTTTATAGAGGATTTGATGCCACTGTTTTTTGGCTGCAGCAGTTGCATGTTTTTACTTGAGACTTTCCATGAAGCTGTGGGGTTTTGAACAAGTCGTGTGATCTAATCCCTGTCATTACAAACAAACACTGTATTGTGCCAAGATGATTCATTTGGCTGCACACCACCATGTGTGCCCCTTACTTTGGACCATTGGTGCTCCATGACTATAAGTCTCAGGGACATTTTAGACAAATTAGGCATTTATCCCAGTGGCCAACTCCGTTATTCACGTTTCTCCTTTTCTCAGGTCTGGGAAGAGAGGAACCTTGTTATCTAGCGCAGGTTAGATTTGTCCCAGCAATTAGTGTCCTCTCGAGTGGCGATCCTCAGCGCACTCTGTATCTCAGCGCTCAGGTTTAAGGGCCATGTAATTTAGAGTAGCTTCCCTGGAACCCATACTCATAAATCAGGGCCGAGCAGCACCTGAGGACAAGAGACCTAGACTTCAAAGAGGAGGGGAAATTAAGGGCAAATATTTCACAATTAAAACCTGCTGGCTTTATGTCCTTTTTATTTTTAAGATGTGGTTATATTTTGATTAAAGTTAAACAGAATAAACTATTCCAGAAATGATATGGTAAATAATAGTCTTCATCAACATTAGCCTTTATGGTACAAATTGCCACAGATTCCCTCAGAACAGTAACCTGTTCCCCCCTGAAAGATGTGTGGACAGTGAAGGTGAGGTGATTGCATTGAAACCCAGCTGGCCTTCTGACCAAGTGCAACAGGTCAGGTAACTGAAGGGTAACAGAAGTGTGGGCCCTGAGACACTGAACTGGGGGCCATTGAGGAGCATTGCTTCCTTCCTGTCCAATCAGTTTTATTGAATGTGTCAAACCTCGACCTTTAAAGCAATTACAGCCTTGAGTTTCAGCCTAAAAACACATTTGTTACGTTCAGGCGGAAAGCTTTATGCCATATTATCCGTGAGATTAGATCAAAAGGGATGCCGGGACTATTCACTACTCACATAGATGTTTGGTTCTAAATATAGCTGCAAAAAGTATTTTTTGCCATATAGTTTGTAAGTTAAACATTTTTGTTTTAAGTAGAGTAAAATATAGAATGATTTATATGATTTCTATTTTCTTGAAGCTTGAAGACATGGACTGTAAATCTGTTCTTAAGTCAACATTCCACACTGATTTCAGGTCTCAATGGTATTTTTACCATCTTTTATTAAATTAAAAGGTAGTCACGAGCTCTAGTCCAAACCTGAAAGGGACGTCAGTCCAAGCTGCAGTTTTTTGTATCCAACATTTCTCACTGACACATCGAAACCTGAAAGACATACTCAGATCGCAAAGCTAGTAGTGCAAACTTTAATATCAAAACAGTAAACATATCACTGTGTAGCGTTCTGTTGTTGGCGAGGATCAGCGGTTCAATCCTCGGCTCTGCTTGTCCGCATGTCGGTGTGTCATTGGGCAGAACACTTAACCTGTAGCTGTGACTACGGTGTGTGAATGTAAGTTACTGATGGGCAGGTGGCTCCTGTCATCAGTGTATGAATGGGTGTGAATGGGTGATTGATGACATGTAGGGTTAAAGAGCTTTGAGTGGTCAGGAGACTAAAAAATAGATGTACAGTCCATTTAACATTTAAAGACGCACTGGTGATAAAACACAATGATGTCAACATTCACCTCTATGGTTTTCACTCCCGCTCGACTAACAGCACCATAAATTTAATTTTTATAAGCCCTTATACAGAATCTAGTCTTTTGAGCATTTTTGTGATCCCATAAGGTATAACCGCTTCAACCACTGTGCTTACCACACCTCTAAATAACCCTGTTGATCTTGTGCATAGCTTAATAGTTAAAACAGCCCAGGCCACTCAGCTCCAAGGAGAGAGTAAACTTTATCACTAGCTGTGATTTATGGCTTAAAAACATGTCAGATTTACTGCTCTGGTGTAAAGAGCATGAAGACTGCCTCAGACTCTCCCCGTCCATCCATTTTTGACAGGTGACAAGACACCAGTAATTATCAGCCGCCAAGAATAAATCACCAGATTTTATTACGCAGCTCGCCATGCCCTTGACAGAATAACCATTTTCAAGCAAAGGGAACCCGTCCAACGCCGCTGAACCTTAGATTTGTAAATCTCTGCTCAAGCCTCCATAATGACTGGTTGTTAGCCGGTTGTTATTAGAGGTCTGTGTGCCAAACGTTATAGATGTATATTTACAAAGGGGTAGTTAGGAGTAATAAGTGAGTAAGGTCCAGGTTTGCTAACCTTGGCTTTGCTGTGGTATGTTAATGCATGTTTTTGGTGTCTGGCAGGAATTTTCTCACCTCAATAAAAGTCTCTTGTCAAGGAAAGAAAAGAACACGGCTTGCGGTTATCGCTGCCCCTCCGCTATTTGTCACACAGCAATCCCTTAGGATAATGTCTGCAAAAATCAATGTTATCAACTGTACACATCCAATCTGAGGCCACTTTTATTGCAGTTATTTGATCTCTTTCATTGAAACTGAGTTGCTTGAAAAACAAAAATTCTAACTTCATTCTATTTTGATCTATGATCATTCTAGAAATACTACAGCACAAAACCTCATCCTGTACAATTATTTGTGAAGGATATACTGTCCATTTTTGCTTGATAAAGTATGATTATTGATTTGGGGTTTGAGAATAACTATGGCAAACAAGCATTTATGATACTTAAACTACTTTTCAGAGAGATGATCTAAAACGCCTTTTATGATTTTGAGCTCTGAAAACAGATTTCAAAAGTGAAGATGAGGCCATAAACACAGCAAAGCTGTGAAGGTGGACCCCTCAGCGTGATGACATTGAACGTCTCATTTAGATACTCATTAGCAACTGTCTTTTTTTTGCCGTGTTTTATTGTTTACACTTTATTATGTTGTTCATTCTGTACACTTGGCATCTATCACACATCCTCCTCTAATGCTCTTTCGTCCTTGGCTTTTCCCCGGTGAATGATGTGAGGGACAGGGGGTGTACAGATTGTACAGCCTGCTAAGAAAAAGGATTGTTTTTATCCTACACAAAATGAATTTAGTTCATTTGAAACCTAAACAGTTTAACACTGGAGGAAAGTGGGCTCATTTAAATACTATTTGTTTGTCAATTATATGAACGATACCTGTAGCACAGTGCACATTTTGAAAATAGTTTAAAGGATTGGTAGATTTTTTGTACTGGGGTTTTATGTGTATTTTTGGTGTTCTTTGACGTTAAATTACTGTTTTTATGAACAGTGTTAGTTCCCCGTCTGAAAGCTGTTTGCAAAGACCAGAGCGGCAGAAAAGGGCCAACTTAAAAACAGCCTCACACAGTATAAACTATAAGGATGTATATGTGGTTCATCGATAACAGCTTCATTATGCAGTTTTTCAAAGGGGTTTGGGAGTACAGTATAGCATATTGACACTAAAGTAGTTTAATTTGAAAACTTAAAAAACACAACTGAAAAACTACAAGATGGTATTAAAAAAACATCATCAGATCATGAAGTGAGTTAAAGTAGCAATAAAACTCAGTAAAAACTAGTCTGTTTCAGGTAAAAAGGTTTAAATATATTAAGAATACAAATCAGAATAATTTTTACTTTAATAAAGTAAAGTTTATTTAAAATAATAAAGTAAAATATGCTTTCAGGTTGTATAATGATATAACATATATCAAAGGATTACCTACACATTTACGCTGAAGCCGCATATTTGAATGTTGTATTTGAAAATAATCAAATCATAAATCATAATCTTGCTCTGCAAAGTAAGTTCTATACATAAATATTTCTCTTTGAGAACTTACACCTACTTTCTACCACTTATCAAATGGCAGAATCAGCATTTATTCCCTATTAGCGGCATGATGACTGACACTGTAAAAATCCAGGAGCTCGAGCCTCATCCGTCCGCACACGAGTGGAACACAAACTTCTTGATTAGTGACGACACGGTGAGAGAGTGTCTACATCAGTGATCTTGTCCAGCTTGTTAAAAACAAAACCTCAAAACAGCAGGCCGGCTGCCACGACTATTGTGAATCATTCCATCTGAAATTACTGGCAATTACGTGAATCTGGCTGCTAAAATCCCCCTCAGTGCGCACGCAGCTATAAAATCTCAGTTGTCAGGTAGAAACAGTGCCTCGGGTATCACGGCTCAAACATTGAAAGTGTCATTCACAGCGTCGGCTATTAATCATAGAGGTGTGTAGCTTATTCTGCAGCATTAGAGATAGTAGTTTAGTGATTTATGGAGGGGGTGTGGGGGACTAGTAAAGTTGGTTGTTGCTGGTAAAGAAAAGAATATTGTCATCAAGGCTAATAAATGTCGTCATCTTTTTTCATAAAGCGGTTAATCATACATATGACAGGTTCAGTATCACAGGATACTTGCTGCCTGCGAAACACACAATGTAACGTTTTTCATGAAATTCAATAAATCAACATTAATCAATATTTCATTTTATTTACATATTTGTTGTGTTTTAACCAAGCTCTATTGTACCGGTAACCAGTTGATTAAGAATAAATGTTTGTTTCAGTTGAGGTCAAAAAGGAAAGCTGGTTGCCATGCAGAGAAAAAACAAATCAAATGTTTTGGTCTCTGTACTCTCTAATTTAGCCATTTCTATAGCCTACCTTCCTCGTGATTTATACCTTAACAAAACCATGCAAATCTGTCAGTACCAATGTCATAACATGTCTAACAGTTTCCTCCATATGGGAATGTACGCGCGTTTCCTCCCCTTTCCAAAATACTTGAACCATGATATGAATCACATGTTTTTACAGGACAGTATATATGAAAGGTGTCACATGAGCAGCAAACTGACGGCAGTGCTTGACTTGTTGGACATTAAAGTCTAGTTTAAACCGTGTTTCATTTACGCCCGCATTGCAGCCAATATAAACCCTTTATTCAGCTCTGAATATGACCAAAAAATGAACAGAGGTAAAAAGGTTGCCATCTCCTCCCAACAAAAAACAAAAAGAAAGAAAAAGGCAGCGGTGTGTATTCATTGTGCATTCCTTCCAAAGAGAAGTCAGTCATTACGCTTAGTTATCATTACAGGGTCCTGTTGGAGTGTTGGAACATGTGGTCAAGGTTAACTGTCTGTAGGCTAGTTCCCACACAAACCCTCAGCAGTTAAAGCGATGGCCTCTGACCGCACAGCGGGTTCTCTGGATGAATGAAGATATTTTCAACACTCTGACATGGATGTGTAGCCTCAGCACACAAGTTGACGGACAGTGGTCAGAAAGAATGAACGACAGAAAGAATACGACAGGTGATGGCAGGAAATGAGCATATTTTATCAACAAATGGAAAAGTTACATTGTCACACAGTCAGTTATGAATAATTCTAGCTTGCCTTCACATTGCCAGATAAAAGTGATCATGTGGACAACGGCATGCAAACTCACCAAACCCAAATAATGAATGTTATCATATTAAAGGTACAGTCTTTGTGCTCTCCCTCCCCACAGGCTTCTGTGGATGGTGGTTCTATCTGATGGTGGTGACCCTACACTGCCCCTGGCTTACTACTCGCAATTATTTCAATAATTTCTGTTATAGGAATTGAATGTATTGTACATCATTTGCATTGTTCATTCCGTACACATGACATCTATTGTAGTCTGTCCATTCTGGGAGAGGGATTGCTCCTCTCATCTTCTGCCTAAAGGCTGGCGCATGCTTCTGCGTCTGCGTCGTTGCGTCAACGCACTCGTTTCAATTCATGGTTCTAAAGTCTTGCGTGTGTTGCAGAGCAATTCACCTCCAGAACAACAAGCGGAGTAACATGTTTTTGTTGAAGACGACCTAGAGAGTCACGTCTATTTATTTGTTTATTTATTTATCATAAAAATTCATTGCGGACACATTTGTCCCGTATTTTCCTCCACAACTTTGTGCACCTCTCGACCGGCAAACCAGCGTTTGCGGCGATCTCCCTCCATGAATCCAACCCGCTTCTACAACCCGCCAATGACGGCTTGTATAAGCGGGATTCGGGTTGCTGCGGGTCGGGCCTAACAACACCCTCGAACTGTTATTGGACGATAAAGTACGGCATCTCGTACCTTATTGCTTAAATAAACACAGTTACATAACATTACATCATGCACTTTAATTGCTGATTAACCTTTTAACAAGATGAACTTGAACTGGCTGCGCTGTTGCTAGCTCACTGCAAAAAGTTTGCATTCCCAATTTTAGCAACTTGATATAGTGAAACAGACCAAATGAAACATGACATTTAGCGGACACTTATGGTAAAACTTCACCTCGGCTCTTCATTGGATCTCCACATGGCTGAGATGATGGATGACTACCGCAGCTTTGCAGTCAAAAGTCAAGTTCATGTTCATGGATTGTGCCGCTTCAAAGAAAATAACAGTATTATTAATTTAATTTAATTTGACGAATGAATATTGAACTGAATGTTAGTTGTATAAAATACTGTATACGATATTGATGAAGATGTTACACTAGTGTATTTGTCAAATCAGAGAATAATATTACACCTACCTACTACCTACTTAGTTTAATATTAATATTTGGCATTCTCTGGCAAGCAACTGGAATGACTCATCCTCCTATTAATGTGATACGTCACATCATGAATATTGCTGAATCCTCACAAGGTCACAAAGGAATTAACGCTGATTTAATTTAAGATGATATAATCCATCCCCTGATTTGTGTCTGTTTGCATGTCCCCATTCTAATTACCACCAAGCTCAATTATTCCTCACAATCAAATTCATGACAAAAAATCCAACTTTCTGTTACAATGTTACAATCCACTCATACAAATACTGATTTGTATTATTAGTACTGCATCAGATTGAACCCGATAGGGTTTACCTTTAAAGAAAACATATGTCAACAAAGAATTGAAATCGGATTTTATTCCAACCATGAATATGGAAATGTTTTAAGCCATTGTTCAAACGATGCATCACATTTAAAACACTAGAGCACAATTAATGCACAATCAATACATTTAGTAAGTATGGGGACAGTTGAAGTGTGTGTGGTTCATAAGAACATGTGCTCTCTTCAGGGCTGTGGCTTTCTTTTTCTTTTTGCTCCGCTAATTCAGACAGACCTTTACATTTACCTCTAAACCCCACGTGTACTGTGTGCATACGATTTAACTCTATAGAGCTACAAGAACAGGGAGTGCACAAGGTTACAGTGTGACGTGTGATGATTTTTTAAACATGCAATACCATTACTTTTATTCAACATTGTAAAGCATGTTGGGGGTTTCAATTTAGTCATTTCCCACTTCTTGCACTTGTTTCCCACCTGTGTGGATTATAATCGCTGCTCCTGATTGGATCCTCATGTGTATAACCACCTGCAACTCCCCAATGTATTTAACCCGTCAGCCTCTTTGTTTCTTTTGTATAGTTTGTAGCTCGGTTGTGCTTTTGTTTTTGACTGTTCCATGCACATTATTGCGCTGAATGCCTCTGCTGCCCTCTGCTAACTCTCTGCTAACTCTTATTATTGCAACTATTATCTGGTCTGATCCCTGTGTTTGCTTCTGTTCGTCACAAACATGCTGTGACATTTAATGACCTTGGAAGAATGAAATTGTCTCAACATTGCAGTCAGGTTAGAGCAGCGGTTCCCAAACTTTTTAGGCCACGCACCCCTTCTACATCCCAACTGGGTTCATGCTCCCCCAATCGGCCACACTAAAAAATAAAAAGTCTATTTATAGCTGCATTAAAATTTGACCAATGACAACAGTTTGCTCACACGTGATGTTTGTATATTTGTATATTTGCATTGTATATAATATTTAGTCCGCTGTTAAAAGTTGCAGTGTGAACAGAGGGGCAACCGCAACATTGTAGAGAGAGAAAGAGAGAGACAGAGAAAGAGAAAGAGAGGTAATGTTAGAGAGTAAGAGACGTGAGTATTAACTCTCCATTTCTACTGCCTTGCATTCCTCCCTCTTTCTCTCTGTCCCTCTCGTCTCTCGCGGCTGATAGCTTCGGACGTCCACCTGACAGTTTGCCGATTCCAGCCAAGTCAGCTAAGCCAAAAGTTAGCTGCACAAACTAGGCTAACGTTAGCTATTGTGTACATATAAGGAGGAGCTGAAGTGTATTTATTGAATTGTACATTTTTTATTTTAATTTTTAATCTTACAAAGGGTAGTTTTATAATTCATCTCTCAATTTTGTGTAAAATTAAATTTCCTCTCGTTTCAGGCAACTTGCTCCTTCCCTCTGTGTGCCGGTCTGATTGTCTGCCCTGCCCCTGATTGCTTCCACCTGTGCCCTTACCCTGTGTGTGTATATTGTCAGCGTCTCCCTTTGTCCTGTACCAGTTCGTCTTGTCCCAAGTCGAAGAACCAGCGTCTACCAGCAGCCATCGTCAAAGCTTTACCACGTTTTTGATTGTGTCTTGTTCAGACTCGCCTTCTGTTTGATTGCTTTTCTCCTAGTGTTTGTTCTAGATCCCTTTTTGTTCTTAGAGTTAGGTTTTTCCTTGACCGAGAGTGATTTTCATTTCAGCGGCATTTGTCTTTGTTAACATTGATTTTTGAACATAGTCTGTGTAGGTTCAGGGCCATTGTCCGGTTGTGACATGTACTATCTTTTATTTTGTGACTGAATTGCTTTTGAGTAATTATTAATAATCTCAGTTAATAAAGTCAGTAATTATTGTAAATTGTTATTAATTGCTCAGAAGCATGTTTTTAAAGACAGCAGGTGTAGTGTGTAGTGTGGATGTATGCAGTTACTTTTGTCATGCTAGAATCCATACAGTATAACTATTGATTATGTGCAATAAATATTCATCATGTCATGTATTTTTATGTCATTGAAAAGGGAACATGTGTTGTTCATTAAGCAATAAAAAATTGTTTTTTTAGAAACGTTTAAGAAAAGACACGTTTGGTTCATAATTTGGATTCATTGTCTTTTCTTCTTTGCTCCAATGCCATCTTTCATGTGACCCCTCAGAGTGAAATACAATATTAGTATCTTCTTTATTTATAAATTGGATTGATTTCCTCCATCACAAAAGTCAAAGGTTTATTCTACAGTATTCACAGTACACTGTGTACTCCATAGAGCAGCAACCAGGAAGTCCATGCTAACTATAGAGGAGCTTCAAAAGTTCATAGCTGATGTGGGAGGAACTGTCAACAGGACATGTGTGTGCATGTTTTGTTGATCAAATGGGAAAAAGCCTATTGGTGTTTTAGTTAGTAACAGTACAAGAATGGGAAAAGGTCCAGAGGGGTAAATACGAGGCCCTGCATAGACAACTTATCATGCTCATTCATTGGATAAAGCTTTGTACGTCGTCATCTTTTTTAACGCTTGTTATTTTGATCCCTTTCTTGCTCTTTTTTGAAGGTTCCTCTCAGACTTTGAATGAGCAAAATGCGCCCTAACAATCACTACAGATGATTTTCCTGCCATTATAACATGTTTCTATGCAGAATAACAATTATCAGGCTAGCATAACTTAAACACAAAATGAATGAATTCACTTATCTATTCCATTCAGTAAACATAAAAGCACATATTAAATATTGATAAAAGACAAACACATCAAACCTATTTATCTTTACATTTACACTAGATATGAGATATGTAAATAATATATTGATATTTAAGACCAAAACAGTGAATAGAAGGAAAGAAATTATAACTTGTCAAAGACAATCAAACTTAAATGAAGTCAATTCAACTTTAAGATCCCTTTCTATAGGTAAAAAAAGTGAAGATTCCTATTTGTCGGTTAGGCATGATACAACTAAAATATGCCTGAAAGAATTCATTGTGTGTATTTTAAAGCTTTTGCTTGTCGACCCTCATGAAGTAGAGGTGCTAGGTAGCATCAGAGTTCATGTGAAGTACCACAACTTGACTCTGCTTCTGCTTAATCTTCAATTTAAACAATTGTCTGGAACAATTTGGTTGGATACCTCTAACAATAGTCTTTGTGACATGTATGTAGTCTCTCAAGGTGAGAAAGTCCTCTTCCGCCATGGCAACTTCACTGATGCCAATAAAACTATGGTTGCAAATAAGCCCTAAACATCACGTGGTTTAAACACAAGGGCTCTGCCACCTCCTGGTAGAGATGTGAACATGTTTACTCTGCATCTCCGTGAACTGTCTCTGCTCTGTTCACTGTTCAACAGCTCAATACATGGAAAATAAATCAGCAAAATGTCTATCACAAATCACTTAAATTATATTATTAACTATATTACATAAAACAGTGGATCGATTAATGGGTTTTGCTGTGTACATGATTGAATAAAAATGAATCGGCATGTAGCCAACCACTGCTGCCAACCCAATCTTATTGAACTCGGATTATTATTTATATTCATTAATGAACTTTTGTTCCCTGGTATATGCTTGCATCAAATATATTTCCAGCATACAAAGTTTCCATTGTGTTGACCCGTAGTGTGGAAATGTAAAAAGGAACTATAAAAAATGATGTACACAGACACTGCACACTATGATGAATCTCCCATTCCAGCACATCACAAAGGTGCTGTAGTCGATTGAGATGTGGTGACTGTGGAGGCCATTGGAGTACAGTACTCATGCTCGTGTTCAAGAAACCAGATTGAGATGATATGAGCGTTGTGACATAGTGTATTATCTTGCTGGAAGTAGCCATCAGAAGATGTGTACACTGTGGTCATAAAGGGATGGACATGGTCAGCAACAACGCTCAGGTAGACTGTGGCATTTAAACGATGCTCAATTGGTGTTAAAGGGCCCAAAGTGTGCCAATAAAATATCCCCACATCAAATTCTGACCCAACCATCTGAATGTCGCAGTTGAAATTGAGACTCATCAGACCATCTTCTTATATTGTACACTTTTGGGGAGCCTGTGTAAATTGTAGTCTCAGTTTCCTGTCTTTATCTGAGTGGCACCCGATGTGATCTTCTGCTGCAGCCAATCAGCCACACCATGAGGAATCAGTTCCTCATGGTGTGCGTTCAGTGATGGTATTCTTCATTCCTCGGTTGTAACGAGGGGTTATTTGAGTTACTGTTGCCTTTCTATCATCTCAAACTATTTTCTCTTTTTCTGACTTTCTCTGTGAACCCTATGAGATGATGATGTGAAAATCCCAGCAGCTCAGCAGTTTCTAATACTCAGACTAGCCCGTCTGGCACCAACAACCATGCCATGCTCAAAGTCACTTAAATCCCCTTTCTTCCCCATTCTGATGCTCGCTTTGAACTCAGCAAGTTGTCTTGACCACGTCTACATGCCTAATTGCATTGAGTTGCAACCATGTGATTTGATGACCATGTGATTTAACAAACATTTGAACAAACAATTGAACAGGTGTAGCTATAAAAGTGGCCACTGAGTGTATGTATGTATACTGCAGCCTGATCTCCAAAACCTGTTCGGAAAAATGTATACAAAAATCTTGAACATACAAATTTCGTAGTGATACATACGAAATAAATACGGACTGCAACTGATGACGTCACCCTATTCAAAGTGAATGGGGACCTGCACCCCGTAAACACACTTTGTGAAGTCTAACGATGTAAAATAAACGTGTTATGATTGCATTTTTAACGAGAAATCAATGTTAACTTAAGAATACAATACTAACCCTAACCCCCTCAAAAAACCAACATGGCGGAGAGACGTTCACTCAAGAATCCGACATGGTCCGCCATGTTGTTCACTCAAGGGGCGTGGTTAACCCCCGCCAGTTCGTATGTATTGTTACGAATTTGTATGTTCAAGATTTTCGTATACATTTTTACGAACAGGTTTTGGAGATCACGTTGGTATACTGTGTGTGTGTGTGTGTGTGTGTGTGTGTGTGTGTGTGTGTGTGTGTGTGTGTGTGTGTGTGCGCGGTAGTATGTATGTGTGGTAGTATGTGTAGTAGCAGTTGTATCATACATCTACTACTACACATAGAAAATTCTCACTCGACACCAGTGTAAAATCAAAACAGGATATTTAATGTTTGCAAACAGGAGACAGAGTTGACACACACAAGTCATGTGCAACGCCTACTCAGAGGTCTTCATCTTTGTAGCAGGAATATAAAATGCTAAAACATGGGGTAGCTGTGGGTAAAAACCAAGTGCTGGTAGTCATCCTCAGTTGTAGACTATCATCTTTGGCAACACAAGATTATAAACATCTTGATTATCAGATGACCCAGAAAACAATGTATCTCAGAGCGAAAGAGCACAGACTTTCTGTCGTCTAAGTAACACTGACCAAGGTGGAACATTATTGCAGTTTTTCCTCCACCACCATCACCGACACTCACTGTTGAAGCCATTCCACTGATTTGTTTCGTCACCTGAGTACATCCAGGTGTGTGTGTGTGTTTGGCTGGAGAGCGGAAGGGCAAACTATTTTTCAACCGAGATAAAGCGAGTTTTCTTTCGAGTTTATGATAAGTCTGATTTATGTTTCTGGATCAATTGAAGTGATACTACGAAAGAATTCACATTGATTTACTGACTTACCATCAGTACTACTACTACTACATTACATTACATTACATGTCATTTAGCTGACGCTTTTATCCAAAGCGACTTACAATAAGTGCATTCAACCATAGGGTACAAACTCAGAAGAACAAGAAACAAGAAACTGCAATTTCCTAAAATAAGCCAATTTACAATTTGCTATAGATGAGTGGCGTTATAAGTACAATTTAAGTGCTACAATTTGTTAGTCTTTCAGTGGAGGTAGAGTCTGAAGAGGTGTGTCTTTAGTTTGCGGCGGAAAATGTGAAGGTCCTGCGGTCTCTGCGGTCCTGGTGTCTTCAGAGAGCTTGTTCCACCATTTCGGAGCCACGACAGCAAAGAGTCGTGATCTAGTCGAGTGTTTTTCTCTCAGTGAGGGAGGGACGAGCAGTTTTGCAGATGCGGAGAGTGCGGGTCAGGATGTAGAGTACTACTACTACTACTACACATACAACTACACAAAACACGTTATATATATATGAATTACTTTTGACCCCACTTCTCCCATGTACACACATGAGTTATTCAGATATCAAGAAATACTCATGATTCTATTACACTTTAGAGATTAACTACTTTTACAGCTCAGTCAGACATGAATTGATGAAATTTCTGGTGTACAATGATCAAACGTTATTTTTTTTCTCCTATTAATGAGAACGCACTAAACAGTCACATCAATGTCACTGAATCCTCACAAGATCACAATGAAATTAACGCTGACTTATCTACAAATACTGCTGGTAATACAAATTTGACACAGACAGTCCATGAGAGGGCAGCATGAGACCATGCATGTGGTATTTCAATGTAAATAACTTTTACCTGACGTGGTTTTCCCATATAAAAAAACTTATCTCAGTAAAGTGGAGTTACTGCTGCTTTTGTGACCAATCCACCTATGAATAAGGTTTCTAAGCCTTCATTTTAATCAGTTTAAATCAATTTTGACACACTAAATCTGGAGCACAGATTGCATACATTTAGCAGGTATGGTGGCTTTTGAAGTGTGTGTTCATAAGAACATGTGCTCTCTTCTTGGCTGTTGCTTTCATTTTCTTTTTGCTCTTCTAATTTAGACAGAGGACCTCTTCATTTACCTCTAAACCCTGTGTGCATACAACTTAACGCTATAGCCAATAATTAGCTACAAGACCAGGGAGTGCACAGGGTTACAGGCAGAAGTATTGTTAGACGGTGGATGTGTTGGGGTACATTGCAGACTTAACACTAGATTGTCGAAATTGGGCCCAAAAATTGATATTTAGTCATTGGTAAAGGATAGGGTCAGGCTACTTTTATAGCCGCAAAAGTATTTAAGTTTTGGATTATTTTTTTTTATTGCTGCTAGAGAAAAATGTTTACATACAAAAATATAATTCAATTCATTGTTTTTGTTCTCACAATCAGAACCGAGGAGATTATCCCAAAGGTGTAGTGTTGATGAGTACTAGTATTGTTAGAATTTAAGGTAAAATAAAGAAAATGTATGAGCCATGAGTTGACCACTATGATGATAATGGAGTCAGCCTCTGCACGTGGCTGCACGTTACATGAAGGAGTTTCACCAAACCCTCGTGGAACTTCCCAGAGATTAAACAACTCAACCAAACTCATATAAAAACAGTAACTCTTTCTCTAGCAACAAAGGAAAAGAGCACAGTGTTGACTTTATGCATGCTAACGTTAGCCTACCATGCAACTGAGAACACAGAGGTCAGTGACTCAAGGCTGAAATGACAGAAAAGTTATTTTGCAGGGTTGGGGTTAGATGTGTACTAATGACATTTTGCATCACAGGGTACACGCCAGGGTAAGACTTCCATTTTGTTCGCACGTAAACAGGAAGCCGGACCAGGACGCACGTGGCAGAGCGGCAATATCTTCGCTCAATGCTGCCACCATGTAACACAAGTCTACATTAGCAATTCACAAGGTTACAAGGTTTTGATTTGCCTTCGGATGACAGGGTTGCACGATTCAATTTTGAATATGCGGTACTTACAGACGTGCGTGCTGGAGTCAGGGGGGGAAAGACGTTGTTCTGAAATTTGACGGTTCTGGCAGCCGATACTTCTGCATCTCTTCCCAAACAGGAGCAGGCGGAAGTTGTGGCTGGGTTGGTTGGGTTTTTTAATATTGCCTCAGCTCTTCTCAGGCTGCTCTTCTCACCATCATCCCTGATGCTCAGGGGGTGTAACCCCTTATTTTAATAGCCTGATTAATGGAAGCAGGTAGATCTAATATGATGGTGCAGAGGAGTTTTGAAATGTCTAAATGTAATTTCTAAATATATGATTATAACACGTTGAAATTATTTTGGCAATATCTTAAATTAGCATTTTAACAATCA
Organism: Gasterosteus aculeatus; assembly: GCF_964276395.1. NCBI lineage: Eukaryota > Metazoa > Chordata > Actinopteri > Perciformes > Gasterosteidae > Gasterosteus > Gasterosteus aculeatus. Next base: position 15,946,539 of record NC_135694.1, read on the forward strand.
AATGCAGTTAAATTAGTCCAAGGATATTTCACAAGTCAAAATCTTCTAAATCAAAAATGTCTAAATATGTATCATGTCAAAATAGTTTTACAAGTATCTTAAATTATCACAAATAATTAAATGTAATTAAATCACATCACAATATTTTGACAAGTTGAAATGTGGTGAAGACCAAATTGCCACTCACCCTCCCAGTTGCCCTGTATATGTTGCCTCTACACCTGCGTTGAATCCAATTCAACAGCCCTTCATTAATAAAAACTGTCTGACATTTCAAATGCTTCAACGCCAGCGTTCATTCAACAGTGTTGGGGTTGTTTTGGCAGCTGTCGTGTGTGTGGTCCTGTTAAATTACATGCTATTTAAAGTCTTTTAAAAACTGCCACCTCACATTTTACGAAGGAATGTACAGTACTGGCATCCAAAACAACAACAACAATAACAGTCCTACCTCCACTTGTTGGGAGCACAGAAAAGTCCACAGTGAGTCCCGGGCTGAGATTTTCCTTCAGCAGCCAGAGTCCAAATGTTCATCCATCAGCAGTGACAGCCAGGCAGAAAGCGATAGCCACACTATCACAGCCAAAGCAAATAAATCGACTGATTACACTCGTATGAAAGCTGCCTTCAGGAGAGTTACGAACATTTTCCCTCTGGTTACTATCCAGCTCATACAGACAAAATGAAATGATTTACACAAAGTGTTCATTTTATAGTGTTGGTTAAATGTCCCGTTAAGACAGGCAGTGACTAATTTCAGAACAGGGATAAAATAATATTATTTTTTGTCCCTCATAGAGAGACACACGTTTTTGATGAATTATAGCGTACAGTGACATTGTAGTTTGATTAAGAGTATATTTATTTAATTCTATAGGACAAAGTGATTGGTTTCATATACTGCTCATTTGGTAGAGCATCATTTCTGCTGGGATATCTCGTTGGAAAATGTGTGCTACATACTCAATGTGTTTCGGCTGTGTTTAGTGTTTGGTTGTATGAGGCCAAAACAAATTCCCAGAGTGCACTGCAGTATTCAGCAACTGGTCTTTTAAATTTGCAAATGAATAGTACTTTTATATCTTTATTCTAGACACACATTCACACTGATGAAGGGAGATATCATTTGCAGTTCCACCTGCCCATCAGTAACTAACATTCACACCATTCACACACCCGAGTCACAGCTTGGTGTGTATTTGCCCAAGGACACAACAAAATGAAGTGCCAATCCTCTGATTGAAGGATAACCTGCACTTCATTCGCCCACAGTCCGTTCTTAAGGTGCCTTCTTTAAATCTCTCTTTAGATCTCCTTAAAAAGGTGGCAGTAATTCACTCGCAACCAGGGAGGAGCCATCCACAGTTATCTGGGAACAGAGGCCTCGGACTTCGAAGTGTTGGGAAACGCTGTGGTGCATGATGGGTCTCTGATAGCCAAGGCCTGATGAAGCCCAATGAACCGTCTGCATATGTCAGAGCAGCAATTCTGAGCTCCTTCACATGGCTATGTCTTGAGGTCCACTCCCTGAAGATCCCGAATGGAATCAGTGATTACAGACTTTAATGTGCTTGACTTCCTGATTATTAACAGAGATCTCAGTCCAGCCATTTCAGAACCAAGCTCCAATGATCTCATGACAAACCCTTTCCAGGGTAGAGAGTCAGTCTATGACCGTAGGAGCATCCCCATCGCTCCCCCTGAGACTCCTTATACAGGCATTAGTTAGTGTAATCAAGTTGTGTTCTAACATGTTGTGTGTTAGGGAGGATCTGTGACACACACACATCCAACAAGAAAGCCCTGTATATGGTTTGGATTGAACAGAATAAGAAGTTATTTGGACACATCCTTAGAATCAGTTTGGTCGGGCCAGTTCCCCAACCCGGTCCCACTGCCGATGCTGTGGTTGCTCCAGGGCTTAAGTCCATGACTGTGTGATCACAATATTCCCAACCAAGCACCTGTAGTGCATGTAATCCTCTAACGATCTGCTGTCAATATATCTAATAAAAGAATACTGTAAATGTTTCATATTTTACCTAAATCCTGTTTTTGAGATGTATTTTCCTACCATTTCATTGAATTGAATTATTGCGAGGTATACACAATATGAGAAGGAGGAGGAGTAGAGGAGAAAGGCACAAGGCTCCACCGACCCATCCCACTGATGGTTGTCTGACAGGCGGGAGGGATCAGAAGAGGCAAACTATGTTTGCATCATGACGCATTGTATTGGTTGTTATTTACATTCCTTACGATGCAAATGCAAACATCTGTACTACTGTTGCGTTTGTGGTGCTACAAATGCTATACAAAAACTACAACTGAATTTCGTGGGCCATCAATGTTGCATTTAAAATACATTATCCTTCTTTTTTTATCTGTATGAATTTGTTATGTGTGTTAACTAGTTTACATGCATAACCTAGTTCACATAAATAACAGCCCACGGCCATTGTGTAAAGTGTGCAGACGAGCAGTTTGTATTGTAGACTTTCTCCCGCGCGCACAAAAACAGCCCCCCCCCCCCCCCCCCCCCGGAGAGAAATAGCGAGAGAGAGACAGGGAGAGAGAGGGAAGGAGGGAGAGATGGGGTCTACGGACGGACAGTGCAGAGGTGCTCTGGGGGGGTTGCAGGTCGGGTTACCACTCATCTAAAAACTTCGCGTTTTGGATGTTTTCCCCCTGTTGTCGTTGTGCAGTGTCGCGTGCACGCGCGGAGCGGGGAGCCTGGTTTCTGTATTTGTGGATGGATGAATAGACGTGGGGGGGCACACCGTGAAGTGGAGGTGGCGTTGAACAGGTGAAGCCCGGGGGCAGTTAAACGAAGCGGTCAAAGGAGACAGTGTGGACTCGCGCAGCTCCTCTGTATTTTCGGAGGTGCGTTCAGCGGCGGGTGGGATAAACGAAACAAACGAAGCCTGCTCTGTTCTTTGGATTCAAATCACATTATTGGTTCAGTTCAAGTTGTGCGCAACAGGATCTGGACTTTATGGATGCTACAGCAGCTCTTCCCCACCACTCGGTAACACAACTGTATTTGTTACACGAGTATATGGACGGACTTACTTCTGTGCAACAGTCGTTCATGTGAAACCTCCAGAGAAGATGAAGGAAAAATGCAAAAACGCGGCAAAGACGCGGCGGGAGAAAGAGAACGGAGAGTTTTACGAGCTGGCCAAGATGTTGCCTCTGCCGGCGGCCATCACCTCCCAGCTCGACAAGGCCTCCATCATCCGACTGACCAGCAGCTACCTCAAGATGAGGACAGTCTTCCCCGACGGTGAGGACGAGCGTTAACATAGTGCCTGATGGATAAGTAGGAGCCTTCGGAATTTCAGTCGCTCGGGACTGAAAAAGAAAATAGGAACGAGCATATGTGATATATTTCAATTTTGTCATATTTGAATGATTTATAATTGGATAGTAAATCCATTGCTACTCTGTTTTAGAAAACACGTTCACATTTGTATCCATTCACATAATATTGAAATATGAAAAGTAGCTCTTCAGTTTATTGAAGCTTTAATTACAATTGGACGCTCTATTCGTCAAATGTACCAAATTTCTGACGGAATCTATTTCAACATTTGGAAAATATAGCTGTTCCGTCATGGGTCGTATTGTATAAGAAGAGGAATACGGGATGTTTTGTAAGAAGAATAAACACGGAGAGCTCTGTCGTATAAACATCCGTCTAATATAGTATATATAATATATGTTTTTTTATATTAAATTGATAGACAAATCAAAACGTCGACTGTGGGAAAATAAACTGATCTATGCACTTCTTTTCAAGTAATAATACCGCATTTTAACGTGTTTATAAGGAAAATATTACGAAATAAATGTATGTTTCATATTAAAAAGTGAGACAACCATTCACCAACACAATAATAGCATTTCTACAATACAATTCAAATAAACCAGCCGTAGGTATTTCCACACCTAAATGTTCTAAACCATAATTTACAATAAGGTAAGGGCTTATTTATCTAAATAAACTAAGAAGTGGAACTAAAAATAGGCTTGGACAATGTTCTCATAGAGCTTGCTGTATGCCCATTTAAAATGTCTTCTTTCATAGTTAGATGTATTAATTGGTTTTAATTATCATTTGGCCTTATAATGCTACCCTCGCAGTAAAAGGAAAAAGAAAGTGAGAGTTCGCTCCTTCGCTGAATCTCCCCGGGCTGTTAAACCAATTTCGTTAATTAGGGTGTCATCGAAGTGTTGAGGTTGTTTTACCACTCCGATTAAACCCCGATGTCTCTCTTAAACACCTCACTCATTCATCAAGTTGAATTATTTCTTTAAGGCCGCATGCAGCAACGCCGCGGCGGGTTAGAGGGCAGGCAAACAGAGCCCTTCCTCTCTGTCATCACTCATAAAGTCAGAGTGAACACACGGCCTCTGTGGCGGGCCACCCGTCGAGAGTCCAGCGAAGCCGCCGTCGCGACCTCTTTGTCCGGGGAACGCCTCAGCGGCAACAGGCCCGCTCGCCCCGTGAGACGTCCAGCGTGCAAAGCCGACGGTGCGTTTAACCAAATCCACAATGTCTTCAATGCATCTGCGCTGGATTACATTTGTTGCATCTGTAATCCAGATAATTATTCGCAAAGCAGGCGCGGGGGAAGTCTGTAAAACACACTTTGAATTATCAGGAGGGCTTTTATGACTTGTCGATGATCTTCAATCCTCGGAAGAAGAAGAGGAGATTAGACTCAGTAGATGTTACAGTCGCATTCTGCAGTGGAGACGTACGTGGGAATGTTACTTTTATATTTTGGAGACTTTTAAAAAGCACATAAGTCTTGCTGATCAGTAGCTTCATCTTGGCTCATCAAACATTTTCATCGTTATTTTTCTTCACTTTGTATGTCAAATAAAAACCAAACAAGCAAACTATGCGGGCCTCATAACTAAAATAATATTAATAATATGTATTTTATTTTATGTTGGTTCTAAGATTTAAGCTATTTTATTTCGCCGTTAAGTGCAGGTTGAAGAACATCGGGAATCCAATAAAATTCACCAAATATGGAACGATTTGAGCTTTGTGGAGGTCATGGGAAGCTTGTGATATTCAGATTTGGATTTAGGTTTATTTGGATGTAGACGAAATTATTTATTCATGTTAAAATAACACGTTTATCAATATAATAATCTATTGTAAAGGATAACTTATAATTCATTGGGTGTTTTGAAGTTAATTTAAGGAAAATAAATAATCTACATCTTCAATGTAATGAATCATGTAATTGTCAAAGATGGAAAGATAAGTATTATCTCAAACACAATTTTAGTACACTAGGTGCTTTATTTCAGATTTAATGATTTTATATAAAAAAAATATTTGCATATAAAATGTATCAATACAATTTAAAATATTGATCATCTTAAAATGACTTTTTTGGATCCTAACCCTGTACAACTTCACCCTAACCTGGATTGATAAGGAGTAGTGATACCTTTCAGCGTACTTTTACTTCTGTAACATTGTTATGAAGTACGTTTCAGTTTTAAGTAGAAAGTCAGGTACTTTCTCTTTGCAATTTACATATGTTTACAGAATTTTGCATTTCGTATTTTCCCATACCCCGGCGGTGCTCTTCTAGTGCAAATTTTGGTATAAAATAACAAATTATGTTGAAAGCAGAATTAAGTGAGCTGTTTTGCAGAAACACAGCATGAAATAGATGCAAAAGACTCAATTATTTATTCTAGATGTATTCAAATATGTATTTGTTTATCTTAAATAAATTACTTCTTTGTCTAGAATAATCTGATAATATTCCACTATTTGATATGTTATCAGTTAAACAATATCACACATTTATTTTGGAGCCCTTGCCCTGTCATCCACGTGTTTCTGTAATGTGTTTATTTGGGTCATCAGTCGGAGAGAAACAGACTAATTTTAAATTTGATACGTTGTGGGTCGGCTTCCACCCAGTAAGAATATAAAAGTTTTTTTTAACACTGATAAGTGGAGCACTATGAGCACTCAAAAACATTGCTGACGGTTGCATTCTAAAAAGCATGAGTAGAGGGAAGTAGTTTGGGTCATGATGTGTCATAGGGTTGAGGACGGCACTGCGGTCTCTGAATGGCAGCCTGGAATATGAAAGAAAAAATTTGAAGTGGACTCAACATTTCAGTCCTTCTTTCAGGTGATGACATATCCCCCTGCTTCCTCCAATGTTAACCTTGTTAGCTGTTCCCACACATGTCTTTATGCAAATGTATTGCCAGTTTGTGTCCGATAGATGCACAAGGCAACATTATCATGAGATGCTCACGAAAAAAAATGCTCTATGATCTTATGGGTATTAGAGTAGTAGGGAAGGGGTAAAATAAACACTGGACTTTTTAACAGCAGACCAGTGTTGCAGACCCATGATTATGTTCCGAGGTTAGGTTGGATTAGTTTTTTCCATAAGTTATGTTGTTTGCGTTTTAATTACTTATTTCCGGCCCAAACATGATGTTTCTTCCTTAACCTAAGTGTTTTTTTCCCTGAAAACTCCAGAAAGGCTTTCCAGCGCTGAACATATACTGCCACCAAAGTGGAGTGTCATTAGAAAGAGACTCCAAGGGGTCTGCCCAGGGTCCTTGTGTGAACAGAGGAAATTAGAACGTGTTGTATTTTTTACCTCAGCACCAAGTGGAAAAGTTCTATAGGCGTGTTTGAAAGAGCATGTCTCTCCGTTCTGTGTCCCAAAGCAAGACAAGATCGTGCCCATTCCCAAGTCTAGAGGTAGCAGTAAGGATAAGGATGGAAATATGAAGTTTGCTGCTTACTTGACAGAATGCTTACAATGGAGTTCAATCATGTTTCAACAATTAAATGGTACAATCTTTTTGCTTTAAATGATTACTTACTTCCTTAGTTAAATAAAAAAAACAATTGCAAAACCCTGAACAAGACTCAAATCTCCTGTTTCCTAAAAATCTGGAATAGTTGGATAGAAGTCCTGGGGTTCTCATGTTTACCATCCGCATATTTTGAAAATGCAAATGTAAAAATAGGTGCTAAAGTGTAACTGAGCTGGATTTTTTGGTCTAAATCTTCCTCTAGCACCAGCATAAACTTAATTAATGGTTTAGAGCACTACATGGAATTATTGGTACCGGTTTGGTCAAGGATCTAAGCGAGCTGAGCTAATATGGTGGAGTTAAAACAATGCCATTGATTGGTCGCTATAGCAGGACATGGGTCATCTGAAAAAAACTGCAGTTTATAAACAGCAGAGCTATAATTAGTAGCGACTGCAAGTGATTATTCATGGAGTTGCAAAAAATCATACTTCACTGCATACAACAGGTACAGTATGCTGCTTTTGAAAGGATTCAGCAAGTGTCCCTTTGAAGATCATTTCACAGCACTTTTATGCCCTCGCTAGGGCAATCAGCTGATCAGCTGAGGGGTGCTATCTGGACACAACCTAAATCCATAGGATTCACTCCCTGGGCACCCCGATTCTCCATGCAGCATTTGGTGCCAATCCATCTGGTAGATGAAATGCGAAAGTTGCAATCGTACCTTCACCTCACAGATGCGTAACCAGAGGAGATAGAGGACAACAGAAGCTGTACATTGACAGTTCTCAATAAGGGTCATGAGAGGTCTCAATCTCCATCACCAACCGGCCGTCCCCGACTTTATTCTATGCTGCACAGAACAAGTTAAATGTACTTACGCACTCACAGAGATGGATCGCAGGAGAGACATGAAGGGGGTATTGTATGGAATTCTGTTCTGGGGTATCGATTTTTTACCAGGTAATTTCAGAATTGTGGTATCCCTTCTGGGCATGGCCCTCGGCCCTCAACGCAGTCCCAGTTTTATATTTGGTTGAGTTTGACACAACTGCTCTAGTCTACTCAACACTCGCGCCACTTGCTCGCAGACAAAGCCGATTTGAAGCGCGAGTTGGCAGCATGGCCCCGGCACCAAAACGTCAATCCTTTAAAGGTGGAAGTGAAAAACTGATGACACAACTCATTGTTTTGTTATGCACCTTCAACACCCCTACACACACACACACACACACACACACACACACACACACACACACACACAGATAATCACACACCCAGCATGCAGCCACTACCTATGCCACTGATGTTCACACCCCATCGTATCTTCTGTCTGCCATCATTTCTACAATATAGTTAATCTAATCCTAGCCTCTAATCCCAGATTCTGTATTGTGTGGTTTTTCTCTGCTGACATTCATTCTTTAAGGCTCTGTAGTTATACGTATAACCATCTGGTACCAGCTGAGAGTAAAGCACATTCATCTAGCAAACTACCTTGGAGTAGACTGTATCATTTTATTCCATGTGTTCATCCAGGCACATTGGTAAATCCAAATGTCAGAAAAAAACGTATATATCATGTAATTTCTTTGTAATCGACCCAAATCATGTGTATGGGTATTTTTTTCAAGAAGACTACTGACTGGTCAATATTTGCGATGCATTGAATGGGAAACTCACTATGTATGGGCTGGTCCAACAGTAACTCCCGGGACACCTTTTTCCCCCAGTTCACCATTACTTTAAGCATGTGTGTGTACACATCAATAGCAATAAGATAAATACTACAGGTCAGGATATTAATATGCTGGGTACCATCAATAACTGCATCATGACGTTTTTGGACACTTCACGGACTGAGAAACCTGATGAAGGTTACGGATCATTTATTTTGTTACATATCATACCTGAGTACTTATTAAACAGACAAGGATATTTGTTATTGATGACAGACACCAGAAGCAAAAAGAAGTGGAATTAAACCAAAATATGTGTGGTTTGGAATGTTGCCCGAGGACTCAAAGAACACACTCTCTTTTTTGCTTGTTGAGCGATTCCCCTCATATTTAAAAGAAAAGCCGTCTCTTGTTACAGCAAAGATCCAATTTCTCGTAATGAAAATAGGATCCGTCAAATCATTCCCAAAATTTGTAGATGAAGTTAAAAGTGTCCACGTCATCATTTCTGCCCCTTGTCATTTCCAGAATCTTACATGGGTTAGCGTTGTTGAAGTCAGCTTACCTGGGCAGCCTGATCTCCAAAACCTGTTCGTAAAAATGTATACGAAAATCTTGAACATTGATCTGGGATCTGGGATCTGGGATCAAGGGTCAATTTTTATTGGATTGTATTTTGTCCCGAACACTGAAATAACTTGTCTCTCTCTGTAGGTCTGGGTGATGGATGGGGTCGGTCAACAAGGCTCAGTCCTCTGGACAGCATGGCTAAAGAACTGGGCTCCCACCTTTTACAAGTCAGTAAAGAAACAACAAACTGTTCTTCCACAATCTCCCACAGTCACTCTGCTATATCAAATTATATCTATGTGAGCTATTTTCTGCAGTGCTTTTTCAAATGCTGATTTGGGGGGGGATCACCAACCACCCAGCCCAGTTGCTGCATATTATTTCTCCATAAATATAACAGTCAAAATTGTGCTTTAGGTTTTTTTTTGTTTTGCATTTTAAAATATATATATCATCAGGAGATGCTGCAGGATCATGCATCTAACAGTCCTTTTACACTGCACTGGTTTTCCTTGTATTTTCATTAAAAGGCAGCAGTGTGATCCGCAATGAATAGTGCGGCTGGTGTTTAAACGTTGTTGTATAACTGCGCATCCTGCGTGTCAAACCACTTCAAAGACAAGGGCGACCGTGGCGCATGGAGAGGGTGCGCCGGGAACCGCAGGGTTGGCGGTTCAAACCCCGGCTGCTCCGTGTCCCATGTCGAAGTGTCCCCGAGCGAGACACCCAACCGCTAACTGCTCCACGGGCGCCCTTACGGCAGCACGTTGCTCCCACTGTGTGGGATGGGCATTTTGGATAAAAGCGTCATCTAAATGACATGTGATGTAAAAGCAAAGGCAGAATGCGCCATGTTAAATCCATCAGTCTGTGATGCGGAGAGTAGTCTCACATGATTTATATTTTATTAAAGCCGTATTGCATAGCTGCTCTTGTTTGTTATTACACAGGTCAATGTGTCCGCATCGGGGTTCTGGGGGGGGGGGGGGGGGGGGGGGGGGGGGGCGCGCCTGTCACAAGCAGTGCACCATCGCTTGTGTTGATTTATTTAGTTCAGTTTAACTGTGAAAAAACACACCTCAAAAAAGACACTTTTCTTTTAAATCACGTGATTTGCTCGTCCTGGTATTTCGTTTTTAATTTGAATTCCGATTTTAACATATGCAAACAACTCAGGGATTCTTATTACATTTACAATTTGATGTACAGTTATAATGCTATTTCACTTGTGATATGGCTTATTGCAGATACTTACAGGAAATGTAGTTTTATAACAGCAACAGATGCAACAAAGAAACTGGATGGTAAACGACTTGAACTTGGCCTTTACACAATAACATTGATGTATGGTCCGATTGAGTCCAGTCGCTTTTTCAAATTTTGTAGTTATAAGTGTAATGCAGGCTGCATGGAAAACGAGCAGCTGCTATATGATGTCTGTGTGGATGAATATACATATTTATTACAGAGTTCTGGGATGCATTGAATCCAATTTCTGCACAGTAAATAACATTGAACTGTTTTACCAAATCATAATTTGCACCCTATCAAATATGCTTGCCCACTTGCCCTCACAGGCTACTGGTTTAAATGATGTCCGATTTTCTTATTAATTGAAGCACTGGATTAAATAAATTGTCATTATAATGTTTTTTGCTTAGTGACATCTTAGGGAATATAATATAGAACTTTTCAGGTCAATAGTTTAAATGAGTGATGGCTCATAATTTTGTTTTTTAATTAAATAGTTTTTAAACCAATTGTCTATGCAAAATAGGATGTTTATGTTGCCATGCATTAAAAACAGAAAGAAGCATTCATTCAATAACTGAATATTAAAGATTATAAATCTGGGCAAAATACAAATGAGCTGCTGATGGAAATAATGTTTTGTTTTCCTCTATTTTTAAAATGTTTCTATAAAGAAATGTATACAATCAAAGAATAACAAAATGTCTACACTATACTGCTGATGCAGAATGCCTGAATAAGAATAAATATGGAGGCAGGGCTGGAAACTCATACTGAATTGGCACAGGTCACTGAAAAAATAGTTATGTTATCTAATTCATGTTTAAAATGAAGTACTGTGTTATCGCCCTGTCAGACTCTGGATGGCTTTGTGTTTGTCGTTGCCTCTGACGGCAAAATCATGTACATTTCTGAAACAGCATCAGTCCACCTCGGCCTGTCCCAGGTAAGTAAATGGTCTTCTCGTCTCTGCATGGCTCTGCATTCAAGACGTTTCTGTGATTTGTCTTGATTGGTCATGTCATCTTTTTGGGAATGTATGTGCTGCAGGTGGAGCTGACAGGAAACAGCATATTTGAGTACATCCACCCATCAGACCACGATGAGATGACAGCAGTGCTGGGTCTTTGTCAGCCCCCACACCACCACTTCTCCCTCGGTACCCAAGGAGCCTCTGCGAGCTCTCGTGCACATGAGACAAGCCTTACTGTAAATGTATCTCGACAGCATTTTCAATCAGTATTACAACAGAGACATGTCATAGGCTACATTGATATTGTAAATTCTTTCTTTTTAATTGTGGTGAGCCTGGATAAATAATTGCGTTACCCATTATTCTACTTTACAAACAATACTTGCTGGACTAGAAAACCTGCAGCTTTAAAATGTGGGTTGTATACGTGTATAGATAACTTGAAAAGGATACTGGTCGGTTTGCCATGGTGCTGGAGAAGACTGTCTGGCTGATAGGCCGACAGCTTGTCAAAAGCAGCTTTGTACAGCTTTCATATGGAGCTGTGGCTTGGATTGCAGGCTTGCATCATTTTCTAGGTTTTTTCTGACAAACATACCTGCAAAATAACTATATGTGTTAAATGTACATCTAATACATGCAAATCAATTTATTTATTTACTGAATTTTAGATCATCTTAAGAGTAAAAAGGGTTACAGTCGACTACGACACTTGGATATTGTAACGTAAAACAGAACATAACATGCGGGTAATCTCTTTTTATTGTGTGTTTTGTGTGACAGAGTATGAAATAGAGCGCTCCTTCTTCTTGAGGATGAAATGTGTTCTAGCTAAACGAAATGCAGGACTCACATGTGGGGGATATAAGGTAGGTGCCGACACTGGATGGTAATTTACTCAGACACACAAACACACACGCACACACACACACCTACACGTACACACACACCCAGACACACTCAGACCCAATGACTTCATATATGGTAACTTGGGGATCTGGAAGTGATTTAATTTCACAAAGTGATACTTAAACAAGTCATTGGTCGTTAGGTGGTTACACATTTTGGATATCTATATTCAGCTGCCCCTCAAAAAGACATTGCAAAATAATCATTGCAAGCACACATGTGTGACGTACTGTGCTACACGAGAGATATAAGCCTACAAAGACAGAAACTGCAGTTCTTAGGTACTGTTGGCTTGTTTGAAACAACCTTTTTATAACCAACCAGTAGGGAAGTGGCTGCATAAAGGGCGCTGTGATGATGCCAGCCAGAACAGCAAAGCTACACTTTGAATAACATTTTATTTGAACAACAAAAGTTCAAATAAAAACTTCCATTATCATTATTGTGATGGTAGTTGGATGATATGGCAGTAGCTGCACCGGTAGCAGAAGTGCAGAAAGCACTAAGGAAACATACCTCATATCCAAGTCTGCTTTGGTTTGGAAACAATGATCTTGTGTTTGTCTCAGGTACAAACCTTTTCAAATGTTTCTGTCAATCTGAATTCACTTTGTAACTGCATTAGTGACCTGCTGTTTGTGGCTTCTTAGGTCATCCATTGCAGCGGTTACCTGAAGGTGCGGCAGTACATGATGGACATGGCGCTGTATGAATCCAGTTATCAGACTGTGGGTCTGGTGGCAGTTGGTCACTCCCTGCCCCCCAGTGGTATCACCGAGATCAAACTCCACAGCAACATGTTCATGTTCAGGGCCAGCCTGGACTTAAAACTCATTTTCCTGGACACAAGGTAAGACAGAAGAGCTACTAAACGTAGATAGAATGATGAAAGCAATAATGTGCTTTCTGTGTGGGGATAAAAGATCAACAAAAATGTATTCAATTTAAAAATAATTAACTACAGCCCATGCACAAGATAACACGTTATATCAATATTTGAATATGTACATAATATACATTGGCTGAGTAGACTAGTGTATTGATAACTGAACATTGTGATTTACTTGATGATTTACAATCATGTGAAAATCAGCAACCTGATTGTTAGCTTGTGTCCTCTCTCATGTGTGCTGGAGCCAGGGTGGCAGAGCTGACAGGCTATGAGCCTCAGGACCTGATAGAGAAGACTCTCTACCACCACGTCCATACCTGTGATGTGTTCCATCTACGCTATGCTCATCATTTATGTGAGTCCTCCAAATCCTTAGAAAAGATCTTCGGTGCAACGGTAAATAGAAGTTAAGTGACACATCAAGAATGATGAAGGGAACAAGGTAACGGCTCAGAAAAACAGCAAGCTTAAATCAAATAAGATGACTCAAAGGTCATATTTAATGTTCCTTGAATAAAAAACAACAGGGAAAACTTGGTGGTCGTCATAACAGGCAACTGTATCCTAAAGGGGTTCGGCAGAGAAGCATCAATCCATGGATCAAGAAGGAGGAATCAAGCAAGCAGAACAAAGAGTATAATATATAGCAGGTGCATGTTGAGTTGATGGGTACGGCAGGAAAAGGGTATACTGTAGGGCAGCAGGCGGTGGCTGGATCTGAAATGACAGGAGAGTTAGTATAGCAGGGTTAACCGAGCAGGCAGCAGAAGGAATGACGCAAGCTCTTTTTGTCTGGCTTGAGGGGGAGATGGAAGGTTAGCCGTATCCTCAGAGAGCAAGGAAGGCAGAAGGAAACTGCTGCTTTTGTGACCTTGGAAATGGGGAAAAGCACCAGAAACCACAAAGTCAACTTCCTAGACTCCACTCTGAGTAAGTGAGTCCTGCAGGGACAACGAGACATCCTATACCAGGAGGTCAAAGGGAGAAGGAATGCTGGGTCTGTCGCGGTTTAGTGGTATGAGGAAGAGTAGAAAGGCTTTGAATCCAGATGCAGCAACAGCAACCAATGAATACTTAATACGTAATCACCCCAAGAGCACTGAAAGGGGGTTTGTCCAGTAGCACAGCTGGGATGAGAGTTATGGGTGCACCACAACCAGTTGTCCGGCCTAGAAAGAGGAGTTGATTGGGAGGAGAGGCGGTGCAGAAACATCTCCATCTTCTGGTTCTTGCATTTGATCTGGCTGCTCGACTGGGGATGGAAAGAGGGGGACGGGCTGATGATGGGTGCAAAACCTATTCCAGACATAATAAAGCGATATACGAGAAAATATATCTGAGGACACTGTAATTATGAAATTCATAGTCTAATATATTTAATCTTACTGTTTGGCCAAAGGGAATTTGGGGAAGGCAACGAAGTGAGCAGATTTGGAAACTGATCTCGCTTAATTGAGGCCCATCAGAAGTACTGCCTTAGAAGAGTTGGCATGGGGTGTGACACCGCAAAGCAGGCCAGCCAAGAGTGATCCAATCACAGATCCAGGGAGCGGGTGTTAGCTAGCACAGAGAGATGGCAGCGACAGACAATGGGAGCGGACAACCCAGCGTTTTATCTTATCCTCCACTGACCAGGTGACGGCAGAGCAGGTCAAGGGTCACTTACTGTGGGAGAGAATAACCTTCACACTGGAACCGGTGAAAGAGGACATCATTTTTTTCTTATTTTTGCAATGTGGTTGGATGAAGTAAGAAGTTGATGAGGGGAGAGAGGAGCCGTCTCAGCGCTGTACTTCCTGATAGTTAGCAAAAAGCAGGAAATGCCGTAGTTCCTTGTGAGATATCCAGATGGACCAGTCCAAGACTGCCTTGCAGGAGAATGTGAGTTCTAATTCGCAGAGTGGTCATTCGTTGGGTTTTGTCCAAACAGGGTTGTTCCCAGGCCTTACAGAGGGTGCCAAGTAACCAGTTTATTTGAAATGACATCTGAACATCTCACCATTATATAAGTCATGATAAAAATATTGAGAATCCGATTCAATCTCATGCTGGGAATATAATGGAATAGTCAGCAACCCTTCTCTCCTTGAACCAGTTGGAACAGCTCTGGAGCAGCTTCTCGCTTCGCTCTGTGGTGAATAGCTTCTCCCAGCAATGGCCCAGTCCCTGGCACAGCCAGTAAGCACAGAAATGATGTATGCCACCCTGGATCAGGCTCAGACGGGAAGGAGGCTGGTGCTAGGACACGAGACCAACAAGCCGTTGGAGCTTTCAAGCAGGGTTTTGGAGTTGAGAGCAGTGGTTTAGCCGCAGCAGCTGGATAGGCTGGAGTATCACATGGAGGAACCGCCACCAGGTCCCGTACCATCATGGAGAGCCACTGAAATTCCAGCACAGATGAACTCCAGAACTAGATATATCTATACATACTTGCAAGGTGTCTTAAGAGAATATTCCAAATGTTTGTTCTGACAGCTGAGGAAATAGGTGGTGCTGTTATATAATGTTTTATATTTAAAACACAGATTGTGGTCTTCTAGACCAGCAATAATTGGTGCTTAAGTCCACACAGTCCACAGTTTTCAGATGCACACCACCTGCTGTGTACCAGCTGACACACTTAGAGACTAGCTGGTAAACATATTGGTGCATCTAGCAGCTAAAGAGACAGATATTTTTACAGGAGATGGTAAAGGCCAGATCTTAGTTAATAGAGTGAGAGAATATGGGGTTGGACTCGGGAACATGACTCTAAAACAATGATAATGCCGCCCCGAAACCACTGACTAAGTTACTAAGCAACCGTCTGCTATCCATTTGGACAAAGATAATGTATAATTAATTTGGCAATGTTTTGTTCATAGCTTATACTTTCTGCCACCAAGTGCCAAAAAATACAGTTACATTTAGTTGAGAAATGTTTCTTTTGATTTTTTTGAAGGGTTTCATTATGCTGGTTATAAAAAGAGGCCCTTCCTCTATATGTCTTTGATCCTGATCGATGTGTTCCCTGTAGTACTGGTGAAGGGGCAGGTCACCACTAAGTACTACCGCATGTTATCAAAGCATGGAGGCTGGGTGTGGGTGCAGAGCTACGCCACCATTGTCCACAACAGCCGCTCCTCCAGACCTCACTGTATTGTCAGTGTGAACTACGTCCTCACGTGAGTAAGCTGCCTTCCCCCGTGTTGTCCCCCTGTTATTCTCATGTAAAACCTCCAGCAAAACCAGTACAAGAATTCACAGTGCCTGTCTGTTTGCACACAGAGACGTTGAGTGCAAGGAGCTTCAGTTATCTGATGACCAGAGTCGGGCCGCTAAGCCGGGTCTCAGTCTCGCTTCAGTTCAGGACCACCGCAAACAGCTGAAAACCAAAGCAGTTAAGATGAAGACCAAACTTAGAGCAGTTCACTATCCCGAGGTGGGGCTTCCACTTGGCTTACTGAGTAAACAAAAGGTGATTGTTTTCACACTGTTGTACCTCATTTGAAAGGAAATGGTATAATTTTAAGAATGTAGTTTAACTCTTTGTTCCGTTACTGCTCTAAATGTTTTTCTGAGCTTCCAGTACTTTTATTGTTGGTTATCATCCTTATGCGGTTTTATCTGTGTCCACGGAAACCAGCACGCTGCTAGCCTCTTCAAGCAGGACCGCTTAAACTGCTCCCCACAGAGGGGGCTGTGGAAGGAGAGATCTGAGTACCCGCTGACCTCCTGCAGCGAAAGGAGCTCCAGCTTGAGTCCTGAAGCAAGCCGGTTGTCGTGCAGCCCAACATACAACCTGACCCTGCACTACCCCTACAACCACCGGCATCTAGATGCTCAGAGCCACCTTCCCGGCTCAGGTCTGTCCCCCCAGCCGGCTCCGCAGATCATCAGCTCTCTGCACAGCAGAGGGTCTGTTGGCTGGAACATCAGCTGCCCCGCAGCCCCAAATAAGTACACAGGTACAACATTCTATGTATTGTAACACAGTTGGGTTACCTCAACCAGGCCGCATTAAAGAGTAATTGGACATTCTGTACATGTGTCCAGTTTGCTCCTCCTGCTGCCCATCCTCTCTCTCGGCAAATTTCATTTTAGCCTCTGAATATTGTTTTCTTCATCAGGCCCAGAGCTTGCAGCTGACCGCAGACACCCCAATGAGATCTACCATGATTGTTCCAGCCCCACAAACCCACATTCTACCGGCAGTCTGAAGGAAGAACCCTACGAACATTACACGTTTTTCCATGGTGAGCTGCCTGAGGTTTTTCCACACCCCCGCCCTCAAAGCGCCAAGGACATAAAGCGTTTGGGCCAACAGGTCCGACATAACACAAGAGACGAGGGACCTCAAGGTGACCGGGGCCTCGCCTGCCCTTTGATCCGCGGGCTGGTACCAGGCAAAGCTGAGCAGGGTGGCTCGCTGCACGGCGCCGCCGGCCAGCCTCTCCCCGTGCAGATGGCGCTGGAGCAGAGAAGGCGGCTGTGTATGATGGAGGCTCCCTACAGCCACCCGGCCTCCGCATATCCACAACCTGCCAACAGCCTCCAGCAGCACGGAGCTACTGCAGAGCTGCAGCCCAGGTGTGCTGAGCAGGACAGGCGAATGTTGATCGGTATGGGAGTCGGCGTTGGACTTCCAACGCAAAACCCATACGTGTCTTTGAACTTTCACAAGGTCCTGGGGAAACACGGTTCCATTAAAGCCCCCGCTTTCACCACACTGAGCCATGTAACAGACGGCCACAGTTACCACGGCAAAGAGAAAACCTCTTACAGCTGTAACAGCCAGAGCCCCAGCTCTGACTCGTCAGCCGAGAGTCACAGAGAGATCCCACATTACATCGGCACATCCGTCATTATCACCAATGAGAGGTGACTCAGGAGACCACTAAGTGCTTCAAAGACTAACCCGAGGTCTCTTCTCTTCGACGCATCTACTTCAGCATTCTTTTACTCAAAATAGGACATTAGAGCTGTAGAGTAAACTATAAGCAAAACAGCTTTTGCAGGAATTGGAATTAGCTTTTACTATTTTTATTATTATTAAATCCAAACCTAGGGAGCCTGAAAATCATAAATGATTTCAACCTGATTTTTGTTCTCAACAAATCTTTTAATTGACACATTTCATTTCTGTATGCTCACATTATAAATTTAAACATAATTCACTAACAACCCATCCTAATTTAAGTTTGAGGGATGGAATGGATTTTTCATCTGCCAAGCACACATCAATAAAATCTTAAAATCTTGATACATTTCTGAAAATGAAGGATCCAGGTCATTATTTGGTAAACAACAGCTAACAGATTTGCATCTCCCACTCTAGAACCAGTGTAGTACAACTATGTGTATACGAGGCAGCAACAAGCCTCCTCTGCAGTAGCTCTTGAAATGAAAATCAATTTGTATTTAACCGACAAAAGGATTAATTTAGGCAGAGTTTTGTCTTTAATTGCACTATTAATTCCCTGTTATATATTTATTGCATATCTTGAATGATTTTTCAGCCATTTCCACTCTAAATAGGGTGCAATAGAATGGGGAGGTGAGGGAGTGTTTAGCATGTTGTAAGCTAGCCTTCCACACAGGCTGAAACAGCCTTCACACTCAACCCTGTCCCCGAGAAGTTAGCGCTTTGATATTGGAATTGTTATCACAAATAAATGTCTGCCGACAATAAAATAAAGTTTGTTTTAAAGAAAAACAATGACTTATTGCAGTTTGGGTCTTATTTCCATAGTTCTGGTCACGGGTTATGATGGAATTACTTTTATTTTACCATCAAGGCCATTGGATCAATACTCATTTCAGAGTAATGGTGTATTTTGGTTAAATAGTTCGTACGGAGATAATTCCGTCCCACAATTCCTTGCGGCCACAATAATTAAATAGTGACGTATGATTTCACGAGTTCACGAGTAGTAATCATCATTACCGAAAAATTATCATTTAAGTAATCGTTAGTATAACTCATTTATATTGTAACCTTGTTAATAAAGTAATACTTTGAACCTGGTTGTTTTATATTGTCTGCATGACTTGAAACATTGCATGGACGATGCGTTTCTTTGTAGTCCATCCTTGGAGAAATTGTAGTTCTCTCCGCTGCAGACTGATGTCACTAACATGCGTCTCTCCTCGCATCATAACTACGTAGCTTAGTGAAAGTGGACTCAGATTCCTGAAAAGGTTTTCTTTTCCTAGATACTCATGAACTCAATCTTTCCTTGACTCTGTGACGTTTTCCACAGAGGTCAAATAAGGCAATTTTATATAAGGCTGATGTGAGGAGTCCATGTTTCTTTAATCTTTTTAGAATCACATATGCCAACTATAAATTTCCAAAAATGAACATGTTATGTTCTTATTCTCACCACCAACCATTTTATCGACAAGCAGCTCATCCACTTCCCGTCACCGTTACTTTGGACAACTTTGTCCATCAACATCCCATTTAGAAAGTGTTTTGCATGCAACTTCTTAAAAAATACTTTTCACTTTTAACAGCCTACAAAGTCAAAACCTGCTTAAAAAATGTTCATAATAAAGGGTATAATTAATGACATGGATATAAATTATATAATCACATTTTTACACATAGTTTTAGGTCAAATACATCTTGTCTGGAAGTTTCAGCAGCTGGGTTTACTACAAAAAATAGATTTTTATAAAATGTCACTATTCTCTGTAAGTGTGAAGCATATAGAATGCAGAGGTTACGTCTCCTTCCGCAACATAAAGGAAACTAATTTTGATGTAGTCATTTATTCATTTTATTTTCATAATGTTTTGATCTATTTGGTTAAATAATGAAAACTACAATAAAACAAGGGGGTTGATCTTCTTTCTTGCAACTGTAACAAATACCTGTAATCTCATTTGCACAAACAATACTCATTTGTGTTATTTAAGCGGCTTTTCTTGTTTGGTATGAATAGACTCACTGCAGAACATCCCGTTAACTGTGATGACTTCCACATTGGCATGTTGCGTCGGAGAGGAGGAACAGGACTGAGGTAGTGCTGAAGCACAGGGCTGCGTCCAGCTGCAGCGGTTCGCATGTGTGCTTTGACATTTTCACTTCATCTGGGTGGGAAACGTCAGTAGAGAGGGGGGTGGGGGGATTGTGGGGTTATCCAGAAGGCCCAGGTGCTGAAGACAAATTAACTGTCATCAAGTAGCTTTGGGAGAAACATCAGGGTAACAATCCCTTTCTGTCTCACACGCACATGCAAACACACACGCATACGCACGCACGCACGCACGCACGCACGCACGCACACAGGGTAAAATTGCAGAAACAGCTTTCTGCCGTCCGGAAGTGCTCTGCACTGAAATCACGCACTACCACAGTTCAGTTTTTTGCTCAAGAAGTCGAACCGCCGGCCTTGGAGTTACACGCTCCATATTAGTCGTGGGGTCATATATGTTCCGTAAAGGGCTACTTTCACCTCACCTTTACCCTGTTCTTGTGTCTAAGTGACTAATGGTAACTACCATTTGTGAAATTGTTTCAGTGTTGAGAGAGAAGGCAGCAGACTGCAGCAGCTGAACTGGCTGTATGTGATTGCTGTACTGCAGTAATGAAAGGCCAAAGCGCTGGTTTGACTACTTATAGGCACAAATTCCTATTAGAGGTGTCAATATTACAGAAAGGAATTACGTTTAAGCCATTTATCTAACCTGTTTGCTATTGTATCATGTGACATGGTGGGTAGATTTGGGCTGTGGACGGCGGCTCACTGCCTCGACCCGGCCCAGCTAACAAGAGATGTCCATTACAACAGCTGTAATAATTGAAATAGGACTAATTAACAATGATCATAGAAACATACAATAGAATGATAACGGCATAGCAGAAATAAAAGTCAACTTTTAATTAAAGCAGGGGACATTTACTTTATTCAGTACACCAGTAAGCCAATACAACTTTGCCACAAATGTTACTTTTACAAAGAGGCTGGTGTTCAGTTGTGATTGAACATTTAATTAGGTTATGTGTTTATACTAATTCTTTATACTAAGTGTGTAAAACACCCTCCAATTGGTTTATAAAGACGTTTTTAAAATATGTTCTTTAAGTAAAAAGGACAGAATTCTAAACATAACTTAAAATCTAAAAGCTCCCACCTTAATCTTTTTCAAATTAGTTTAGTAAGATACTGCGACACATCACTATGATGTACCGCTGTAACTTCATTGACAATAGTGGTTTTGTAGACCGGATAGTTCAGCAGAGGCTTCTTAGTTAAAAGACACTAGCAACGTATTTCTGTGGAAATGTTTATTTTTCAGACATTAGCAACAACAAAATCTGTTTAGCTGTTCAGATGAGGGTTAAAGGATTTATTGCTCACAGAAAGTCGTACAAGTCATATTGTGTTGATGCTGGTTTGAATTAGTGGTCCCCAATCAGCAGGTCATACTATGATTAATCTGAGGCACTCACGCAGCCTTAAAACCCAGTGTCATCAGTTTGTCTTTGGGGGGAATCCCCCCAACTAGCTCCCGTGGACGTCAGGTTAGCACACAAAGCTAACCAATACCCAATTGTACAACACAGACATATGTATGCAGTTAGATTAAATAACAAGCCAGTCCTTCAGTCTGATGGAGGAGATGCTGGATGTGGCCCTAACGCTGCTTGATGACCACCAGGTTCTTCAGCATGTCGAAGGAGTTGCCGTCGGGCTCCACGGAGACCACGCCGTGCTCCTTGCTGTGCACCTGGAGGAAGCCGTTGTGGTCCAGGCCCACCACCTCGGCCTCCAGTCCGTCTTCGCTCCAGAGATGCACCCGGGTCCCGCTAAGGGGGAGAACACAAGAGAGCCGGCGTCACGCCTCAGCTTCGGGAGAAACCACAAAACCCAGCGGCCCGAAAGCGGCACCGGTTCTCGGCTTTGACAACTATAAGATGAACACGTCAATATTTACGAGTGGCTTTCGTTAAAACCCCAATGTAATACAGGCCCCACTCTGATGCCATGTTTGGCCTGCTACCGCTCGACACATGTGTGTCATATGTTCCACTGCCTTGACTCCTCCATTTCCTGTCCTTTGAAGAACTATGCACACCTGATTTGCCAGTTTTGGTTTGTCTTTATTCAGCAGCAATCCGAGATCTGTTGTAGTGAATTTGGAGATGCCAAACATATGTATAGATGTATGTTTTAAGTCTTACAACTCACAGAGAGACTACGTCCTTTTCACATTTAACAGAAACATTCCTTAATTCCGTAATTTTGGTTGTATGAACTTGTATGAACTTCTCCCCTTTTCAGGGGAAGTTGAATTCTTATCTAATAGTTGCACTGATTTAAATTGTGGGATGAGTATACAGAAGCCAATCCACAAACAGTTTCACCTTATTTTTAAAATAAAATGTTTTTGTCAGCCAGTGTCCCGGCCTCAGGTTTGCTTGCATAAGGTCGGGCACAGACTTTAAATGTGAGTTGAGTATATTGACATCCGCCCATAAACTGAATTCCCAGCCTGCTTTTAACCAGCTAAACCAAAGTTTCTGTTTTGGAAAAGTACAGTAAAAGCCGCCCTCACCTGTGAAGCCATCGTTTGTAGTAGGTGGGCAGGACGGCATCCGGGCCCCCCCGCTGGAAGCTGGCGATAAGGGCCTCCAGGCAGCCGAGCGTCCGAGCGATGAGCTGGTCGCAGCGGAGCGGCTGCAGGCTGCAGTTATTTTGCGTGTTGTGCTGCTGGATCAGGTCATTGATGCACACCGTGGGGTTGCTGTTTGTCACGTTGAACCCACAGCCTATACGGCACAACGCGTCCCACACATGTTACTGTGATTGTATTAAGACAAAGAATGGTGACTAGTGACGAAGAGGAGGTTGTTACCTATCAGCAGGTGAAAGGTTGATCCTATAACAGTGGAAGTCACCAGTACGCCCCCGAGCTTCATCAGGTTACCGTAGTAGATGTCATTGGGCCACTTCACCCTCAAGTCTATGTCCTGACAAAGGTCGAAACACGTTCAAACGTCATCAACCAATACAAGGCATTTTCATAGAACACCCAACACTCACTGCATGCTACATTATGGTGACAGGGACTATTTGAATGATGTTTGGATGCAATGTCGGAGAAGATGTCTCGCCCAGGGAGCCAGTGAAGGGAGGACGTGAGAGCTGGTACCTGGTATCCAGGAAGAGTGCGGACTGCCTCCACCGCCGCCAGAGCGGCTAGATGCTGTAAGAAGGGGATCCTCTGTCCGAGCCTGGAGCTCAGCTCCACCTGGAGCGCCAGAGTGAACATGGCGCAACCCGGAGGGCTGAGCCATGCATTCCCGCCCCGACCTGCAGCAGACACAGGAGAGACACGAGGGGACAAAATAAGATGAATAAACCCCCAAGAAACAAAGGCAACGGAAACTTTGCCGATTTAATATGATGGAGGCATGTGTGTTTGTTGCATATGCAGCTGTACAGGGTGCTGAATACCGACCTCTGCCCAGGGTTTGTCGAGCAGAGACAGCTATCAGACCCGCGTCCTTTGGCAAGTGAAGAGTCAGACTGAAGAGGGGGACAAGAATGTTAAACACACATTAAAAAGCACTCCTGGTTTACTCTCAGATCCGCCTCACCAGGGACTGTAAAGTTTATTTGTTATTTCTATTGGACAATTTAAAGTTGATATCTCAACAAATTTGGGGCAGAATGTTGTTTTCTAGAATAATAACAATAACATAATCATGATTATCAAATTAAAAGAATTATATTTTGTGGTCAGTGTTTGACTTCAATAGCGGGGATGTTGAGAGCTGTCATTCCAGAGATCTGAATTCATGTTCATCCATCAAAATGCCTTAAGTTGTACTCATTAAGTTAACTGTGGATCCCCTCTGGACGGCCTTGATTGATTGATTGCTTTGAGGGCTTTGACGTTAATAATTACAAACTAGCTTCAGTAAAATGAAACTGACACAAAGTATGATTGGTTGTCATTATGAAACATACACACTAAAACCGAAGTGTCTCCCTGCAGTGCAATATGGCCGACAACATCATTATAAATAATAACATCGACTCTTTTAAAACCCCTCAAAGACAGATCAACAATCAGAGTGTTGCTTCTTTCGGGAATTGTATCTAGAACTAAATAGAACAGGGAGAGAGAGAGAAAGAGCTTAGCACTTTCATTTTTGCAGTATTGACAACTGGTAGAATTCCATTGCAAAAAAAAGTTCACTGGCGTGACGTGAAGTTTTGAAATGAAGTTATAGCTCAAAGTGCAGTTGTATTTCAGAGAAGGTCCAGTGAGGTTGTAATAATTAGCACAGTGTGTCTGCATTTCATCAATGCTCATCTGAGAGCCGAATGTTTGCACATTCTCTCATCTCCAAAATGCAATTAAAGCTGATCCAGCGGCCCGCAAAAAAAATGCCCTCGATTGGCTGGCGAACAAAGATTGTGAGGCTGCCAAAGCAAGAGAGCAGGGCCTTCCTGCCTTTGTGATGCAAAGTTGGTCATCGGTAAATCAGCTTAAGTGTGTGGGCGCCCCCGACTCTGGCCAGATAGAGCTTTTTAACAGACTTCTCTAGGAGGTGTTCATCAAAGAGATGGATGGATGGATGGATGGCTCAATTTAGCTCCCGGGCTCAAGGAATGTTGATAACTTTATGCAGCGGACTGAATTAGCGGGGAGTTTATCAGCCGTTAGTCAAGTATGATTATGAAGAGAAGCTTCACAGTTCTTGTCTGTTTTAGTGCTGCGAGGGATCAGTTAGTAGCACACTAGCTCCCTTGACTAAAAGCCAATGACATTTTTCCACTGGATTATTGGATTACTGCAGTGTGACAAAGGATTGTTTATGACACTACTACGTTTTTATTCAACAGTCATCACTGATGAACACCACTTTGAAGTGTGAGTGTAATCAGTAGCAGTAAAAAGCTAATTTTCCAAAGCTACTTCAAGGTCATATGACTTCCCCTCACCACCGCTAAGACAGAGGACGTTCACTCATTGAGACATTGATAGCCACCGTCTCTTTAAAGACACGTACACGCTTCAGAATGAATCTACTGTAGTATTGAATTACTTGAATTGTATTACTTGTGCACTGCTGTCTTGTTGTCTATTGTTATACTGTCGACTGTCACGCACCAACCACCAAGTCAAATTCCTTGTACGTATGACATATTTTGGCAATAAATGTTTCCTGATTCCTAAAAGAACATTTTATTTCTGTGTTACAAAAAGCTATCAAACTTGTGTTAACTACATACCTTATTGTAAGGCACCTTACAATAACCTTATTGTAAGGCACCTTACAATAACCTTATTGTAAAGTGCCTTACAATAAGGTACCTTAAGAGATCATAAACTTCAAGACCAGAGAACTTTCTGGGTTTTAGGCAGAGAACAACCTTCTTATTTACAGAGTCCCTTCATCACTCATCCACATTCCAAATATGGTAAACTCAGTTCATTGGTTGCTAAAAAAAACAAAAAAAAAACATGGCAACGGCCGCAATTCAAGATGGCGACTGCAAAATCGGCAAATTTGACGCTTCAAAACTCAAACCAATGGGTGACGTCACAACGACTCCATCAACTCGGTTATGCCGCACGCAAAACAATATTGCGCTGTCCAATACCGAACACCTATATGTTGTCCTCCATCTCTTTCAAAAATCCAGACTTCATTTCTTTTGCAAAAATGTACAAATTCAAATTTGCTTGATCTCAAAGATCTAAACCTGTTCTCAGCCATCCATTTAGACCAATCAAGAGGCTCAGGTCTGACCCAGAGAACTGTTACCCTCCCTAAAGCCCAACAAAGAAAGGCAAAGAGGGGATTGTCCACTCAAAAGGACCTTAACGTTGGAAGACCCCCACAAGATCTGATGAAGCCTCTCAGGAAAAGCTCTTTTCACAGCCAGAGTGAAAAACAGGAGTGATCACAATCCAATTGCATCTACGTAGGACCAGGACCCATCCTTCAAGTGTACCTGTGCACCGGTTCATTCGCAACAACACTATTTGGAAATGCTTTAATGTATGCAAATATGTCAGCCAGACAGGCATAGCTCGGGGGCCAATGAAAACATGTGGGGGGGGGAGGATCTGAAAAAGCTCACGGCTTCAGGAATTTGTTCACTTGGCTGAAGCTGAACACAGTGGACGTTTGTGTGGCGCTTCTGCAGACGAGTAACTGCCAACATGTGTTCACTAATGAAAGACAAAAAAAAAATCATTTCCAAAACAAAACCCTGGGTTCGTGCTGTCAGAAACCCATCGTCTTCAGCCTCAGATCGAATCCTGAAATTGGAATAATCATAATAGCTAATTACATATGCAGAGGACTGGGCATGAAAGCGCTGCAATCTATTTGTTCCACCGTATGTGGTTACTAAATCATGATGGAGAACAAATCTTTATACCAGCACATGAAATAATTCCCTCTGAGCGGGTGAACACACACACACACACACACACACACACACACACACACACACACACACACACACACACACACACACACACACACACACACACACACACACACACACACACACACACACACACACACACACACACACACACACACACACACACACACACACACACACACACACACACACACCAGAGGGAGGAGGGGTTAATGTATGCTGTGTTAGCTGGAGCATGACCCTGCTGAGAGTGAGGCTGGTTAGGAGGTGCCTCGTCCCTGCTGAGGCTGGAAGTGGGGGGGGATGCTGCTGTTTGGCAGGACCACCGGCGACTGGGCCAGGTCCGTGACCGACAGGTCTCTGCTGAATATCAGCCCCTCTTGGAGAACTGGACCGAGCTCCCAGCTGGCTCTAGGGAGTCCTCCAGCTTCATAAAATGAGCTTCACATAGAAGACCAGTGAGACCACCGCTGACCGAGGGGACACGGGGGGTCTTGGGATGAGTCTTACTTATCCTCAGCTTAGTTTGAATGAAGCATGTTACAATAATCAGCGAGGTAAAATTGTATGACTGGAGTTGACGCTTTTGATGGGAGCAAATTAATTGCATGTCTTGCACCCCGATAATTGAGAATAATTGTCCAATTAGGCCCTGTGCAGTTATTTGTCCCAGGATGGATGCCGATTGTAACCTTTTTCTCAGAAGACAAAGGACAAATGTTAGCGGGGTTCTTTGTAGAAGTTTGATTACAGCTCATTTCCGATTGGACAGAGAGAAAAGGGAAAGAAAACTATATAGTAACTTTATAACCCCAAATATCCAAAACGAAAAACACCTATGTCCTCTGCTTCATTTGACCTATTGCACAGTATTTGAAGACTTGCATCTTATTAGCTTTAAATCAGGATCTTGTTGACTGAGGTGCTTTCTATTTGCAAATCTATTAGCTATAGTTAACTCATGTCTACGTAGCGCTTGTGTAGAAGCACGAATAAATTGCTGGTTTTAAATGGTGTGTGTTATCTTCTTGCTTTGATGGGTTTGTACTCAGAATAATGTACCCAGGATCCACAGCGGCGGTCCAGAGAACCAAATCCCCAACCCTTTACTTTAGAAAGTGCCACATTCAAAGATGAAAATCCCCGCTCTTGGTTCATCCTGACATCCAAAGAAGCACAAATTAATCTCCGAACTCAATTATGAGATCAGTGACGAATCTTGTGCCTTAACACCTAATGCTCTTACTCACTCAATGGGTAGTTGTCAATAGAGGAGGAGGAGCAGTGCCGTGTCTTCATGTGTTCCTGCGTACTCCAGCTCCTGGCAGGAACGCAGGGGAGGGGGGGGGGGTAATCACATTCCTCTAGGAAGCTAATCTCATTTAGAAAGCACCTCCGCTGAGGCCACCACGAGCTCTGAGAAAAGCCTAGAATGTATTACAAGAATCCTCATCCACGTCCTTAAAGCGATGCAAAAGTGGCGATGAGAAAAAGACTGTGGATGTGGGCCGAGGGAATAGAGTCCCGCAGAGGAGACACCCGCTGCAGGAGGAAAGGAGAATATCCAGGGAAGAGCTCGGCACTACGCGGCGACACCCCACTGGGGGAGCAGTCATCAATGCTTCATGTGAGGAGATGTTCATCATCAATACAAACACATCCACTGTGCTGCTGCCACAGACAATCAGTCAAGCACCAAATGTGGATTAATACACCGCTGAAATATAGTCCCCTTTTCCTCTGTTTAAGGAGCATGTGGTCAAAACTGGTTCTCACGAGTATAGTTCCTTTTTTGTAAATCAAACTGCTTTTCAAGAGCAACATCTTCATTAGGAAGCCACGAGTGCCTCACATACGGGGAGGCCAGAGGCACTGAGGGAAGGACCGGTTCAGCCACGTCGGTTCTGGCCTCTCCAGGTGTGGACTCAACCTAGAAGCTCGGGTGAAGTTTGTAACTTTTCAAACAACCTGCTAGCTCTCTTGAAGCTGTCGCATTAGGTTGTAATGTTAATTAGCGACCGACTGCCAAATTGTTGTCTATTATTTGCCAAAAGCGCTGCTACCTGAACAGTCCTCTCTGCAAATAAGAGCTGGAGTTAGATCGGGAAACAAAATCATGAATAAATCTAATGGAGAGATTTCCCAAAGTGTCCACTTCTGCTCAACATTTAAGTAGTTAATATGTAATAATAAATAGGACAGACAAATACAAAGCAGTTTAAGGCTTAACAAACGGTTATTGGTCGTTTTTTAATTGCTTGTTTTTTGGTTGGTTGTTATTCTTTTTTTCCAGTCCAAGGTGAATTCCTCAAATGACTCGTTTTGTTCGACTAACAGTCTCTAACACTCTATAATGACAAAAAGAAAGAGAAAAAACAATTTGAGAGGGGAAACCAAAGGAATTTTGCTAAAGAAACTGCTCATCATAATGATGATTCTAAGCTCTAGTTGAAGCACAGTGTGTTCAATCGGGTGGAAAAAGAAAAGAAACAGGCAGGTTATTTGAGGGAGGGAGAGAAGGTGATCAGAAGCCACCCGGACAGAGAGACCTGTGGTGTTAAGATCCATTTCAGCTCCTCAGATCCCCCCGTCAGCGTTGTCCTCAACTCATCCCGACAAGACCAAGAACAAAGACATACAAAGTAGCGTCTTTGACAGATAGAGAGTGGGAGGCACTGACTCTAAATCCCCGCTCGGGACTCTTTGTTTTAAGGGGGCGGCTAAGCCACAGGGGTCACGCTGCGAGACGCGCTGGGTCAGAGGGATAAACGGCCACCAGCAGAGTCCTCTGTGAGCGAAGAAAGGTGGAGGAGGACCTGTGATCGCAAGCCACGTCAGCGTGTTGCAGCCAGACAGACAGAAGACAGTTGGGGGGGGGGTGCTTTTTCTTAAAGCTGCCTTCCCGCTCAGGTCTTCTCCTTAACTCGGTGCATTGGATGTGGTGGGTTAAGATATAATTTTTCAGAAAGCCATTTATCGTGTTAACCAATTCCACAAAAAAAAGGAAGAAAAAACCTCTCACTTCCCAGATTAAAATATCTCAGATTAAAAGATTATTTCTGCCGTCGATGCTCATTTTTGAAACAGGATTTGCCGTGCATAAGCGCGTTTGCATTGATCATCTAAAGGGGGGGAGGGGGATCAATAAGGGAGGGCAAACTAATCTGTAAATGTGATTAATTGAGCTAATCCTGTTTACCGAGGGACAGCAGAAATTATCATTTCCAAATAGCACCATTGGAAGTGATCAATGAGAGAGGGCTGCTCCATTACCGCAGGGCAGCTGAGGCACCGATGGGTGACCTTGGTCCTCCTGGCTGAGGGGTCCCGGGCGCAATACAGCATCACCGTCCATCAGACCGCCGCACCACTGCAAAATAAGGGCCGCTTCTGGGCTTTGTGGCCAAAGCAGGCGTCCGCTCATCGACTGAGATAGTCGACATGAACTAGTGTTTGGATGATCGTTGGCCACTCGTCCGCTAGCTTCTGGGTACGTATGCACAGTCGGAGCGAAGACGGGTAAAATACACCCATTTTAGGTTAGATATCATCTGATTTTTGATCAGAGAGATTTATGGATGTCGGACATTGAAGTTATGGCAATTAGAGCGATCCTTTAAATAGTAAGTGGGCCTATGTCTACAGGACTACACAAATCGATACAGGAATACGTACAATATTGCGTCTATAACAAAATATTTCCACTTGGTTTGGATTCAAGTCCAAACCACATGTTTTTTCTTCTGATTATCTTAAGCGTTAATCTAATTTTCCTTTGCCTATATGATTTACCGTTCTCGACTGGTGCACATTCACCATCAATAAAATCACCTGAAGTCGTCAACACACTTCTGCCTCCATCAGTCGTTACCGTTTGTGGTTGTTTTATGTTTCTAGATGATGGAAAATGAACGGGAGGGATCCTTAGACGCAGCTGCCTAAGGGACAGTTTGTCGTCATTAATGTGAAGTGTATTGGCATAAAACTAGTAATATGGATCAGGTGTGTTTCCTACTCACACTATATGCAGTCTTTGGATGTAAACCCGCTTATAGGGTGGAGGAGTCTTGATGAAGCTGGTTGTGGACCCTTCGGGGGGGCTCCAGAGGACAGCATACCTTCCACAAAGTTCACATGCTGCACACTGCACCACATGTTCCCCAGAAGAAGCGGGGACGTTTAGGCATCTGCTTACAATCTCATATAATTGCAGGTGGAGCATGCAAGGTCAATTGGGCCAATTTGATTTTTATGGTGGAACCTTTCGCCGCAGTTATGAGGAATCCATTTTCTCTGCTCCAAACACCACCCCCATGAGTGTTCTCATGGGGGGGTTTCACAGGAAACAGGACTCTTAATTCTATACAGTGTCAGTTTGGATATTGGATTGCTTGTCAAAACAGCAGGGTTGTTGGGTCTTTTTGTCCAACAACTAGAACAGCTTTAAGTAAAAAAAGCGCTTGTTTTTTCGGGTTCAGATTTACAAAGTGCGAATGTGTTACGAGGCGCTCACCCCGTTCTACTCACCCAGTGTGAAAAATACCTTCTGAAAGTACGGAGCAGAAGTAGCACGAAAGGAAGAAAAAAAATCCAATTTTCATGCACCTATTGTGCCCGTGAAATTAAAGGGGTGGTGAGGGGGGAAGAATACAAAGGTAAAAGTGGACCCTTGGGTTTTCATGTCTGAGCCTGAAGCTCTCACAAGCAAAAAGTCAACAAGTAGGAAGTGTTTTGCTCGAGGCGCGGGGATCAAGTTCAGCCGAGCAGGAAGAGAATCATTATGCTCTCTGGAGCAGCCAAGTGGTGTCAGGAAAACGCCTGTAGTCTCTTCTCAGATAAACACTTCCACGCCGTTAACTGTCCTTAAACAAACACCAACAGATTGTTGTTGAAGCTCACACTCAACAGGGCTCAAGCTATTAGTTTATAAATCCATTATGAACCGCCAGCCACTGTGATGAACGATTAATCGCTGGGGTGAAAGTGCTTTTCTCTGGGTTCAGCTCTTCTAAAGGAGGATTCATCATCATCTGATGTGGACGGGTGGTTGGAAAGCATTAGACATTCTATAGACATCCGCTGTCAATTTACTCAAACAAATTAGATCAATTAAGAGTGAAAATGAAATAAACACCATTATGTGAATGTCTGTGTATTGTATATTATTTGTATTGTGTACTTAATAATAAGCAGAAGTCAGTCTTTTGGTTTTGGGCTGTGAGAAATGTTTCTATTAGTTTAATTTGAATAAAAGAAGCTAAAAGGTCTCAATTATGTTTCCTGAATGCAAGCAGCTGTACTTTACATAAATAGAAGTGTGTCAGATTTTAGACCAGAAATCCCATATCAATAAATATGAATTCAGTTTTTAGAGTATAGCATGTCATCCACTAATCTAATCGGCGGTTCAATCCCCTGCTCTTTTACTCCCTAGAGCATTTACCATGTAAAGAAATAAATTAGAAGTTTATTCCATATCACAGGACACCCAGAAACTCATTTTCTTTGACATTTGACAAGCCTGCAAACAGCGGACTCTCCAGGATCCGCAACTCATGGCACCACAATGTGACGTTCTTTTGGTTGTCGTCGTTTGACACATCGCGGTGTGTTCAATGGCCGCTGAGAGCATTGAGATTCCAGTTGGGTGTGACCTTGTGAGAACCCCGTACCGTGTCTCGGTACTGGCTATTATTAGCCGCCGCCCGCCAAACAAAGCGCTAACCCCCTAAATAAACACGCGGCCTGCCAGCTATTGAGGCCCGGCCTCCAGCCTCTGCACTCAGACGCGACAAAACCCGCATTTTCATCAGCGCTGACCTGCGGGCCCTTCGCCTTCAAACGGACTCCCCATTAGGCCTCCTCAATCCTTTATTTGTGCCGCAGATATAAGGAGAGCCACAGTCGTCGTTCTCTCAAAGGAGTCTAATAAAACGACTCGTCTGGAATTCGTCCTTTGTTCGCTTATTTCATTAACAATATGTCCCTAATTTCTCTAATGAGATACCATTCCTTTAAGGTCCTCAGTAATGATTTTTTGGGTGAAAAAGGTTGACATGTTCACATGCGCACGTCAACAACAAGAACCTCTCCTAACTAACTTTAATTTAGAGCATAAGAATACGTATGCTTTTTATACAACAATGCCGTGGCTTCTGATATTCTTTAAAGACAATCTTTGTAACCACTGACTCAACAATTTACAGGATTTAACAGTCCACAAATGAGCCATTTGTAACATATCTATTACAGACTTGCATAAAAGAAGTTAATTGTATATTATTCTAGCATTTCTGATAAATAAGGCTGAAGGGATGATTGGTTCCCTCCACAAAGAATCAATGTGAACTCCTGCAAAAGCAAACATTTTTCATATTCAGTTATATTTTATATATGTATTATTATTCATATATGCATTACATTATATTGTTTAGCAACATAGAGATTAATCTAGTTAGTCACATAGTTAGTCACATATAACATTCGATGGAGCATAAATTGTAAAAAGTCTAGAGATGAAGATGTATTTAAATTAAAATTAAATTAAGAATATCTGCTTCTTCACTTTACATTTACTCAGTGAGAGAAACACCTCGTCCAATCCAGTGGTACTACAAGTACCTCAAAGTTTACTTTTAATCTAAATGAAAATAATTTAAATTAAAAGTGTGCACTGATCATTTAAAATATTTTTTGTGCTGTATTTTTCCTTTGTATCTAACCTATGTTTTTGGAAAATCCTAATTCTAAACGAAATTGTTTACCCCTAAAAGAAATGTAGCCTTTTAGTAACCAAAAGTATTTCTGACCAATAAGAAATATTGAGAATAAGAAATATTGCGAAGGCTTACAGTGTCTCAAACTGAGGGCATTGGAATATTCACATTCATTTGTCTTCTCTTCCCCAGACTTATGAAAACATCACAAAAGGCAAGTAAAGCATCTGAGCAGCTCATCGAAGCTTTCCTGTGACACTACGGGGGATTTCTTTCCCTTCATTTTAACTCAAGGTGCTGCTGATCCCTGACGGAGCTCTGCGTGGTTCAGGCACCTTCCTGCAGCCACGTAGTGTGACGCCTGCTAATACAGAGCCAGGACGAAAGCCAACAAGGACAGAGCTCTTTCCCTCTGGACTCATGACCTGTGTGGACAATGAGGAGGCTGTTAAAAATTAGGCGATTTTTTGTTTTGTCTGTTTTGGATATTGTGCTGGCGTTCTGCCGGAGAAAGGCGCGATTCCCAAATGTGACTCAAAGTATGTTTTTTCTCTGAATGACTTAATTCAAATCAAAATCGGGTGGAAAGAAAATTCACTTAAGAAAATTAGAAGTCATCCATGGAGTCGGGGGAGGCAGATAAATAAAATAACAGGCAAAATTGGATGCAGGTTTCTGTATTTTCTGTTCTCACAGCCCGAATGGATTTGACTCAAAGAATGGACAAAGAGGACATTCCAACCTGTCAAATTGTGAGGATTGTCCAACAGAGAGAAGCAAAAACTGCCCGCTAGCTCCCGCTAGCGTCCCTCTGCAAAACGCTTACAGCTGTCAGTCCTACGAGGGCGATCCTCTCTGAACGTATTCAGTATCACACTGAATGTTTAATAAACACCAACGCTCCAAGAAATAAAACAGACATTCCTTCATAATAACATTAATCAAGGCTGCAGGGAGTGTGTGAGTGGGGGGGGGGGCGGGGGGGCATCTGGAAACGCAGACGTTAGCGGGGAAATCAGGTCTGGGGCTGAATGGCCCGCTCGCTCACCCTGCATTAGTTTCTGTATAACCTTAATGACAACACTGTCTGTTCCAATCAGCTCACCGCTGCTCCGCCGTCCATTTTTCAAACTTTATGACAGTTTTAATTGCTCCCATCTGCCACCTTACCGACCCACTCAACAGCCACTTTTGCTCACGTGTGGATGTGGACAAAAGAAGTCTATTAGGTACAACTAGCCTTCGCCGCAGTGAGGTCACTTAGGCATTAAATTAGTTCCAGCCCGTCTAGTGGCCAACACACACACACGCATAGACACACACACACAGTTGTTTTTTCTCATTGTCTTGTCGCCTTATTCAAGCATCCTTTTAATCATGGCGGTGTTCTTCTCGTTCTCTGGTTACATTCCTGCAGCCACACGGCTCCCCTGAAAGCTGCCACCACGGCGCGGATAGAGCTGATCCAAAGACCCGCCTCCACCCAGCATCCACCTGCAGGCCGAGTCCACGTTCTCAAGCCGTAGAAGCAGACCTCGCACCGATGTGAAAGAACCCCATAGCAGCGACTGAATGAGTGTCGCACAAGAAAGGTTCTGAATAAATAGTCACGGGGTGGATTTTAAATGTAACGACTCCACCCTGCATATTGTAAACACTGGATGAATTCAATTTCATCTGGACTTTTGGCGGGTCGGAATAATCAAGTGGAACAATAGCAAGAAAGAACTTGCTTGGTTTATTTGACTAGCGGGCCGCAGCTGGTGATCCCGTGCACATTGCAGCAATCAAAAAGCCAACGTTGCATGTCCCCCACATTAAGCAGGCCCAGAGCAGCGTGTGTTACCCTTGCAGCAGGTCCATGGTGGACGTAGTGACCTCGGCGTACAGCACGGTGTGCCCCAGCAGGCTGGTCTTCAGGTGCTCTCTGTAGGTCTCCATGCTGAACTGAGGCCAGCTCTGGGACTCTAAAGAGTCGGTGACCAGGGCCACGGAGCCCTCTGGGAGCGAAGGGCCTTCCTGGAGCCCCGAGGTGGATACCAAGGAGAGCGAGGCCTTGGGCAACGCGAGGAGGCCATTTTTATCGGCACGTGTCCGCAGCCAGTCCACGCAGGTGGTCCGGGTCTCCTGAGATGAGCAGAGAAGGACAATGGCACCATGAGTATAGAAGTATAGATTTCTCTATAAACGTAGAGCCAAATCCATATTTCAGGATATTGAATAAACTACCTGAAAGCCTCTTAGACAAGGTTGGTAATGCTTGTGCGAAACAGTATACAGTATTTATTTCATCTTTATTGTGTAACTACAAAGTTCAGATAGTATTACAATTACTTAGTTGCTGTTTTCATTGTCCAGTGTGTCTGCCAGTGGAATCCTTACGTGTTTTGACTGTTTTTTGGCCCACATGAAGCTGTATGACACATAGATATTAGCTATATCAAGCTATGAATAAACACAGAGGAGTATAAAAACATGGAAAATAATTTTTTTAACTAAAATAAAGATGCATGTTAATGACACAATAGAGCACCTCTGAAAAGGGATATAGAGCTTAATATTTATTTACAGAGACACATTTTCATTCTCTTGATGGTTGGTAGTTTAAAGGATATATTTCTATATTGCTGTTCATTTTTTTTTTTTTAAATCACGAAATGCAAATTTTTATCAGAGGGCTCTACAGTGTGTACACGTGTGACATCCTCTGTCCCGAAACCCTCACATCGACACACAAAAACCTCCCCAGAAACATGAAAAACCTTCTGGAGCCATTACAGGTTTCTGCACATATTTAAACAGGCTGACTGGGATTTCATATCAGGCCCCCATATCAGTTGGATTTGATTGACTTTCCATTTGAAATAAATGTGCTGAATGAGTTAATCAGCGTGTATGGCTAATCAATGACACAGCGTAATTAGGCAGCAGTCCCAGTCTGCACTGTTCCAGTCGCTTCCAATTAATCAGCCTTCTCTCCTGTGTACTTACGCACACAAAACTGGTTCTCTTAATGTTTACTCTGGTCTATAGAATGAGCAATATACCGTTGTCCATGTACTTCCTTCGGCCCTCTTATTCGATTGGAATTTAGAAAAGTTGATTTTGTTTAATTTGACCTGACATCAACATGAAGTCATCCTCACAAGACATAACATGGTGCGATTTGTACGATACTGACACACGGATCAAAACCTCTCTGTGGATAAACAAAACCTGCCACGCGAATGGCTGAGCATGACACATTGGTCCCAGTGAGACACGTCTGTAGGTCTTGAACATGACAAGAACTGTTGAAACTTAAGGTACATCCCAATATCCCTCCTTGAGTCCTTGACTCCTCGATCACTTGACCCGGAAATCAACAGCGACCGGGCGTGTTGAGGGACGTCCCAATTTCAGAAAAGGAGTAGAGAAGCGCAACCGTAACCCTTATGGCTTCTCGTGTATAACAACCATCACGTCAACAAGTTTATATAGCCAACTTTTACGTGTGTATACTTATTATTTAGGAGGAAAAATACTATTCAAACACACATTTAGTTAAATAAAATGTCACGTGAAGCCGCAGCAGTAGCCAAAGCAGTGTTCTGGAAACATGACATGGAAAATGTCATCTTACCGTTTCACAACTTTCCCACTATTGACAACTGGGAATAAAGAAAATAAAACCGTTGACACACAATGGGCCTCTGTGCTCCTGAATGACTCCTATAATATGAAAGTGAAAATCTATGCCTTTCCTGATTCTATTTACCTCGAGAGCCCAATTCAGCTCCAGACAAAGGAAAATGGTGATTTTCCACCTCATGGCGCAGAACAAGAACACCCACTGAGCAGCGGTGGAAGTCAGTGATCCCTGCCACGCTGAATGAATTAGTGTGTGCTGGAAAGCCTTTTCATCACCTGCAGTGATGTGAGTGAGTCTTGCTACTACCCCGACTACGGCAAGTGTGTCAAGTGTATACGGGCTTGGTACCACAGTCCAGTCCATCGCTCTGCCCGGACAAATAAAAAGTGTTGGGTGCAAATGTATTTACCCACTTTACTTTAAAATCCCCGATAAAGATCTGGTGAGACCAATTGCCTTCACAAGAGGCCGCTGGTAACTGGAGGAGCCTCATAGATCCACAACTGAGGTGGGAGAATCTGTTCACAGGACAACTATTAGTATAGATAATAGATAATAGAATGGCCAATGGTCAATCAAAGTAGATGTTAATGTTTTAAAATGGCCCACACCTCAATCCAAATGAGAATCTAGAGCAAGATTTGAAGATTGCTGCTCACAAACGGTCTCCATCCAATCTGACGGAGCTTCAAATTTTTTGCCAAGAAAGGACGAACATTTCCATCTCTGTAATTGCAGCAGAATGGGGTTCTACCAAGTATTGACTCAGGGGGGTGAATACTTCTGCATCCAGCAGATGTTGTTTATGTTACAAGAAAAAAGGCATTTGGCACCTTCAAAGTACTATGCATGTTGTGTTGATGAGAAAACATCCATTTTAAATAATTGAATACTGTAGATCGGGCCCAGGAATGGAAACGATTCTGTGAAATGATACTGATTCAAGGCAAGAGCTTCCAGCCCTTCGGACAGTGGCCAGCTAAGCCTGAAAACAAGCACTGATGGGAACCTCCAGCCGTCATATCAATACACTGAAGGGACAAAAACAACTTTCGGACTGAATAGAAACGACTGGAACCGATCCAGGCGGAGTGCACCAGCAGCAGAGAGGCCGCTCTACAGACACGTTCAGGTTCACGGGCAGCTCTCCACAACAATCTGGAAACGATTCTGCAGCCCCCGATTTCCATAAGCCTGCTTGTGTTGAGACTGTGGGGGCAGCGGAAGGGCCGGCGCGGTTAAAGGTCACTAAGCAATCCAAATATACAGTAATGAAGACAAAAACAACTAGAATCCCAAAGCAACTACTGCCAATAATAATGTAACACTACTTTTTTTTAGAGGGAGGGACGAAGCAGGACACCTGGCTTCATCGATACCAGCCAGTGGAACTTAAGGTCATATTTTGAATCACTGAGGTTCTCGATTTCTGTTTCTCGGACACCCAGGAGCTCCGACTCCCCCTGGTGGTTCTTCTTGAGTACATCATCAAAACTAACAGAATATTTTATATGCCATAGTGGTATTTAATGCTATTCATTTTACTTCTTGTAAGTAAGCATGCTTTCTCCCACTATTCCAACCCACTATCCTTTGCATAACGGATGAATGCGCATGAGGGTTCAAGGAGTGACGTTATGACAAAGTAACATGTCTCTATTAAATGCTTACTGAATGCAATAGTGTGTATATTATAAAGGCAGAAGTATGTACTAAAAGTTAGTTAATGGTTGTCTGTGTGGGGGGAGGGGACGTTTGAGTGGATATTTTAAAGGGATAGTTTGGATGTTTTGAAGTGGGGCTGAATAAAGTACAATGTCCTGCTATGGATGCATTTCAGAATTTTAGATTCTGATGATATATTTAAACGGCGTTCTTTTGTGATCAGACAACGCTTTTTGATGGGAGCTGAGAATGTTATATCCATCTATGCTCACTTTAAAGCCACCAGACTCCATTGAAAACATGAAATAAAAAACATGAGTCGCTTGTGTACTGCTGCTTCAATCAGATCATATATTTGTTCTTATTACGAATAACGACAATGATAAATCATAAAGCCGCAATTCATGAATCAAAATTGAATTAAGATTTTCTATCTAACTATACAACTAACTTTTGAAATGAATATTAACATTAACATTTTTTTAAATCATTCCAAATATTTTCTTTCTTTCTCAGCTTTTTATTAAAACTGAGACTAGAAGACGTATCTTCACAATCAAGCAGACTTGTTGAGGGAAATGTTTTTCCTGAAGTCTAACCGTATGGTACCCAAAGTGAGCTGTGATGACGGACCAAAGACTGATTACTGCCCGGCTGTTTGTACTGGCCCTCTGTACACACACCTGCTGTGGGCCGGCTGCATGTATAATCATACATTTGCATACATTAGGAGGCCAAATTGTTTCCACATGCAGTGGATGTCGGCTATCTGTGCTGTCGCTCATATAATTAACTTTAAGCAGCAGAAACTGGTGCTCGCTGATGTCTATGAACGTGCGTCTATGCGTGTGTGTGTGTGTGTGTGTGTGTGTGTGTGTGTGTGTGTGTGTGTGTGTGTGTGTGTGTGTGTGTGTGTGTGTGTGTGTGTGCGTCCGCTGGACGAGTGAAAGAATGGATGGATGATGCATAATACAGATGGATGAATACACAACCACTTATTCATGTTTGTACCTTTTTGAAAACACTGATAGACCACTGACACAGAAAACTCACATTTCCTACATTTGTCTAACGTTGCAGAGAAACCAGGCAGCGGGGGTCTCACCGGAGAGGTGGCCAGTAGGTGGACTGGGCTCGGGGCTGGAGTCTGGTTCAGCTCGCAGCTTATTCCCAGAGAGGAGAGGATCTCCGTCAAGACCTCGTAGCGCAGCGCGTTGCTCACTTTCAGTTCATTGAAACCTTTGGCCGTCAGATTCTGGGGGTCTGGAGCAATTTCCAGGTGGGCCTGCAGACAGGAGAACACGGAGCCGGTTGAGAGAAAAATATATTTCGCTATTACAAATTTTGCAATTGAGACAATATAGTCTTATTCCTCATATCAAAATATAATTAAGTTGTGCTGCGACGATATTTTTGCTGTTGCTCGGTGTGTAAAATGGAAAACAATGCTGATTAGCCTTTCCCAAAGAAAAGCTGACTTCACAAATCGAAGGATCCAGAACCGTTGGTTGCTGGTTGCTACCCAGGACTGTTGGAGGAAATGAGGCAGCTTGCTTCAGGAGGTTCTACTAATAATGCTCACGTTTGTCCCTGGCCATAAAGTCCAGGGCATCACCATGGCAAACTACAATCACCTCTCTGAAAGGATACATGAAAACTGAGCATTTAAATCAATTCTAGGATACGTGTCTGAAGAAGAAGAATGTGACGAATAATAGTAAGACCATATAGAGAGAAGACATTTTAAACCAGGTTCGGCTGTTTAAACGTGACCCCGCTGATGTCGTGTGTCCTTCCTCACCTGACAGAGGACAGCCTCCCCTCCGTCCTCTCCGTGGGTCACCCTGACTACAACCATGTCCCTCTGATGCGTAGGGTCGCCTTTCAGCTCCCCCCAGAGCTCCACCTCCCCTCCTCCCTGCGAGTCCCTGACGTAGACCTTCCCGCTGGACAGCACGCCCAGCTCCAGCTCTGTGCTGTCCTCTCTGGTGAAGCTCAGCCTGCCCACCCGGCCACGCTGCTCCTCCCGGGCCTCCAGGCAGAGGCCCGCCGGGCACAGGGTGGAGGCGAGACCCAGCACCCTGCCGCCTTGGCTCAGGTAGGTGAGAAAGCGGGTCTGCAGCTGGGGGGACAGGGGCTCCTCTTCTGCCAGGACGAGGAGCTTGGCGTTGTCCAACCAAGGTTCGCTGAGAGCCTGCTTTGGCTGGAGGGGATATATTATGTTGTCTTCCATGTTTATGCACTCGGACAGAATCTGCCGGACTGACTGAAAGCGCTGCTGGCAGTCGCCCGTGTACAGCAGAACATTGGGTGGCTTGTTACGACAGTCCAGTCCCTCGCTCTGCCCAGACAACCCTTCGGCCTCGTGCTCAACGTCGTCCAGAGTCTCGTCTCCGCTGTCCAGCCCTGCGGAGTCGTCATTGGGAAGGTCCGGGATGTTCTCAGCCGATGCGTACTTCACCGAGAGGATGGTGCTGTTCTCCAGCTCCAAGCACTCGTGGCAGCTGGACAGATGGAGGTGTCTGTGGCCCTCCATATGGTGATGGTGCACCAAGGAGCGGTCCTCCGAGTCACAAACGGCTCCCTGGCCTTTGATGCCGTAAAGCGGCTCTGACCCCCGCCGCTCCTCCAGCCTCCTCCTGGCCTGCGGGGTGAGGAGGAGGCTGCCTTTGCAGCCCGGCGGGTGCTGGTGGTCGGTGGACGGGTGACGGTGCAAAGGCTCAGTGACGCAGAGACACGGTGGCGTCTCGGTGTTGGGGCACTGATTCTGCAGCAGCTTGCTGAGGGTGGAATCTTGGAGGAGGACAGCTACAGGAAGGTCATAGCAATGTAGGAGAACATTAGTGCAATCTGGTGTCTTAGACTTATATTACATATTGGATGAACTTCAATTAACAAGCAACGCCAAGTTGCAAAGTCCATACATGAAAGCGTTGTCTATTCATCCAGCAGATAGCTGTAGTCCAGATGAATGAAATCTAATGTTGAAGTACTTCGGCTGCTAAAAGCCCCCCATGTTCACCAGCTAAGTGTGTTGGGTTGTAGTTTGGTGCTGAGCAGCTGGTGGGAGTAAATAGTGAATGTGTAGTTTGGTATGTAGAGAAGAAATTCTGTTTATAGACCACAAAACCTAATTTGTTTTAAAAATTCCATTCATACAATGAACAGTTTAATGTTTGACATAAAAGTGCTCTATTGCAAATACTACAAAAGAAACTCTCTATGGGCTGCTCTTAGATGTAATTTAATTATTTCTATTCGAATAGAGAGTGTAGTATTTTACAAAATTATGTGATATAACATTATGTAACATGAGTTTTGAGAGAGCTATATTACCACATCATGGAGGTGTCCTGAGGCCGTGATGTGAAAATGACATTTAACCGAAGGCCACTTACGGATTATCTTTGAAGGCGCGAGTCCATTGTCCAGCTGGAGGCGATCTTCGATAAAAGCCACGCCCAGAAGACTGAAGTTGTCCACGCTGGCTTGAGCCACGGCCCTGAAGGGCTGGCCGGGACTACGGGCCAGAGGGAGGCAGTAGTCAGACCACTTCAGCACCTGCACACACACAGAACACAGGTTAGCAGAGCCGCAGGGTGGACCCGCAAGAGTCCGTCACGTCTCCTGCACATTCTGAGACGGACGTGACACCGATGACCAAATGCATGGGAGCCTTTTGCTTTACCATAAGTAACGCTTCCTTAAATGCAAAGTAAAACCAACCAGAGATTAATCATTAAAACATTAATAATACTTCAATCTAAAATGTACCTAATTAATACTTAAGACATTGAAAATAGGTCGGAAGTTGATTGATAGCAGGTGTAATAGATTTATGTAGGTATAGCCAGCAACTAATGGTATATATACAGACATAATAAGCATTCAGTATGTAGTAATAGTGCACCATTGTGATTTAATAGGTTAATACACAACACATGAAATGAACCACATGTGCGAAATAGATTTCTGCACATTTAAAAGTTGAATCCTTTCTTGTAGCTGCTAATTGAGAGAAGTCGTACGTCAGTGGCTAACCATGAATTATGATGCCGTGCTGAGAGTTTCTCTCAGTGGCGGTTTTGGGGGATTCGAAAATAGAGAATATAGAAAGGACACCACCAACCAGCCTGCCTGTGAAATGAATAAAGTGCACTTAGATTCATAGAGCTGGTATACCGGCTACAGCCTGTTTTAAAAACTCTAATAGAAATGGGTAAACTAAGCGAAAACATGGCAGGTGAGAAACACCCCTCGGTCAGCGCCTAGAGTGCACACGGACAATGTGTGCAGGAGGATAGAGGGAAAAAGGGGAAGGGAGAGAGCGTGCATCAAAAGAAGAGAATGGGATCCCTGTAGATCAGGGAGATGCTCATAACTAAGAGTGGGGTTAGTGATTTAAAAAAAAAAAAAAAAAGGATATAAGAATCCAACATGCTTAAAAAGAAAATATAATGTATACATAAATGTACGAAAACCCCCAAAAAATGGCACCACTTCATCAAAGCAGGCAGGGGATGCATGGAGAAGATATTGAAGAGAAGATTTGGATACTTTTTTCCCCTCTACAGTTAGACAGAGAGACACCATTCCAGTCAGATGTCGTCCTGCCGGCTCTTTTAATTATCTCGCTTGCACACAGGTTCTCCCTTTGCACGTGTTCAACATACACATGCGGACACCTCCACGTGGGCAGTTAACGCAGCACTGGCATCACCCAACTGTCGCCAAACATGTAGGTCCTGTTTATATGTGAAGATCCAACCGTTCTGCGTAGTCTGATGACTTAATCAACAATACGTGGCGTTGCAGTATGATTATTAAATGACTAAATTTAGAGAGCTTGGGCAGTATGTATTTCTGATTCTGAAATATTGTAAAAACAATTTTGGACGCGTTTGGCCACCGGGCAGCGCTGATAAGCATCTTAATAAACTCGTCTCAAGCTCACGCTCTAAAGTTAACCCCCAGGATGTTACAAACCGTTTCCTTGGTAAATGTAAAAATTGTATACTATTTAAACTAAACAAGGTAATACACACAGTAGTACTGTGTGGTAGTATGACAAGAGCAAAGGTACATATACCTTTTCTTACAAACAGAAGTGTTTTTTCTTTACACACAGTTGATCTAAAAAGAGGGTATTCATACAAGCTTGTATTTAAAAAAAACAGCGACGCTAAAAACATGAACAAATTGACAGAATATACACAAACTATAGGCTCATGTGTTTGGGGTGTAATAAAGTTTGGTGTGGGGCCAGAATGAATCAGATGTACTCTGTGTTCTTGAGGGTACTACTTGTTGGACAATGCGTGGTGCCTACTTTCTTATTGGACGTGTGAGGAGAACGGAATCCCGCTCTGTGTCCCGCAGCTTCTATGATGAACGAAATGCTCTCTATTCGCGGACCGCAAACCAAGGAGGACCCCAACAGCACGGTCCACTTGCTGAGGTCGCCGCACGCCTGGAGACAGCACAGAGAAGAATAACCCCAGACACCATAAGGCTGTTACACAGGGATTAGTAGTTAGTGAATGAC
This sequence comes from Gasterosteus aculeatus, assembly GCF_964276395.1. Taxonomy (NCBI): domain Eukaryota; kingdom Metazoa; phylum Chordata; class Actinopteri; order Perciformes; family Gasterosteidae; genus Gasterosteus; species Gasterosteus aculeatus. Next base: position 15,990,598 of record NC_135694.1, read on the forward strand.
ATCAAGCCGCGTAGACAGTGACAACACATCCAGGCTCATATCGAGTAGTAACTCAAAGCAGTGAACTCTCAACTAGGTAAAAAGTTTATTAGGCCAACTATGGACAACTGGTCTCTTTTCAGGAAGTTACCAACCAAACACAGCTGATCTGTTTCCCTTCTTCATTCTATTTACTTCATCACAGCTGTTGAAGACCTCAGACTTCAGTAAGGTTTCAGAATGCAGGACTTGTAGCAGATCGTAGAACTAGAACTAGTACAAGCACAGGTGCACTGCTGCAGTCTAGCTTCTTGCCCCACTGTCTGCTTGCGAGAAGCTCTGGAGCTTAAGGAGAAACGTAAACAGCGACAGGCCCCGGCAATCTCCGGTCCGCAGAGACCGGGCTGTGATATCATGCCGATGTAAAGCCAGCGCGAGTATCCAACCTGAGGCTGCGTGACATAGACGGCCTTGTCTCCCAGCTGGAGGAAGACGTTGTCCCCCGCCGGAAGCACACCGGGCCGCCAGAGCGCGGCTGTGTGGCGGCCGGTCGGGGAAGCGGCGGCCGAGCTGGAGCAGACCCCGAAGCTGAAGCCGAAGCTGCCGCTGCTCAGGCGGGAAAGGCTGTTTCGTATCAAAACCGAGTAGCACTTGTGAAAGCGCACCCACAGATAGACGTAGCACAACGTTATTAACATCTTAACCGGACAAGGGGAGACATCGTGGCGGTTCTTCTCTCCGTGTGTGTAGCGGTCACAACATCCCGCTGCCTGTAGTGCAGCTAGCTGCTGCGGCTCTTCGTCTTTCTACTGATGCTGTAGAGTAACGAGCCTGACGGCGCATTAGCGCCACCTGCGTTGTGCTGTGTCACTGCTCTTTAGCGGCTGTAGTTCCAAGCAATACGAGGTGTCAAAAGTATTCACATTCATTACTCAAGTAGAAGTACAGATACTAGGGTTTAAAAAGACTCCTGTATAAGTTGAAGTACCAACTCAAGCTTGTAAAAGCATAAAAGTACTGGTTTCAAAACTACTTAAAGTATAAAAGTAAAAGTAATGGAAGAAATTCCATTAAAGCCTAGTTTATGCTTCTGCGTGTTGGGTTGGATTCATGGAGGCTGATCGCCGCAAACGCCGGTTTGCCGGTCGAGAGGTGCACAAAGTTGTGGAGGGAAATACGGGACAAATGTGTCCGCGATGAAAAGCAGCAGTGTCGATGCACGGGGCAAAAAGTCTATGATAAATAAAGAAACAAATAAACGTGTAAATAGACGTGACTCTCTAAGTCGTCTTCAACAAAAACACGTTACTCCGCCTGTTGTTCTGGCGGTGAATTGCTCTCCAACACACGCAAGACTTTAGAACCATGAATTGAAACGAGTGCGTCGACGCAACGACGCAGAAGCATCCGCCAGGCTTTAGGATGTTGTATTCAAAAATGAAGAAACGCCGGACGGACAGAGGTCATCTCAGATCAAAAGGTTAAATCAAATGTATTTAATAAAAGAGATGGCGTTGTGGTAAAAAGAACATCTCAGCTGAGGAGCCGCTGGTCTCAGCCACCAACAGGCCCCAGGTCAGTCCTTTGACCATCCCTAGTGCCCGTCTGTTGCCTCCACCAGCGAACTCGAGAACGATGGCTCCTACAGGTATTTATAACAATGCTTAAAGGTGTGAAGGTTAGTGTCCACACCTCTGGGAGTGGTCTTCTGGTGAGTTCAATGTAACTCGGATTTCGAATGGCCCTTGGTCAATATCAGTTGTTGTTCAAGTATTACATGCATGCATTCCAGTTGATTACATTACATTAAATACAATCATAACTACATTGGTATTATTCTATTACAGTTGCAGAATTACAGTGGTTTTACAATATTGTCATTACTTTATTGATTACACAGTTTCAGAATCATGGCTGTATTCTGGTGTACACTATATGCATTTTATTAATTTTATGAACTGGGTTGTCAGTTTATTTCTAATATCCTACAATCCCTATTTTTTTCCAACAAATATAGCCCTATACAACACAAACTGAAGAAAACTAATGTTACGCCCTTTCCTAACTTCAACACAACTACATCCATCAATATGTTCGTTTTTATCCTATTTTTGTTCCATAGTAGGACATAACATAATGTGTTGGTTTAAATCCTGCTGGGTTTTAGTTTGCCCTTTTAACTCTCCAATGGCCGCTGCACGCGTGTACGAGAAGCTCGCGCACAGCAGCTAACTCTTTGATTGGCTGAGAGGAATGAGGGACACGTGACACACCGATGGACCGACACAGCCGAGCTGAGCGGTGCTAACAAGCGGAACACGGATCTGTTTCCTGTATGTAAGTCTAACTTTTACTCGTCAATATTAATCATCAGGTATCTGTACGATAACTACACACTTTGAATCCTCATAGGAGTTATTTATTTTACCGGTATTTTCTTTTCAAAAGGTTTTATAAAACATAGTTGACCATGTTAGCTAGCTAGCATCTTATTAGCAGTTTTGCTAACTCGCTAAATTACTTGGATATATTTTAAGGAAAGCTAGTTAACCTAATTTTATAATCAGGAAAAGGTAGAATAGTCATTTTACACTAATTCTAAAAGTTACAATCCTGCATTCTAAAACCCTATGGGATTTGTATGTTGGATTTTATATAACAAAACAGAGACAATGTCATAAGTAAGGTTAATGTCAGTAATACATTTAAAGTGAACGAATAAGGGGATGTAATCTTAATGAAAATGTTATTATTCTCAGTACTACCGTCAGTCCCATTTATAATATATCATGTTATATTTTACTAAACAATTGCTATTACTTTTTAGTGTGTGTTCACAATGCATGTAAAGTGATGACACACACAAAGACACAAAGTTTGTGACTGTAACCCCC